>NC_137770.1:201942512-202542512 GCF_963455305.1 Plecotus auritus | reverse complement strand
AAACTAGTGCTCTTGATGTTATTTTTAGGGGACAGATACTATTTCAGAGGCAAGAAGTAAGATTCACCAACCTAACTCATCCTGTTTTGGCTTAAATTGAACATCCTAAAAGTAGCAAGCAGGTATATATCCTAATGGCTTGGCAGGACACAAATTTTATTCCGGCCTTGTTTTGAAATTCTTCAGTCCCAAATTGCACCTAGTAGTGTTTTTGTTAAGGTAGAACTAGAGGGGTCCTTTCAATTTGACAAATATGTGATTGCCTACTACTCACCGTGAACGATATTTATGCCCTCATCTCAAAAAGTTTACCATCCGTCAAACTTCAGAGGGAAGCAGAGGGAAGGTAAGGGAGTGTGGGAGCAAGGGGGAGAGATCAACCAAAGGACTTGTATGCATGCATATAAGCCTAACCAATGGACACAGACACCAAGGGGGGTGAGGGCATGAGTGTGTGTGGGGGGGGGGGGGCAATGGGGAGATAAGGACGCATATGTAATACCTTAATAAAGAAAAAAAAAGTTTACCATCTACACCCTGGCCGGTTGTTGCTCAGTGGTTAGAGCATGGCCTGCGCACTGAAAGGTCTCAGGTTTGATTCCCAGTCAAGGGCACATACCTGGGTTGTAGGCTCAATCCCCGGCCCTGGTCAGGGCTTGAGTGGGAGGCAACCAATTGATGTGTCTCTCACATCGATGTCTCTCTTTCTCTCTCCCTCTCTCTCTGTCTACCTTCCTCCCTCCCTCCCTTCCATTCTCTCTAAAAAGAAATGGAAAAAATATCCGTGGGTGAAGATTAACCAAAAAAAAAAAAAAAAACAAGTTTACCATCTACACTAAGACAAGCATACAAGATGAGATGCTTTAATGCTGTAATATACATCATAAGAATTCAAAACAGAGCACTAACAGAAGAAGCCATGAGATGGACCTTGAAGGACAGACTTCTGACAGATATAAAGGAAAGGGCGTTCCAGTTTCAGATGTGAGGGGAGGAAGCAATATGAACTAGAGCCCATTTGCAAAACAGCAATAATCCCATTTGACTAAACCGTAGGGTCCAATTATGGGCCAAGGAAGATGAGCTGGCAAAAGGAACTTGGCACCATTTAGCAGAAGGACTTGAGTGTGTCTCCTTAACCTGGTAGGCAAAGGGGGGTTAATAAAAGACATTTAGGAGTGGGTAAGTCAACAAGACAGCAGGATGCTTGGAAAGATTAATCTGTCAACTGGTGTGCCAGACCAACTGAATAAGGAAAAGATCATCAAAGGCAATAGCTGTTGTGTGAGCTAACAGGAGCCTGAGAAATATGTAAAAACCGCTACTGCATTTTTACACAGGGGGCAGGGGGTGGAAGACGGTATGGGAGGATAAATGGTGATGGACAGAGACTTGACTTGGGGTGATGAACAGTTATAGAATTGTGTGCCTGAAAGCCTGTGTAATTTTGTTAACCAGTGTCACCCCAATACAATTTTTTTTAAAAAAAGGACTCCATTTTACAAAACTGCAAAAGTTGAAATTTAGCAAGATTCCAACAAGCACCATAACTGTAATAGGGAAGACAACTCAAGTTTTTAAGATTTGCACTTTACTGGGCTGAGGAAAGAGATTCCTTTGTACTCACACGGGTTCCATGAAGATGCGTGTCTAATTTTATGGACTCAGGGATAATGTACCGTTAGCAGAGGTCAAGAATGCAACCAGCACTACAATTAAAGTGGGTAAACAACTCAAGTGACTTGCACTCTACTGGGCTAAAGAGAGAGACGCTTCACTCCTTTGTACGTTCCCATCATTTTCCTGAAGACTTACATATAATTTTAAGAAGTCAATGACAAATGTAAGCAGTGTATCACACTAGTAGAGGCTCAACAGATATCATTATAGAAAAAAAAAAAGAGTAGCCAGCTCACAAAGGCTTATTAGAGATAGTGTGTGTTTTAATAAAGGTAGCATTCCCCAGTTTCCCAGAATTCCGTAAGATCACAAGATTATACAGAAAAGAGCAGCAGAAAGTATTGGGCCAGGATTCAAGTCAATTAGCTCAGCCCCTGGCAGACAGCAGCCATGCTGATAAGCCTCCCGGTTTCCCTGAGTTCGAGGAGAAGCACTAACTGAATTAAGACAAATAGGACCCGACGCAGCAGGAGCTGGATACTCCAAAAGTGTGGTGACATTTCCCAGATGCCACGTAACAAGCAGAAAGAAAGCTTCCTACAAGGCACAAAATATGTGCAATCTGAGTTCTCAAAGCACACACTGACTTTTAAAAAGAAAACAGTGTAGGCCCATTCCTAGATGCCCAAATCGTGGCCTCCGGTCCTAGACGTCCCCTCTTCTCGGCCCCCTCCCCCAATATCAGTCTCCAAACTGCCCTGTCGGCAGCGACCTGGGTCCTGAAGGACCTTCTGTCAGAGGAGGTGGAGGAGCAGAGGTGACCTTCAGTGGCCTGGGGCAGCCCGCCTTTCCCGGGGACACTACAGAGGGAGGCTGGGGACGAGCCTCCTTCCCCCACGAGCCCAGCCCACGCAGCCGTGGCGCGTGGACCTTCCCAGCAGCGGGCCGCGAGGCGCCCCGGTCCGCCCAGGCCTAGCGCACGGGCTGCGCGGAGACTCCCACCCTCCGCGGAGCCGGGCCCCCCACAACTCACAACCAGCCGGCGGAGGGCGACGGGGACGCGGGGTGGGGGCGTCAGCAGCCCCCCAAACCTACCATGGGCCGGCAGGAAACAGGCCTCAACCTTCACCCCCAGCCACACTTACACTGCCCCACCGACCAGAGGCTCAGGAGAACAAAACAGGGAGAAAACCCGAGGCCCGGGAGAGCGTCCCTTGTTCCGGGGCCCAATCGGAGGACGGGGCGGCCGGGGTGGGGGCGGGGGCGGCGAGCGCCGCGGGTCCCGGGCCGCGCACGCGGAGGTCGCGGGGACGCGGGCGCGCGGCCGGGGAGGGGACGGGGAAGGGTCTCGCGCGCGCCCCTCGCGGCGCCCACGCACCTGGCTGTAGCCCCGCGCCGGGCCCGCGGCCGCCGCCAGCGACTGCGGCAGCAGCGGGGCGCGCAGGGCCGGATAGGAGGCGGCGGCCGCGGCGGCGGCGGAGGTGGCCACGGGGGGAGGCCCCGCCAGCCTCCCGGCGGGAGCAGGCCCGGTCTGGAGGCCGCGCGTCTGAGAGGCGGCGGCCGCGGCGGCCCCGAGCAGCAGCAGCAGGCGGCGCCGGCCCGAGACGCCCGAAGGGAAGGAGCCGGCGGCCGAGTAGAAGGGCAGGCAGGCGGCGCCGGTGCGCCGGCAGCTGCTGCAGTTGCAGCCGCAGCCCCGGAGCAGCGCCCCGAGCACCCAGCGCGTCCCGGCCATGGACTCCGGAGGCGGCGCAGGGCCTGGAGGCGGCTGCGGCTGCAGCGCGAGCGGAGGGGAAGTGGAATCCAGGGCCGGGGAGGGGCACGGGGCACATGCGCCGCCGGCTCCGGGCAGCGGCGAGGCGGAGGAGAGCGCGCTGCTCCGCCCCGTCTCCGCCCTCGGGGCGGGGCTGCCGGCGGCCGGGGACTGGGTAGCGGCGTGGCCCAGGCCCAGCCACTCGCTCGTCTACCCGGTGGGGCTGAATCCCAAGTGGGCCAGGCGAGGGCTCTCCAGTTCTGAGTCCAGACGTGAACGCGGGTCCACGGACACCCGGTACTGTCTCCTCCGAACGCGTGACGTGAAGGGCACAAGGCTGTTTCTGGAAGGAATTGTGATACTCTGCTTATAAAAAATGTTGGGGAAATGCAGGAGGTTTAGTAGCCCCCACACTTGAGATATCTGCGGAAGGCCAACTTTCTTGTAAAATGAGATCGTTACTTACATGCTGACTATACATGCATATAACAAAGATAACGCCTCCCTTAATGAATTAGTGTATTCACAAGTGAACAGGCAGAAGTTCGCAAAAGAATTGGTTGTGCAGTTTTCCTCCTGTGGCCAGGAGCCAGCTCAGGTTAACAGGCAAAAGGGAGTTCTGAGGGTAAAAACAAACAAACAAACAAACAAAAAAAACAGAAAGAAGCTAAAATTTTGAACTTTTTTATTGTAGAAAATCTCAAAAGTACAATGAAGTTACCGAATTTCAGAAAATATCAACATTTTTAAAATATTGCTTCATCTATCCCCCCAAACATTTTTTTCTTTGCTGGGTCATGTCAATAAATCAGCCTTTCAGTATTCATCTTAGACTGATAAGGACTTAAAAACAAACAAACAGATATTCAGATTAATTGTTTTGAAGTATTCAAGATTATTGTGTTTAAATGATGGCCTGCTTTTAGGGAAAGAAAAGCTGGGTATTCCCCCCCAAAAAAAAACCTTTTCACACCAAAATATAAAAAAGCAATAACAGGGGGAAAAATCTGATCACTTGGCTCTGGATCTGAAGTATCAAAGAGGAGACTTCATCATCTGCAAAATTTAGAAATCCTAGAGATTTTTTTTTCTTAAATCTCCCTTTCAAGAAGGAAAATGGGTATCCCTTCCCAACAGATTATCACTATAAATCACGATTTAGGGATTCTGCCCATACTTACTCTTGTCTTCATTTTCTTTTTAAAAATATATCTTTATGACTTCAAAGAGGAAGGGAGAGGAAGAGAAAAAAACATCAGTGATGACAGAGATCGGCTGCCTCCTGCATGATGGGGGATGGAGCCCACCACCCAGGCATATGCCTTGACCAGAAATAGAATCATGACCTCCTGGTTCATAGGTTGATACTGAACCATTGAGCCACACCAGCTGGGCAAGGCGGAAGATTTGAGAGCTTTTTTTTTTAATTATTATTTACTTTTAGAGAGAAAGTAAGGGATTGAACCTGCAACCCAGGTATGTGTCCTGATGGGAATCGAACCCACCACCTTTTGGTGTACCGGAAGACACTCCACACCAGCAAGGGGAAGAGATTTTTTTAACGAGCTAGAATCAACAGGATTTGAAGCCAGGTTAGAGAGGGGGGTGGTGTTTTCTGTTATTGTTACTTGGAGTTGGGAAGAGTGGATGGGGATGACTTTTCATCCCTGGGAAAGTTTATAAATATATATATATATATATATATATATATATATATATATATATATGCAGAGTAGCACTGACAGGTGTCAGCCTACTCCTCTGACAAGAATTTCTGAGGTTGAGCTAGTCAAAATTGGTGAAAAGAAACACCAATTTGGGGGAGGATAAGGAGAAGGAAGGAGAAAAACAATAATCTCCCTTCACTAGGAAAGAATGTTCAAATGAAGCCCTCTTAGATCTAAAGAGCACATTATTGTGACCTGGGAGAGGAGCTGGATGGGGCTGGTTGTTCTGATATCTAATAAATAAATTAAGGAACTCACTTTATTGTCTCTGCTCCCAATTCTTAGAGGTGAACATACTTTTCTTCTGATATGCAATGAGGCTAAGTTCATCTCAAAGGGTTCCATTCCACAGCCTTCTTTGCATTTGAAAGAAACAAAAAAAAAATCATGAACATGGATGTCAATAAGCCTAGGGTGGCAAAAGGAAAAGGAATTGAAGTCAAGTACCATAAAGAAATGCTGCCCATTTGTGTAACTTGTGATTACAGTGTTATTCATCATCAAAGATTAAAGGAAGAAGTTTATTACTTTGAGTAGAGAGATACAAGAGAATTTCAACAATTGGAGCTACCAGTTACTTCCAAGGGAACACAAAGAGGCGCATTTTATCACCACTATCACTACTTCATTCTTTTATCTGACAGCAAAAGCTGATCCACTGGAGCCACACATTTGCGATGCGTTTCTTAGGTTAGCTTTATCCATTGGCCTATATTCACCGTTAACTAGTCCATGCTAACCAATTTTTATGTCTCTCCCATAGGTTGCATTTGGAAAATCCTTCCATGAAGGAATAAAATATACCTGTTTACAATCAATGTGTGACAGACCAACAAGCCTAAATACTGCAGCATCCTCACTTGTTAAAATTAAAATAGGTCTCTGGGAAAGAGTAGCTGATTAGTTATTTAAATGAAATAGAACTCTAAATACATAGAATGAAACCTTGCAGATTACAATCAGAAGTAACACCTAAGTATTAAAACTGAAAGTTGTCTTTTAAATTAATGTATAATTGAGAATTTTATGTTAGTTTCAGGTGACTCAACATTTATATACAATACCTACCATGATAAAATCTAGTAACTGTCACCATACAAAGTTAAAAATTGGACAGCTTTGCCCTAGTTGGTTTGGTTCAGTTGATAGAGCCTCAGCCTGTGGACTGAAGGGTCCCGGGTTCCATTCAGGTTAAGGGCGCATGCCCTAGTTGTGGGCTCGATCCCCACTGGGGGACATGCAGGAGGCAACCAATCAATGATTCTCATCGATGTTTCTATTCCTCTCTCTCCCTTCCTCTCTGAAATCAATAATATATATGTGCGTATACTATATAAAGAACTGCCGTTTAAAACAAAAAAGTGGACAGCTTTAATTTTTACTGTCAAGAAATAGTAATTTAAATAAAAGGATTATTTTAAATTAATGCCTATTTTTCCCCATGGCAAAACAATAGGAACAAGACTGGAAATGTGAACTATATTCCTGAGGGAATTCTCAGAATACATTATCAACACAATTATTATAAGGAACTGATTTTTTTAAAATATATTTTATTGACTTTTTTACAGAGAGGAAGGGAGAGGGATAGAGAGTTAGAAACATTGATGAGAGAGAAACATCGATCAGCTGCCTCCTGCACACCCCCTATTGGGGATGTGCCTGCAACCAAGGTACATGCCCTTGACCGGAATCGAACCTGGGACCCTTCAGTCCACAGGCTGACGCTCTATCCACTGAGCCAAACTGGCCAGGGCAGGAACTGATATACTCCAGATAGATGAGGCAGTCACAAAATTGAACTCTGTGGATGTTGACTCAGGATTCCTGTGTAAAGCTCACATTGAGACTATCTAGAAAGTGGAATGGTGGGCTATGGCACCCTCTGGCATATTTACAAAAATAAGGTGGTAGTGCTTTTTACTAGTCGGATAATGAGCTCTCCTCCCATCAACTAGCTTTTCCTCTGAAGGCCAAAGCTAGGGTACAGCCAGAGAGCAAGGCGCTGAGCATCACCTGACACACACAAGATTCGAAAGACCAAGAAGTCTTTGTAAGCATCATTATTAACAATCATCTCTTTAAAATACATGAATATAGTTTTATTTAAAAGCCATGAAAGATTATATACACATATGCACATACATGTGCACAAACACAGAGTAAGGTTTGCCTCTACCCACTGTCCTCTAACCATCCATTTCTCAAAGATTGATAGTTACCAGTTTCTTGTGTATCCTTTAAGACATAGTCTGTGCAGTGTTTCATCACTTTTAAATTTGGTAATTCCCCTGTCCTTGGAATTTTGACAAGTTTTCCACCTGTTATCAAAGGATGTTCTGAAGCCAGCACGTTTATAAATTGAGAGCAAAAGGAAAAGGAAGCATAATAGACAAATGAGATCCTGTGTCACAAGAAACAAAGGATACTGGAGGAAAAAGGTATGGAAGGAAAAGGTAAGTTTGCTATATTTGGAAGAATAATTTTCTATTTAACAACATAGCTTAAATAGGAAAAACGGAAGACTTCAGAGTCAGACACTGATAATTGGCTATGTCACTGTCTTTGCCACTTTGGTCATTACGTAATCTCTCTGAGCTTTATTTCCTAAATTATAAAAACAGATAATTTTAACCACCACATAGAGTTGTGAGGTATCTGGCATACAGAAAGAACCTTGTAAATGGTGACTATTATTATTTTCTTAAATATTGTTTAAAGGAAATGGTTATTGTTGTACTTTAATTCTGTTTCTTCCCTTCTCTCTGATTCCACCTCAGTATTTTTTTTTCGTCGAAATATAATTGACATACAACCACCTCAATATTTATTTGTTAACTAGAGGCACAGCGCATGGATTCATGCGCTGGTGGGGTCCCTCGGCCTGGGCTGCGGGGATCAGTGGACCTCTGTGCCACCACAGCCCAGCCTTACCCGCCAGCTCTTTGGGCTCCAGCCTGCTGTCTGCCTCGATCCCCCACAACGCGAAGTAGTGCAGGAAGCGGCAGGCAGTTGGGGAGGAGCCCGAGCCTGGGCTGGGCACAGTGCTGCTCCGGCTCACCTGGGCTCTGCTGCGCCTGCCGCCGCCGCTGCCACTTGGGTGCGCAGACGGAGTGTACATGGGAGAGGCTCTTGCCTCCACAGCTGCACTTGCCAGCCATGAGCCCAGCATCTGGTGCCTATCCGTCAGCTGAGCAGTGTTCCCGCTGTGACAGCACACTGACCATCAGGGGTCAGCTCCTGTGTTGAACATCTGCCCCCTGATGGTCAGTGCACATCATAGCTACCGGCCAGTCATCCGGTTGTCTAGTTGTCCCATTGTACAGTCACTTAGGCTTTTATATATATAGACTAGAGGCCCAGTGCACGGAATTTGTGCAGGGGGGAGTCCCCTCAGCCTAGCCTGCACCCTCTCTAATCTGGGACCCCTCGGTGGATGTCCGACTGCCAGTTTAGGCCCGATCTTGGATCGGGCCTAAACTGGCAGTCGGACATCCCTCTCACAATCCGGGACCACTGGCTCCTAACTGCTCACCTGTCTGCCTGCCTGATTGCCCCTAACTGCCCCCCCCTGCTGGCCTGGTCACCCCCAACTGCCCCCCCACTGGCCTAGTCACCCCCAACTGCCCCCCCACTGGCCTGGTCACCTCTAACTGCCACCCCCCTGTCGACCTGGTCACCCCAACTGCCCCCCCACCGGCCTGGTCGCCCCCAACTGCCCCCTCCCACTGGCCTGGTAGCCCCTAACTGCCTCTCTGCTGGCCTGGTCACCCCCAACTGCCCCCCTTCCAGCCTGTCCACCCCTCACTTTCCTCCTCTGCTGGCCTGGTTGCCCCTCACTGCCCCCCTCAACCCCCCGCCGGCCTGGTCACCCCCAACTGTCCCCCCTGCGGGCCTGGTTGCCCCATGCAGCCTGCTGTTCGGTCGTTTGATGGCCCCTCACTAACCCCCCTGCCGGCCTGGTCGCCCCATGCAGCCTGCTGCTCAGTTGTTTGGTTGTCCCTCACTAACCCCCCTGCTGGCCTGGTTGCCCCATGCAGTCTGCTGCTCAGTTGTTTGGTTGTCCCTCAGTAACCCCCCTGCCGGCCTGGTCACCCCATGCAGCCTGCTGCTCAGTCGTTTGGTCATCCCTCACTAACCCCCCTGCTGGCCTAGTCGTCCCATGCAGCCTGTTCGGTCTTCCGTTCGGTTGCGATGGTCGCTTAGGCTTTTATTATTATAGATAATGTATCTAAGGAGTTAAGCATCCTCCCCAGGAAAATACATTTTTCTTAAAAACAAATTCTATGATATTAGAAAATACCACGCTGAAGGTTAAGTTCCAAGAAGTCTGTTCAAGCATATTCTATGTTGTAGGGCAGATAAATACCCTACTGGTCTGAAAGACAACAGAGGAATGAGAATCATCACTGTAAAAAGATCTTGGAAGCACCTATTTAGTCTGTTTTCCCCCACTATATTTAAAATAATGTTCTGTGTCATAATAAAATCTTTACATCTATATATAATACATATATACAAGTGTGTGTGTGTATATATATGTATATATATGTATGTGTATATATCACATACATATGTATACTATGTACCTCACATGTACATATGGACCTATAGTTTTTTGCTCATAATCAGTATTTAATAAATTATTATTGAATTTAAATCAGTAGACTATTTTATATGTGTGTGTGTGGGTTTAGTGATATAATGCTGGTTTTAGAAATAACACTTCTATTTGGCCAAGAAGTAACAAAAATGAAAAAGCTAATGGTAAATTGGACATTGGATAAGACATTTTTTCAGTAAATATAGAAACCTGTATTTTCTAATAACCATATATATTTTTAATTTGACTGCATTTGTAGGCTCCATTTATAACAAACATTTACTAGTGGCTGCTAAAAGTACATATGGTACCTAATTTATATTGAAGTCCCTTAAGCTATTACAATGTCATTTGTAGGGTGGCATGGGAAATGATTCACCTAGTTTATAATTCCATTATGATCACTTCATTTAAACAAATTAATTATTCTACCTACTACTGTAATCACAAATTAATCCTCAAGATTACAAGGGGGGGAAAGATAAACAGTAATTCGTGGGACCTGTTTTCTAGGATTTTTTCTTTAAGAACATGTCATAGTAGGAGACTAAGCTATCACAAGAACTATCCCTTTTTAGAAAAACTCAAGAAAGTAATTGTATTTCCAACTTCACTCCAATTCCATGACACTTCTTACACCTTCGTGGATGTTTCTATGACCTTCTTTGTTTCCTTTCCATTCAGAATTTGTATCCTTCACTATATCTCACTAGGGTTCCCTCCTTCAGTGTGGTCTGGACCTTTGAGATAGTCTCCCACAGTTTTGTTTGTTTTCACTCATTACAATTTCTGTTGGTAACAATTTTCTTGAAGGCTGACCATGAATCTGACCTCGTGCTTTTAGTAAGATCATGGAGTCAGGACTCATCTATTCTGAGAGTCATTACTTTCAGAAATATTTATCAATGCATTCCTTATACTAGACATTGAGAAATACATAAATGCAAGTAGTCCCCACTTCCAAGTCTCTCACAGGGTATTAAAGGAAACGGATAAAAAAAAATCAATTGTAACACATTGCAATTACTGATATGAGGAGGTATATCAGGATACTATTGGACTTCAAAGGAGGGACACTTTCACACTCTTATGGATCAAAGATGATTTCAATAGACTTGACACCAAAGTTGCATCTCGAAGGAATAAATAAAGATTAGCAAAATGAAGGGTGGAATGCTGTCATAATCAGAGGGAAGAGTTTTTAGAAAATCCCAGAGGCATAAGAGGATCTAGAGAATTCAAGAAGTTGCAAATGGTTTGCGGCAGGAATACTGACATAATGGGAATTTTGAAAAGACTAATAGAAGTCAGATCAATCAAAAGCCTTATAATATGCATTGTAAGAAACTTGAACTTTATCTGGAAGATGATTGGGTGACCATTGAAATAGGAAAGTGATATAAGCAGATTTACATTTAGAAATTGGACTTTGGCAATAGTTTGGAGAAGGAATTATAGGACAAGAGACCTGTTATCCAGAGATAGTAAGGGGGCTGATGCTATAATTCACAGGAGAAAACAGAAGTGCCTAGACCATGAGAGCAATTTCCAGAACTATTTAGACTGCCTATGGAAATCTTACTATTGTGAAAGTATCCTCTATAAGCCTTATGGAAATATCAACCGCCCCCCCCCCCCCCAATTTTTTTTGTGCTTTGTCAATTGATCATAAGGTGTTCGGAATAGAAGAGAATTTAAAGGTTATTGAGAGATTCTAATCCAGTGATTAAATTCCTTTTATAACATCTTGCCAGGTGGAGATTTAGCCCATGTTAAATGACTCCAGCGAGAACAATCCACTATTCCCTAAGAAAGATCTCAAACATTTCCTCTAACTTAAAAAAAAAAGAAAAAAAACAAACAGGAAGCTGTGTAGGGACTTGCAAGTCAAGAATCCAGGTGTTGTACAGATTTTCCATTGACTTCACTTCCACTCTCTTCCTGAAATTCATCTCTGTATAGTGATGCATAATGTATATGTAGGGCTGACTTTATGGGAAGGTAATAAAAAGAAGCTATTCCCTAAGTAATGTCATTTTGGGAGCCAAGAAGCAAAGTTTCTCCTTCCTCAACAACCCCCACACCCAAGCTATAATGGAGTCTCAGACACCACCATTAGCATTTCTGAAGAAATGGCACGTTAAACCAAATCACACTAGGGTGTTAATGACATATCAGGTAGATTTCATCCTGACATTGGGGACCCTGGGAAGTATAGAACCACGAGTAAAGGAAAGAGCACTAAAAGTGGAGAAAAGAAAAGCAACACTTAGGCGAGATGAGCCAGAGGTTCCCAGTGGTCCACAGACAGGAATGCTTGATTAATTGCATAAGAAGGACCTGGAATTTGTTCAAAATACTATGTCCAGGACCCTCCTTGTATTGTTTGTCTCAATAGATCTGGGGTAGATTCCCGGGAGATTCTGATATGCAACTAAAGTTAGGGACTGTTAGGTGTGAAGCTACATTGAAAAAAAAAAGCAAAAACAACATGACCCCCATTTCACAAGAACACACAGCGTCAATGTTCCTATTAAGCTCTTGTTCCAAATTCTCTGAGGTGAAGGTTATGGGGAGAGTCACTGGCACATTAAGTGTTTGGCGAAATGTGTCACTGACTTTTTTTTTTTCACTGACTTTTTAAAAGTTGCTGAGACTTCTTCAACAACAATAGGCTTTCAATGAGCAGAACTACGTTGATGATTACAGAATGATACATAACACTTTGCTTTTTAAAATTTTATTGATTGATTTGGGGTGGGGGTGGGGGGAAACATCGACTTGTTGTTCCACTTATTTATGCATTCATTGGTTGCTCCTTGTATGTGCCCTGACCAGGGATCGAACCCGCAACCTTGTCAGGACGAGGCTCTAACCAAACGAGCTACTCGGCGAGGGCAACACTTGCTTTTAAAATTTCTTTTGGCTGTTGTAATATCTATGTCTCTTAGAATGAGAGTTTTATGAATTTGTAACATTCGGTCTTTGGTCCTCATAATAGGTTTGTGAAGTAAGTGGCAAGTTTTGGCTCTGATTTTTTTTTTTAGAAAATGGATAAGGAGGTAAAAATGCTTTGTTATAGTCATTCAGTGACAAAAGTGTCCCCACATTACAGTTGAAACATTCAGATCAAAGATATAAAAACAGGCTCTGGCCACCTAGTTCAGTTGGTTAGAACATTGTCCTGATACATAAATTGTGGGTTTGATCCTCTGTCAGGGCACATACAAGAATCAACCAATGAGTGCATAAATAAGTGGAACAACAAATCCATGTTTTCCTCTCTCCCTTCCTGTCTCTCTAAAAGCAATCAATAGGAGAGAAACCAAGATGGCGGCATAGGTAAACACCTAAACTGCTGCCTCGCACAACAATTTCAAAACTACAACTGAAAGACAGAACGGACACCATCCAGAACCACAGGAAAGCTGGCTGAGTGAAAATTCTACAACTAGAAGGAAAGAGAAAAACTCACAGAGAATTGGAGGTATGGCAAAGGGGCTTTGTGCGCGCAGAGAGGAAGGGCGGCTGAGAGCCTGGCTGACTTTCTCTGGCGGAAGGGGGAAGGAAGCCTCCGACCGCACTGAACCCCAGTTCTAACTGCACTGAACCCCAGTTCCGGGCGAACCCCTGGGGACCCATGCTCTTACGGGGGGAGTCTGGACTCTCGGGCGGAGACTCGAGCTGGGAAAGGCAGAAGTCTGAAGGCGCACGCGGGCCAGTGCGCACAAAGGCTGCGGAGGTTGCCACAGGCTTTCCCTAGTGGAAGGGAGTCAGAGGATCCTGACTGCACTGAGCCCCAGTTCTGACTGCAGTGAACCCCAGTTCCAGGCGAGCCCCTGGGGACCCACGCTCTTGTGGGGGGAGTCTGGACTCTTGGGCGGAGACTCGGGAGCCGGGGAAGGCGGAGGACTGAAAGCGCGTGCGCGTGCCAGTGCGCACAAAGGCTGCGGAGGTTGCCACAGGCTTTCCCTAGTGGATGGGAGTCAGAGGCTCCTGACGGCACTGAGCCCCAGTTCTGTCTGCAGTGAACCCCAGTTCCAGGCGAGCCCCTGGGGACCCACGCTCTTGTGGGGGGAGTCTGGACTCTCAGGCGGAGACTCGAGCTGGGGAAGGCGGAGGACTGAAAGCGCACATGCGCGCAAGGGCAAGGCTGACAGGAAGCCAAGACTGAGACTCCACCCCATCCAAGCTGAGCACAGAGGCTATTGCAATTTGGCAAGTCTAATCCTATAAGGCTGTCTCCAGCACCGAACTTCTCCCAGCATAGACACAGCTGATCCTTACAGCCAACTGGCCCGGAGGTCAATTCTTCCCAGTGATACCAACAACAATAAAGACTTAATTACAACAAGGCTGTACACACAGTCCACAAAGGGGTGCACCAAGAGTGTCCACCTCAGGTTAACTGGGTAGGCCAACCCACTGGGCCATATTGGAAACCTAGCACAAATATCTACCTTACCAACTCAGGGAATCAGTGAAAATGCGGGGTCAAAGAATCAGATCACAAACGAAAGAAATGGAGGAAAACAAACGACTGGATATAGAATTCAAAACCACGGTTATAAGACTTTTTAAGAATATCCTAGAAAAGGCCGATAAATATAACGAGACCCTCGAAGATATGAAAAAGGACCAACTAGAAATTAAACATACACTGACTGAAATAAAAATATTATACAGAGACCCAGAAACAGAATAGAGGAACACAAGAATCAAGTCAAAGAATTGAAATACAAAGAAGCAAAAAACACTCAACCGAAAAAGCAAAAAGCAAAAAAAAAAATCCAAAAAGTTGAAGATAATGTAAGAAGACTCTGGGACAACTTCAAGCGTACCAACATCAGAATTATGGGGGTGCCAGAAGAAGAGAGAGAGCAAGATACTGAAAACCTATTTGAACAAATAATGACAGAAAACTTCCCCCACCTGGTGAAAGAAATAGACTTACAAGTCCAGGAAGCGCACAGAACCCCAAACAAAAGGAATCCAAAGAGGACCACACCAAGACACATCATAATTAAAATGCCAAGAGCAAAAGACAAAGAGAGAATATTAAAAGCAGCAAGAGAAAAACAGTTAATTACCTACAAGGGAGCACCCATACGACTGTCAGCTGACTTCTCAACAGAAACTATGCAGGCCAGACGGGAGTGGCAAGAAATTTTCAATGTGATGAATAGCAAGAACCTACAACCAAGATTACTCTACCCAGCAAAGCTATCATTCAGAATTGAAGGGCAGATAAAGAGCTTCACAGATAAGGAAAAGCTAAAGGAGTTCATCACCACCAAACCAGTATTATATGAAATACTGAAAGGTATTCTTTAAGAAGAGAAAGAAGAAAAAAGTAAAGAGAAAAATTATGAACAACAAATACATATCTATCAACAAGCGAACCTAAAAATCAAGTGAATTAAAAATCTGAGGAACAGAATAAACTGGTGAATACAATAGAATCAGGGGCATACAAAGGGAGTGGACTGATAATTCTCAGGGGGGAAGGAGTATGGGGGGTACAGGAAGAGACTAGACAAAAATCGTACACCTATGGATGAGGACAGTGTGGGGGGAGGTAAGGGCAAAGGGTGGGGTGGGAAATGGGTGGAGGGGAGCTATGGGGGGAAAAAGGAGAAATAATTGTAATAATTTGAATAAAGATTTATTTTTAAAAAAATAAAAAAATAAAAGCAATCAATAAAATAATAAATTTTAAAAAAGATATAAAAACCATAGTTAGCATTTCTTTAGCCCTGTAGAGTTTACAAAACTGATTTGCATATTTGATTCTTCTAGTTCTATACTATAGGTAGGATAGGTGTAAGAATACCAATTTTATAGATGAAAAGGCTCAAAGTTTGAGGAATTTTCCCAAGATTTATGAGTATTCTAAGTGGGGCGTGTGTTGTTGTTTTTTTAATCCAGCTATGAAACAGAACGTTTTACATTGTTTTCTGTTTTCTAAATAATTCTAGTAAACTTAGTATATTAATTCATAAATTTTAATAATTTTTACAAAGATTTATTTAGTTACTTCTGGGCACATGTAGTAAAAGTTGGATAATAATGAAAGCCACTCCCATTTTCACCACCTTAATTCCCAGCCCCATTGATCCTGGATGTGGGCGAAAGAGCATCATCTATATTATATTCTGAGAGTACATACAGCATCCTGGAAAGCATTGCTTCAGCTGCACAAGGTATGCCATTGGCCACTTAGCTGGTGCCATAAATAAATCTTCAAACAGCCATTCCACCATTCTATCAGTCCAGTGGTTTTAGGATGAGGACAGGGCAAGACTGGTGAATTCCATGAGCATGGTTCCATTGCCTATTTCAATGGTTGGCAAACTGCGGCTCGCGAGCCACATGCGGCTCGCCAGCTGCGGTTTGCCGCTCTGATAACTAATGAGTTTGCCGACCACTGACCTAGACTCTCTATTCCAATAATTACAGGCTGTTGTTGTTCCTTGTGATTAAGCCCCTATCCCAGTGGTCGGCAAACTCATTAGTCAACAGAGCTGCAAACCACGGCTCACGAGCCGCAGTTTGCCGACCAGTACCTTATTTCATTTCTATACAAAGACTTCCTTCGGCAGAAGGGATGCTATGTGGATTACCACGACAGAGGATAAGCCATTCTGTAAATCCATGGATGATGGGTTTGGCATAAATTTCGTTTGCAGAGGAAGAAAATATATAGAGAAAGTGTCTATTTCAGTGAGAACAGAGTGGAAGGAAGTGGTTCAACAGTAATAAATGGCCGACAGGTAGGAGACAGATCCCCTTAGGGAATGACTGCATGGGAGGCTTGGTTTTGGTTTGCCCCAGCAACAAAATCACATCCAGAGCACTGGTTACAATTGGAATCACTATCTGATTAAGCTTACAATAATCTGCCGTCATTCTCCAAGAAGTGTCTTCTACAGGCCACGTCAGGCAGAGATGTGGTAGGAATCACCACCGCTAAATCTTTCCCGTCCTTGATGGTGGCACAAATTGCTGCACTCTCTCCAGGAATGCAGTTTACTATATTCATAGAGAAAGGTGGTTCTCATGGCTCCCTGTTGACGTTTTCTACCATAAAAGTGAATCCCAAAAAATTATTATGAAACATACGATTGTCATTTCATTTCCGACAGATCCAAACTAGCTAAAGATTCCAAATCATCCCTCAAATTCTATTAGATTAGTAAGTCTATCTTTTCAGTGTAAACTATACATTTACTTAGCTGTAATTCCTCTCTGCATCTTAAGTGTTTACTCTATTTTTGTACTTGTATTAAAATAAATTGTATGTTTGTTATTAAGATTATAAAGTATTATCTTAATCATTTACTCTGACTTCTCAGTGAGCCAAAGCAGTCCAACCCAGGCTTTTTCCTGTTGCTTCTTCTATGCCCTTCCTTGTTTCACTGTCCTCAGTATATTTTTGCTCTCATCATGCACTCAGTACCCTTCAGCTCAGTGCTGTGAGGCCTTCCATTTGAATATCCCCACCCCACCCCCTTTTCTTTAAATAAATTCAGTTTTTCTTTACTCACCCTCTGAGATGGCTATTTAGCCTGCCCACACATTACTGATTTTAGCCTTTCATTTCTTTTAGTGCTTCAATGTTTGAAATAGCTGTGGTGCCACTAAAATGATTAAGGGTATAAAGCCATAGCTAGAGAAGCAGTTTACCATTATTTTATAACTAGAATCCCAGTGCACGAAATCTAGCAGCTGCCAGCCAGGGCCTCCCTCCCTTCCCCCGGCCGGCCTGCCCCTGGTCGAACTCCCAGAAGAACCCCAGTTGAGGGGACAATTTGTATACTATGCTTTTATTATATAGGATAAGCTGAATATAGAGCCATAGCTTCTTATGCCATCCAAAAAAAAAAAAAATGGGCTAGTATATTGTGTTCCAAGATTTTCTTTTAAATTAATCTTAAAACCTAATAAACACCATAAAAATAGGTAAATAAGGAGTTACCCTTTGTGGTCCATATGTCTGGGGGCAGGGTTGGAGGCCGAGTTTCCACCCAGTAGGTTCCTCCTCCAACAGCTTTTGCTGATCCCTAGAGCAACGTTTCTGAAAATCTATTCTACAGATCCCATCAATCAGAATCAAACCTACCAAATCAGTATTACTGTTTCCCCCCTGGCCAATGTTAAGAAGACACTCACTGCATGTATCATATTATGGGGTATTGGGGCTAATGAATAATAGCAGTTTGATGAAAATTTCCCTCCTCCACTTCCATCATCTGTTGAGAAATTTTAGTTCACTAAAATTTTAGTTCACTTTGAGGGGCCCCTCAAAGTGCATCAGAGCTCTGCGCAGGTAAACGCACCGCCAGTCCGCAAGCACATTTCCAACAGGCAGGCACCCTGAGCCCATCTATCCACAGGGTGCTTGTGGGAGCTGCTGTGAGTCCTTGCTGGGTGTGATCTTGGACAAACAGGGACGCACTCCCCCTGGCAGTAGAAATTCTGAATTCACTCATCCTGGATACCTGCACACAGATGCCTCAATTACGTGGTTTCAGTGCCAGGGCCTATCAGAGTACTTCAGTGCCCCTCGCTGGCAAACGCACAGTGGGTGCCCCTGTGATCCTCCACTGGGAGCGTGCACATATCCACCACAGGTGCACCAGCAAAAGCTAAGTCTGCCCACCTCACAACTACAGAACTCTGGACACCACAGTCACGCCTTTCCAGAACGCAGGCCTCCTGAGACCCATTACCCCAACAGATGGTTCCTGGGTGCCACTGTGAGTCCCCGCTGAACACGTGCGATTTCAATCAAGGGCACAAGACAGCAAATATTGGGACACCCCCCTCCACAGCTGGTGACTTCTAGACACCACAGTTGTATCTTTCGAGCTCACAAGCGTACATCAAGAGAAACCAAATAGCTCAAGTAGGGAGCTACACTAGATTACCAAGCCCAGGAGACCTGAGAGATCACACCAGTAGCACCATCCCCAAAAGAACCTGAGTATCAAACCAATCGGAACTACAGTTAAAATATTACAGCAAAACATGGGAAAACAAAAAAAACAATCCCCAAAGGAAAGAAAAAGAGGAATCACCAGAAAGGGAGTTAAATGAAACTGAGGCTAGCAGCATATCAGAGATAGAATTCAGAGTAATGGTTATAAGGCTGTTTAAAAGGTTGGATGACAAATACACACAACTCAATGACAAATACACACAACTCAATGAGAACTATAAGGAGCTGAATGAGAATGTCACCAACATGAAAAGGAACCAAGAGGAGATGAAGAACAACATAGCTGCAATAAAGAACATAATGGAAGGCTTAAACAAACTAGAAGAGGCTGAGGACCGCATCAGCGAATTAGAAGACAGGGTAGGGAAAAACATACAAACACAGCAGCAACTGGAAAGAAGACTTAAAAAGCAAGAGGAGAATCTAAAGGATCTTTGGGACAACACAAAATGAAACAACATTCACATAATAGGGGTACCAGAAGGAGAGGAAGAGAAGCAAGAAATAGAAAACCTGTTTGAAGAAATAATGACAGAAAACTTCCCTGATATTGGCAAGAAAAAAACTATGCAAGTCCAAGAAGTACATAGAGTTCCAAACAAGTTGAACCCCAAAAGACCAACACCAAGACACATTATAATTAAACTGGCGAACACTAACAACAAAGTAAGAATCTTAAAGGCTGCCAGAGAGAGACAGAAAGTTATATACAAAGGATCTCCTATTAGAATATCAACTGATTTCTCAACAGAAACACACCAGGCCAGAAGGGAATGGAATGAAATATACAAAGTGATGCAAAGCAAGAGACTGAATCCAAGAATACTATACCCAGCAAGGCTGTCATTCATAATTAAAGGTGGAATCAGGAGCTTCACAGACAAAAAAGGTCTAAGGGAGTTTATTACCAGCAATGCAAGACATGCTGAAGGGTCTGCTGTAAAAAGAAGAAATAGGAAATGAAGAAGGAACACAGGGGTAAAGAATAAAAATGGCGACAAACAAGTACCTATCAATAACTTTAAATATAAATGTATTAAATGCCCCAATCAAAAGACATAGTGTAACTGAGTGGATAAGAAAACATGATCCACATATCTACTGTATACAGAAAACCCACCTCAGAAAAAGATGCACACAGACTGATGTTGAAGGGATGGAAAAAGGTTTTTCAGGTGAATGGAAATGTAAAAAAAAGCTGGGATAGCAATACCTGTATCTGACAAATTAGATCTCAAAGTGAAGGACATAAAAGAGATAAGGAAGGCCACTTCATAATACTAAAGGGAGCAATCCAACAAGAAGAAATAACTCTGGTAAACATATATGCACCTAATACAGGAGTACCCAAATACATAAAAAAAACTTCTGGAGGATATCAAGGGAGAGATTGAAAGCAATACAATCATAGTAGGGGACTTTAATACCCCACTATCACCATTGGACAAATCCTCTAAACAAAAAATCAGCAAAGAAACATCAATCCTAAGTGACTCACTAGACCAGATGGAATTAATTGACATCTTCAGAACATTTCACCCAAAAGCCACAGAATATACATTCTTCTCAAGTTCACATGGGTCATTTTCAAAGATAGACCATATATTGGGTCACAGGCAAAGTTTCTTCAAATTCAAGAAGATAGAAAACATATCAAGCATCTTCTCACATCACAATGGCATAAAACTGGAAATCAACTACAACAAAAACAATCCAAAAAAATCAAACACATAGAGACTAAATAACATGCTATTAAACAATGACTGGGTTACCAGAGAGATCAAGGAAGAAATAAAAAACATCATGGCAACAAGCGACAATGAAAACACAACAATCCAAAATCTATGGGACACAGCGAAAGCAATCTTGAGAGGGAAGTTCATAGCTCTACAAGCCTACTGCAAAAAACAAGAAACAATGGTAATAAATTACCTAACCCTACAACTCAAAGAGTTAGAAAGAGAGCAACAAGAGAAGCCCAGTGTAAGCAGAAGGAAGGAAATAATAAAGATCAGAGCGGAGATAAACGACATAGAGACCAAAAAAACAATATAAAAGATCAACAAAAACAAGAGCTGGTTCTTTGAAAGGATAAACAAGATTGATGAACCTCTAGCCAGGCTCACCAGGAAGCAAAGAGAGAGGACCCAAATAAACAATCAGAAATGAAAGAGGAGAAATAACAACAGACCCCACAGAAATACAAAGGATTGTTAAAAAAAACACTATGAACAACTCTATTCCAACAAACTGGACAACCTGGAGGAAATGGACATATTCCTAGAAAAATACAACCTTCCAAAACTCAATCAGGAAGAATCTAAACATCTCAATAGGCCAATAACTATGGAAGAAATTGAAGAGTCATCAAAAAGCTTCCAGCAAACAAAAGCCCAGGGCCAGATGGCTTCACAGGGGAATTTTACCAAACATACAAGGAAGAACTAAAACCTATCCTCCTCAGACTATTCCAAAAAATTCAAGAGGAAGGAATACTTCCAAGCCCATTCTATAAAGCCAGCATCAACCTAATACCAAAACCAGGTAAAGACAACACAATGATAGAGAATTACAGGCCAATATCCCTCATGAACATAGATGCCAAAATCCTCAACAAAATTCTAGCAAATCGGATTCAGCAGTACATCAGAAAGATCATACACCATGACCAAGTAGGATTTATCCCAGGGATGCAAGGATGGTACAATATTTGCAAGTCAATAAATGTCATAAACCACATAAACAAATTGAGAGATAAAAACCACATAGTCATATCAATTGATGCAGAAAAAAGCATTTGACAAAATCCAACACCCATTTTTGATAAAAACTCTCAGCAAGGTGGGAATAGAAGGATCATACCTCAACATCATAAAAGCCATATATGACAAACCCACAGCCAACATCATACTCAATGAGCAAAAACTAAAACCATTTCCCCTAAGAACAGGAACAAGACAGGGATGCCCACTCTCACCACTCCTGTTTGACATAGTACTGGAACTTTTAACCATTGCAATTAGACAAGAAGGAGAAATAAAAGGCGTCCAAATTGGAAAAGAAGAAGTAATGCTGTCCTTATATGCAGATGACATGATACTGTACGTAAAAAACCTGAAAGACTCCATCAAAAAACTATTAGACTTAATAAATTAATTTGGCAATATAGCAGGATACAAAATTAATGCCAAGAAATTTATGGCATTTCTATACAACAATAGTGAACTTACAGAAAGAGAGACTAGGAATAAACTTAACTCAGGAGGTAAAAGATCTATACGCAGAAAACTACAGGACACTGAAAAAAGAGATAGAGGAAGACGTAAACAGATGGAAGAAGATAGCATGTTCATGGATTGGTAGAATCAACATCATTAAAATGTCCATACTACCCAAAGCAATCTATAGATTCAATGCACTCCCCATTAAAATACCAATGGCATATTTCACAGACCTAGAAAGAACTCTCCAAAAATTCATCTGGAATAAAAAAAAAGACCCCGAATAGCCACAGCAATCCTGAGAAAGAAGAACAAAGTAGGTGGGATCTCAATACCAGATTTCAAGCTGTATTACAAAGCCACTGTTCTCAAAACAGCCTGGTACTGGCACAAGAACAGACATATAGACCAATGGAATAGAATAGAGAGCCCAGATATCGACCCAAACCACTATGCTCAATTAATATTTGACAAAGGAGGCATGAACATACAATGGAGTCAAGACATTCTCTTCAAAAAATGGTGTTGGGAAAATTGGACAGATACATGCAAAAAAATGAAACTAGACCACCAACTTACACCAAACACAAAAATAAACTCAAAATGGATAAAGGACTTAAACATAAGACAGAAACCACAAAAAATACTATAGGAATCCACAGGCAGAGAAATCTCAGACATATGCTGAAGCAATTTCTTCACTGGTACCACTCCTAGGGCAATGGAAACTAAAGAGAAAATAAACAAATGGGACTACATCAAAATAAAAAGCTTTTGCACAGCAAAAGAAACCATCAGCAAAACAACAAAAAAGCCCACTGTATGGGAGAACATATTTGCAAATATTATCACTGATAAAGGTTTAATCTCCAACATCTACAGGGAACTTATACAACTTAATAAAAGGAAGATAAATGATCCAATTAAAAAATGGGCAATGGACCTAAATAGAATCTTTTCGAAAGAAGACAGAAGGAAGGCCAAGAGGCATATGAAAACATGATCAAAGTCACTAATTATCCGAAAGATGCAAATCAAAACGACAATGGGGTACCATCTCACATCTGTCAGAATGTCTATCATCAACAAACCAACAAACGACAAGTGCTGGCGAGGATGCGGAGAAAAAGGAACCCTCGTGCATTGCTGGTGGGAATGCAGACTGATGCAGCCACTGTGGAGAACAATACGGAGTTTCCTCAAAAAACTAAAAGTGGAACTCCCATTTGACCCAGTAATCCCACTTCTAGGAATATACCCCAAGAAACTAGAAACATGAATCAGAAAGGATATATGCACCCCTATGTTCATAGTAGCACAATTCACCATAGCTAAGATTTGAAAACAGCCCAAATGCCCATTAGCAGGTGAGTGGATTAGAAAACTATGGTACATCTACACAATGGAATACTACGCTGCTATAAAAAAGAAGGAATTCTTACCATTTGCAGCAGCATGGTTGGACCTGGAGAGCATTATGTTAAGTGAAATAAGCCAGACAATGAAAGAAAAATACCACATGATCTCACTCATTTATGGAAAATAAAGAACATTATAACCTGATGAACAAAAAGATAGACATAGAGGCAGTAAAGCACCAAACGGACTGTCAAATTACAGTGGGAAGGCTGGGGAGTGTTGGGGAGGGGGGGAAAGAGATCAACCAAGGGACTTGTATGCATGCATATAAGCACACCAATGGACACAAGACACTGGGTGGGGGGGGATGAGGGCATGTGACGGGGGTAGGGGAGGCTGGGGGAAGTTCTATGGGGGGAAAAAAGGAGATATATGTACTACTATATGTAATACTTTATACAATAAAAGAAAATTTAAAAATAAAGAAAGAAATGTGTTCCTTTAATCCACCAAGTTAGTGGCAATTTTTATAGCAGTAACTAGTGGCCTGGTGCACAAAATTCGTGCACGTGGGTGGGGGCGTTCCCAGCCCAGCCTGTACTCTCCAATCAGGGCCCCCTAGGGGGATGTCTGACAGGCATCGGGCCTAAACCCCTCTGCCTGCCGGCTGATCGCCCCTAACTGCCTCTGCCTGCCTGATCACCCCTAACTGCCCTCCCTTGCCGGCCTGATCTCACCCCCAACTGCCCTCCCCTGCTAACCTAGTTGTCCCCAACTGCCCTCCTCTGCCATCCTGATCTCACCCCAAACGGCCCTCCCCTCCCAGCCTGATCTCACCCCCAACTGCCCTCCCCTGCCGACTTGATCTCGCCCCCAACTGCCCTCCCCTGCAGGCCTGATCTGCCCCGAACTGCCCTCCCCTCCCTGCCAGCTCTCACCCTCAACTGCCCTCCCCTGCTGGCCTGATCCCCCTTAACGGCCTCTGCCTCAGCCCCCACCACCATGGCTTTGTCTGGAAGGAAGTTGGACATCCAGAAGATGGCCGGTTGACCCGGTCTAATTAGCTTATTACCCTTTTATTAGTATAGATAGATTATATAGAATAGGATTGCTTAATGAGGGGGAAAAGCCTTTTTCATCAGGAGGAGATGCTCTTGGCAGACAAAAATACATAATCCCTATATCTTGACTGATAGCCAGCCATGTGCATTATACTGCCAAACCGGTCATTAAAAAATGGAACCACTTTCTTACACCTTACACCAAAGAGCTGTTGCCCTTAAAACTCCTCCTCAGCCCCCACCTTAGGTTCTGCCATCGCAGTTCACCCAGATTAGGTTCTGACTGGTTGGTTTCTATGCCAGTCAGCGTCAAAAGCTCCGCCTCCTAGGAAGCCATTGGCTCCTTGCACTTCACCCAGATTTGGTTCTGATTGGTCGATTTCTGTGCCAGTCAGCATCTCTGGGCCTATCAACGGCCTGATCAGAGAGGCAGGGCTGTTCAGCAGCCCCAGCGGAGGCCCAAGAGAAAGAGAGGCGGGGATGCTGGCCAGGCCCGGAGAGAAAGAGAGAGGCATGGGCTGATCAACAGCTGCCATGGAGGCTATGAATCAGACCCTGCCTCTCCCCATCCTCTCTTCAGGCCTGATCTGCAGCCCCCTCAGCAGTCAGTGCTGGGTCACTGTGCCCACAGCAGCGGGCAGTCAGTGCTGGGTCACCATGACTTCCAGTTGGTCGAGGCTTTGGTAGTTTTGGATGTTATGGACCCTAGGTTTTTATATATTAGGATGGGAAACTAACAGAATAACTTAAGAAATTTAAGGCACAGCAGAAAAGCATAATAAATGCCTAGTTTAAAATTTATTTCAGCACTAAAATCCAATGATTATACTTGGCCTCATATTTTTTTTTGGTGGGAGTATATTTGGGAAGTCTCACATTGCTATAAAAATTTTATAGGCAGTATTTTATGATAATCTTGGATTATATTATATGAGGCTGCATGCCAAGAGACATGACCTCAATGAGGATAGGAATTGTATTGATTTTGTTCAGTATTGTATATGTACTAGAGGCCTGGTGCATGAAATTTGTGCACTGGGGGGGGTGTCTCTCAGCCCAGCCTGTGCCCTCTCGCAGTCCAGGACCCCTCACTCCTTACCACCTGCCTTCTCGCTGCTCCTTACTGCTCAGCTTACTACTCCTTAGCGCTGTCGCAGAGGCGGGAGAGGCTACTGCCACCACTGCTGCACTCGCCAGCCATGAGCCTGGCTTCTGGCTGAGCGGCGCTCCCCCTGTGGGAGCACATTGACTACCAGGGGCCAGCTCCTGCATTGAGCATCTGCCTCCTGGAGGTCAGTGTGCATCATAGCGACCGGTCATTCTGGTTGATCCGCCATAATGGTTGCTTAGGCTTTTATTATATAGATTACTTATAGAGAACTGGCCACATCATAAGTGCTCAGTAAAATATGCTTGGAATACTAGTAAGTGAAATCAGATTCTTAAACATTCTTCTGAAAGAAAATATATGAATACCCCTGCACAGGTAATTACTGTGCTCTTTTGATTAGTACACATGATAAAAGTGGGCTTTTCTCTACTGCCAAAGATGTAGGCAGATTCTAGCTCTCTGGCCATTTTTGTGATACACACATCCTAATATATAAAGAGCCAGGGTCCGTAAAGTCCAAAACGACCGAATGGATGACTGAATGCCAGGCGGTGTGCACAGCAGGCTCGGGTGGGCGGGGACTGGCGAGTGGGCTGAACTGCTAACTTCTTGGTCCCTCCAGGGTCGCGAGCGCCACGGTGACCCAGCACTAACTGCCACCATCAAGGTGGGTGCAATGCGATTGGTCGGGGATCCCTGCCATTGCCCCACGATCGCCCCACAGAGGAAGGCCCAGTCCACCGGCCAGGGGGCTCTGCGATTGCCCCAAAGAGGGAGACCCAGGCTACCGGGTCGGCAGCAGGTGGGCAGGGCCTCCCTCTGCTGGGCGATCAATCGCAGGGCTCCTGGACTGCGAGAGGGCGCAGGCCGGGCTGAAGGACCCTTACCTCCCGAGGGCACGAATTTTGTGCACCGGGCCTCTAGTACACAATAATAAATGATAAAAAAAGAAGTTGAAGTAAGGAGAATATACAGTAATGAAAGAATAAAGCCTTCAATAAGGCAACTACGGACAAGTATTCATAAGCTCAGCAACTGTGCACAGCTATGAGCTCCGTTCCTTTGACAAGGTATACCCATTTGTCACTTTAGCCCAGGCGTCCTCAAACTACGGCCTGCAGGCCACATGCGGCCTGCCAAGGACATTTATCCGGCCCGCCGGGTGCCGCTGCCTGTCCTGCTTAGCAGCCGACTCGTCCCGGGCCCGCAGTGCACATAGGAATTTGCTCATAGTTTTTTTTTTTAAAACTATAGTCCGGCCCTCCAACAGTCTGAGGGACAGTGAACTGGCCCCTTGTTTAAAAAGTTTGAGGACCCCTGCTTTAGCCATTTCACGCTTTTGAAGCAGTTTATTGTATTGACATGTTGTGGTAGGGTCATCACCTGGGCCAGCATCTCTCTCCTTCAGGTGGATGAGCTCCAGTGCTAAAAAACAGATCATGGCTTTCAGATTATTGCCACTCCAATGCCTCATTGACTACTTAGAGAACCCCATTTTCAGGTCAATTGCATAAGTTAACTCAAATAAAACTATTTGTGAAGAGGCACCTTTCTGGACTCCTATTAAATAGAATATGGACAATCAAGAAGTAAAGGAAAAAGAAAATTTTCCTGTAAAAAATATTATAGAATCCTTGGATATTAATCCATTTCCTCCTAATTTTAGACACCATAGCAATGTTAATTTACTTAATATCTAGTATACATAAGAAGTAGTGAATTAGCTGCAGTAAGATGGTACTGCATGCTAACAAAAAGATAGCACACAAAAAAGCTATAAGAAGCCATAAAGCATGGCCGTTAGGAGCCAGCAGGAGGTTATAATAAAATTAACAGTGTAGCATAATAATTGCCCTTTTGAAGGATGTATTCTTTCATTGGGACACTGATTCCATTTCAATAAATCTGGTTCAAATATCAGCTTCACCACTTACTAACTGGTGATTTCAGTTTCCCCACTGACACAAGGGAGATAATAATAGTACTTACCAATAGTGGAAAGGATCAAATTAGATAAAGCAAGTAATATTAAAAAACAAACAGTGCTTAGACATGGTAAATGTTAGTTGTTCTTTTATCAATTTTATTATAATTATTACCATTTATAAGTTATGTAATCTTTTTTTAATATATATTTTATTGATTTTTTACAGAGAGGAAGAGAGAGCGATAGAGAGTTAGAAACATTGATGAGAGAGAACATCAATCAGCTGCCTCCTGCACACCCCCTACTGGGGATGTGCCCACAACCATGCCCTTGACCGGAATCGAACCTGGGACCCTTGAGTCCGCAGGCCAACGCTCTATCCACTGAGCCAAACCAGTTATGGCAAGTTTTGTAATCTTAGGAAAGTTACTTTATCTGAAACTCAGTACCCTAGATTACCACTCATGGTTGTAACAAAATCAACTAAGGAAGTACATTATGTAAAACCTATCTTTAAGCTGCCAAATATTAATTATATTTTTACAGGAACAAATTATCCTATTCCCTTTTGTAATTCCAAAGAGCTGTAGTGAAATTGTAAAAAAAAAAAAAAAAGTGATGTGGTTATAATAATTTTGAATCATTAAAAATGCATTTAACTAATTTCATTAATCTAGTCAACTAATATTTATAAAGGAGATCTTCTTAGTCTGATACAGAATAGTTCAAATACTTCAAATATAAATAGTATAATAGACCATGGAAGTAGGAAAAAAATCCTTTGAGGGTATAAATCAGGGAAATTATAGTGAATTAAGTGGATATTAAAAGCTCAGAGGCATTGCCTCTCTATATGGGGAAGAAAGCATTCTAGACACAAATGGAGGGACTAATAGGCATATCATGTCTGTGAAACTATGAAAACTACAAGTATGTACTGGGGATTAAATGAATCAGAGAGAAGCCTACAAGTGAGAAAGAGGAGGATGAGGTGGGGGCGGGGGGCGAAGAAAGAAGAAAGAAGAAGAAAAGGTGGGCCCAGCCAGTGTGGCTCAGTTGGTTGAGCATCTTCCCATGCACGAGGAGGTCACAGTTTGATTCCCAGTCAGGGCACATGCCCAGGTTGCAGGCTTGAATTCCAGTAGGGGAGTGCAGGAGGCAGCTGATCCATGTTTCTCATCAACATTTCTATCTATCTCTACCTCTCCTTTCCTCTCTCTGAAATCAATAGAAACATATTAAAAAAAAAACACAAAAAAACAAGGTGGGACCCTGTGTGACTTACTAAGTGGTTTGACCAATATTTGGAGTCAGAGATTTTTGTTGCAAAAAATAAGAAAAAACACACATTATTACATAGTTTGTGGGACTCACAAAATCAGCAGGAGGCTAATTTGGAAAACAGAAAAATACCAAGGAGCTCCTGCAGGTCTAAAAACACAAGCAGAATAGCTGTTTTTTCATTAGAACAGAGAGGTTGGGAGGCCACCTCCACCCCTACGGGATGCTTCTGCAGGTTCTCCATGAATAGATCAAAATGTCTATGGCATTGGTGTAACCATCTCGAGTCAGTGCCCTGGGCAGGAGGATCCAATTTATTCCCCCTTTAGTTTAAATAGTAAAAGATGGGGCACTGAGTCCTACTAAAACTGAACACAGTAGCAGATCTTCCCAATATAGGAAAAGGGAGTTGGATAACAGAGAGGGGGGGAAAAAAAAGCAAGAACACGCCCTGGCCGGTTTGGCTCAGTGGATAGAGCGTGGGCCTGCTGATTGAAGGGTCCCGGGTTTGATTCCGGTCAAGGGCACATGCCTGGGCTGCGGGTTTGATCCACACTAGGGGGCGTGCAGGAGGCGACTGATCCATGGTTCTCTCTCATCAATGATGTTTCTATCTCTCTCCCTCTCCCTTCCTATCTGAAATCAATAAAAAGATATTTAAAAAAACAAACAACAACCAAAAAAAAAAAAACAACGCAAAAGCACACCACAAAAACAATCTTTGTAAGCAGCAGCAGTAGCAACAACACTACAACCAAAATAAATAGGCAGTCACAGACAGGATTCACATGTTCAACAGAAGATGGCTGTAAAGTGATGCGAAAGGGGACACATCGAAAAGTAATTATCCTCACTTCTGATTCCCAGGTTGCTATTTTCCTTCCCCAATGACATTTTTGCTATTTTCTTGCAAATATATATTTCTATGTATTTTATCATTTTGGTTACTAGGTAGATGGCATATTGCTTTTGATATATAAACTACTATTACAAATTCTTTTATTGCTTATAATATTTTCCCTCTGATTCTCTTTGGCTGATCAATTTGTGTGGTAGGCAGAATAATGGCTCTCCACATCATGGAACCTGTGACTATTGACAAAGACTCCCTTTGACCAAACTTTAGGCTCCTCTGAGCCATCTTCTCAACTAGGCCTTGCTTGACCTCAGGGCTTCCATGTCTGTCTTTGCATTGCCCAGTTTCAGCAAGAATCCTGCTAAGTCAGTGCAGCCAGAAACCCCACCCTTGATATCTAATTACTCTTAATATCTGAACAAATTCCTCAACCCCTGCTACTCCCCAGGTGATATCTGATCACCCTGGCCTGCCTTTGGCAAGAATCCTGTCAAGTCAGTTTAGCTAGAAATCCCCTTTTACACTTGATGTTTCTTTCCTTTTAGTAATTTTTCATCCACTGGCCCCCACCCTGCTCCTTGGCTAAATCCCCACTTGCTCATGTTGTATTCAGAACTGAGCCCATTTCTATACTGAGCTCTCTTTTCCTCTATTGTAATAGTATTGAATAAAATCTGATTTTACCTGTTAAACACAGCTCTGGTTTTTCTTTGACACTATGTTGTTACTTCATCTGGCAAAAAGGATTTTGTGGATGTTAATAAATTAAGGATCTTGAGGTGGAGGGGTTATCCTGGATTATCTGCGTGGGCCAATGCAATCACAAGGGTCCTTTGAAGGTGGAAGAGAGAGATAGGAGAGTCAGAGAATGAGAGGTGATGATAGAAGCAAAGGTTGGAGGGATACAGGGCATGAGCCAAGGATTGTGAGCAACCTCTAGAAGCTAGAAACGGCCAGGAAATGAATTCTCTCCTACAGCCTCAAAAAGAAACGCAGCCCTAGGACGCCTTGATTTTAGCCCAGTGAGACCCATTTTGGACTTCTGACCTCCAGAACGCTAATATAATAAATTTGTGTGTTTTAATTTATTAAATTTGTGGTGATTTGTTATAGCAACAATAGAAAATCAGTAACCTAGCCTTTCCCTCTCCTCTTATGTTTTTTTTTTTTTTTTTTTTAATATCTTTATTGCTTTCAGAGAGGAAGGGAGAGAGAGAGAGAGAGAAACATCCATGATGAGAATCAGGGACTGGCTGCCTCCTGCACGGCCCCCACTGGGGATTGAGCCCGCAACCCCGGGGCATGTGCCCTTGACTGGAATCGAACCTGGGACCTTTGGTCTGCAGGCCAACGCTCTATCCACTGAGCCAAACCAGCCAGGGCTCCTCTTATGTTTTTTAACAAATGATATACTGTATTATTTTTCTGTATCTTCGATTTTTTCTCTAATATATCTGAAAGACCATTTAAAATCATTTCACACAGATCTGCTTTATTTAACAGCTATAGAAAATTCTGTTGATGTACATTTTTCCCTATTAAAAAAATTGTGCTGTGGTCTTATTGAATTACACGAGCTGTTTATAAAACAAAGAAATAAGCACTACATCTGTAATATGTTCTAAATATTTTCTGCAATTTGTCAATTTTTACATTTTGTTATTAATATTTTTCATTTTTGGTAATACTTTAAATTTATTAATTTTATCAATATCTGCTGTGAATATCCGTGTGGATTTGGATTCTGGAGTTATGTCAACTTTGGAAGACTTTCTCCCTAATGAGATTATAAAAAATTCTTCAATGTTTTTTCCAGATTAGTTTTCATGTTTAGATCTTTGATCTATTTGGCATTTAATTTGCTATAAAAAAATAAGGTAGGGGTTCAAGATTTTTCAGATGGCTATCCAGTTGTCCCATCATCATTTTCTGAATAATCTATTTTTCTTGCATTAATTTTATATATTTTTTGTCTATATCTATTCTTTCTGTTCTCATCCATTGATCTAGCTTTCTTTTCAAGCTTTTAAACATTATAACTTCATAATGTTTTACTATCTAGTAATCTATTCTCCCCTCACTTCATTTCAGCTTTTCTGAAAAACCTCTTTTTTTGAAATGTCCATCCTCTGAGTATTTTTATTGGATAGAGAATTACATTAAATTTATAGTTTGCCCTAACTGGTTTGGCTCAGTGGATAGAATGTCAGCCTGCGGACTCGGGGGTCCCAGGTTCAATTCCGGTCACGGGCATGTACCTTGGTTGCAGGCACATCCCCATTAGGAGGTGTGCAGGAGGCGGCTGATCGATGTTTCTCTCTCATGGATGTTTCTAGCTCTCTGTACCTCTCCCTTCCTCTCTGTAAAAAAAAAAAAAAATCAATAAAATATATTTTAAAAATTTATAGTTTAATTAGGGGGTACTGATGTTTTTTTTAATTTTTTTTAATTTTTTTTATTTTATTGATTTTTTACAGAGAGGAAGGAAGAGGGATAGACAGTCAGAAACATCGATGAGAGAGAAACATCGATCAGCTGCCTCCTGCACACCTCCCACTGGGGATGTGCCCGAAACCAAGTTACATGCCCTTGACCGGAATCGAACCTGGGACCCCTCAGTCTGCAGGCCGACCCTCCTTCCACTGAGCCAAACCGGTTTTGGCAGGGGGCACTGATGTTTTCATACAATAGTGGTATCTTACCATTTGTTTAAATCAACTTCTTGATTCTTGCAAGAACACATTGTTTAGTGTGAAATGGCATTCATTTAGGCTTTGAAAAACTAGGAGGATTCTCCCCACACTGGCCAGGGGCATGGGTAAAAGGTTTAGTCCAAAAATTGATGAGTTGTTGGCTCAGTCTACTGATGTCCCCATCTAGGCAATCTGAATTATAAATGCGGAAATTATTTGCCAGTAGGGGCAGGACAGAAGAAAGTAGAAACATTTATTATAGTCAGGCCATATCTATGCAGAGTAGAACAAAGTTCACAAATTCTGCTGCTGAGTACTCCAGGGCTCTCTTGAGTCTAGAATCACTCCTGGAGACTTATTTGACTGTATTAAGGCACCTGTTTTGGGGGTTCTTAGACATTCACTCCCCATTGTTAGTCTACGAATGTTTTTTGTTTGTTTGTTTGTTTTTTGGTTTTTTTTAGTCTATGAATGTTTGTACAACAGCTCCACTATGAACAATATTCTTGAATAGATTTATTACTCTTTAAAAAGAGAGCCTCCCAAGGAAAGATATCTTACAATTACCTATCAGTTTACAAACTGCTGTCACAAATATTCCCATTTAATCTATCAACAACCCAGTAAACAAATGAACATCAGAGATGAGTTCTTGAGGCATCTAATAATTAAAACCACAAGGTTGAATAATCTGACGCTAAACTTTCATTAAAGGCGTTGGATAACTTACAGAGAGAAATTTCTTTCAGTGTCCTCTGAACATGGTTGGGTGTGAATGTATGTCCTAAACTGCTGTAGCCAATTCACCAGCAAGCAGAGGGTGAAGTTGGCACACACAGAGAGGCAGAGTCAAGGGAACGGTAGAGAAATGGAGCTGGAGCCAATGAATTAACACCAACCTGACACCTTCCCCATCTCTGAACTTCATTTCTGTGAGCCATTACATTTCCTCATTGTTTCAACCTGTTTAGACTGTAGTTTTTTGCTGTCTGTTACTGAAAACATACACGTTGATAGAGTAGCAATTACATTTTTAGATGCATTCAAAAAGCAGGGAAGTGTACCCCTGATTGGGGAAGGAGGGGTCTGAGAAATCTGGCCAAAGGATTTCTGGCCTAGTCAGTTCATGGGTATGAGTGCAGAGGAGGGTATTGGATAGCTAACTGATTGGAAGAGAAGACAGGAGGAGAAAATTATAGGTCAAAGAAAAATAAAGATAAATTACATGTACTTATAAGCTCAGCTCCTTCTGAGTTTGAATAGTTTTAGCTTTGATAGGAAACTTAGAACATATTCATAAACATGCAAATAAAAATAGTAATTTCTGACCTAGCAGGTTTGGCTCAATGGATAGAGCTTGTGGAATGAAGGGTCCCAGGTTTGATTCCGGTCAAGGGCACATGCCCGGGTTGTGGGCTCAATCCCCAATAGGGAATGTGCAGGAGGCAGCCAATCAATGATTCTCTCTCATCATTGATGTTCCCATCTCTCTCTCTCCCTTCCTCTCTGCAGTCAATGAAAATGTTTTTTTAAAAAAAAAGTCATTTCTGACTTTTAGAATTACATTTTAAATAGCGCTGTCTTAGAGCAGTGTCTCCCAAGCTTTAGTTTTCTCCCATAACACGTTTAGATGTTTGTCATATCTAAGCATGGTTTTTACCTAATGTTTTCCTTTAAATCAATGATTCTCAACTAGGAGTGATTTTCCCCCAGGAGGACATTTGTCAATGTCTGGAGACATTTTCATTTGTCATAACTGGGTGCTACTGGCATCTAGTGGAAAAAGTCAAGGATACTGGCAAGCATCCTACAATACACAGCACAGCTTACCATGAAAAAGTGCCAAATGTCAGCAGTGCCAAAGATGAGAAACCCTGATTTAAATCAGCTCATTTTCTTTTAAACTTTTACTAAGCAGCAATATATTTTAAATATTGTTCCAAGTGCTTGTCATGCAATATCCCACTGAATCCACTCATCAACATTAACATTAAACCTGTTTTACAATCGAGGAAATTGAGCGTTAACTCACCCACGGTCATACAGCTAGTAAGTAGCTGCATCTGGATAGTATGATCTTTAGTTTAACAAATAGGCTTTACTTTATATCACTATTATAAATGAAAACCAGTATCACACACCTTATGTAGTAAAACATATAAAGTCAGTAAGAGCAAAATGATATTAAACTCTAGCTAAATGTTGTTGCCTGCTGAAGTCTCTGAGTCTGAAGCCTGATATAATCAGAAGAAATGAAAGTGAACTTAAAAGGAAATAATTTTCCTAATATGTGATTCAATATTATATAACTAAGGCCCGGTGCATGGATTTATGCACGGGGTGGGAGGGTTCCCTCAGCCTGGCCTGCGGGGATCGGGCCTAACCCGGCAGTTAGACATCCCCAGAAGGATGTAGCAGTGTGCCAAATGGCAGGCGGCCAGGGAGGAGCCCAAGCCGGGGCCAGGTGCCCCTCACGCTCATCCCGGTCGCCGCCGCACCACTGCAGCTGCACTCACCAGCTGTGAGCCTGGCTTCTGGCTGAGCAGCACTACCCCTGTGGGAGTGCACTGATCACCAGGAGGCAGCTCCTGCATTGAGCGTCTGCCCCCTGGTGGTCAGTGCGCGTCATAGCAACTGGTCAACGGGTAATTCCAGTTGTTCCAGTCGTTTGGTTGTAACGGTCGCTTAGGCTTTTATATATATAGAATGCTGTGCTGTGTGCCACTTAAAATCCCAACTGTTCCATAATACACAGTCCTGGGATGTGTCTGATTTTACATGAATCAGATAGACCTGGGTTCAAATTCAGGATCTACTGGTGTTACACTAGGTGTGATTTAACATCCCCATCCATAGGACTGGGACAACCAGCATCCGCCTCATAGGGTTGTGGTGAGAATTATATAAAGAGTTTTGCAAAATTACTGGCAGAAAATTACACAGCAGAAAGTAAATATTAGTTCCCCTAATTTCCTGAAGATTCTGTGGTCTCTTTCCAGCTTTCATGATACAAGTGCTCTAAGAGCCATGGCAGGACAGGCAGCCACAGTTGGCTCCAGAGCATCACAGAGAACAAAGAGCTGCTTTCAGTCCTGTCCAAAGAAACCACTGGGGCCTCCTGGGATGAACTGACTTTTTGAGCCATGCTGTGTAGCCACATCCCTCACCCTCACTCCCAGTGAGGTTTGTTTTTATGATCCAGGGAAGGTTTATGGAAATTGCAAGCTAACAGCCCTGTGACAATGACACTGATAGATGATGCAGGTCCTTGGAGGTTGCCCGGGGAGAAGGGGAAAGCTTTCTTCCTAGGAACAGAGTTGTGGGTCCATCTTAACTTCTTTATACACACACATATACATGCTCCAATTTTAGACCTGCCATTTGGCCATGCAGTCATTGAGTTCATGGATAAAGGCTGTACTTGAAATATTCACAGAACCTCCTATAGGATTGAATTTGTGATTCTGTAGTTATTGGCTGTAGCAGAGTTCAAATGAGCATTGGAACTATTGTCTGTCTGGTAGTCAGAAGACCTTTTATCTTTATATTGTGATTCCAGAATTTCTTCCCTACTTGATTCCTGATGCTTCTATTCTTTTAAAATATTCAATAGACATGAGACGTCATGTCATAATTAGGGATAATTAAAATGTAAATACAACTAGAGAATTAATATGCTGCGTTAAACTCTGAATATCTTCTCCCTACTAGAAAGTAAACACTTGGGGTCAGCGACTTTGTCTGTTTTGAAACTTATCGTATATCCCCCAGGGCTTACATAAATAACTAGCATATAGTTAGGGCTTAATAAATATTTGTTGAATGAATGAATGAGAGTTCATGTTAAGGTATCAATGGTTGTAAAAGTGAACATTTCCTTCCTCTATGCATGTTGGTTCTTTTTTCCATGACTCTGGCTTTCACATGTTTCATCATCTTCCTGCAGTGCCTTCTCTGCCTCTTACTCCTCCATCCTTACTTCCTCACCTGGAGAAAGTCTAATAACCCTTTAAGACTCATTTTTGTGGTAAAACTCTTTCCCTTATATTCTCCTCAAATTAAGTGACATTCCTTCACCAGCTGAGCTCCTGTAGCCCTTTCCGTGTAATCTATTGTAAGAGGGATCATTTTGTACTGTAATTACTTGTTTACTAGAGGCCCGGTGCACGAATTCGTGTACCAATGGGATCTCTTGGCCTGGCCTGTGGGATCGGGCCGAAACCAGCTCTCCGACATCCCTAAAGGGGTCCCGGAATGTGAGCGGGTGCAGGACAGGCCGAGGGACCCCACTGGTGCACGATTGGGGCTGGGGAGGGACACAGGAGATTGGCCAGCCGGGGAGGGACTGATCGGCTGGACCCCAGCAGCAAGCTAACCTATCGGTTGAAGTGTCTACCCCCTGGTGGTCAGTGCATGTCATAGCGAGTGGTTGAGCGGCCTTAGCATATCATTAGCATATTACGCTTTGATTGGTTGAATGGACAACCAGATGACCGGACACTTAGCATATTAGGCTTTTATTATATAGGATATGTCAGTCTCTGCCACTAGAAACAAGCTCCTTGAGGGTTGTGATGTTGTATATCTCTTTTGTATCCTCACTCTTAGCACGATAACTGGTTTATGGTAGATCTTTAATAAATGTTACTGACTGAGTCTGAGCCCTTTATCCTGCAGGGCTTCTGGAAGGTCTCAGATAGGTCCATTATAAGGAGTGCATTACAAGATCACTCCCTTTAGGGGATAAATGGTGATGGATGGAGATGACTTGAGGTTGTGAACACACAATACAGTGTACAGATGATGTAGAATCGTACACTTGAAACTTGTATAATTTTGTTAACCAGTGTCACCCAATAAATTCAATAAAAAGGGAAAAAACAAAAGCAAAACAAGATCACTCCCTTTAAAAGCTCCATTTTGGATAGGAAATCTTCGTGCCCACAATGGTTTTATTTTACTACGTCCCTTTATCCTGTACTCAAATGGAATGACTGGTGTGGAAACACAGAGTGCAACCTATAAATAAGGGATTTGGAAATACTTGGTCAAATTTCAAGGTAAGATTGATTACCTTGGTCTTCTCTGTAATGCTCCCTGGTTGCCCTGATGCCACTCAGACCTTAAGGACCTTAGGGAGAAATACCAGAATTAGCCACAGGGTGTGTGAATTCAGTATTTATCTCTCAGGCATTGATAGCATTTGCTTTTAGTTTTATAGGAACAGTGATGTTTTGGGAGGATTTGGAATAACTCTCTGGAGGAAAAACAAATGGTTTGACTATCTGGAACCAGATTCCAGTTGGTGCAAGACAGGGGAATTATACTGTGCAAAGCTGTATCTCATGTCTCCAGCTATAAGAGGATTGTGGCCTGCTCAGGTTGCTATGGTTGTGACTATGACAACTATGGAAAACATGAGAGAGATGCCAAGAGGGGGTGTGAGAGAATAAATGGCCAAGACCAGGGACTGCCTAGAGTCTCTGGAGTCCAGTGGTCATATAGGCAGGGATTCAAGACCATATTGGAAGATCTGCCTTCCACATTTCATTATTTACATTGATGCAAACCCCGAACTGCTCAAACACAATCCCTTTCATTTATCCATTCTGCTTTAGGTTACTCTGAAGAAGGCAATGGAGAAGAGAATGGGGGGAGCAGCATAAGTACTTAGGGCACAACCCAAGGGCTGCAGTTCTTGAGAACAGGCTCTACTTAATTATGCCAACTGTGAATTTGTGTGGGTGAAAGTAACAGCTGCTGATTCTTAGGATATTTTTAAGGTGCAGCCAGTTGGGATACTCTATGTCTATATATGGTCCTTCATGTTAAAGAACCTCCTGGAGAGGGTTGGGCTAAAAACAGAGTCCTTGAAACTACATCCTCATCTCTTGGTTCTTGACAGCACATCAGTAGCCTGTGGGAAACTTCAGCAAGGTTAAAAGTTAAGCTGCTCATCTGACATATTCAGTGGTGACTCCTCCACCCCCGCCCCCCCCCCCCCCACATTGTTGCTAGGCTTTTTTGAGATTAATGGATAGACTTATTCATTTAGTCCCCATATACTCTCAAGCTGCTTTGTTACCATGTCTTTATGCACAACATGCACTCCAGGCAAACAAACTTTTAAGCGCACATTGAAGCAGCAAGCAAGCCTAGCAGATTAAGCCCCCTGAGCCCATGCGCTATATGAAGCAAAACAAAACACAGCTGGTGGAGTTAATTTTAGGCTTGCTGACCTTGGCAGTGTCCTATCAATTTGAGAAAAGCAGCTTTGAATAGGTTCAAAAAGGACCCTGCCTCCTCCTTCTCCCCATGCAGCTGACTGAGAAAGTGGCTTCATGGTTTAAGTTTATTGGGAAAAAAACAAATAATTATGAACAACGGTAAACTTGATAGATCAAGAAATTCATTTATTGAGCAAGTACAAAGCCCATGCAAGAAATATTTTATAATTTTTGTCCTATAGACTAGGAGCCTCAAAATTATACTGCAAGTAGCACTTTCTGACAAGTTCTAAAATGCTGGCTTCTCACAAACTACGTCCTGGCACTTTTATAAATATAGCAGGAATTTAAATGCATACTATTCACTTCTAAATGCACAGGATCCAATTCTCTGACCACCAAAATCGGTGAGGTTCCTGCAATATACACTCATGGACACTGGCACTGATACAGTTTCTAATTTTACTTTTATTTGTTTGATTGCCTATATTTCCCAATGACCTATAGGATTTTTTATGGCAGGGACTATATCCGTGTTTTCTGCTCACAGAGGCTCAGAGTAGATAATAGTTGTTGAATGAATAAATGAACAACTTGCACCTCATTGTTCCTTTAAATCTAGCATTCTATTACACTATCCTTGCCTTCAAAAGAATGAACAGCTTGAAGGGGAGGGTATTGAGTTAGGTTTGGGGCCAATGGAAGAGTCCTTCTTCCACTATAACATCCTATCTAATAAAGAGGGAATATGCTAATTAACCATCGCTCCATCACAAAGATGGATGCACCCACAGCTGAGGCCAAGTTCCCATAAGGAGTCTTAACAAGCAATCAGCAGGAACCTGAGGCTATGCCCTCCCCTACCCCCGTGGGGCTTGACAGGGGACCTCAAGGTGCACTTCCTGTCCTGGTGCTGGGCTAGGGGACCTCAGGCTGCTCCCCCCACCCCAGTGCCAGGCCAGGGGACCTCAGGCTGCACCCCCCACCAGTTGGGGCTTGACAGGGGACTTCAGGCTGCACATCCCGCCCCAGCACTGAGCCAAGGGACCTGAGGCTGCGTCCCCCTGCCTGGTAGGGCTTGACAGGGGACCTCAAGGTGCACCCCCAGTGCTGGGTCGGGGGAACTCAGGCCGCACCCCTCTGCTGATGGGGCTTGACAGGGGACCTGAGGCTGCACCCCCCCTCCCCCCGCCCCGCCTGGCGAGGCTTGATGGGGGACCTAAGGCCATGCCCCTCACCCAGCAGGGCTTGACAGGGGATCTCAGGCCATGTCCCACACCTGGTGGGGCTTGACGGGGGATCTCAAGGCATGCCCCCCCACCCCGGTCTGGGCTGGGGGACCTCAGGCCACATCCCCCATCCTGGTGCCGGGCCAGGGGACCTGAGGCTATGTTCCCTGCCCGGCGGGGCGTGACAAGGGTGGAACTAGCCAGGTCTGGATCTATCCCAATGAGGCGGCGGGGGGGGGGGGGGGGGGGGGCTGGGTCTGGGTCTCACGTGATTTTGAGGCCCATGTGGGTAGGTGGGTTCTTGACTCTGGGTCCCATGGTGTGCCCCAGACTCTGACAGGAGGAAGGTTTTCATATACATTTTACTAATTTTCTTTCATCTCTGTCACTTCTATTATAGAGAAAGGGCAAATAGCAATATTAAATTATTTCCTCTAATTAATCCCCTTTTAATGTGCACGAAATTCATATACCGGGCCACTAGTGTTAAATAAGACGCTTTGTGTTTTGATGCTTTCTGGCTTTCAGTGATAAATGAATGCATTGAGAGACAAGCTTCATGAACCAATCTTTTGTATTTCCATTCTCTTCTATTGTGTCAAAACAATATGTCCTTGAGAAGCATTTAGAACCATACATAGGCTTGTCTTTAATGAAGTAAGACACAGAATTAAAATCTAAAGAGCATTGATAAGGGTCAAATTGAATTGCTATCTATGTTAAGTATGATTGTGTAGAATGCTGAAATTCATTCAGAATCTACTCTTTCTAACTTAGGATATTTTTAAGGTGCAGCCAGTTGGGATATATGGTCATCCTGGGAAAAGGGAAAAGGAATTAGATATTACTGAATTCAGATTGTATTCACTAGTTATGTGATCTCGAACAAATTACATATATAACCTTTCAGCACTAATTTCCTTATCTATAAAAGGGGAAAAGTAACACAATATCAACCTCATGAGGCAGTGTAAAAAGTAAATGAACTAGAGTATATGAAAAGCTTAGCAGAGTGACTGGTCCATCAGAAATATTCAATATATGGTAGCTATAAAAATAATCTCATGTAATAAACTAACTGAATGCAATAAGTACATCAATGTAGACATTATATAACCCAAACACTCCTGCACAACAGAATGCATTTTATGAGGTTACTAAGAATTTGTTGTCCTGGTATACTTTTTTCTAGCATCTGTTTTTTAGGTATCTATTCCTTCAGAGTCAGATCATATTTCTGAATCAGAATTGAACAGCCACTCAAGAAATACCAGAGTTAGCCACAGGGTGTGAATTCAGTATTTATCTCTCTGGCATTGATAGCGTTTGCTTTTAGTTTTATAGGTACAAGAGCATCTTTATATATTTAGAAAAAGCTGGCTAATGTGAAGAACTCTCTAGTCCAAAAAATCATCAGCAAATTTACCAGCAAATTTTCCATTCCCATCATTAATAACACTTCTGTTAGGCCTCTTCAAAAGGAAACCTGGTATTTGTTTGCTTTTCTTTTTATTATGGAAAATTTCAAAACTAAGCAAAAGTAGACAGCACAGTATAATGATCCTCATGTACTTATCAACTCATAGCCAGTTTCTTTTCATCTGTATTCCTACTCTCCCTTCTACATTATTCTGCAGCAAATTCCAGGCATGTTATTTCATCTGTAAATAATTACATTAATATTTCTAAAAAATAAAGGCTCTTTAACCACATCATCAGCACAATTAATAATTGGTACATAGAATCATCAGATATCCGGTGTTCAAATTTTTCAGCTGCCTATAAATGACATAAACATTTGTTATTGTTCTTTTTCAGATTGCTCTTTTGAACCAGAATGCAAATAAGTGCACACATTATAATTGGCTGATATGCCTCTTATGTTTCTTTAACCTCTAGATTTCTCCTTCAGCTCTATTTTTGCCTTGCAATTCATTTGTTGAAGAAATTGGGTCCTGCATAGTTTCCCCACAGTTTGAATTTTGCTGATTGCATCCATGTAGGGTCATTTCACATGTTCTTTACCATATTCTTCTGTTCCCTGTATTTCCTGTAATTTGGTAGACGCTTGACCAAATTTAGGTTCTATTTTGTTGGCAAGATATCTTCACAGGTAATATACTAGTATTCTTTCATTAGGATACACAAAAAGTATGCTTGTCTCTCTTGTTATACTAGCAGCCAATGGTGTTCAATACCCAGATTCATTAATCTATTAGGAGTTGCAAAAATGGTGATATTATAATAATAATTCAATCATTCCTATTCGATTTTTTTAAACTAAAATACTCTGTAAGAAGAAATTTTTCCTCATCTACAATTTGGAAACCTGGCTTTAACTGGTGTTATTTTATCTAGGAGGGAAACATATTAATTAACACATTGGAAGTGATTAATTCATCTGATAAAAAGGTATGATGAATTATTTTCTTTAAGGTTCTAGAAACCCTCACATTGAGGGAAAAGGAGACTATAATTACACTGAGGGAGAGGTGGTAAATGGTGATCAGAAACCTGAGATATCTGGGGAGAGAAGTAAAGCAATAAGAAACACAGATGCATAAAGGTAACATTTTGCTAAGTCTATTCTTATTTGGCATAAAAATTCTGATTTGGAAGCCCAAATTATGGCTTCAAATACTTTTACTTACTGAGGACTCCTGCATTCATACTCTAGTTCTAACCTCTCCTCAGGCTTTGCATAGTATCAAAACTCTACCTGACATCAGCCCTGGCCTGTTTGGCTCAGTGGATAGAGTGTCGGGCTGCAGACTGAAGGGTCCCAGGTTCGATTCCGGTCAAGGGCATGTGCCTTGGTTGCGGGCGTATCCCCGGTGGGAGGCAGCTGAATTGATGTTTCTCTCTCATCGATGTTTCTAACTCTCTGTCCCTCTCCTTTTCTCTCTGTGAAAAATCAATAAAATATATTAAAACAAACAAACAAAAAAACACTCTACCTGACATCACTACTTTGATGTCTAAAAAAACGTCTTGCCCCTAGCCAGTTTAGCTCAGTGGGCCTGTGGCCTGAAAGGTCCCAGGTTTGATTCTGGTCAAGGGCATATGCCCAGATTGTGGCTTGATCCTCAGTAGGGGGTGTGCAGGAGGCAGCCAATCAATGATTCTCTCTCATCATTGATGTTTTTATCTCTATTTCACTCTCCCTTCCTCTCTGAAATCAATAAAAATATAAGTAAAATAAAAATATTAAAAAAGTCTCAAAGTTAATATATCCAAAATGGAACATTTTATTTTACTGCAATTACCTTGAGATTATTCTTTTTGTTGTTGTTAATCCTCACTTGAGAACATTTTTACACTGATTTTTAGAGAGAGTGGAAGGGAGGGAGGGAAGGAAGGGGGAATGAGAGAGAGAGAGAGAGAGAGAGAGAGAAACATCCATTGGTGATTGATTGCCTTCCTTGGGGCCCCCAGACTAGAGCAGGGATTGAACCTGCAATCCAAGTAGGAGGCCTTGACCGGAATCTGACTGGAATCTAACCTGAGACCCTTGGGTGCTCAGGCCAGCACTCTAACCACGTCAACGCTCTTTTTTCTATTATTAATGACATTACCCCACACCAAATCACAACTTTTGAGAAACAACTGGAAGAGTCCACTAGTCTTCTCGCTTACCTTCTGACATGTTGGTCCCTGCTAGTTCATTCTCCACAAAAAGGGAGAGGGGGAGCTTTCTAAAATGTTAATCAGGGATCATGAGCTGATAATTGGATTCATTAAAATAATTTCTTCCCCTTTGTATATGCTTGAAATTTTCCAAATTAAAATAAATGTTATTCAGATTATTTTATCTTATCCTCGTATTACTTTACTTCTCTGTTGACTTTTCAATGTTCTTAGAATAAAATTAAAATGTCTTGCCTAGGCTAGTGAGCCCCTCCTTGTCCTCTGTTTCTATTAAGTCCATTCTTGCCTGATGCCACTCTTCTTGCTCACTCTGCCCAGGCCATAACCAGTCAGTTCTACGAACACTTAAAGCTCTTTCTTATCTTATAGCATGTGCACTTGCTATTCTCTCTACCAGAAAATGTTCATCCCCTAGCACTCTGCAAAGCTGGCTCCTTCTTTTCCTTCAGGTCTCAGAAAAATGTTACCTCCTTAGAAAGGCCTTTCTTAATCACTCAATCTAAATTAGGTCCTATTCCTTCACCATTACGCTCAATCACATTATTCTGTTTATTTCATATCTTACCACACTTTGTAATTACCTTGTTTGTTTATATTTATACAAATATACTTACTTGTTATGACAAGTAACTCAAATGAATATTTAAAAGTATTTGAGGGCATAGACCTACTCCTATTCATTTTTTAATTTCAAATCTTTGAAAAATTGGCAGATAGAATATACATTTTAAGAATCTTGCTTCATAAACAAAGATTTATAAATAAAATAAGATTTTGATTTGGAGAATAATTTCTTGAAATTGAAATTTTAGGGAGTGGTATGAAATATACAGTGGGGCAAAAGCAGGTTTACAGTTGTATGTGAAAAGAGTCTATTCTTATATTATTAATTATTGTATTATTTTCCAATGAAACAACTATAAACCTACATTTGCCACACCCTCTATGAATTGGTGAAGAAATTGGAATTAGAAATGTGTATTTAAAAATATACTCTCGCTTTGATTATAGATTTTTCAATGTTTTTGCAGTGCTAAATAATTTTAAGTGACAGCTATTATGTGATTTGAATGACTAATCTCTGGAATTATATTCTGTATTATTAACATGACAGCTCTCTCATTTTTAGGTCCAATATATTTAAGTTATATCAGCTATTAATTTTAGGCAACTCTCCTAATTGAAGAACTCATCAGCTATCTTTGCAGCTTCTTTCCTCTACCAGTCATTGCCCTGTTAGTGTCATAAAATTCATCTAAATTGTGTTAAACCAAAAGCAAGGCTACATAAGCCACCTTACCAAATCAGAGAGCAGATAGGAACTGTCTGCCAAAAATCTGAAGGATGCCCCTAGCATGACAGACTTTTAGAACTGGACAATATCTTAAAGATCATGTAATAATCCAAGGCCCTCATTTTAAAAGGGGTGACACTGCTGTTCTAATAGGTTAACTGACTTATCCTTCCCAAACATAATTTCCTAATATGGTATCTCAAGTTTTATTTTCAGTAGAGTCTTAAGGAATTAAGTTAGTAGCATATCAATATCTAGAAATATATTGACATAATATTAAGATGAATCCTCCTTTTGCCATCTTTCCTGCATCTTTTGAGCCTTTAGGTCTTCTCAAATTCTTCTAGGGACCTCTGCTGTTCCCGTGATAGTGTCAAGATTTCAATTATTATTCTATTTTAAAACGTAGTTTGATTTAGCAAAATACCAAGCGAATAGTGAATACACTCAATTGTACGTATTTCATATTGGCACCTCCTTCAAGTCTATTAGCCTGTGGGTTAATAGCTGCATATAAGTTTTGTTCAGATTCTTTGAAAACTTACTTGTGTGTTTGATGGGTGTTGCTAGAGATGACCATCTTTCATGTAGAGTAAATGGGTACCCACTGATAATGCCGTGGTAGGTTGGTCATCAGTGGCAATGATGATTGAGCACTTATGCGGCCCAAGTCTATTATAACCACTGGGCATCCTGATGCACAAACCATTCTAGAATCTAGAAACGATTCAGTTCCTCTTATAGAGGGACCTGCATTTCACATAAGTTAAAGGGGCCTAGGCAAGTCTTTAAAATCTATTCAAGAATGCTCCACATAGTTCGAATATGTCACCACAGCAGTTTTCCCATTTTCCCAGCTGCTGATGAAAGCCTAGCTTGCCTGTTCAGACAGCGATGGGTCCTGACAGGGTTTTAAAATATGCCCTTAAAACAACAGGGACCTTGAAAACCCAGCTAGATCCTTTCCTCTCTCCTGGCAGAACCACACTCAAACCATTCTACCCAGATGAAATTTCCTGCTGTTTTTATGTAGTAGTAGATAGACTCCATAACCTTTCATCACCGTTTGCTGGCATTCACAGTGGGCAAAATTCGGATTGGCATTTCCATCCCTCAGAGCAGGACCCTGACATCCCGGAGTTGAAGCCCACTTCCTTCCGGAAGGATGAAAGGCACCTAAGCACCTCGGAACACTCTGCCACAACCCACCACCCTGGCGGACAGGCCTCGATCCGCACGGGCCGCTTTGGCGTCCTCGCGGGGCGTGCTGCGGCGCGGCAAAGGCGTCCAGAACCGAAGCACCCAGAGCCGCAGTCCGTGGGCCGGAGTGGGCACGCGTCTTTCTCGCGAGAGTTCGCGGGGTGGGGGCAGCTGGGGGCCGGCGAGGAGGAGGCGAGGGGTTGCACTGCGGCGGCAGCGGTGGCTGTTGTTCAGGGGCAGGCGAGCGCCCTTTCCCCGCCTCCCTTTCCTTCCCCTCCCACTGAGCGACTCGAGCTGAGCGCTTCCCACTTCCGCCCCCTCTGCGTGCCATTGGAACTAGAGTAGCCGAGCAAGTTGCGGCCGCGGAACCGCCGGCGCTGCCCTGCACCGCCTCTCCTCGCCTTCCTCTCCTTTTCTCTTCCTCCCGGGCCGCCGCCGCCGCCGCGTCCGAGGCCTTGCGACCACCGACCTGCAGCCCGCGCCGCGGCCGACATGAGCTTCTTGTTGTGAGTAGCCAGGCCCCGCGCGCCGGCTTTGTTCAGGCGACCTGGGCCGCCGCCCCCGCCCGCCTCGGCCCGCGGCCCCCTCCCGCCAGGTCCCGCGCTACCCGGCTCGGGCGTTCCCACCGCGCGGGGCTCCGGGAACCTGCCCCCGCGTTCGCGCTGCCCGGCCGCCGCCGCCTCCCCGGCCCGCCCCGAGCACGCGGGGGACCCCCAAGTCCCGACACACCCGGTGCCTGCGTTCGCATTTCTCTATCACCGCAACCTCGCCCTCTCTGGGTTTTGTTTATTTGCACGCTCTGAAGAAATACCTCCCACTCTCCGCATGACCCATATCCGACGCGTGCCGTCGCCTGTTTCAGTCTCCTGCCCATTGCTTTTTTTTCTGTGTCCCAAGCACAGAAGATAGAGCGCCGTCCTCCCCACCTCCCCCCAACCCCCGGTCACCCCAGGACCCTTTACCAGTACACTTCCCTCTTAGGTTTTTAGGAAGTTGGGGTGACAAGTCCTGTGGATGTTAACACACTTAACGAGGCTGTTTACAGGTCAGGACGCCCTGGTGACAGCCTGATGGAGTCTTGGGGTCTGGAGCAGCTTCTTGCTTCAAGTCACATGCTTTCCTGAAGAATATGGGCTTTATCTTTTCAGACAACCACCAACTAGGGCTTGGGTAGTGTGCCCTAGGTTGATTAGGTCCCCTGGGGACTTGTTTTGCAAATCATCTGTAAATGACAACTTAGTTTAGTACTGGCTGTCTTTTCCCTTCTCTTACTACAAGACATGTTGGGGGGCGGGGTATGGGTAGAAAGATGGGATGGCCAGATAGGGGTATGGAGGCAGCAGACAAGCCTCACGTCCTCGGAAAACAGGACCTTGCACCCCGCAGAAGGCTTCCTTATGATTCATTCATGTTTAATCTGTGGTTAGAAAGCTAATAAAAGCTCGAAGCTTGAAACCCACCCCATACTCTACTGTTGTAGAGAAAATATCATTTAATGATAATTTTATGTTCTGATGCTCTTTCCCCACCTTACATAATTTTTAGTCATCACCTTGGCACTTGAATCCTGAGAACTTAACCCTTATTTTCACATGCTCATATCTAGAATATGAATTCTTTTTAGGGTGTTTAAGCAAAATTGAGAGATCACAGAAGACAAACCTGCAGACAGACATTCTAACATGCATAAGGGGCCTGGCTTTTGTCATCCTGCCTAACACATTTGAGGTTGTGAAGCCTTTGTTTTGGTCTCATCCTAGAAGTTGAGTTTTTCAGATAAATGGTGATAGATAAGAGGACTGGGTGACTTCAGTCTTTGTTTTCTATTTTAGTTTGAGTCAACATATCCAGGCATCTCAGCTTGAAACTTCTCATCTTGAGTCTGTTTGCATTGCTGATGTTTTATTTCTTCAAGAACTTAAAAGCTATCTTCAAAATAGTAATATAGGTGATGTCCATGACTGCTGCTGATGGGCTTGTGTCTCTTGGAACTCACAGCTCAATTGGTTGAAACAGGGAAGAACTATATTTGGCAGAAATTTGGGGCTGGACAAGGTTTTGGTGGTATTTTCTGAATACAAATGTAATATTTTTTACATGGCTCAGTATTTATTAGCTACAGAAATTCAGTGGATAAGTTAATTTCTCCTGAAACATATTAGCTGGTACAAAAATGCTTTCCTGAAGAATATGGGCTTTATCTTTTGCCATTGTATATATATTCTCTCTCTCTCACACACACACACACACACACACACACACACACACACACACACATATATACACATATATATATATGTGTGTGTGTGTGTATATATATATATATATATGTACACACACAACATTAGAGTGTACTGTTTGAGGCACAATTTTTCAGTCAGGTTGCATATTACAGTTAATACTAGTAGATTCTCAACATCTTGAGCCTGTGTGCTTAGCAATCCAAAAGAGTAATCCAACATTTTTGGTTTTGTTTTTTGTCCACCATGACGTTTAAAATCTGAAGTGAATACCTTGTAGATAAAAATTATTAGAATGTAAAGAACAAAGTTTTGGTTATTTCATCTGTTATTTGGTATGGTTTTCTGAAAATTATTTCTATACCATCAGGTGAGCAAAGAAAATAAGAGTTGCAATTTAGGAGTTAAATAACAAATACTTTCTTCCAGTTCTAGGAAGCTTCCTCGTAAGGTGACTATAAATGGATGGAGCTCAGGAAATAAGGGCAATGCGAGATAGTGTTAGAAAGGCAATGACTCATAACTCATGAGGGCTTTTAGATAGAAGGAAAGAATTTTAGTTAAAAAACAAAACAAAACAAAAAAAAATCCTTCAGCCTGGCTGGTTTGGCTCAGGGGTTGAGCGTCGACGTATGAACTAGGAGGTCATGGTTCAATTCCCCATCAGGGCATATGCCCAGGTTGCAGGCTGGATCCCCAGTAGGGGGGTGTGTGTGCAGGAGGCAGCCTATCAATGATTCTCTTTCATCATTGATGTTTCTTTCTCTCCCTCTCCCTTCCTCTCTGAAATCAATAAAAATATATTTAAAAAAAAAACATTCATTGTGCCAGGCACTGATACAGGCATTGGGTATCATTTGTGGACAAATTGGATAAATATTCCTGCATTAGTGGAGCTTACATTAAGCAACCATATAGTATGGTAAGTGGTCTTAAAATGCCATGGAACAAAGTAGAACAGGGTGAAGAGGTTTTTTTGGATAGGAAGGTGAGGGAGATTAGGTAATCCCCAGAGGGTGTCCAGATAATCTGCAGCAGTGACGCCTTTGTGTAGCTTTTGTACAAATTTGCAAATAAATTTGCACTGCATATGTAGATCTGACTGGGACAAAGCTGTGGTTGTGCTGCAAATTGGCCTCCATGCATCTTCAGGTTGAGCTAAACTCCCCAGATGGTGCCTAGGGAACCTTCACAGGAACCTAATTTAACTTTGTAGACTCAAGTTTTTAAACACAGCTTCAGGACTTGCTGTGTTCTCTAGGCATTGTGCAAGAAGTGGGACTTCAGAGCTGGTAGACAGTTTATAAATAGTCCTCTATAATAGATGTAATACAGTCATTGGGGGTCCAAAGAATATGGAGCAATCTGATTTGGGCTCAGGGAAGGTTTCATGAAAAAAGGGATGGATATTTAATGGATGATATAACAAGAGTTCTCTAAAAGGGAAGGGGACATGGGAAACGGGAGATTTCAGTCAGAGGAAACATGGAGGCCTGAAATTGCCTGTGAATTCTCCATTTTCAGGTTTGTCCAAGAGGCTGTTGAATTTTGAAGCTAGATGGGCTCTATCAGTAACATAACTTACCTTTTTTTTTTTCTGAAATGGTAAAATCACCAACTTCAGGTTACTGGCCTAATTATTGTCCATGATAGAATTGGAACATAGTCTCTTGACTTAAGAGTTTTTCCTCCTCTGACATTTTAAGCATATAAAATTCAGGGAAATTTAGGATCAGAGTGAGTTCTTAACAATTACTCAAAAAGAGTGTTGAGTGTTCTCTGTGTTTCTAGCATTTTTAAATTGCACGTATCTTCTGACTGATGGAATTCCACAGAAACATTAGACTTGGAACAGAGTTAAAACTAATACAGCTAACTTGAAAATGCAAGTCTGTAGGAAAGGTGGTTTAGGAATGAGAATGAATATAAACCAGGTTTATTTCTGTATAGGAAGAAACAAAGAGATAGGCTGAGAAAGGAAATATTTGTTGAACATTATGCTACAGAGCTTCCATTTGTCTTCAACAGAATAGCAGTTTAGTAAAAGAGATCCAGGATTTATTTCATTGTGTTTGTATGTGTCTGTCTCTTGCTTTTCTGTCTACTTGTCTCCTTCCTACCCTCCCTCCCCCAGCATCTTTGTTTTCTGGCAAATGACTTTAGTATTTCAGTATCTTCACCTGTGAAAGAAAATGATGATAATAAAATAGCTAGCTAAGTACTATATGTCAGGCATAGCAGATGAAGAAACTGGCAAAGAGAGGTTAAATAATTTGCACAAAATTATGTAGCCAGTCAGTGGTATAACTGGGATTTGAATCCTGGCAAACTAGATCCAGAGATCTTGCATCATACTGCCTTATCTGTAATTGATAAAATTATATAAAAAGGTGGTATTCAGATCTTGTTTTTAAGAGAAATCTTAGGTTACTAGGTATTAATATCTCAAATTACTGGGATCATTTTGTAAGGTTCACCAAGAATATAATGGTGGAAGAGAAAATAGAAACCTTTAAATTTAAATAATACTTGTAAATTATTTTTTTACTTCCATTTTTAATGTAAAAATGATAAACATGGTGGAGAAATTATGAAATACTGCTAAGAAAATGAAGCAAATAGTCACTCATAATCACACCTTCAGGGATAACTGTTATTTGTGTTTTATGTCAATAGTTATAATTCTGCAACATCATTTTGAATGGCTGTCAACTAAGTATTACCTTAACGGTTTTGTTACCTGACAGCCTGGTTTAATATGTTATGCTCTTTTGGTGGGAGAAGTGGAAGTAAATATGGTCATCTTTTCAGAACTAAAGTTTGAGGAATTGCAGTCAGTTGGCTGGTCTTAGTTTACTCCTCCCATCTGATATAGGATTGCTTTTGTTTTACATTATTGAGTGCAAAACAATTGCTATGTGATTACTTTTATCTTTATTGCCTTTTTTTCTTGATGTAGTTGCAGAGTTTTTGTACCTTTGGAGTTTCTGATACATGAAAGAACATGTAGACCTTCTCTTCAATTTTATATTAGAAATGAAGCAGAATAGCTATGAATTATTACATGAAAAATGGTATCTGTTAAGAATGTTAAATCCTATAGAAAACTTTTTTTTAACCCTCCTTCCCACATTTCTATATTTTTCCTGATATTCCTGTGTTTAGGACCATACCTCAGATGTTGGAGGATTAGAGATACTGAATGTAAAAGACCTCAGTAAATTGTAATTATGTGTGCAGCAATGATACCTAGTTCATTACCAATATCTCAATAGTGCGATGATTGCTAGTAGCTGTTACTATATTTTATAAACATTCATCATTTCTGATTACTTAAGTTATAGCCAATTTCTGTGGGTTTATTATCATATGTATCAGTGCTACTTTGATTTTCTGAGGATTTTGAAGAAAAAAAAAAGACAAGCAGGAGTTAGAAGATAAGCAAATATTGTTTGGTAATAGTTTAAGTACCTCATAGCCAAGTAGCCTTATTGTTACCATTATTTGTGATGAAAGATTGAATTTCTTATTGCTATTATTGTTTTATCTTTCTGCCTAAGTTCTTTTGTTGTTTTCAAATTGAAATTTGATGAGAATAGTTCAATAGTTATATTGGGTATTAGAAAGAATATTTTTTGTGTGTTTCTTTGTAGAAAGAGATCATGATATAACTTAAGAACTTTCTTAGTATTCAGTGTAAATACAGAATATTTAAATAGAAGCAGGAGACGTGAAAGTCCTTAATAGCAACTTTTTTTTGGTTATCTTGCTGCCCAGATCATGTTTTGACAGAGCCCCAGCGTGACCTTCCCACTCTAGAGAATTCTTCCTTTGCTAACACCCTGCAGCAAAGGAAGATTTCACTACTGAGATAGCTCTTTGTTTAAAAACTCCCTGTGAGAATGATTTTTACTCCCAGATGCCCGATTTCAATGTCCCTAACCTTTCCCCACACTCTGCCAAAATATTCATCTGGCTCTCTTATTACGATTATTATTATTATTATTATTATTATTATTAGTCTCACCCAAGGACATGTTTATTGATTTTAGAGAGAGAGGAGAGGGGAGAGAGACAAACATCGATCCATTGCCTGCTGTACGTGCCCTGACTGGGGATTGAATTTAGAAACCTAGGCACGTGCCCTGTCCGGGAATCAAACCCTCAATCTTTAGGTGCACAGGACAATGCTCCAACCAACTGAGCCAATCTGCCAGTCTATCTTATTTTTAACTCTTAGGAATGGCACTTTTGAGTCAGTGAATAACAAACCAGTTTGTCAAAACTGATGTTTAGAAACAAATTAAGTTGTGGTCTCTGCCTTTAAGAATCTTAAAATTGGAGACTAACATGTGACGTGGTAAAATCACCAATAATTGCTTTTAACTCATGAGTTTTAAGTCCACTGGCTAATGAACATTTAACATTATTATTTTTTAAATATATTTTTATTGATTTCAGAGAGGGAGAGAAAGATGAGAGAGAATTCATTGATTGGCTGCCTCCTGCACACCTCCTACTGGGGATGAAGCCTGCAACCTGGGCATGTGCCCTTGATTGGAATTGAACCCAGGACCCTTCAGTCTGCAGGCTAGAATGATGCTAGAATATAATTTAAACATTCTTTGTCGAGGTTTCATCCACTCAGCCAAACCAGCTAGGGCGTTTCAACATTATTGATGACGCATTTTATACAAATTTCTTTGCATGTAAGTGTAAAATAGTTGTATTTGGTATTTATAAAAGTTATAAGGTGTACCTAGTATATTCATGTATTCAAAATGGTAAGAGTTTTGCAGATGTTTGTCTCTGTATTTTCGGCATGGGCCGCTTCTATTGGATAGATTTTGGGGGCTGCCCTGCTTGGTTTTGGCACTGCTGCCACTATCTCTCTAGTCTAACTCTGCATTTTTTAATAAGGTAAGGAAGTGGCTGGAATCCTTTGTCCCACAGATACAGAGTAAAGTGGCCTGGAGTGGTGGGTATAAGGAGCCTCCATATTATCATTCCAGCCTCATAGGTGCCCTCCTGCCTTGTTCTCCCCCACAGAGCTCAGCCATTTTATTTGTATTTCTTTCAACATGTATTTCTTCCACATCTGCCTGCCTTTGTGAATGCCGTTCCTGTTATTCTGGCTGGACTGCCCTTCTTTTCCCCACCCTCATTTCTTTAGTGTTGGAGCCAGCTCTTTCCCTGACCTGTACCCCCTTGCCAATTTGTTAGATACCATTTCAGTGTCCTCTGTAGTCCTTATTATATAGCCCTCATAAAAAAATACTGTTCTGGTCAGTTTTCAGGCCTTTCTTCCTCATCAGAGTGCGTGACCTCTTTGAAGATGCATTAGTTTCAAAACTACTTTTAAATTTCTACCACCTAGTATAGTGCCTAGTGTATATTACACACAGCTTTAAAAAAACCGTATCAATGACATCTTCAAGTGTTTTCACAATGGTAGGTGGAGATATGAGCGATTCTCTTCATTCTGCTCTAATTTCCCCCTTCCAAAGACTTCTGGGGAAATATGAGTAGACTAGAGGCCCGGTGCATGAAATTCGTGTATGGGGGGTGGCCCCCTCAGCTCACCCTGCACCCTCTCCAATCCCCGGGACCCCTCGGGACCACTGGCTCCTAACTGCTCACCTGCCTGCCTGCCTGATCACCCCTAACTGCCCCCCGCCTGATGGCCTGGTCACCCCGAACTGCCCCCTCTGCTGGCCTGGTTGCCCCCAATTGCCCCCACCCTGCCAGCCTGGTTGCCCCTAACTCCCACCCCGCCGGCTTGGTTGCCCCATACTCCCCCCCCCCCCCACTGGCCTGGTCACCCCAAACTACCCCCCCTGCCAGCCTGGTTGCCCCATGCAGCCTGTTGTTCGGTCGTTTGCTTGCCCCTCACTGCCCGTCCTGCCAGCCTGGTTGCCCCACGCAGCCTGCTACTCAGTTGTTTGGTCGGCCCTCACTAACCCCCCTGCCGGCCTGGTCACCCCACACAACCTGTTCGGTCATCCGTTCGGTTGTTTCGGTTGCGACAGTCGCTTAGGCTTTTATATATGTCGATAGCTCCTGTGCACAGAAAGGTTTGGGATACCTGCTTATTGGATTTCTATTTCACAATTTTGTAGAGATCTTGTTTTACCCTTCTTTCAAGGATTGGCATATGCCTGGCACATGTAAATTGTGTTCCAGTAGCCGTGAATGAGAGTAACATTTCCCTCATCCCCACCACCGTTGCACTACTAAGAATAATAATCATGAGAGCTTCTTGGGCTTCTATATTTACACCAAGCAAATCTTTTGAGCCCTAACTGGTTTGGCCTGCGGACTGAAGGGTCCCAGGTTTGGTTCCGGTCAATGGCATGTACCTTGGTTGCGGGCACATCCCCAGTAGGGAGTGTGCAGGAGGCAGTTGATTGATGTTTCTCTCTCATCGATATTTCTGACTCTCTATCCCTCTTCCTTCTTCTCTGTAAAAATCAATAAAATATATTAAAAAAAAATCTTTTGGAAGATTCTCCCAAAGAATTTCTTTTGTCATAGAGTGCTTGCTTCCATTGCCATCAACCTTTTTTTTCTCTTTTATTGTAAAAGGAAAAAATAGTATCTTTTTTTTTTTTTTTAAATATATTTTATTGATATTTCACAGAGAGGAAGGGAGAGGGATAGAGAGCTAGAAACATCGATGAGAGAGAAACATCGATCAGCTGCCTCCTGCACACGTCCCACTGAGGATGTGCCCGCAACCAAGGTACATGCCCTTGACCGGAATCGAACCCGGGACCTTTCAGTCCGCAGGCCGACGCTCTATCCACTGAGCCAAACCGGTTTCGGCAAAAATAGTATCTTTTATGTTAAAATTTAGAATGGAGCTCTTTGTTAATAAATGAAATTTAAAAATTAATAGTCGTGTGAAAAGTAATGCTAGAATATAATTTTAAAATTGTCAATGTGTTTACAGTTAAAATACTAAATTTTAAAATACTAATAACTTACTAGGAAAATATTACTTTCTCCAAGATGAGCACGGATTATAATCTGTAAAGGAGGACAAATTGAGATTTGTAACTCCAATCGAATTTCTTGTTTCTTAGTTATCTTTCTGATATTTTAATGCAGATATTAAACTGATAAATTAATGCAAATAATAAACATGTTTGGGAGGCATATGGCTTACGTGGAGCTGTAAATATCCTGTAGATTCTGGAGGTAGATTAAATTTTTACCTGTTACTCTTATCAGATTTATCGCTTTTCTCATGAAGTCTGCTAGAGAACTATGCCAGGGGGTTTTCTTTCTGGATTATTTCAAGGTGGGGAAATTTTCCCCAAAGCGTAAATAGTAGTGTCCAACTGTTAGTGAATCTGAAGACTGTGCCTTTATGATACGGTTATAGTTTTTGAGCATTTATAGGTCAAACTATTTATAAGCATGAGTAAGTTATATGTTATGACAACTTAGAACATTCTTTTTTTAAATTTTACTTATTTCCTCACCCAAGGATATTTTTTCCCATTGATTTTTAGAGAGAGTGCAAGGGAGGAGGGGAGAGAGGGAGAAAGAGAGAGAGAAAAAACCATCTATGTGAGATAAACATCAATTGGTTGCTCCCTCATGGTCCCCACTGGGGTGGTGGATGGAATCTGCAACCCAGCTATGTGCCCTTGACAGGGAATCGAACCTGAGACCCTTTGGTGCAAGGACCAATGCTCAACACTGGCCAGGCCAACTCAGAACATTCTTTATCATTTTATCAGTAAATACTCTGTATAATTGTTTTTTTTTTTTTAAATATATTTTATTGATATTTCACAGAAAGGAAGGGAGAGGGATAGAAAGCTAGAAACATCGATGAGAGAGAAACATCGATCAGCTGCCTCCTGCACACCTCCCACTGAGGATGTGCCCGCAGCCAAGGTACATGCCCTTGACCGGAATCGAACCCGGGACCTTTCAGTCCGCAGGCCGACGCTCTATCCATTGAGCCAAACCGGTTTCGGCTACTCTGTATAATTGTATGTGTGAGAAGTCCTGCTAGCCTTAAAGAATTTGTTCGTTTTTTTTTTTTTTAATGGTAGTTCTGATATTTACATTTCACTTAGTTAAAAGAAGAAACTGGAGAGAAAATGGGAGGATTTTTGCATTTAGTTATATGCATTTTTTAAAAAATTTCATTTTATTGTTTAAAGTATTACTAATAGTAGTACATATATCTCCTCCCACCCATTGACCTTCCTCCAGCCTCTCATAACCCCTGTCACATGCCCTCACACCCCCCTCCCCCCAGTGTCTTGTGTCTATTGGTTGTGCTTATATGCATGCATACAAGTCCTTTGGTTGATCTCTTTCCCCTCCTCCCCAACACTCCCCAGCCTTCCCGCTATAATTTGACAGTCTGTTCGATGCTTCACTGCCTCTGTATCTTTTTATTCATCAGATTATAACGTTCTTTATTTTCCATAAATGAGTGAGATCATACGATATTTTTCTTTCATTGCCTGGCTTATTTCACTTACCATAATGCTCTCCAGGTCCATCTATGCTGCTGCAAATGGTAAGAATTCCTCTTTTTTATAGCAGCATAGTATTCCATTGTGTAGATGTACCATAGTTTTCTGATCCACTCATCTACTGATGGGCACCTAGGCTGTTTCCAAATCTTAGCTATTGTAAATTGTGCTGCTATGAACAGAGGGGTGCATATATCCTTTCTGATTGGTGTTTCTAGTTTCTTGGGGTATATTCCTAGAAGTGGGATTACTGAGTCAAATGGGAGTTCCATTTTTAGTTTTTTGAGGAAACTCCATACTGTTTTGCACAGTGGCTGCACCAGTCTGCATTCCTACCAGCAGTACACGAGGGTTCCTTTTTCTCCGCACCCTTGCCAGCACTTGTCATTTGTTGATTTGTTGATGATAGCCATTCTGACAGGTGTGAGATGGTACCCCATTGTCGTTTTGATTTGCATTTCTTGGATAATTAATGACTTTGATCATGTTTTCATATGTCTCTTGGCCTTCTGTCTTCTTTCCAAAAGTATCTATGCCCGTTGCCCATTTTTTTTTTTAATATATTTTATTGATATTTTACAGAGAGGAAGGGAGAGGGATAGAGAGCTAGAAACATCGATGAGAGAGAAACATCGATCAGCTGCCTCCTGCACACCTCCCACTGGGGATGTGCCCGCAACCAAGGTACATGCCCTTGACTGGAATCGAACCCGGGACCCTTCAGTCCGCAGGCCGATGCTCTATCCACTGAGCCAAACTGGTTTCGGCCCGTTGCCCATTTTTTAATTGGATCGTTTATCTTCCTTTTGTTAAGTTGTATGAGTTCCCTGTAAATGTTGGAGTTTAAACCTTTATCGGTGATAACATTGGCAAATATATTCTCCCATGCAGTGGACTTTCTTGTTGTTTTGTTGATGGTTTCTTTTGCTGTGCAAAAGCTTTTTATTTTGATGTAGTCCCATTTGTTTATTTTCTCCTTAGTTTCCATTGCCCTAGGAGTGGTATCGGTGAAGAAATTGCTTCAGCATATGTCTGAATTTCGCTGCCTGTGGATTCCTCTAGTATTTTTGTGGTTTCCCGTCTTATGTTGAAGTCCTTTATCCATTTTGAGTTTACTTTTGTGTTTGGTGTAAGTTGATGGTCAAGTTTCATTTTTTTTGCATGTATCTGTCCAATTTTCCCAACACCATTTATTGAGGAGACTGTCTTGACTCCATTGTATGTTCATGCCTCCTTTGTCAAATATTAATTGAGCATAGTGGTTTGGGTCGATATCTGGGCTCTCTATTCTATTCCATTGGTCTATATGTCTGTTCTTGTGCCAGTACCAGGCTGTTTTGAGAACAGTGGCTTTGTAATACAGCTTGAAATCTGGTATTGAGATCCCACCTGCTTTGTTCTTCTTTCTCACGATTGCTGCAGCTATTCAGGGTCTTTTTTTATTCCAGATGAATTTTTGGAGAGCTCTTTCTAGGTCTATGAAATATGCTGTTGGTATTTTAATGGGGAGTGCATTGAATCTATAGATTGCTTTGGGTAGTATGGACATTTTAATGATGTTGATTGTACCAATCTATGAACATGGTATGTTCTCCCATCTGTTTATGTCTTCCTCTGTCTCTTTTTTCAGTGTCCTGTAGTATTCCGCATATAGGTCTTTTACCTCCTTAGTTAAGTTTATTCCTAGCTATCTTAATTTTTTTGGTGCGATGGTAAATGGGATTGCTTTTTTAGTCTCTCTTTCTGTAAGTTCACTATTGGTGTATAGAAATGCCATAGATTTCTTGGTGCTAATTTTGTATCCTGCTACATTGCCGAATTCATTTATTAAGTCTGATAGTTTTTTGATGGAGTCTTTCAGGTTTTTTATGTACAGTATCATGTCATCTGCAAATAAGGACAGTTTTACTTCTTCTTTTCCAATTTGGATGCCTTTTATTTCTTCTTCTTGTCTAATCACAATGGCTAATACTTCCAGTACTGTGTCGAACAGGAGTGGTGAGAGTGGGCATCCCTGTCTTGTTCCTGTTCTTAGGGGAAATGGTTTTAGTTTTTGCTCATTGAGTATGATGTTGGCTGTGGGTTTGTCATATATGGCTTTTATGATGTTGAGGTATGATCCTTCTATTCCCACCTTGCTTTTATCAAGAGAGGGTGTTGGATTTTGTCAAGTGTTTTTTGTGCATCAATTGATATCACTATGTGATTTTTATCTCTCAATTTGTTTATGTGATGTATCATGTTTATTGATTTGCGGATATTGTACCATCCTTGCATCCCTGGGATAAATCCTACTTGGTCATGGTGTATGATCTTTCTGATGTACTGCTGAATCCGATTTGCTAGAATTTTGTTGAGGATTTTGGCATCTATGTTCATGAGGGATATTGGCCTGTAATTCTCTTTCATTGTGTTGTCTTTATCTGGTTTTGGTATTAGGTTGATGCTGGCTTCATAGAATGAGCTTGGAAGTGTTCCTTCCTCTTGAATTTTTTGGTATAGTCTGAGGAGGATAGGTTTTAGTTCTTCCTTGTATGTTTGGTAAAATTCCCCTGTGAAGCCATCTGGCCCTGGGCTTTTGTTTGCTGGAAGCTTTTTGATGACTGCTTCAATTTCTTCCATAGTTATTGGCCTATTGAGATGTTTAGATTCTTCCTGATTGAGTTTTGGAAGGTTGTATTTTTCTAGGAATATGTCCATTTCCTCCAGGTTGTCCAGTTTGTTGGAATAGAGTTGTTCATAGTGTTTTTTTTAACAATTCTTTGTATTTCTGTGGGGTCTGTTGTTATTTTTCCTCTTTCATTTCTGATTGTTTATTTGGGTCCTCTCTCTTTGCTTCTTTGTGAGCCTGGCTAGAAGTTCATCAATCTTGTTCATCCTTTCAAAGAACCAGCTCTTGTTTTTGTTGATCTTTTATATTGTTTTTTTGGTCTCTATGTCGTTTATCTCCGCTCTGATCTTTATTATTTCCTTCCTTCTGCTTACACTGGGCTTCTCTTGTTGCTCTCTTTCTAACTCTTTGAGTTGTAGGGTTAGGTAATTTATTACCATTGTTTCTTGTTTTTTGCAGTAGGCTTGTAGAGCTATGAACTTCCCTCTCAAGATTGCTTTTGCTGTGTCCCATAGGTTTTGGATTATTGTGTTTTCATTGTTGCTTGTTGCCATGATGTTTTTTATTTCTTCCTTGATCTCTCTGGTAACCCAGTCATTGTTTAATAGCATGCTATTTAGTCTCCATGTGTTTGATTTTTTTGGATTATTTTTATTGTAGTTGATTTCCAGTTTTATGCCATTGTGATTTGAGAAGATGCTTGATATGATTTCTATCTTGTTGAATTTGAAGAGACTTTGCCTGTGACCCAATTTATGTGGTCTATCTTTGAAAATGACCCATGTGCACTTGAGAAGATTGTATATTCTGTGGCTTTGGGGTGAAATATTCTGAAGATGTTAATTAATTCCATCTGGTCTAGTGAGTCACTTAGGATTGATGTTTCTTTGCTGATTTTTTGTTTAGAGGATTTGTCCAATGGTGATAGTGGGGTATTAAAGTCCCCTACATGAATGTATTGCTGTCAATCTCTCCCTTTATATCCTCCAGAAGTTTTTTTATGTATTTGGGTGCTCCTGTATTGGGTGCATATATGTTTACCAGAGTTATTTCTTCTTGTTGGATTGCTCCCTTTAGTGTTATGAAGTGACCTTCCTTATCTCTTTTTATGTCCTTCACTTTGAGAACTAATTTGTCAGATATAAGTATTGCTACCCCAGCTTTTTTTTCATTTCCATTCGCCTGAAAAACCTTTTTCTGTCCCTTCACTATCAGTCTGTGTTCGTCTTTTTTTCTGAGGTGGGTTTCCTGTAGACAGCAGATATATGGGTCATCTTTTCTTATCCAATCAGTTACCCTATGTCTTTTGATTGGGGCATTTAATCCATTTACATTTAAAGTTATTAATAGGTACTTGTTTGTCTCCATTTTTATTCTTTATCCGTGTGTTCCTTCTTCACTTTCTTTTCTTCCTTTTAGAGCAGACCCTTTAGTATTTCTTGCATTGCTGGTTTGGTGGTAATAAACTCTCTTAGTCCTTTTTTGTCTGTGAAGCTCCTGATTTCACCCTTAATTTTGATTGATAGCCTTGCTGGATACAGTATTCTTGGATTCAAACCCTTGCTTTGCATGACTTTGTATATTTCATTCCATTCCCTTCCAGCCTGATGTGATTCTGTTGAGAAATCAGTCGCTAGTCTGATGGGGGATCTTTTGTAGGTAACTTTCTGTCTCTCTCTGGCCGTTTTTAAGATTCTTACTTTGTCGTTGGTGTTTGCTAATTTAATTATAATGTGCCTTGGCGTCGGTCTTTTGGGGTTCATTTTGTTTGGGACTCTGTGAGCTTCTTGGATTTGTGTGAGTTTTTTCTTCCCTATATCAGGGAAGTTTTCTGTCATTTCTTCAAACAGGTTTTCTATTGCTTGCTCAGTTTCCTCTCCTTCAGGCACCCCTATTATGCAGATGTTGTTTCGTTTCTTGTTGTCCCAAAGTTCCCTTAGGCTCTCCTCCTGTTTTTTAATTTTTTTTGTTCTAGATGCTGCTCTGCTTGGGTATTTTTTCCTACCTTGTCTTCCAGCTCACTGATGCGGTCCTCCGCTTCTTCTAGTCTACTGTTGATGCTTTGTATTGAGTTCTTTATGGCAGCGATGTCATTTTTCATTTCCTCTTGGTTCTTTTTCATTTCCTCTTGGTTCTTACACATATTGTTGAATTTGTTTTCCATTCTTTTCAGCCACCTTATGACCATTTCTCTGAATTATTTCTGTGACAGCTTGCTTGCCTCCATTTCGTTTACTTTCTTTTCTGGTGATGCCTCCTTTTCTTTTAGATGTGGTCTGTTTCTTTGTCTCCCCATGATCTCTCTTCTCCTGGTGTCCGGTTATGTAGTTCTCTCTCTCCTTTTCCTAGGCGAAATCTGACCTTTCCGTGAGAAGGTGCAGAGCTCCTCGGAGTCCGCGTATTTGCGCTTCTTGGGGTCCAGTGTTCCTGGGTTCGCAGCTGTTCCCTGGGTGGTGTTGTAGATTTCCGGGATTTTTAGACTTCCGATAACAGCCACTCTCCCCTTTAAGATGGTGCGGTCTCCGCATCAGAGCTGGTTGTTCCAGGAGGTATTTTAGCAGCAGTGCAGGTTGCCCGGTCAGGGGAACCCTTCTGGCAAATCCCAACAGTCCCTTGGAGTATAGCTGTCCCTCAACTCACCAATAAACACTCCCCATGGGACCACACACTCTCCTTTCGTTCTCTCATTCACGCACTATCTTTCAGTTTGCCTTTCTGTTGGCAGCCATCTTCCGGAGCCTTGCATTTATTCTTCTTCTTTCTCCTCTTTGATGCTTTTCACTCATTTGTGCTACTCTTTCTTAGTTTTAAATTCTAGGTATTGGGGCCACGGCATGTAACTCCTGATTAAACTAATTGTGAAAGTCTGGACGATCATCTTCACTCGCACTTGCACAGTATCCTACTTGTACTAAAATCTGAACCTTTAGTGAGATCTGTGGTGTAAAATGGCTTGCTTTAGGATTATGTTTCCTTATGTAAATCAAGTTATTTATTTATCTACTTCCTAATTTAAAAAATTTTGTTATTGTCTCCTCTCTCATTCTCTTTGTTCTTTTGGGGTTGTGATTTTAAAAAAAATTCACTTTATTGTCACCTTGAGTAGGGAACGAAAGCTAATGTGTATTTTCAGCTCACCATCTTCAACCATCACTCTTCAAAATAGTCTTCTTATAAGTACTAATCTATTTTTATTGCCTTTCTGTTAGCATCCACAATTGTATAGTGTCTCTGAGTGAAAAAAAAGTTAAGCTGCTTTATGTTTTTTGAGTTGTCTTTGTTACTGCGATTAGTTTGTAGTGAGTTTAAATGTCATTTTCAATGAATAGTTCAATACCTGATTTTTTTTAAGAAAACAGGTTAATCGAAATTTGAGCTAGAAGAAACTATCTTTTATTTATTCATTATTATCAGTCTTTAGTGATATTCCAGATTATTCAGGTTATGCTTCTGAAGTATACTTTAGCAAATCTTATTTAAATCTTTAATGTCTTTGACCTTAATTAGTCATTGGTAAAATTTATCTCTAAATTAGGAATTATTTTTATTTTATTTTCAGGTAAACAAACTAGCTGCATTTGAAATTAGATTTAAAGGAAAAAATGAATAACTTTTACATTCATGTTTCTAATATTTTTCTCCAGTTTCAGTAAATAAAAGAAATAAGGGCTGTTCTCATTTTCCAGGACACTTTATCAGATTTTTATCGGTATCAACATGAGCTTCTTTATTTTTTTTAAGAATATTAATTTAATTCATCCAATTTCCTACAAATTCCATGGTTTTGAACTTTAAGGTAAATTATTCTACAAATATGATCAAACCTTTCTGTTAGAATTATTATTTAATAGAAAAAACAAACCGTAGACTGTAATCTATAGATTTTTTTCATTGCATAAAAGTCCTATGCTTATTCATCCTGAATGTCTGTGTAGTTTTATCCAGAAGGGTACATCTATAGGTAACTTTAGAAAATAAATGTGGAGCTCAAATATTTTAGAATTGAATGTTGTCATGCTAGCCTGAGAGAAAGGAGTAGGGCAGGAGTTCTTTATCTGGGTTTATGAACAGAATTTCTGTATGAAAAATATGTTTCTTATTTCTCTAGAGAGAAGGCTTATACTGTGTTTCAGATTATCAGAGGCTCAAAATAGATTAAGAACTAGGGGCAAAAGCTTAGTAAAGAAAAAATTATATAAACGTTCAAGAACAACATGGAAAGTGTTTCCATATTACATAGTTCAGAGATAAATGTTGGTAGGCTCAAGTTCATTGCTTTATTTTTATTTTTGTTTTATTATGATTTACAAATAGTGAAATGATCAGATCTTAAGTATATTTTAATTAGTTTAGACAAATGTATACACACTTGTATAACCCACACTCCTTTCAAGACTCAGAACATTTTCATCACCCCAGAAGGTACTATAGCTTTTTTTTTTTTTAATATATTTTATTGACTTTTTACAGAGAGGAAGAGAGAGGGATAGAGAGTTAGAAACATCGATGAGAGAGAAACATCGATCAGCTGCCTCCTGCACACTCCCTACTGGGGATGTGCCCACAACCAAGGTACATGCCCTTGACTGGAATCGAACCTGGGACCCTTGAGTCTGCAGGCCGACGCTCTATCCACTGAGCCAAACCGGTAAGGGCGGTACTATAGTTTTTTACAGTAAAACCAAAGGCCATTCTTTGTGGGTCATTGAAAGAAGTACACACTTCCACTTCACATAGTTCTAGAAATTTCATTAGCTATGAGTAGCTCAGCTTTATGGAAGAGGAACAGATAGTCTGTTATTGCCTACTGTTTGCACTTGCTGCCCATTTTTACTCAGACAACACAACTTTTTTAACTGTGATCATCCTTTTGGTGAGCAAAGCACTGGAATGACACTTAGAACATCAGCTCCAAGGCCCCTAAAGAAAGTAGCTCATGTCAATTATTATAATTACTAGTGGCCCGGTGCATGAAATTCGTGCATGGGGGTGGGTGGTGTTCCTCAGCCGAGCCTGCACCCTCTCCAATCTGGGACCCCTCGAGGGATGTCCGACTGCCCGTTTAGGCCCGATATATCGGGCCTAAACGGGCAGTCGGACATCCCTCTCACAATCCTGGACTGCTGGCTTCCAACTGCTCGCCTGCCTGCCTTCCTGATTGCCCCTAACCGCTTCTGCCTGCCAGCCTCATCACCCCCTAACCACTCCCCTGCCAGCCTGATTAATGCCTTATCGCTCCCCTGCCAGCCTGTTTGGCCCTAACTGCACTCCCCTGCAGGCCTGGTCACCCCTAACTGCCCTTCCCTGCAGGCCTGGTCTCCCCCCACAACCCTTCCCTGCAGGCCTGGTTGCCCCCAACTTCCCTCCTCTGCTGGCCTGGTCACCCCTAACTGCCCTCCCCTGCAGGCTTGATTGCCCCCCAACTGCCCTCCCTTGCAGGCCTGGTCCCTCCCAACTGCCCCCCCCTGCTGGCCTGATTGCCGACAACTGCCCCCCCCCCCCCCCCGCTGGCCTGATTGCCCACAACTGCCCTCCCTTGCAGGCCTGGTCCCTCCCAACTGCCCTCCCCTGCTGGCCATCTTGTGGCAGCCATCTTTTGTCCACATGGGGGCAGCCATCTTTGACCACATGGGGCAGCCATCTTGTGTGTTGGAGTGATGGTCAATTTGCATATTACTCTTTTATTAGATAGGATAGAGGCCTGGTGCACAGGTGGGGGTCGGCTGGTTTGCCCTGAAGGGTGTCCCGGATCAGGGTGGGGGTTCCCTCGGGGCACGGGGTGGCCTGGGCAAGGAGTCGGTGGTGGTTTGCAGGCCAGCCACGTCCCCCAGCGACCCAAGCGGAGACCCTGGTATCTGGGATTTATTTATCTTCTATAATTGAAACTTTGTAGCCTTGAGCAGAGCCAAGCCTCCTGCTCGCTTCATGGCTGCAGCCATTTTTTTTTTTTTAATTTTTTTTTTTTAAATATATTTTATTGATTTTCCACAGAGAAGAAAGGAGAGGGATAGAGAGTTAGAAACATCAATGAGAGAGAAACATCGATCAGCTGCCTCCTGCACACCTCCCACTGGTGATGTGCCCGCAACCAAGGTACATGCCCTTGACCGGAATCGAACCCGGGACCCTTCAGTCCGCAGGCTGACGCTCTATCCACTGAGCCAAACCGGTTTCGGCTGCAGCCATTTTTGTTGGGATTTATTTACCTTCTATAATTGAAACTTTGTAGCCTTGAGTGGAGGCCTGTGCTGGCCAGGGTATGTGGAAAGCTTTGCTTCCTCCATCGCCGGGGGCAACTCAAGCCTCCTGCTCGCTCAGTGGCCGCAGCCATTTTTGTTGGGATTTATTTATCTTCTATAATTGAAACTTTGTAGCCTTGAGTGGAGTCCAGGGTATGCGGGAAGCTTGGCATCCTCCATTGCTGGGGAAACCCAAGCCTCCTGTTCGCTCCGTGGCCACAGCCATCTTGGTTGGGTTAATTTGCATACTCGCTCTTGTTTGGCTGGTGGGCGTGGCTTGTGGGTATATCAGAGTGATGGTTAATTTGCATATTACTCTTTTATTAGATAAGATTTATTTGATAGGATTCCTGTTTCTGTGATGAATCAACATCTGATATAAAATATGAGTAAAAGAACTTAAACTTTCCTAAACATAGTAGTTCAAGGAATAACAACTTAAAAAAAAGATCAACAATTATCAGTTGCTGTATTACAAAGTAACTTCTGGAAAAATACCTACACGAATAAGACTTGCAGTACTTGCTCCTAAATTGCGTATGGTAGTAGTGGGATCAGAGTAGTTAACACAATTCTCATAGTTTGGTGAATACAGTAATAAAGGACTGTGTAGAGCACAGCAGTACCTGGAAGAAGGCATGGTTAATTCTTTAGTGGATGGTCAATAACACTTTCTCTGAGATGCTACCTAAATAGTCGCTAGGAAGAGGAAGCTGGGCTTTGCTATGTGACGTCATTACCCGACACCCACAACCACCGTTTCTGGGCTGGGCTGGGCTGTGGGCCGCATTTTACACCATTGCGTCTCGGCAGCATCAGCTGTGATTTGGTGGGCTGTCGCTCCAGGGTGGTGGCGGGGTCTGTGTCACACTTGGGGGAAGCCGAGTGTTGCTTTGTTGGCGCCAGGTTTGCACTGCTGTTTCTCTGTAAATGGCCAGTGCGCATCACGGCAGCTCCTGCATTGAGCGTCTGCCCCTGCATTGAGCGTCTGCCCCCTGGTGGTCAGTGCGCATCATAGTGACCGGTTAGATGGGTGGAGGGACACTTAGCATATTAGCCTTTCATATATATAGATTTGTAAAATTGGGTTACTGTTTTCTATAGAGAGAACAGAAAAATGATTTACTTTTTCCTCTAATATGGCTGATCAAAATGTGTTTATTATTGACTAGAGTCCCTGTACATGAAAATTCGTGCACTTGGGGGGGTCCCTCAGCCCAGCCTGCACCCTATCACAATCCAGGACCCCTTGGGTAGGGTCCCTAGGCCTGGCCTGAGATCAGATCCTATTGGGGCTTTCCTTCCCCTGGCTTCAGGCAGCTGGTCCCACCCCCGCCACTGCCACTGCTTGCCATCTGTGGCTTCCCTCTGCACGCGACAGGCTGGGGTGCGATGGCTTGGCTAGCCTGAGCCTCCCTCTTTCTTTGCTGGGGGGCGGGGCCAGCCCTGAGAGGGGCCGTCTGCCTACCTGATCACCCCTAACCACTGGCCTGCCTACCTGATCGCCCCTAACCACTCTGCCTGCCTGTCTGATCGCTCCTAACTGCTTGCTTGGGGGTGATGTCAGCCCAGCGAGGGGCCATCTGCCTACCTGATCTTCCCTAACCACTGGCTTGCCTATTTGATTGCCCCTAACCACTTTCCTGCCTACCTGATCACCCCTAACCACTGGTCTGCCTACCTGATCACCCCTAACCACTCTGCCTGCCTGCCTCATTGTCCCTAACCGCTTGCTTGGGGGTGGGGCCAGCCCACGAGGGGCTGTGGTGGTCTGGTCTCTGGTCGTTTTGGTCGTGACGCCTCTGGCCTTTTATTATATAGGGTAGCTTAGAAAGGTTTCTGATTCTCAACTCATTTTATTGGTAATTTCATGTAATATTTCAAGATGGGTGCCCAAAGTACTGAACAGTCGTACTATTGAACTGTTTAAAAATAAGATGTATATTACTATGCATGTATAGTATGTCCTTATGCTCTTGTATCTGCTATAACTGGGCCTATTTTTATAAGGTGAGAATATAAACTTAGCAAATGTTGCCAGAGTTTTTGCTTTACCTACCAGTTTTGATCTGGAGTCCTTTATCAGTTTAGCTCAACAAACATTGAAGATCTGGTCTGACCCAGGCCTTCTGCTAGGAGATGCAGCGATGACTTAGAAACAGCCCTTGTCTTTGAGAGACTTGTGGTGCATTGTCAAATAGAGACACATGATAGTGTCATATGTGAACACAGAGAAGGTGTCCTTAACCCAACTTAGGATATCCGGGAAGCTGTCTGAGGAAAATGATCCCTGAATTAATTCTCTAGGGATGACTAGACATCCAATGTGTAAAAAGAAAGTTCAGTTAAAAGTGTATGAGATAAAAAGGAGTAGTCTGCATCTGATTTTAACTTTGTTTTTTTTCTAGTCAGGTTTGTTTTATTACAAGAATTTAATTTCAAAGCATTTAGAACACAAAACTGCTATGTCACTGATTTCATTGGATGCCTATGTTGTTACTGCTTCATATTTGCAGGCAGATATAGGAATTGTAGGTGAATCTTTGCCCTAGTGTTGGTATCTGTATTTGATGTAAAAATTGTTCCAATTACGGCCAAAGCTGCAGGCTTGACCTTTCATTGCACCCTTTATAATGGGCTGCGGTTTTGGATTAAATGCCAGGGGGAAATTCTGCTCTTTTACTTTGAAAGAAAATTAAGTAATCCTATTATAACAAGGAAGTGCATATTAGCTATTAAGAAAATAAAAGCTAGCCCAACCAATGTGGCTCAGTGGTTAAGCATCATTCCATCCCAGTCAGGGCACATGTGTGGGTTGCAAGCTTGATCCCCAGTGGGGGGCATGCAGGAGACAGCCGATCAATGATTCTCATCATTGATGTTCTATTTCTCTCCCGCTCCCTTCCTCTCTCTGAAATCAATGAAAAAAAACCCCAAAAAACACACTCATATTAAAAACAAACACTATTCTAAAAAAATAAATTAAAAGCTACCTCTTCTGTTTCTCTTCCTTTCCAGGGAAGAGTAGGAAGGAGTAGGCTTGCTTAGAATTACTGAGATGACTCACTTTGATTTTTTTTTTAGTGAATGATTGTAAAGGAAATTTTGGTGTCACGGTTAGGAAATATCCCCAATTCATCTGTTACTTCTCTGGCTGCAGTTAAAAACTTTTAGATTTGTTGCACCAAATAAAGATGATGGATCAATTCCTTCCTTTAGTATTGAGAACAACTGCTCCTTGCAATAACAACAAGATTTTTCTCTTTCAATATCGTTATTTAAGATAGTAAACCCTTATTAGGTATCTGTCCCAGGTTCTCTATTAGGGTAGGTACTGCAGATCAAGGATAACTAAGATATGATCTATGTTCTTGAGTAACTCACAGTGTAGTGAGAGAGAATAAGTAAAATGCAAACAAACACGAGGATACAATGCTTTAAGTTGACCTTTGTTTATGTATGTGTAAATTCTCACCCAAGGATATTTTTCCCATTGATTTTTAGAGAGAGTGGAAATGAGGGCAGGAGAGAGGTGGGAGAGAGAGCAAGAGAAACATGGATGTGAGAGAGATACTAGTGCATCTATTGTTGCCTCTTGCACAAACCCTGACTGGGGCCAGGGATGCAACCTGCAACTGAGGTACGTGCCCTTGACCAGGAATTGAACCGTCAACCCTGCAGTCCTTGGGCCATTGCTCTAACCACTGAGCAAAATTGACCAAGGCTTAAGTTGACCTTTTATGGATTAATAGAAGTGTAGTAGGAGGATTGCTGTTGTCTCAGTGCATCCCCCCAAACTCATATGTTGAAATCCTAATGCTCAATGTGGTGCTATTAGGCGGTGGGGTCTTTGAGAAGTGTTTATGTCATGAAGGCTCCACCCTCATGATTGGGGTGAGTGTCCTTAAAAAACGGACCCCACAGAGTTTCATTAAAGTTTTGTGTTTTTTTAATTTTTTTATTTTTAGAGAGAGAGAGAGGAAAGGAGAGATCGATTTGTTCGGCTTACTGATGCATTCATTGGTTGATTTTTGTATGTGTCCTGACCAGAGATCAAACCACAATCTTGGTATATCTGGGTGATGCTCTAACCAACTGAACTACCCAGCAGGACAAGACCCCACAGAAGTTTCATATTTTCATTAGAGGCCCGGTGCACGAGGGACACAGTTCTATAACTCAATCAAAGAATTTCCAGAACACTTACTTCCTCTGTCAGTTTAGTGTTGGATTTTTCTAGTGCATCCACTTTTGCTTGAAGGTTGTTTACAGTAGCACTATCAAGAGAAGAAAAAAACATAATGGTTTCTTTTGAGAAACAGAACAATATCCTGTACTTCCTTTTAAACACCCATCACACTTATCATTCATTAGAGGCCCGGTGCACAAAATTTGTGCATGGGAGGTGGGTGGGGGTGGTGTCCCTCAGCCCAGCCTGCACCCTCTCCAATCTGGGACCCCTCAAGGGATGTCCGACATCCCTCTCACAATCTAGGACTGCAGGCTCCCAACCGCTCGCCTGCCTGCCTGCCTGATTGGCCCTAACCACTCCCCTGGCAGCCTGATCGACGCTTAACTGCTCCTCTGCTGGTCTGATTGCCCTTAACTGCCCTCCCCTGCTGGCCCAGTCACCTCTAATTGCCCTCCCCTGCTGGCCTAGTTGCCCCCAACTGCCCTCCCCTGCTGGCCTGATCTAGCCCCTTAACTGCTCTCCCCTGCAGGCCTGATCTCACCCCCAACTGCCCTCCCCTGCAGGCCTGATCTTGCCCCCAACTGCCCTCCCCTGCCAGCCAATTTGGTTCTGATTGGTCCGTTTCTATGCCAGTCAGCGTCAAAAGCTCCACCTCCTAGGCAGCCATTGGTTCCTTGCACTTCATCCAGATTTGCTTCTGATTGGCCGGTTTCAATGCCAGTCAGCATCAAAAGCTCCACCTCCTAGGCAGCCATTGGCTCCTCACAGTTCACCCAGATTTGGTTCTGATTCGTTGGTTTCTATGCCAGTCAGTGTCTCCAGGCCTATATCTGGGCCTGATCAGAGAGGTGGAGCTGATCAGCAGCTCCTGCGGAAGCCTGGAGAGAAATAGAGGCATGGCTGCTGGCGAATCCCGGAGAGAAAGAGAGGGAGGCTGCGGATCAGACCCTGCCTCTCTCTCTTTGGGCCTCTCTCTGGGCCTGATCCACAGCCCCCTCGGCAGTCAGTGCTGGGTTGCTGCGCCCACACAGGCGGCAGTCAGTGCTGGGTCACCACGGCAACCCAGCACTGACTGCAGGACTGACTTCTGGTGTTTGGTCAAGCCTTCAGCCGTTTTGGATGTTATGGACCCTGGGTTTTTATATATTAGGATAAAAGGTTGTCAGAATATGCTAGTTGAATGAAAGAATGCAAGAGTAAATAAATGGATAAAAGAAGCTGACTTATTGTTGTAAGGAGCATTATTGAGAAGCTACTGATTTTTTTTAATAGTAAAGATAAAAATTTTTTTAAATTGAGTTACACCATAAAAATTCACATACCATAACATTTATCCTTTAAAGTGTAAAATTTAGTGGATTTTAGTATAGTCACAGAGTTGTGCCACCATAATGACTAATCCCAAAATATTTTCATCATCCCTCAAAGTAACCTTGTATCATAAATATCACTCTTTATTTCTCCCTCTCTAGCTTCTGGCAACCACTAGTCTACTTTTTATTTCAATGGATTTGCCTCTTCTGGACATCCTATATAATAAAAGAGTAATATGCATATCAACTGAACAGCGGAACGACCGGTCGCTATGACGTGCACTGACCACCAGAGGGAAGACGCTCAATGCAGGAGCTGCCCCTGGTGGTCAGTGCACTTCCACAGGGGGATCACCAGTCAGCCAGAAGCTGGCTCACAGCTGGACAGCGCAGTGGTGGTAGTGGGAGCCTCTCCTGCCTCTGCAGCAGCGCTAAGCCATCAGTCAAACATTCCCCTTGGGCTCCCGGGCTGCCAGAGGGATGTCTGACTGCCATCTTAGGCCCCAGGGGATTGGGCCTAAGCCGGCAGGTGGACATCGCCTGAGGGGTCCTGGACTGCGAGAGGGTGCAGGCCAGGCTGTGGGACCCCCCGAGTGCATGAATTTTTGTGCACTAGGCCTCTAGTCTATAGTAATAAAAGGGTAATATGCTAATTAGACTGGACGTCTTCCGGACGTCCTTCCAGACAAAGCTGCAGATGGCGACTGCTGCTGCAAGGGCTGGGCCGAGGCTCAGGCAAGCCACGGATGGTGGCTTCTGCTGCTGCGAGGGCCCGGCTGAGGCTCAAGCAGCCGTGGTGGCTATGAAGGCCGAGGCTCAGGCAGCCGCAGCAGCCGGCAGTGGCAGCAGCAGCGACATGATAGGGGCATCACCTCCCACAGAGGGAAGCCAGAGGCAGCAGCAGCGAGGAGGTGATGGGGGCGTTGCCTTCCCCTGATCAGCTAATCGCCTCCTGCAGAGGGAGGCCAGACTGCAGCTTAGGCCCGAGTGGGCCTAAGCCATCAGTAGGACATCCCCTGAGAGCTCCTGGTCTGTGAGAGGGGGCAGACCGGGCTGAGGGACCCCCCCCATGCATGAATTTTCATGCAATGGGCCTCTAATTTTATATAAATGGCATCATGCAATATGTGATACTACATGTTTTGTATCTAGGCTCCTTTCACTTAGCATAACATTATTAGCATCATGTTATAGCATGTATCAGTACTTCATTTTTATGGCTGAATAATGTTCTGTTGTATGTCACTATACCACATTTGATTTATACATGCATCAGTTTGCGGACTTTTTGTTTCTATTTTTTGACTCTTACAAATAGCTATGAACATTACTGTACAAGTTTTTTGTTTGGACATATTTTTCAGTTTTGGGGGGAATATACCTAGTCATCTTTCCTCCCTTCCACCTGAATCCCTCTCAGGCAAGCACTGATCACTTTACTGTCTTTATAATTTTTCCACAATGTCATGTATTTGGAATCATGCACTATGTAGCCTTTATAGGCTAAACTGGCTTTGTTTACTTGGCAGCATTCAGTTAAGGTTTCTTCATGGTGTGTGTGTGTGTGTGTGTGTGTGTGTGTGTGTTTGAGAGAGAGACTCTATAGCTCATTTCTTTTTATTAATTACTAGAGGCCCATTGCAGGAAGATTCCTGCAAGAATAGGCCTTCCTCGGGCCTATTCCTGCAAGAATAGGGCTTCCTGCAGCCAGAGCAAAGTGGAGAAGGCGGGCTTCGCTCCCTTCTCTGCTGCCTCGCTCCCTCCCATCTCCGCTGCCTCGCTCCCTCCCTTCTCCGCTGCCTCGCTCCCTTCTCCGCTGCCTCACTCCCTTCTCCGCTGCTTGGCTTCCTTCTACGCTGTCTTCAGTCTTTGATCTGCACCTGTGTATGCAAATTAACTGCCATCTTTGTTGGGTTAATTTGCATGCTCGCTCCTGATTGGCTGATGGGCGTAGCGGAGGGACAGTCAATTTGCATGTTTCTCTTTTATTAGTGTAGATAACAGAGAGAGAAATGGAGAGGGAGAGATCGAAACATCAGTGATGAGAGATCAATCATTGATTGGCTGCCTCCTGCACACCCACCACTGGGGATCAAGCCTGCAACCCAAGCATGTGCCCTTGACCAGAATTGAACCCGGGACCCTTCAGTCCACAGGCCGACGCTTTATCCACTGAGCCAAATCGGCTAGGGCTCTTTTTATTGAACACTAGAGGCCTGATGCAAGAATTCGTGTACGGGTGAGTTCCCTCGGCCTGGCGGGCGATAGGGGCCAATTGGGGCTGTCTCACCCAGTCCCGATTGGGCCGATCGGGGCCGGCTGGCCAGGGGGAGGTATTGCAGGAGGTTGGCCGGCCAGCGGGAGGTTGGCTGTGGGAGAGCACTGACCACCAGGGGGCAGCTCCTGCTCTGAACATCTGCCCCCTGGTGGTCAGTGTGTGTCATAGCTACCCACCAGTCATCCGGTGGTAACAGTCGCTTAGGCTTTTATATCTATAGTAGAGGCCCGATGCATGAAATTCATGCAAGGGATTCAATCCTTGTAGCCCCTCTCAGCCTCAGCCGGCCCTTGCAGCCCAGCTTCTTCAGGAAGGTTGTCCAGAAGGATCTCCGGAAGGTCGTTCAGCTGTTTGGTCTAATTAGCATATTAGCTCTTTATTATATAGGATATATAAAAGCATAAGCCACTGTTATGCCCAAACGACTGGTCAACCAGTTGCTATGACATGCACTGACCAACAGGGGGCAGACGCTCAGCAGCACAGTGGCAAGGGAAGGCAGTGGGGAGGCGGGGAACTGTGCAGTGGTATGGCACCAGCATCCATTCCTTCCGCGCCTGGCCCAGCGACCATCGCCTCCTCTCCCGACTCTACTGGAGCCTTTGGGCCCCAGGCTGGGATGGGTAACCGGGGATGGGTGGTGGCAGATGTGGCCCCTTTCCCAGTGGGGCTGAGGGCCAGCTCCCTTCTTGGGGTCGGCGGCCAACCTTCCACGCCCCATCCCTCCTCCCAGCCAGCCAACCATCCACGGTCCCCCCCCCCCCCCCCCCCGTTCTTACCCCTGGCTGGCAGGCCTCAATTAGCCTGGTCCTAAAGGCCCTGATCGTGGGCCAGGCCTAGGGACCCCACCCTAGGATGTCTACAGTTTGGTTATCCATTCACCTATTGAAAGGCACGATTAAAATTGATACAAACATTCACAGGTGGGTTTTTTGTAGATACAGGTTTTCAAATCCATTAAGTAAATACCTAGGAGTGGGATTGCTGAATTGTATGGAATGATTGTTTTAGCTTTGTAACAAACTGCCAAACTGTCTTCCAGAATGGCTATACAATTTTTCATTTTGCATTCCTTTCAGCAATGAATAGTTCTGCATCCTCATCAGTATTTGGTATTACCAGTTTTATGAATTGTAGCTATTTAAATAGTTGTGTAGTGGTATCTCATTGTTTTAATTTTCAATTTCTTGATGACAGATGATGTTGAGATTCTTTTCATATGTTTATTTGCTATCTGTATGTCTTCTTTGATGGGGTTTGCTCATATATTTTTGCCCATTTCTTTATGGAGTTGTTTTCTTTCTGTTGAATTTTAAGAACCTTTTGTGAATTTTGGATGCAAATTCTTTATCAGATATATGGTTTGCAAAAATTTTCTCCCACTCTGTGGCTTACAATTCTTTCACAGATCAGAGTATTTAATTTCAATAAATTGTCTATAGAGGCATCTCCCTACATCCCACACCTGAAAGTTCTGAGCCTTATCCTAATGTTAAATATCTGCTGCCACTTGCCTACCTCCCAGAAAAGGCCATCAGAGGAGGGTATTGAAATTCACTGGCTCAAAGTCTCTGAATCAAGTTCCCATATAATTGCTGAAGAGTCTCCTAAGGTCATTCTCCTTGCTGTCATTCTGAGTTTGGAGAATGGTGGAAATCACTCTTAACTTTGTTGCCTTATCTTTTGGGCATATACTAGGCTAGTTTTATTCAGACTTTCATTGTCACTGTGTCTCATCAACTTTTTAATCTTACCAGAGTTTTTCAATTTTGATCTGATAGCTTTCTTTCTTGCTTTCTAAGAATGTTAAGGATTTTTTACTCTCTCAACATGAACAATAATAATAAAAGAGAAACATGCAAATTGACCATACCTCCGGGACGCCCACCAGCCAGTCAGGAGCGAGTATGCATATTAACCCAACAAAGATGGCGGCACCCACAGCCACAAGATGGCGGCGCCCAGAGTCCCGTCAGCCCTGCGGGAGTCCCCGGTCCTTTCAGCCCTGCGGGGGGGTGGGAGGGTGGTGGGCAGGGAGCAGGGAATGGGGGTTTCCTTTGCGTGGCAGTGGTGGGGTAGCCCCCAGGCCTGGCAGACAGAGCCCGGACAGCAGGGCATGGGGGCTTCCTTAGTCTGGCAGAAGCGGCCAAGCCCCCAGGCCTGGCAGACAGAGTGCAGACGGTAGGTCATGGGGGCTTCCTTCACAGGGCGGCAGCGGGGAAGCCCCCAGGCCCAGCAGACAGAGCTGTACTGTGAACACACAGTACAATATACAGATGATATATTATAGCATTGTACACTTGAAACCTATATAATTTTATTAACCAACTAGAGGCCCGGTGCATGAAATTTGTGCATGATGGGGGGGTGTCCCTCAGCCCAAGCCTACAATGCTCTCCAATCTGGGATCCCTCTCACAATCCAGGACTGCTGGCTCCCAATTGCTCACCTGCCTGCCTGCCTGATTGCCCCTAACTGCTTCTGCCTGCCAGTCTGATCACCCCCTAACCATTCCCCTGCCATCCTGATCGACGCCTAACTGCTCCCCTGCCGGTCCAATTGCTCCTAACTGCCCTCCCCTGCTGGCCTGGTGTCCCCTAACTGTCCTCCCCTGCAGGCCTGGTTGCCCCCAACTGCCCTCCCCTGCTGGCCCTGTCACCCCTAGCTGCCCTCCCTTGCCAGACTGGTTGCCCCTAACTGCCCTCCCCTGCCAGCCTGGTCACCCCAACTGCCCTCCCCTGCAGGCCTGGTTGCCCCTAACTGTCCTCCCCTGCAGGCCTGGTCGCCCACAACTACCCTCCCCTCCTGGCCTAGTCACCCCTAACTTCCCTTCCTTGCCAGCCTGGTTGCCCCTAACTGCCCTCCTCTGCAGCCCTGATCCCCCCAACTGCCTCCCTTGCTGGCCTGATTGCCCACAACTGCCCTCCTCTGCTGGCCATCTTGTGTCCACATGGGGGTGGCTGGCTATCTTTGACCATATGGGGGCGGCCATCTTGTGTGTTGGAACGATGGTCAATTTGCATATTACCTCTTTATTATATAGGATGTCACCTCAATAAATTAAATAAAAATGTTTTTTAAAAGATTGTCTTTATGGTACTCATAGCCTTTAACTTTATTATTTTTAGAACACATTCTACTTAATTTTGACAATATCTAACATGTTTTGCTGGTGCATAATTACCTTTCTAAAAGCCTAAGTGTGTTCGGCAACCTTTGGGGGGAAACTGCTCTCTGGTGGAATTTTATTTTTTCTTAATGGCAGTACTAAGTATTCATCTAAATTAGAAAAGATGAGAAGAGAGGAAATGGAATTAGGTAGTTTGAAGATTGTTTTTAAAATGTGCCCACTGCCCAGCTGGTGCGGTTCAGTGAACCAGGAGGTCACGGTTCGATTCCTAGTCAGGGCACATACCTGGGTTGTGGGCTCAATCCCCAGTAGGGAGTGTGCTGGGGGGTAAGAAGAGGGAGCCGATCATTGAGAGTCTCTCATCATTGATGTTTCTTTCTATCCCTCTCCTTTTCTCTCTGAAATCAATAAAAAATATTTTTAAAAATGTGCCTACTAATAACTCTTTCAGCATAAATTACTCTTGTGTTGCTTCATAATTGACTTGATTACACTGGTGATATAGAAAGAAAATTATTACAATTAATTGGATAGAAAATAAAGGTAAACACCATATAGTGTTGGGGAGTGGATAAAAGAGTGGGCTATAAAGATTCAAATCCTAGATTTAAATTCTGGCTCCTCAATTTACCACTTTTTTAATCTTGAGCAAATTATTAAAGTACTTAGAGCCTCAGTTTTGTTACTCATAAAGTAATAGTATGTACATCATAAAGTTATGAGTACTAAATAAGATATTGCTTGTAAAATACTTCTGAGCACAAAGTCTGCAGTAAATATTAGTTAACTAGAGGCCCGGTGCTCAACATTTGTGCACTTGGGGGGCGGGTGGAAGGTCCCTCAGACTGGCCTGCACCCTTTCTCAGTCCAGGACCCCTCAGGAGATGTCCGCCTTCCAGCTTAGGCCCTGCTCATAGTGACCGGTCGTTCTGTTGTTTGGTTGATTTGCATAACAGGGTTTTATTATATAGGATGTTAATTATCACCATTACTATCCTGATAAGGAGTTTTTAGCCTGAAGTTGATTATAACTGTCAATCTATACTAATAAAAGGGTATTATGCTAATTAGACTGGGAGACCTTCCGGACCGCCTTCTGGACAAAGCCATGGTGGCGGGGCTGAGGCGGAGGTGGTTAGGGGCGATCAGGCCAGGAGGGGCGGGCAGTTGGGGGCGATTAAGCCAGTAAGGGGGCAGTTGGGGGCGAGCAGGCCAGCAGGCACAGTGGTTAGGGGCAATCAGGCAGGCAGGCAGGTGAGTGGTTAGGAGCCAGAGGTCCCAGATTGCGAGAGGGATGTCCGACTGCCACAGGGATCGGGCCTAAACCGGCAGTTGGACATCCCCCAAGGGGTCCCAGATTGGAGAAGGTGCAGGCCGGGCTGAGGGACATCCCCCCCCTCCCCCCGTACAAATTTCATGCACCGGGCCACTAGTCCTATATAATAAAGGCTAATTTGCAAATCAACCGAACGGCGGAATGACCGGTCACTATGACACACACTGACCACCAGGGGACAGATGCTCAATGCAGGAACTGCCCCCTGGTGGTCAGTGCGCTCCCACAGGGGGAGTGCCACTTGGCCAGAAGCCAAGCTCATGGCTGGCGAGTGCATCGAAGTGTCAGGAGCCTCTTCCACCTCCACAGCAACGCTAAGGATGTCCTACTGCTGGCTTAGGCCTGCTCCCCGTGGGGACATCCCCCGAGGGCTCTCGGACTGCGAGAGGGCGCAGGCTGGGCTGAGGAACCCCCCCCCCCCCAAGAACATGAATTTCATGCACCGGGCCTCTAGTTAATAAATATTTATCAAGTACCTAATTGCTAATATTAGACTTTAGACCCATGGAAGGAGATACCAATGTGAATGACAGATTGCTACCTAGAGGTGGAGCAAATATGACTAATACTGAGTTCTTATCACAGGGTTCAATAATAAGGTAGCTGTTATTCCCATTTTATTGATGAGGAAGCTGAGGCTTGGTGATGTTAAATAACTTGTTCAAGATAATAGACTGTTCTTGAATCCCATGTCTGTCATTTAACTACCGTAGCTGTGTGGTCGGAGTAATTCCCTTAACCTTGAAGGAATAGAGACTCAAATAAATTGATGTTAATTTGCTTGTAATTTTGAATATATTGACATGTTCTTTAGTATCAGAATATACAGATATCTATTCTACTAACTGTTATTAATGCCCTTTTTTAGTTCTCTATACATCTCCTCCACCCTCAATTCCTTCAGCCTTAAGATTCTCTAGTCCAGGGGTGGGCAAACTTTTTGACTCGAGGGCCACAATGGGTTCTTAAACTGGACCGGAGGGCCGGAACAAAAGCATGGATGGAGTGTTTGTGTGAACTAATATAAATTCAAAGTAAAGGAGCGGAGGGGAGAGCAAGAGAACCGGATAGAACAGCCGGATCCGGCCCGCGGGCCGTAGTTTGCCCAAGGCTGCTCTAGTCCAACTTAGAAAATACCAACTTCATTGATAGTTATTAAAAATAAAGCATTAAAAGTAAGGGTAATGATGGATGTGAGTGTTGAGATGGTAAGAACCAGTTTATGGGCGTTAACCTAGGTGTCACTATGGGGCCTAATCTATTCGTTAGTATCTCAAAAAGGAAATAAATGATGCTGTTGAAATTTATAAAAGATCAAATTGGCTAATTGTAAGGGATGTGTGCTCAGAGTTTTCCCTTAGGGCTCAGTTATTTACTTGTCAAACCACCCTGTCTTGCTGTAGAAATTGATAGGCCTTCAACTATGAATAAGAGAACTGGGGAAAAGAAATCTGAATTCTGGATGTTTATTTGGAAAGAAAATACTTCAGGTTAATGTTATAAATTATCAATACAACATCCCTTATATGTAATATATCATTCACATTCAAATCAAAAAGCTCTAAATTCTCATGAAGTTATGACACTATTTTTTTGGGAGCTGTCCAAGAAAAATTAGCATTGAATTGCTGTTCTCGAAGACCAAAAAATGTGTGTAACTACTCTCATACATCATTAATGGGATTGTACAAGGGTACAATTTATTTGGGGGGGAAGTGGGCCTTATATAAAATTTAAAAACATACATTCTGTGACCAGGAATCAAACCGTGACCTCTAGTTGTGGGCTCAATCCCCAGTGGGGGGCATGATGATTCTCTCCCATCATCGATGTTTCTGTCTCCGTCCCCCTCTCCCTTCATCTCTGAAATCAGTAAAAATATATTTTAAAAAAATGTACATTCCCTTTTACACAACAGTTTTACTTCTAGGAATTTATAGTAACAAATGACTAGAAACAACCTAAATGTTTATCAATAGGTGATTGATTAAAATATATATCTATACTATTAAATCCTTAAAAAGAATAAAGTATATTTACTTCTACCTTAGCATAAACAATCTCCTGGGTATATTACATGAAAAACAAGATTTAATATTCTTAGTATACAACAATTGTGTAAAAACAAACAGGCACAAGCATTCTTATACTTGTATAGACATACTCTGGAAGGATACACAATATTTCTTCTGAGATTCTTCTGATACACAGATTTCTTCTTAGATGGATGAGTGGAAGGCCAGCATACTTTCTGTTACAAAAAATGTTTTTTAATATTTGTATCAAATATCTAAAAATGCAATGTGATATATAAGCATTTGGCCATACATTGTTGCTGTAGGAGCTTGTATTCCTTGGTGAGGACTTTTGTGTACATGCTTTGGTATTTGTGCTTTTGATTTTTGAGCGGGTCTGTCAGTTGGCCTTTTGACCTAGGAATAAGGAGCAGTATTGTACTTCTAGGGTAGGGTGGATACTGGTAGAAGTTTCAGGTAACAGTTGAAGAAAAAGCTGAATATCATTTTAAAAAAGAATATTAAAAATATAGAGAGTATTAAAATGGTTAGTATTAAAATGGTTTATTCTGCCTAAAAAAAGCAGAAGGTCCAGAAAAGGAAAATTATATGGGAATTTTAAAGCATTTTGGAAGTATGAATGTACATGGAAATGAGAAACAGAGAAGGGAGATGAAAGTCCCCAGGGAACTAAAACCATTTTATAAACATGATCTCATCTCTAAACTATACCCTTTTGTAAAAAGTTATTTTCCAGACTTTCAAAAACAAAGAAATCGAAGCCCAGATGACGGTTTGTGGATTCCTATGTAACATAAGAAGAAAATAGCAAAATGAGGAATAGAACCTTGTTTTCTTGATTTCTAATCTAGCCCCACAATTATTCTGAGATCACTGAATCTTGATACAGATATAGCAACAAAAAACATGCAAACTTAAAAAAAAAATTCAGTTTTGAACTTGATGTGTAAAAGCATTTGTTTCCAAAGTAAGGTTTTGTTTTTCTGCATCCAGTCTTAGGAGATGAAGGTGGGAATGGACATTGAAAGAAAGCTTTGGACATTACACTAATTTCTTTTTATTATGAGTCATTCTGGTTCAGGAAAAGGAAAGATAATGAAAATATTAACATTTGCAAAGCCTTTTACAGTTTTAAAAGCTTTTTTCACATATTATTTTCTTATTTTACAGTTGTTCCATGATATAGGTTGTGGTGATGTTTTGTTATTTTTATTAGTCTTTCACTGTTAAAGAAAAAATAGGCCCAAGAAAAGTTGGGTAATTTGCCTGAGATAACATAGCTGATAAGTGTCAAAGCTGGCCTTCACAAAATTGAACTCAGATTTATTTTTTTCTTTCTACCCAAGCATAAGCTTTTACGAGGTAGATTTACTTAGCTTTGTGGAAACCAATTTTGGGTGGGACAGCAATCAAGAAAACATTTGGAAGCCTAAAACTTCAGAGCAGAGTGGTTCAATAAGTAGATGGTATTGGGGACAGATGAGGCTCTGACCCTCCTGAGTGCAGGTCCAGCTGATGTCCTTCTCTTCCTTTTCATATGAAGAGAGAAAGGGAATATTGAGAAGAGATGATGACTAGGATATAATACAATTTGGTAAGAACTTGCCAGCATTAACCAAAGAATCCATCTCTTAAAAATTCTTAAAATCATTTCTAAGACTAATTTCATTTGATCCATTTAAAAATACATATGAAATTTGAGCAAACCAATGCTATTAGTGTACAGCTACTTGTCTACATAACTAGAATTATGGATTAAGATTCCTGATGCTACCTATATATAATTGGGTAGAAGAACTTGTAGCTTTTCTTTCTTGCTCTAGGATTTTTGTGTTTTATTGATGTAAAATTGTATCTTGCCCTGGCTGGTTTGGCTCAGTGGATAGAGCGTTGGACTACGGACTGAAGGGTCCTGGGTTTGATTCCAGTCAAGGGTACGTGCCTGGGTTGTGAGTTCGATCCCCAGTAGAGGGCATGCAGGAAGCAGCTGATTAGTGATCCTCTCTCATCATTGATGTTTTTGTCTCTCTCTCCCTCTCCCTTCCTTTCTGGGGGAAAAAAAAATTAAAAAAGAAAAAAAGATCCCTGATCTCTGGGTTCAGAGGTAGATGCTCAACCACTGTGCCATGTCAGCTGGGCTGCAACTGTAATCTTGAATCATTAGTTTATTGTGAAGAGTTGGATAGTTACAACTAAAAATTCTTTTTCTCCTAGGAAGTTGCAGTAGGAAATATAGAGAAGGTTTGTAGGAGTTTTGGGTCTCAAACACATTGGTTACAGCACCATGTTGCCAGGATTTAATGTAGCCAATACAACTTAGGGCTCTTTATTTGTGGACATGTAGGATTACCTCTCTGTTATTTTGTCCAGTAATGTAGTGTAGTTGACTCTGTTGAAAGTCATGCCTTAAATATTGAAGTGCCTTTTTTTTTTTTCTTGTGTATTGTAGTGGTAGCCGCTCCTCTAAAACGTTTAAACCAAAGAAGAACATTCCTGAGGGTTCTCACCAGTATGAGCTCTTAAAGCATGCAGAAGCCACACTTGGCAGTGGCAATCTCCGGATGGCTGTCATGCTTCCTGAGGGAGAAGATCTCAATGAGTGGGTTGCAGTGAACAGTAAGTAGCCTTTCTGTTTCGCAGAAGATTCTAAATTAGGTTAGTAGCCTCATTATAGGTGAGTTTTGGGGTGCTGTCTATTCTGGAATCTAGTTAGCAATCTAATATCACAGTATAGTGATAGCTCAATCCACTTTAGCCTTTATGTTACCAGTATTTTATTTCTGAATATAGAGTTTTCTGAAATTCTTATCTCCTGTTATAATGACACACAAAGCATAGATTTACCATCTTTAGTGGATAAAAAGATCAACACAGCAATTAATATTTATGAAATACTAATTATGTGTCTGGCACTCTGCTATCCTGTCTACATGGATTATTTTATTCATATTTGGAACCTCATGATATAGGTACTATTATTATTCCAATTTAAGACAGATTAGGAAGCTGAGACAGAAAGATTAGGAACTTGCCTAGGTCATGCAGCTATTAAGTGGCAGACCCTGGGCTCTACTATAGAGCTGTAGAATTTTAGAGTCTGCACTTTAAGCACTCTGCTAAATTGCCTCTTTCAGTAGCCTACTCAGTTATCTAAGTTAATGCTATTTTTTTAAAAAAGACAAGTCACTAGTGATTTATGAACGTAATAAAATATATTTATGAGATAGTCTTAGCACCAAGGAAGAAAAACATATAAGTAAAAAGTAAATATATTCTTGGGAATTAAGCCAGAGAAAATTGGGGAATAAAAGTGGTACTTTTAATATTCAGGGTTTTTCAGCATTAGTAAAGAAACTATCAGAATTTACTAATTGGGAGTAATTTATATGAATCTAGCAAATAAAATGAAATTTAATTGAAAACATACACTATATGTCAAGGCTTTGATTAAGGAAAAACAAAAGAGTATTTTTCTTACAATATGTGATGTTATTATAATTTGAAATATAACATTGGATTTATAAATTGAGCAGCCACCCACTAATAACTTTTAGAAATCTAAAGGATCTTATTACTGAGGTGTCTAAAAATGTTACTGTGACAGCATTTGCATACAAGTAGTATCCTCCTATATAATAAAGAGGTAATATGCAAATTGACCCTCATGCTCTCACAAAGAGGGCTGCCTATGACTAGGCCGGCAGGGGATTAGTGAGGGATGACCAAATGACTGAACAAGCAGGCTGCGTGGGGTGACCAGGCTGGCAGTGGGGGGCAGTTGGGGGTGACCAGGCCGGCAGAGGGGGGCAGTTGGGGGTGACCAGGCCGGCAGAGGGGGGCAATTGGGGGCGACCCGGTCGGCAGGGGGGGCAGTTGGGGGTGACCAGGCTGGCGGGGGGGGGGGCAGTAATAGGCAACCAGGCCGGCGGGGGGGGGGGGCAGCAGTTAGAGGCCATCAGGCCAGCAGGAAGGGTGCAGTTGAGGGCAACTAGGCCGGCAGAGAGGGCAGTTGGGGGTGATTAGGCCGGCGGGGGGGGGGGGGAGCAGTGAGGGGCAACTAGGCCAGCAGGGGGGGCAGTTAGAGGCAACCAGGCTGGTGGGGGGGGCAGTGGGGGGCGATTAGGACCAGGCCGGCGGGGGGCGGGCAGTTAGGAGTGACCAAGCCGGCAGGGAGGGGGTAGTTGGGAGCGACCAGGCTGGCAGTGGGGGGCAGTTAGGGGCTATCAGGCCCGTGCCGGGGGCACTTAGGGGCGATCAGGCCAGCATGCAGAGGTAGTGAGGGGTGACCAGACAGGCAGGCAGGTAAGCGATTAGGAGCCAGCGGTCCAGGATTGTGAGAGGGATGTCCCCCAAGGGGTCCCGGACTGGAGAGGGTGCAGGCTGGGCTGAGGGGTACCCCTCTCCCCCAATACATGAATTTTGTGCACTGGGCCTCTAATTTATTATAATGTAGTTATCTTCCTGGACCCAGAGGGTTTAGTTACTAAAGAAGTAAAGTGACTTTTACTTTATTGGTCATCTTACTTATAAGATGGTTCTGTGACACTTCAAAATAGTATACAGAATAAATTTCCAATTGATTGTGTGCATTATTTTTTGTACTTGTTTGTGCCTATTTTGTGTCATTTACTTGAGTATCATTTACTTGATAACGCACTTATTTTAAAAATCTAAGGAAGGCAGCATAGAGCTTCTGTACCACATGAGATTCTTACTTGTAAGTATAAAAGCAGATCATCATTTTCTGTCTGTATTCTCTGTCTCAGTTGCCAGAACAGAGTGTCTGTACTACTGAAATGTCTAGAACTTCAGGAATTTCTAAAATTTCACAGGCATTTTGCAATTATAGTTAGACAAAAATTTCTTTGAACTGGAGCTTCAGAGCATCCCCTTAGAACAGAAATTCTGCCTTGAAAATACAACATTTGACTGAAGTATTGGATTGTAATATTTTCCCTAATTATAGTAATCTTCCCAAATGACTCTGGATGAAGTGAATAGGATTTGAGACTAGATATGTCCACTCATTGATAGTGGTTAAATAGACATTTGGGTACATAAAAGAGTGAAGGGAATTTGTTGATAAGATTGGCATCTTAATGACTTTTTGGCTTCAGTTCACTTGCCAGGTAAAGATAAATGGTTGAAGATGGGAAATCTTTACAAATTCAACAACTAGTCTCACAGCCAGAAACCAGAGCTTGCTTTTGAACATTCTGCTGCTAGAAAGAGTGGTAGCTTAAAGAAGACAGAAGGTTCAGGGTTCTGGAAAAAGCTGGATGGATGGCTTATAAGTAATTTATGTGGTACCGAATTCTGAGGTCATATCTTAGTTTGTGGAAGGAAATAAATATTTATTAATGCCCACTTAATGGTGGCCATATATATTTTTAATGCTTCATAATAAATCCAATTTTAAAGGTAGGGAACTGAGGCTCAGGGAGATTAAGTAACTCAACTGGAGTTGAGATTCAGACTTATCTTATTTCAAAGCTAAAGGTTGCTCTCTGTTCTTGTGGAGGACAATTTAAGAATTATTAAGTTGCACAGTCATTACTTAGTAACTTGGCTCTCTATGAGGTAAGAGGGAAGAGAAAAACTTGTGTGATTAAATTTAGTGTAATGCTCATTACTGTTCTACTTTCATAAGCAATTATGACTCCTTTTAAAGTCAGTTTTTTTCTTTGCTCTGAAAAGTCTGAAATTAAAAAAGCAAAGTGCTGGTCATGGGTAATTAATGGGATGAAAAAGGGATTTTAGGACTCTGAATAAAGAGGGAACAGGGGTTAAGCTCATAGTCACCATATGTAGTATTTATCCTTAAATAGTTGGTGGGGCTAAAATAGATTGAAGCAAAAAATTTAAACACTAAAGAAAGCTGATACAGTCATTAATATCAGACAAAGTAGACTTCAAGGCAAAAAAAAAAACACAATAAAGAGGAAGAGTTTAAAATGATAAATGGTTCAATTCACAAAGAATATATGGCGTTCTGAATTTGTCTCTAATTATGTCTTCTATAAAATAAAACTGCTGACTGAACAGAAAAAGTAGACAAATCCACAGTCATAATGGGAGATTTAAACACTCTTTTATTAATGGACTAGTGGCCCAGTGCACGAAATTTGGGGGGGTTGTCCCTCAGCCTGGCCTGCACCCTCTCCAGTCTGGGACATCCCTCTTGTAATCCGGGACTTCTGGTTCCTAACCGCTCACCTGCCTGCCTTCCTGATCTCCCCTAACCACTCTGCCTGTTGGCCTGATTGCCCCCAACTGCCTCCCCCCTTCCAGCCTGATCACCCCCAACTGCCCCCCACTGCCGGCCTGATCGCCCCAACTGCCCCTCCCCCCTGCTGACCTGCTCGCCCCCAAATACCCCCCCCCCACCCCCTGCCCACGGGTACCCTCGCAGGTAGCAGGTGCTGATTAGAGGAGGAGGGCATGATTGTTTCCTGGGACTGTAGGTTTTGAAGGTTTGCAGAGGGTTCGGCAGGCCTCGGAGGGGTGGACTCTGGCCAGCAGCCCTGTAGCGGTGGTCATCCCTGGAGGTGCTGGCGGGGGGTGGGGTGGGTGGCACTAGGGGGCGCTAGGGGGTGGGGCCAAAGGGAGAGTAACTGTCAAACCTCCCGCTTGGCGCCATTCTTTAAATGTGGCCGTTTCACAGGTGGGGGCTGGGCCAGGGCAGGGCCAGGCAGGCTAGGAAGGCGGGTTTAACTATGGCCCCCAGTGAGATTCAGAGACAGTGCTGCTGCTGTAGGGCGGGGTATGGGTCTGACCTGGGGGGCAGCTCAGGCCTGGCGGGTCTGGAGTTGTAGGGAGAGGTGTGCCCGGCCCCAGCGGAGGGGGCCTAGCAGTGGCGGGCTGCGGGTCCCAGGTGCCTCGTGGTGCTGACGGGTCATTGCTGGCATGCTATTGTTGTGGGTGCCCCTGGTGGGGATAGCAGGGGGAAGAGATCAGGAGTCGGAGGTGTGGGCTGCAGCTGCCCCCGAGGCTGGGTCTTCTCCTGGTCCTGTCAGCCTCCCTGTCCCTCCGGAGGTGCGGGGCCTGGGGTAGGGTGTCTGTGCAGGGGGATTGGAAGAGCTCCTCATGGCTGCTTCCTCTTCCTTCTTTGCAGTCCGGGCTCCTGTCAGGCACTCTCCTCAGACCCCAGGGGAACTTGGCTCTGGCCATCCCGTCCCTCCGTGGCTCCCTGCGCCCCCGCCTCACTCAGCTCTCCCCCGCCGCCCACCTGTCAGGAGGCTGCCAGGGTGCTCTGCGCCGTGCAGCGTGGTCCTGGGGTGTAAGGGGAGGGGGTGTGGGGAGCAGCTCCAGTGAAGTTTAGTAAACCCCAGGTCTGCTTCGGGATTTGGCTGCGGAGCCGCGGGGGAGTCTGCCTGGGTGGGACGAAATCACTTGCAACCCGGAGTCCCGCCCCGTGGCCCCACAGCCCCACCCACCTTGTTGACCGGTCGAGATTGGGACACCATAGGACCAATTAGCATATTATCTCTTTATATATATAGATAGAATGAGGAGGAAAAAAATCAACAGGGAATTAGAAAAATGTAAGCCATTTTTAATAGACTTGATTAATAGACTTGACCTGAGGGACACGTGGCCTAAGCACCTCAGATTACACATATGCACATTTAAAAAAATTGAAATGATTAAAATGATAAAACACACAGTTTTTGACCATAGTGGAATTTAGCTAGAAATCAGTAACAAAATCTAGGAAATCTGTATATGTTTAGAAAGAACACTGATAAATCTAGGTTCTGCTTAGTAAAATTAAATATTTTACTTATAACTGATATTTGCTTTGCAGCTGTGGATTTTTTCAATCAGATCAACATGCTTTATGGAACAATCACAGATTTCTGTACAGAGGAAAGTTGTCCAGTGATGTCAGCTGGCCCAAAGTAAGACATGGTTCATGATCAGTTCTCATTTTTACTTTATTTTATAGTTCATAGATAAGAAGATAGTTAATTTCTGTGCTTAGCATCCCCTTCGCTGGCTTACCGATGAGTAATATAATATAGTAAGTTCAGATTCCTTAGCCAGAACTTTATGACCCTTCTTGTATTGTCCTCCATTTTGCCTTTCTTCTGTTAACTTACACATCTTCTTTGGTCTATCCAGACAAGATTATAGAAGATGCCTTGCTTGCTATTCCCTCTACTACTTATACTCTGAAAACTTGTTCATTCTGTTCTTTTCTTGGATATTTTGCTTCTCATCTCCCTCTTATCTTCTGTTAACATTTCCAAAAATCTTACCCATCTTCAAGGCCCACATCAGGTACTTCCTTCTCCATGAAACCTTCTGATTTCTTCATACTAAATGTGATCTTTCTATTTAACTTTTTTGTTGTTACAATTTTATTTCTTTGTTATGCTATGATTATACTAGTGGCCTGGTGCACGGATTCGTGCACATTAAAAGGAAATTAATTAGAATAAATATTTTAATATCGCTATTTGCCTTTCTCTATAATAGAAGTGTCAGAGATGAAAGAAAATTAGTAAAATATATGAAAATAATATATAAATTGATTAATAGATAAACAATAACAACATGATATAACAACAAAGACCTGATATAAAAGCAACATGATATAAAACAACAAAAACATGATATAAAAACAACATTGATAAAAACAATGATAAATTGATTAATCATATTTTAATATCTCCCTGTATACCACATTAAGAATAAAAACACTTTGAGTACTTGACTAATTTCCCTTGTGATGAAATATTTACAACTTTAACTTTAACGTCACACGCTCTTCGAACTCGAGAGAAAGCAACATGTAACTGACCATGTCTGAAAACTGGTTCAGGTAGGAATATTCCTACTCTGTCTAGAGTTTGTCCTTGTGATTTATTAATAGTCATTGCAAATGCTGGCATCATGGGAAACTGTCTTCGAATTAATTTAAATGGGAGGCCAGTGTCAGACGGTGAAAAATCAGTTCTTGGAATCAGAACAACCTTTCCTTCTACAGATCCTGTTAATACTTCAGCTTTGATTATGTTAGTTTGCAATCTTTTGATAATAAATCTAGTACCATAACAAAGACCCCATTTACTATTAAGATTTCTCAGTAGCATGATGATTGCACCTACTTTCAATTTTAATTTATGACATGGCATTCCCAGAGAAGTAATACTATTAAGAAATTCGATAGGAGCTTTATATATATCACATATGTGCGAGTCAATGTTTATTTTTTACTCTTTTATTTTTTAAAAATATATATTTTATTGATTTTTTACAGAGAGGGAGGGAGAGGGATAGAGAGTTAGAAACATCGATGAGAGAGAAACATCGATCAGCTGCCTCCTGGACACTCCCCACTGGGGATGTGCCCGCAACCAAGGTACATGCCCTTGACCGGAATTGAACCTGGGACCCTTCAGTCCGCAGGCCGATGCTCTATCCATTGAGCCAAACCGGTCAGGGCAACATTTATTTTTAAATTGCCAGTGCGTGTCATATGTACCAGTCGGTCGGAAGGTCAGACAGATGTACAGTCAGTCACTTAGCCTTTTATATGTATAGATTATTTATACATGTCTTATTTAACCTGTCAGATTGGTTCTCTTTTAAATCTCTTTTGGTCAAGAATAGTCAGTGCCTGCAATCTAGTTACCGCTCAATAAATGTTGCTTTGATCAATAAATTTTTGAAACTTGCTTTTATTATGACTACTAGAGGCCTGGTGCATGGATTCGTGCACTGGTGGGATCCCTCAGCCTGGCCTGTGGGGATTGGGCCAAAACTGGATTTCTGACGTCCCCCAAGGGGTCCTGGATTGCGAGAGGGTAGTTCTCGGGTGATGCACCCAGAATTGGCCTCCCTCCTCTCTGGTTCCAGGTACATCACCCAAGAACCACAGCTGCCAAGTCACTGCAGCTCGGCAGCTCCTGTGTTGAGCATCTGCCCCCTGGTGGTCAGTGCACATCATAGCTACTGGCCAGTTGGCCAGTCAGCCTGTCGCTTAGGCTTTTATATATATAGATAGCTGACAATAACTATGTCAGCTACCATTTATTCAGTACTAACTAAATGTAAGGCCTTTATACAGCAAACCTATAAAGTAAGAAAACTATTGCTATCCTCATTTTACAGGAAAAGAAATTGAGTCTGAGAAAAGTTAAGTAACATGTCCAAGGGTCCTGTTATCCAGAAACAGAACCAGGTCTCTGTCATCCAGGACTCTTTGATTCCAGTGTGCCTATACTCTTAATTGCTACATTGTATTATTTTCTAATAAGAATATGAATTGATATTTATAAACTATATATAGAAAAGTTTTATTTTTAATGCTGATTTTTTATAAAGTATGTTCTCTCCCCCCAGTTATAAACAAAGCATAAATATCAAAACAAAACAAGGTGTCCAAACTTACTAGTGTATAGAAATATTATCATCAGTAGTAACCTTAGATTGCTAATCACTTATTGTGCTAATGTTTTCATTGCTCAGAATATTTTTGCTAATTTTTAAATTACAGAGCAGTCAGATCACTAGCTACCCAAGAGATTCAATTTTATTACTGCATAGTAATAGTTTGTTTATTGACCAAATTCATATATTGAACAAAGTATTACCTAGAATGGTCTACTTCCTTCCTCAAATTGACTCTAAATGAGTTTAGATGTTTCTCAGAACCTAGTCCTTTAAAAAAAATTGACAATTTTGTCATGGTAAAACATGTTCAAAATAATATGCTTTGACCATTTTCTGCGGTAATTTTTTTTGAAAAATAACTTATTTTCAAACTATTTCAGACTTGGAAACTTCAAGTAATTTCAAATGTATAGAAAAGTTGCCAGAACAGCACAAAGAACTCCCGTATCTCTTTTATCCAGATTCCTCAATTATTAACTTGCATGCTTCATCACTCCTCTCTATGTGTGTAGTCATTAAGATTAATTTTTTTCTGAATTTTTTTGAGCAAATTGTAAACATTTGCACCCCTTTATGCCTACATATTCAACTGTGTATTTTCTAAAAGCAGGAATACTCTTCTATACAACTAGCATATAAATCCTCTAAACCACTTCTTCCAGTTCATAGCCACCATTCACATTTCATCAGCTACCTCAATAATATCTCAGTTTTTCATTTCTACTCCAGGATCCTGTGTATGAATATGTATTGCATTTATTTGACATAACTCTTTAGGTGCCTTCAATCTGGAATAGTTGCTCAGTCTTTCCCTGTCCTAGTCTTTGTGCATAAAAGAGTTAATATAGCAGGCCTGACTGTAATCTCTTAAAAGGCCTAATTATCCTAATTACCTTATCATGTTAGTGTCTGCAAGGTTTTTTCACCTCAAATTAGTCATTTTCTTCCCCTTTGTAATTGACTAGTGTTTTATTGGGCAGTTTTCTGATATTACACCAATATCCCATTGCTGTGAATTAGGCAGAATTACTGCCACTTAGAATACAGCTCTGATCATTTTTCCCACAGAAATCTTATCTAAATAGGTGGTATAGGAACAATGTACCTAGTTATTTAAAAGTAAGAGTTGCTCTAGCCAGTTTGGCTCAGTGGATAGAGCCTTGGCCTGTGGACTAAAGGATCATGTTTCAATTCAATTCTAGTCAAGGGCACATACCTGGATTGCAGCTCGATCCCCAGTAGGGGGCGTGCAGGAGGCAGCTGACCAATGATTCTCATTATTGATATTTCTCTCTCCCTTCCTCTCTGAAATCAATATATTAAAAAAAAAAAAAAAGAGGCAAAGGATCTCTATAAAGATAATACAGAAATGAAAAATGACTTCCCTCCCTCCCTCCCTCTATCCTTAACCCTAAGTTAAAAACCCCAAGTTGTAAAGAATTGTACTGCATAAGGAAAAATATTTTTGAAGTAAGAAAATAGCCATAAAAACGTTAAGGATGGTCATCATAGAAGGAAGTAAGCTAGGTTTTCTACTATGACAATGTATGATTCTAAAATTTAAATTCTATATATGAAAGAAAGTTGTATAATAAACTTAAAACATGGGAGGAAAGCATTGAAACTCAAAAAAAATGAGTTTACTGAAATCTGCTTAGTTTGGGTCATAATAAGTACAAAAGAGTATAGTAACCATTTGAAAACATTAAATTAAAATGCCACATGTGGCCCTGGTTAGGTGTCGTCCTGATATGCCAAGGTTGCGGGTTCAATCCCTGGTCAGGGCACATATAAGAATCAACCAATGAGTGCATAAATAAGTGGAACTACAAATTGATATTTCTCTCTCTAAAATCAGTAATAAATAAGTAAATGAATAAATGAATGCTAAATGCAAAAATCTTTATTTGGAGGAACATATTGTTTAAAACATGTTCTGTATTCATTCATGATGCACACATGTGTCATATAAAAATATAGATACTGTGTATGGGTATATACTAATATTGTTTGCTTTTTATCTTTCTAATACAGATATGAGTATCATTGGGCAGATGGAACAAACATAAAGAAGCCTATTAAGTGCTCCGCACCAAAATATATTGATTACTTGATGACTTGGGTTCAGGACCAGTTGGATGATGAGACATTATTTCCTTCAAAAATAGGTATAATTGTTTTGTATAATTGGAATTGATCATGATTTACCTAATTTTATGTTTCTAGAATTTATTTTCTCTCTATTCCAGGAACCATACTAGATTGCCATATTTATAAAAATACTTCTAATCTTACACATTTAAAAGCATCCTGTCTTTTTCATACCAATTTATCATTATCATTAAGATAAACCTTACATTTTAATCTGTGAGAAATCAGTGTACCTCAAACAGTAACAAAATCTGGCCCATGTTATGGGGAAAAAAAAAAGACTGGTTATTGGGTTGGCAGCCAATATCATCTGCAACAGTCATATCCATTTTTTGTTTAGGGAAAGAGCTTGTATGCCTTATATCCAGTTTTACATTATATTTCTGGCAAAGAGGGAGTTTTAATTTATGACCAATGGTGTGAATTTTATAGACTGAAATCAAACTAGGTGAGAAGAAAACAAGATTTGAAGGGTTGGCTGGTTAGTAACTGACTTTTGTATTTTCATATTTTAAAAAAATTGATCCTAAGAGAGAGAAGAAGAAGGGGGCAGAAGAGAGAGAAACATTGATTTGGTGTTTCACTTATTTATGCATTCATTGATTGTTTCTTATATGTGCCCTTGTATGAGTTTGCTGGGATCTGCTTAGTTTGGGTCGTAATAAATGCAAGAGTCCAGTAACGAGGTTTGGAGTTCGAATCTGAAACCTTTGCTTATTGGGACGACACTCTAACTGAGCTACTTCGCCAGTGCCTTTCATATTTGTTCTTAAGGGTCAGCCTTTCAAGTGGAAATTTTTCACAATTAAAGACAGTTCACAAGATTTTACCTTCTCAAACTTCTTACAACTGTGTTTTCTGAAAAAATTAAGAATTTGTTTTTCTAGCAATAAATAATTTTTTGGCTATAGGACAGACAGTAATATAAATAGTTGTTATTATGGATTGTTTTAAACACATTTATTGAATGATTTTACTACTTTGGGGCATTTGTAATTAAAGGTCTATTTTTCAAGGCCGCTTTATTTATATATCATAATGGTTTTGGATAAGTGCCCTCACCTTATCTTTTATCTGATATATATATATATATATATATATATATATATATATATATATATATATATATGGTGGGACAAAAGTATATATATATATAGTTGTGAGTATGTGAAACACAGAGTTTATTCTTGTATTATTATTTATTAACTAGTACCCTGTGCACCCTTGCGTGAGTAGCTCGTTGCCGCCTGCCTCAGCTGGCCACCCTGCCCACCACCGCTGGTAGCTCTTGGCCACTTGTAGCTCACTGCCCTGCCCTTCTGTAGCTCTATGCCTGCTGCCCTGCCCTCCTGTAGCTTCTCCCCGCTTGTAGCTCACTGCCCCGCCCTCCTGTAGCTCTCCGCCACTTGTAGATTAGTTGTGACGTTATGGCATCGTGGCTAATTTGCATATTCCTCTATTATTATATTAGAGGCCTGGTGCATGAAATTTGTGCTTGGGGGAGGGTTCCCTCAGCCCACCCTGCACCCTCTCCAATCTGGAACATCCCTCTCACAATCCGGGACTGCAGGCTCCTAACTACTCACCTGCCTGCCTGCCTGATCACTCCTAACTGCTCCCACTGCTGGCCTGGTCACCCCAAAATGCCCCCCCCCCAAATGGCCTGGTCGCCCCTAACTGCCCCCCCGTGTCCTTGATCTCCCACGCAGCCTGCTGCTCGGTCATTTGGTCACCCCTCATTAACCCCAACTGCGGCCTGGTCGCCCCTGCTGCTGGGTCGCCCCTCACTAAACCCCCTGCCGGCCTGGTCGCCCCACGCAGCCTGCTGCTTGGTCGTTTGGTCGCCCCTCACTAACCCCCCTGCCGGCCTGGTCGCCCCACGCAGCCTGTTCAGTCATCTGTTCAGTTGTGATGGTCTCTTAGGCTTTTGTATATATAGATTAGATTACTATATTATTTTCCATGTGAACAACTGTAAACCTGCTTTTGCCCCACCCTGCATTTTTAACGTTTACTTTTGACTCAATTTTAAGAGTTTTTTGAACATTTTAAGGAAGTTTCATATTTGATGCCCTTTTATCCATTTGTGCTTCATTGTGTATTTCCTTAGAAAATGACAGCATAATTATCAAAATCAGAAAATTAACACTGCTACAGTTGTTTAATTTACAGATCTTATTCAGACTTTCCAAATTTTCCCAATAATATTCTTTAAAGTGAAAGAAAAATTTTAATAATTTTTCATGTGGTTGTCATGTTTCATTAGCCCTCTTTAGAGTATGTATGCAGACAAGTCCTCGGGTTACATCAGATTCGACATACGTCGTTTCGTGGTTACATGGCCATCTCCCATTTATTTATAAAAAAAAAGTTCCATCATTTCGATGTATGTACATATGCGCTTTATGTTTTTTTATTATTTATTTACCACAAGTAAAGGTCAGGAATTGTTATCTTTTTTAAAATTTTTTTTTTTACTGTTTAACTTCATTACTGCTGTGTATGTATGTGCTCCATGTGAGTGACGTAGGTGCTTATATAGATGGGTTCCGACTTACGGCAAAAATCACGTTACGTTGCACCATAGGAACGGATCTTTGACGTAACTCGAGGACCTACTGTACATCAGTCTTTTGTGGACTTTCATAACTGATCATTTTGAAGTGTGTAAGCATGCTATTTAGCATCCCTTTATTTTGGTTTGTGTTATGTTTCCTTGTGACCTATAATATATATAAACTATAGGCCCGGTGTGTGAAATTCATGCGCTGGGTGGGGCGGTGGCGGTGTCCCTCAGCTCAGCCTGCACCCTCTCCAATCTGGGACTCCTTGAGGGATGTCTGACTGCCTGTTTAGGCCCGATCCCCTAAACCGGCAGTTGGGATCTCTCTTACAATCCAGGACTGCTGGCTCCCAACTGCTCGCCTGCCTGCCTGCCTGCCTGATTGCCCCTAACCACTTCTGCTTGCCAGCCTGATCACCCCCTAACCACTCCCCTGCCAGCCTGATCAATGCCTAACTTTTCCCTTGCCACCCGATTGCTCCCAACTGCCCTCCCCTGCCGGCCTGGTTGCCCCCAACTGCCCTCCCCTGCTGGCCCAGTTGCCCCCAGTGTCCCTCCCCTGCTGGCCCAGTCGCTCCCAACGGCCCTACCCTGCCGGCCCGGTCACCCCCAACTGCTGCCCTCTGCTGGCCTGGTCGTCCCCAATTGCCCTCCCCTGCAGGCATGGTCACCCCCAACTGCCCTCCCCTGCTGGCCTGGTTGCCCCTAACTGCCCTCCCCTGCAGGCATGGTTCCCCCCCCAGCTGCCCTCCCCTGCCAGCCTGGTTGCCCCTAACTGCCCTCCCCTGCTGGCCTGATCGCTCACAACTGCCCTTCCCTGCCGACCATCTTGTGGCAGCTGTCTTGTGACCACATGGGGGTGGCCATCTTGTGCGAGAGCATGACAGTCAATTTGCATATTACCTCTTTATTATATAGGATATATTTTAACCCTCACCTGAGAATATGGCTTTTTTATTTTAGAAATGGAGAGAAACATCAATGTCAGAGAGAAACTGATCGGTTGATTCCCATATGCACGCCAACTGGGGATGGAACCTATGGCCTAGTTATGTGCTCTGACTTGGAATCGAATGCACAACCTTTTTGGTTTATGGAATGATGCTCCAACCAACTGAGCCACCCAGCCAGGGGATGACCAATCATATCTTTTTTTATTTATCCTATATAATAAAAGGCTAATATGTGAACGGTGGAACGACTGGTTGCTATGACAACGCACTGACCACCAGGAGACAGATGCTCAATGCAGGAGCTGCCCCCTGGTGGTCAGTGCGCTCCAACAGGGCGAGCGCTGCTCAGCCAGAAGCCCTGAGCTGGCCTCATGGCTGGCTAGCTCAGCGGCATTGGTGGGAGCCTCTCCCACCTCCACGGCAGTGCTAAGGATGTCTGACTGCCAGCTTAGGCTGATATCCACTGAGGGTTCCCAGACTGTGAGAGGGTGTAGGCCGGCAACCCCTGCTCCACCTCTCCCCCCCCCCCCCCCCCCCCCCCGCCGAGTGCATGAATTTCATGGATTGGGCCTCTAGTTAAAATATTTTTATTGATTTTTAGAGAGAGAGAAGGGAGAGGGATAGAGTTAGAAACATCGATGAGAGAGAAACATCACTGATTGGCTACCTTCTGCACGCCCCCCACTGGGCATTGAGCCCACAAGGGGCATGTGCCCTGACTGGGAATTGAATCAGTGACCTCTTGGTTCATGGTTCCACGCTCAGTCACTGAGCCACACCGGCCAGGCCCAATCTTATTTTTAAACTAGAGGCCTGGTGCACGAATTTGTGCATGGGTGGTGTCCCTCTGGGTGGCCTGCAGTGATTGGGCCAAAACACGCAGTCCAACTCCGCCTGCAAGTCCTGCCTGCCACTCCCGCTCATCCCGGCCCCACTGTGCCTGCCACGGGCTTGTGCCTAATCAGTTCTGATCTATCGGGAGAGGCTCATGCTGCCGCAGCAGGGCTCACCAGCCCTGATCCCTGCGTCTGGCACCCTCCCAAGGGGAGTGGCCTGCGAAATCAGGCTGAAACTGGCTCTCTGGCATCCCCCGAGGGGTCTTGGATTGCAAGAGGGCGCAGGCCAGGCTGAGGGACCCCACTGGTGCATGATCAGGCTGGGGAGGGACCGCAGGAGGCCTCCAAGGCATGTACGGCCCATCTTGCTCAGTTCTGATTGGCTGGACCCCAGCAGCAAGCTAACCTACCGGTCAGAGCATCTGCCCCCTGGTGGTCAGTGCATGTCATAGCGAGCAGTTGAGCAGCCTTAGCATATCATTAGCATATTACGCTTTGATTGGTTGTTCAGTTCTGCCGTTTGGTCTATTTGCATATTATTCTTTTATCATATAGGATATGTAGGATGAGTGGTATGTAAAATGATGACATTGAACCCAGTAGTACCAGTGTTTGGCTTGTGTTTTGCCAGTCTAGATTATTTAGCAAGAGTAACAAAGTATATGGAATTTTGTATTATTCTAGTTTTGTATTCATTTAATGCTGCAAAAGTGCTTTAATTCATAACAGGGAGCCTAACTGAATAGAGATTGCAGTTGTTTTTCAGGATAAATGTAGACCTGGATTAGTAATGAAATAATTCCCATAGAAAATATTTTAAAAATATATTGCAAGCATTTTAAACAAACATGATTAATATATTATTTGTGTCCAGCATATCTATACTAATAAAAGCCTAGGTGGCCCTCATGCCTTCACTCAACTCCTTCACGTCATCACAAGATGGCCGCCCCCATGTTGTCACAATATGGCTGCCTCCATATTATCACAAGGTGGCCGCCACAAGATGGCCAGCAGGGAAGGGCAGTTGTGGGCGATGAGGCTGGCAGGGGAGGGCATTTGGGGGTGATTGAGCTGGCAGGGGAGGACAGTTGGGGGTGACCAGGCTGGCAGGGGAGGGCAGTTGGGGGCGACAAGGCCTGCAGGGGAGAGCAGTTAGGCGGGACCTGGCCTTCAGGGGAGGGCAGTTAGGGGCAACCAGGCCAGTAGGGGAGGGCAGTTGGGGGCTATCGGGCTGGCAGGGGAGGGCAGTTGGGGCAATTGGGCCGGCAGGGGAGGGCAGTTGGGGGTGATCGGGCTGACAGGGGAGTGCAGTTGGGGGTGATCAGGCCAGCAGGGGAGTGGTTAGGGAGCGATCAGGCTGGCAAGCAGAAGTGATTAGGGGCAATCAGGCAGGCAGGCAAGTGGTGAGGAGCCAGCACTCCCGGATTGTGAGAGGGATGTCCGACTGACGGTTTAGTCGGGTCTAAACCATCAGTTGGACATCCCCTGAGGGGTTCCAGATTGGAGAGGGTGCAGGTTGGGCTGAGGGACACCCCCCAGTGAGTAAATTTTGTGCACCGGGCGTCTAGTATTTGTATAAAGAAATGATGTTACAAAATCTGAGGATCTCAGTGTGAGTTTTAGCTCCATTACCATCTTAGGCATTCATTTGTTTCATTTTAGTAAACTGTTGGAGGCCTAAAGGGCTATACTGAAAATTAGTTCTTGTTCCATAGAAGCTTTGAAGTTTATTTTCAGTCATGATATGTTGAAGACTTCTGAATAGTACAGTAGGTGTATTAAGTAGTAATTCATAAATCCTTCTTCTTTTCAGCCTTGTCTTGGCAATTTATGTTGCCATTTGTTAACAAATTCATATTGCCTTGTTCCTGTTCCTTTTTAATAGATGGGATTGTTTATCTATTTATTAGGTGTCCCATTCCCGAAGAACTTCATGTCTGTGGCAAAAACTATACTCAAACGCCTCTTCAGGGTTTATGCTCACATTTATCATCAGCATTTTGACCCTGTGATCCAGCTTCAGGAGGAAGCACATCTGAATACATCTTTCAAGCACTTCATCTTTTTTGTCCAGGTAAGTTGGATTAGGAGGCCTTTTTTGTTCAGTAAATTAGTTATCTACAGAGTTCTGAGGTGAATACTGCATTCACAGGATAAAAATTTGCCCTATTTCTCTAGTATTCCTCTTCTATACTTGCCATGATGATAAGGACTGGCCTTGTGTGTCTGAATTCCATTTATCTCTAAGCAGCCACATGCAAGTCATGCAGGTCTAAATAAAATGGCTCTGGGAATTCTTTCTTGGATTTGATTTAGTTAATGGGCTAATATGGAGGGGCCGAATAAGGAACCTGGCTAGTTTGGCAGATCTTTTTATGAACTTGATCTCTTGAACTTTTTAGCACTCCTCCTACTCCTCTTAACCCTCAAATCCAGGCTACTTTGGAACTTGTTTAGCATCCTCTGTCCTAGAAATGAGCTTTGAATATCACACCTTTTTCCCTTTTTTATTTTTAAATATTCTGAATAATTTTTAAGTTAGGTACTGTCCATTATGTCCAAAGGGAGAAATCTGTGTTACTATTCCAAGAGGTCCATTAGTCTTTGACCTGACTCCTTAGTTGACCTTTTTTCCTTCTCTTTTTAGTTCTCAGAGAACTAGACTTAGAGATGAGATTAAGAGGAGTGAAGATAGTCTCACCCTGCTATAACAATTGGAGAACTAACAGCCAGGAGTGAAAAATAGATGGCAAAGATAAGCTGACCAGCTTTTCTTTGGTGGAGATTGAGTGGGGTTTATGGTAAGCAGGAGAAGTCTAAGGCTTGGATTGGTGGTGTTTTTGTATATCTTTGGGTATATATACTTATAAATGCCTTCCCTGTGATCCATCTCCACTAAAGAAAAATATGTCTGTTTTCTCTCTATATACACTCTTCACACTGAAGGCACACATTTTGTGTCTCAGTTTTACCTAAACACTTCTTAGGAGATAGTAACATGCCAAAACGGTTGCTCTGAGCAGTTACCTCACTATGGTATTTCATCTACAGATACCCAGAGAAACAAAGAAAATGTTATTCTAAAGTTTGCATCTGTGCACAGACATGATTGCCAAAGTTCAGGTTTTAGTGGTTTAGGTGAGGATATTCCTCCACCAGAAGAGTTAGTTTTTACCTTACTGTATGATCTTAAAGTATACTGTATCTCCCAAGTCTTAGCAAATAATAGGGGATAGATTAATGACGTTTACTACATCTGAATCTGTTTACATCTTAGGACCTGCTTAAAGGTGGGTCCATTATACAGTATCAGCCCTTGAAGGAGAGTAAGCCCTTGGCCTCACAATTTAGAAAATCCTGCTCTGCTCCTTCTCCAGTTGTACTCCTCCCCATAGAGTGAGGAATCCACAGGGCAAACAACATACCTACCCAGATTCCTTCTGGTGTGTGCTTCTACCTCAGAATTTCCTGTCCAGATAGTCCCAAGTGTATTTCCAAGGTTTGCATAGATCTTTTCATTGGGTCTATTCTTTTGAGGGAAGGTCTTATCTCTGATTCGTATACCTCTAGACCTAAGTGGTAGCCAGTTAACAGCTGTTGATGAGGGTGTGTGGCATCCTATCTAATAAAAGAGTAATATGCAAATTGACCGTCACTCCAGCACACAATATGGCTGCCACAAGATGGCCAGCAGGGGAGGGCAATTGTGGGTGATCAGGCCGGCAGAAGAGGGCAGTTGGGGGTGACCAGGTCAGCAGGGGAGGGCAGTTGGGGGAGACCAGGCCAGCAGGGGAGGGCAGTTGGGAGGGACCAGGCCTGCAGGGGAGGGCAGTTAAGGGTGACCGGGCTGGCAGGGGAGGGCAGTTGTGGGGGACCAGGCCTGCAGGGGAGGGCAGTTGGGGGCAACCAGGCTGGCAGGGGAGGGCATTTAGAGGCAATCGGGCTGGCAGGGGAGCAGTTAGGCGTCGATCAGGCTGGCAGGGGAGTGGTTAAGGGGTGATCAGGCTGGCAGGCTGAAGCGGTTAGGGGCAATCAGGTAGGCTGGCAGGTGAGCAGTTGGGAGCCAGTGGTCCTGGATTGTGAAAGGGATGCAAGGAATCCCAGATTGGAGAGGGTGCAGGCTCTTCTGAGGTGCACACACCCCCCCCCCCCGCCCCGTGCATGAATTTTGTGCACCAGGCTTCTAGTTGCTTGTATAAGCAGACGGTGTCCACACTCATGCATGTGAAGCCCTTTGAAGAGCAGGATGGATCTGGTGGTGGGGAGATCAGCAAGGTTTGCTGAGGGTCAGGGGCTGGCTCTACTTTCCAGTGCAGAATTCTGAGGAGTCTTGAGAATTCTAAATTTGAATCTGCTCTCCTGGTCAATATGAAGGTATATTTTGTCAAGGTAGAAGAACAGAACATGTTTTATTTATCAATATATTAGCTTAATGTAAAATTTACTTAGTCATGCAATATATATATATATATATATATATATATATATATATATATATATATATATATTTGTGTTCTTGGTTCAGACCCCACAGATCTTACTGGTAGTGATAGGCTTGCAGTTAAATGCCCCCTAATGTCTCTCCCCAGTACATACTGCAGTGCTTGGCACGTGATGGATGTTAATAAATGAATGAAATTAGGAGTGCAGAATGCCCCACCATGGCAGAAGATTGGAAGTATAGACAGCTTCTATTTATTATAGTTCAGGGGAAATCTATTCAGAGTTTTACTTCAAAATGACACATCTCATGATAGCTTATAGATATGTTAGTTTATAACATAAACTAATTATTTTGGTCTGAAATTTGCCTGAGATGGTAGATATTTTGGTCTCAACTTGGTTGACTATATCTAAATGGTGCCCAGGTTATTCCTTTTAACAAGGAGCAGCAATTCCCAGTTATTGAGTGTTTACTTTGTGCCAAGGATTACTTGAAGTGATTAACTTACAGTATCACATTTAGTCTCCACAATAATTTTCTGAGGTAAGAGGACTTATTATTACATATGTAAAGCAATATCAAAAGTGGGTAAGTGATTTGTCTAAGACAGTGAGGGAATAGAAACTTAAAAAAAGAGATTTGACTTTTATTTACTTTAAAAGCTAATTTCCAATAAGTGTTAATGGAAATCTCTTTTGGAGTGAAATGTAAATAATAAGTCTTTGCTATTTCTTCTGCCTTTCTTTATCACGCATAGGAATTCAACCTGGTTGATAGAAGAGAACTTGCACCACTCCAAGAACTGATTGAAAAACTCACCTCAAAGGACAGATAAGGGATGCAGAACTGTGCAAATGGTTCCTCATGAAGTTGTGTGGAGTGTATTTGGATTTCATTGTATTTTATTTTTGTCTTGGTTGTTTTTGTCTTAGGTTTGGGGGGTTTATTTGGGTTCTTTTTTCTTCTGAATAAATAAAACCATATTCTATTGCTATAGGAAGCCAACAACCATTCTCTATACACTTGATAGGCATAAATTTTGGCATTTTTTTTTCCAACTTGGTTTTGGTTACTTGTGGAATTTTTTATAACGTTGTAGGTTGAAAGAGAATGCTTATTGATTGGGCTGCTCATGGATGGGATTCTACGTTGTGTAAATTGTGGCTGATTTTTTAAGTCCCCAAAAGACTTATATTTTAAGTGCCTTGGCAGGCTCACTTCTGAGGTGCAAAGCACATAGAACCAAACAGGGCTTGAAACAATATTAGGATTATTACCCAGAGCACTTACTGATGCATGTTTTAAAATATCTATGATAAAAGCCATAGTTTACCTGAATTGATGATCTCTAGCTTTTACTACATCAAAGAAACACAATTTGTAAAGGTGTGCATGTAGAGCATAAAAATTAGTATTTCTTAATTATTTTTCATATTGATGGTAATTCTGTTCAACAGATGCTTAAAGGTCCACAAGCAGGTCTTTTTCCATCTCTTTATATCTGTGATATTGAAACTTGAGGATGCTGAAATGCAATATCTATTGCATTTTGGCTTTCCACATGTTAACTGCACTGTAGGTGTGACTATTCAGGTTTATGTACAGGTTTGCCATCTTCAGAGGTGATGCTGAACTGTGAGGTTTCTTTGCAATTGCCAAATGAGCCATAAGTCTGCAGAATCTCCTTCTACTTTAAAGAAGCGGTGATAGGAGTGTGTGTTCTGTTGTGGGGGATTAGTTTGTATAAGGAGTTAAAGATGGAATTAACTATGGAGAGTCAAGTTCAAGAAGGTCCTGTCTTAAAATCCTTGAATAGAATGGCATGAAGATTTTAATCAATTTCTTGTAAGCAGAGTCTTAGAGACTTCTTTTTAGGAATCAACTTCCATAGAGAAGTTAAAAGTAAATTATTAATTTTAGGTATAGATATTAAGTAAGGAATAAAGAACTATTTGGGGACATTGACCACTTTCCAGCACTTCCATTCAGTGAATGGAGCTGGTGTTTGCCTGTCATTTTAAATGATACAGTACATTCTTTGCTTATTATAGGCTTAATTTGAAGCGTTCTGACATCTGATTTTCCACTGTGAAAGGAAATATTTTACTTTGCAGTGATATTAAACAATGAAAGTGCTAAGTCAGAGATTATTAACTTCTACATTTTAGTTTCTTTGACTTTTTAATGAATTATTCCCATAAGAAGTTCTGAAAATTGATTTTTAAAATAAATACTAACATTTTCACTTCATTTTTATTCTTGAGATACATTCTTTTTAGACTTCGTTTTAATTTTCTCATTTCCAGTAAATCTGTTTCTTCAGTTTGAAATATATACTCTTTTTTTTTTAAGTTAGAAATTTATACCTTTTTCCTTGTAGAATAGAAATCTTGCTCTGAAATTGTATAGAGTAAAAATACTTAGAATCTAAAATGAAATCAGTTAGGTTTTGCTCTTAACAAGTAGAGCAGTGATACAGTTTAATTACATTATAATTACGATCACTAGGAGCTGCCTTTTTCTCCATTTCATTTATAGCCATCATTTTCAAGTACCAACCATAGAAATATCAGGAGAGCCTGGCAGAGATATATTGGACATTCATTGGTAATGCTTAGTTATAAATTGCAGTGAGAACTAGCTGATGTCCTTAAAACAAAACTTTTAATATCCAGATCTTTTGGCAGCCATTATGGGTAGATTCAGAAGTAAAATTCGGCATCAACTGATTTTGGGTTCTATCTATTTGGGAAAATGAAGCACATAATTACTCAAGTAGTCTTCCGTACTGCATTTGTCTTCATATCAACCTAGTTACAAAGGGGTTGCAATAGCCAAATGTAGAGAGTATAGTGAAAAATTGTTCTTGCTCTTTTAAGCCTTATACAGTAATATACTGTAAAAATGGAAAAATGTTTCCATCAATGAATGTTTAGTAGTAGGACCTACTTTCCCACTGTATGTATATAAGAGTTTGTTGTCACTATGCCGGAATCTCAGGTGCCTGCCTCTGAGTATTCCTGTAAACAGAGTTATTGGAAAGCAAGGAGTTATGTATGTGTATATATGGTAACAAAGTAGAGAGGTTCTCCCAGAGGCCTGGCATTGTACATGGTGTTACATGGCTATGAGTAGGGAAACATTCACCAGAGCATGTGAGAAATAACTAATTTAATAAAAAATTGCTTTGATTCGGTTAGTTCCCATGAACCCTTTATAAAATAAGGATCACATCTTGGCTTTGCAACAGAACTTGTTTATAAATGTCTATTGAATTCTTTCCAGATTTCTTTGTTAAATTTATAAATAACCAAGATAAAGATTTTCCCCCTGTTCTTTATATGGAAATGTAAAACAGAAGTTGGTTTTCCCATCTGCTGATAAAAGTGTAAAATATAAAATAGTAATTTAACATAGTATTATTTTCACAATGCTTTGGTTAAATATTGATATGAAGCAAGTTTTAGGAATTATTTTAAATGATGGAGTGCTGGCGTTGGAGAGAACTTAACAGAAAGTGTGAAAATCTTTTAGTTAGCAGTAGATGGTGCTACTGGCTTTCATTTGCTGACTTGATTATTCTGTTTCCCATTAAAAACCCATTGTATTAAACTGCACTGAAACAGTAAACATTTTGTTAGTTAGCTGGTAGAAACTTTGGAAGTCAGTTTACCTTAACTTGAAAGATTTTAGATTGCTATTGCTTTTTACCTTTGTCATCTGTAAATTCTAAATGATCAGCATAAAATGTATTTGGTAGGAGATGACATGTTTAGTGTATAACATATCACAGACTGAGTTACTGCCTATTTTATCAGCAGAGATAAAGCACTACAATCGCTTTTATTCAGGAAGTACAGATGATGTGGAAATTTATATTTTACATGTAATCACCAGACTCCATTTTATGTATTAGCATTTTCCTTGCTTATGGGAAAATAGCAAAATGACAGATTTCTTTTATACCTTTGTCTACCCCTCTCTGAGAGAGGTTTTGATAACCACTGAAATGGTAAAATTTGTGAGATGCAATTGCTAAGTTGTAGGACTGCTTTTAAAGAAAATATGTTATTCCTTAAACATCCAAATGAGAGTTGATCTTCAGGGTGGTTCCTTTGGGAGCACTACTTATTCCAGCTATGCTGCAAAGGTGTAGAGTTTTTGGAATGCCCTAAAAGAAGCCTTGAGAATCAGTGTATGACTATGCAAGATAACGTTTCATCATTTTAGTTGCACCAAAGCCTCTTTTTGGCAACTTAATATGACTGTCTCATTCACCAAACCAACTCTGCTTTGCTGTTTTCTTGGAACTAAACCATGAAGGAAGTTCAAAAGAATGTACCACAGGTTCTGAAATTTGCAGAAGAGAGTGTTTTGAGCATAGGTAGCATCATATAATAAAGGAATCATTTCCCGATGTCACTACTTTGAAGTATACAGTATCATTTGGATATATAGGATTTATTTTTTTAATTTAGTTTAATTGTCTTATAGTTAAGTATAATAATAAAAAAATCAAAGTCTTTATCTTGTTTTCTATTTTTTTCCTTTCCCTGATAACTCTTGAATTCAATCTTGACTACTGTAAAATAGTTTTGATTTAAGGGATAGTGAGAAAAACATGGATCCAATATTTAAGATAGAAGTAGCCTAAGGAAACAATAGCCTTTACCTCCATCCCTTTTATTGAAAACCATTTTCACTCAGATGAATAATTTGAATTTAAAGACTAGAGATCATTTTACAAAGAAATTGGAATAAGTTTTATATATTAATTAGGCTGACTTTTAAGCTTACATATTACAGATAAAATACTTAAAATTGCATAACCATTTCATATATCATTTATAAATTTAAAATTATGAATGTCTTTTTAAAAGATATGGGACCAGAAGTCTATTTCTAATTTGAAAACGAGTCTGCATACCAAGAGAAAACTTTACTTATTTAGAAACTTATCTGAGATGTTAAAGAATATATCAGTTCTTAGAAATGCTATTCTACATCTACATTTTAAGGATCATTTCTAAAATAATTTCAATATTAGAATTTTGTCATAATGTTAAGATTCATCATAGGAATTACTGTTGTTCAGCTGCCACTTTAATGGTATATGAGATAAATGTTTAGAGGTAAAACTATCTCAAGATTGAATGAAAAATTTTAATTTTAAGATATAATAACAATTCTGACTGCAGACAGTATGAATTTTTAGGGTTTTCCTAATGAGCTAATCATATGGAAGAATTCATTTTGAAGGTATAAAACTGTGCTCCATGTCTGCTACTTGTAGCTAAATTGATACAGGATTGTGACAAAAGATATTACAGATTAAAAGATTGAGTACTCTCAATTTTGCTAGTGTGAATTTCTTTTTCTACATATAATAGTACACATAGATAACTTTGGATTACAGTTCTCCAATACAGATAGTGAAATCACTGGCCTTTTCCAGTTGACATCCCCTTCTCCTTGGAGGTAAATTACTTCCTTTACTGCTATTGGCTTTCCATATCTCCTATCCCCCCAAAACACACCACTTGGAAAACAAACAGGTCGATTGTGCAAGTCCTCATTAGTGCTTCTGAGGTACTTGCTGTCAACATGTAGGCTTCAGCTGAAGTGTTGGAAAATGCACTTACATAGGCATTCTTGTATTTTTGGCTGACAGCTTTCTTTAAATATGTCACTGAAGCTGAGATCATTAGCGATAAAATTAAACATTTTTGTTAATATTTAATTTCTCATATTATTTTTATGTGTGGGTGTTTCTTACTGGTTTGCACATGTTTTCCTTTTTACTTTGTTTCTGAAATACTTAATAATGTATAGGTTGTAAAATAGATTACATTTTCATTTTAAGAATACTTTTCTCCTTAAATTGTTCTGCTGAGATAACTATTTTTAGGGGAAATAGTTTTTTAAAGCAACTAAATTGTATTTGTTATTTTTGTACATGCATAACTAGGGTGCTGAGGGCACTAATGTGGGAAGACACTTAACTTTTGTTCTAGTTGAACTTTTCTTATACATTATTACTTAAAATTATCTAGAAACAGTGTCATAAAATCTAGGTTGAGAGAGAATACAGTATACATGAGACAGTTAAAGTCTGAATAGAAATTATTTATGGGGACAAAAGCAGAATAATACTGTCAGTGCCATATAATGGAAGCATAGAGGCAGCATTCACATTGTACAAGTATTTCAGAGAATGTGTAAAAACAGGGATTCGGCTCTATTGGAGATAGACAATTTCTATTAAAGTAGCTGGAAGAGGAAAAATGATCTAAAATATGAAATGTAACATCGACGCTATGTTGTAAACTGTGCCAAGATTACTCAAATTGTAGTTATTGTTGGTCAAAGTTTAACTGCTTTATCATTTTTATTTTAAAAGAGGATACTGAATGTCAGAAAATCCGTAATATGTTTTAGTTGAGAGGTGTAAATAATGTATACAGACTTGTATTTGATGGGATGGGAAGAAATATTTAAATTCTAGGTTTTTTTAAAGGAAGATACTGAATGTTTATTACAAAAAATAAATAGTTATGTTTGGCCATGAATTCTGACTTTGTGTTAATGTGTATTTTTGCTATCAATATTCCCCTGCTGAACACATTCCTACAGAAATATTGAAGGTATTTGGAGTATGTTAACATTTGAAATTTGTTAGGCGTTATTTTTTATGTTTACAACAACCCTGGATATTAGTATTTTAGTCTTACAAATTAGGAAACTAAAGCTCAGAAATTGTATAAGTCACTAACTAGGGTTTTAAAACCCAAATATTCATTGACCTTGAAGCCAACACTTTTGTTTGCTTTCTTTAAATACACAGTAGTCTCCTCTTATCTTGGGTTACCCATGGTTAACTGCAGTCTGAAAATATTAAATGGAAAATTCCAGAAAGAATTAGTAAGTTTTAAATTGCAACCATTTTGAGTAGAATGATGAAATCGTGTGCCATCCTGCTTCATCCTACCCCACCCTGCCCAGGATGTGAATCATCCTTGTCCAGCGTATCCATTCTGTATATGTTTCCAACCCATTAGTTGCTTATTAGCTTTGTCAGTTATCAAATCAACTGTGGAGGTATGGAGTGCTTATGTTCAAGTAATCCTTACTTTGCTTAATAATGGCCCCAAAGCACCAGAGTAGTGATGCTGGCAGTTCAGGAATGTCAAAGAGAAGCCATAAAGTGTATGTATGACTAGGAAAAATCATAGTATATGTAAGGTTATATATAATTTGAGTTTCAGGCATCGACAGAGGGTTTTGCAACATGTCCCCTATGGATAAGGTGGGACTACTGAATTATTACCATGAGAACAGTTAGCAAAATATTTATTTTTTATCTTCCCATCAAGCTAAGATTTCATCAAATTTTGTCTTCATTATAGACCATTAAAGAATGAACACTATGCCCTGGCCTGTGTGGCTCGGTTGGAGCGTCATCCAGTATACTGGAAGATTGCAGGTTCTACCCCTGGTTGGGTTCCTCTCTTCGCTAAAATCTATTTTTTTAAAAAAGAATGAGCAGTATTAGAGAATCTTCATTTTACTCTGATTTCTAAGTTCCAAAAGGAAATGGATATTTTAGAGTATTTTCCGAGTATCATTATTTTAGAGGTATTTATTTTTAGAGGCATTGTGTTTGGACTGTCAGGTTGAAAATATTTTGATGGTAATAGCCACAGATGCCCATTGTCACTAATTGGTATTTGAACAAAAGCCTGGAAGTAGAAATGTTAGTCCACACTGATGTGGACTGTCTCCAGGTTATTTTTTGTTGTTGTTTTTTTGTCTCCAGGTTTTAATAAAAACATCTTGTATTCTGCACATACAGTATGTACAAAACTTTTTTGTATAAAGAAATACTTATAAAAATTAACTACATTTTGGTAGGTTCATTTGTCTCTCTTGTAGTAAATTTAAATATTTAATTGTTAAATAATATTGACTGGAATAATGCATTTTGATAACACAAACATTCTAAATAATTATTCCTTTAAGGCTTAACCACGTTTAATGTTTTACACTCTTTTGTTTTAAACTGCATAATGAATACAGTGTCACATTTTTTTGATGACCTAGAGATTAACTTTACAAGCATGCTGCAAAATATAGCTTCCTTTCCTGAGGAGCTGTATAGGGCTGATGGCTGGCTCCTACGCCCTGCTGGTGTGTTATTTTGACATTGCACTTCAGATGTGCTGGAAGCACCCTGACCCTCCACCCTTACTTTTATGATGGCTTCTACATCCTCCTGTTTTCTAGTCAGTAATGAGGGAAGGTTGCAGGAGAAATTTATAACCAAGCTCATTAAGTTGATAGACATTATTTTACAAGAGTTGGGTTGGTATACACAAATGTGTAACCACTTCTTACCAATGTTAAGGGCCCATTATTTTTTCTGCCTTTGTTCTCATTTTTTGAGTTGGTTTAGAGTTTTCTCGATAAACTTGTATGTCATCAGTTAGGACCCTATCTCATTCACCAGCATTTCCACAGGAGAAAAGGAATTCCCAAATTGAAGGACTAGTAAAATTTCTGGCAAGAAAGTGTTAAGGTAGTAGCATGCTCATGACTGGATGGATGCTCCAATCCCCCTTTTTAAAAAAATATATATATATTTTTATTGATTTCAGAGAGGAAGGGAGGAGAGAGAGAAACATCAATGATGAGAGTGAATCATTGATTGGCTGCCTCCTGCACACCCCTATTGGGGATTGAGCCCAGAATCTGGTCATGTGCCCTTGACTGGAATCGAACCCGGGACACTTCAGTCCGCAGGCCAATGCTCTATCCACCCAGCCAAACGGGCTAGGGCCAATCCTGTGTCTTATCTGCAATTCCAAAATCTGAAAAGCTCAGAAAACAAAGTATTTTATTGATTCAGTGCAAACTTTACCTGATCTTAAGTGTCACCGCCAAATATTAGTGTATTTAATACTTATGCCGGAGGGTTAGGGAGAGTGACATAATGTGTATAGTATATGAATATTTCTTTTCTAAAGTCCAAAAATTTTTGAATTCTGAAACAGATCTGGCTACATTGCTTTCAGATAAGGGGTTGTGGACAAAAATCAGGAAGGCACTTTTAAAAGTGCACTCTGGTCTCTTCCTTGTGTTATCCACAAATTATGTAGGAAAATGGAAAATTATGCTGAACTTGGTGCCAAGAGAGCTAGATTCTCTTGTTTCCCCCATTTACTTTGTATTTTTGAGGTACACTCTTAAGCTTGGAGGAGCTCAAGTTCGCACAGCCAGAAGCTGGCAGAGTTGGATTTGAAAGCAGTCTTTAATTTTTCCGTGCTTAAACTGTTACTCACACTTCTTTTGTGTGTGTGTATGTGTGTTTTATGTGTGTGGAAACCACATTTGGGGATTCCTACTCCTCAACCCCAAACATCTTTAAGGGATCTATATGGACTTCAGTTCCACTTTCCTCCTGTTTGAAGGCCTCAGAGATTCACTCTGCCTTACCCCTTTCTCAGTAGCTGCCAGTACCCTTATCATTTCATGGGTGTTTCCCCAAGCTTAGGTGTGGAATAAAACACGTAGGAGCTTTCCTAGCTTCTTTGCCATCCTTGATGACAAGCATTCAGGCCTTCTTCATTTCAAGGATCCTGCTGCTAATCACTATGGGATAAACAAAAGTAATGCACATAAAGTAATAACTAGTAGCATAACAAACTAACAGGGAAATTACAAAGAATAATTTTTGCTGTTTTTATTCTAGAGTTCTCCATGAGATCACATTTTGATTTCTGCCCTTTATTTCTGAGAATGATTCACTGTTTTACCCACCTCCTTCTGAACTCCACCTTTAGATGCATTTTAAATGTGATGATAGTTGCAAAGTAAAAAAGAATAACAGGGCCGTTTGTTTTTGTAGATAATTTGAACTCAGTAACTTCTAGACTGAGTAGTGTCTAGTTTACTGGTTTTTTTTGTTTTTGTTTTTGTTTTTTACCATAATTAAAAAATGAGTTCCTGTGGGCATTTTTTACTCTGTTATTTGCCTCCAGCTAGCTGAGTGTTCTAGCAGAGTACATGGCACATAAGTACTCTGTGTTGAATTAAACAATTCAACATGTTTATTTGTTAACTATGTGCCAGGTATAAGGGCATGCAAAGTTAAATAAGTTCTAGTCATGCTGAAATATACCCAATGTGTTAACTTCTACATAGCATTGTAGAGGTGAAAAATGTTTTCCTTACTCCCTTCTAGGTTCTTTAGCTGGTCTAATAAGTAAATTGATATAAGAGAGGTTAATAGGAGAAAACCAAATTTTTTTCACAAATTTTATTTGTACAGCAGCCCCATAAAAATATGAAACTCAAAGTGAGCAAAGTAGGAAGCTTTTATATCTTTTAGACGAATAAACGATAAATTTGTGAAGACTTGACAAGGCAAATGATTTGGGCTTGTATGAGTACATTGGTGAAGAAGTAACAAGGTTTGTTAATACAGCCTGCTCTGCTCTAAATTCCCACCCCAGTTCCACTTGCTGACTTTGAACAACAGCCTCTCAGTGCCTGTTTCCTACTGACAAATGGGGTTAATTGTGGGATCTTCAGCATTGGTTTGCTAGTTACTTCATGAAAAGAGCTGGAAACTGCCTGGCTGGGTTGCCCAGCAGAATTTAGCCTGATGCTTGTCCTCCAGGCTGAGAACATAGGCCTGTAAGGTCTGGGGCTGGGAAAGCAGGAACTTTACAAACTTTGCTTTCTAGCCTGCTTGAATAATGAGGAAAATAAACTTAAGCTGTCTGACCTTGTAGGCCAGAGACTAGATATGCCCATAATTTCAATGCCATGCCAGGTGCATTTTTTAATTGGATAGAACTGTGTTGTTTTCAAGGCCAGCAGCGAGATAACCACTAAGTGCACATAGGGCTGGCTCTTTAATAAAAAGGGAAGTTCTGCTTGTAACCTTGCTTAGAATTTGAATTCATTTTCTCTAAGCCCACTGGTGAAGCCCACCGGTGAATAAGTGTGACTCCCCCGGCCTGTGCTCTCGGACCGCGGGACCTCACCCGAGAGCTTTCAATAAACGCGATTTTTCGCTTTTACCCTGCTTGTCTTGGTCAACTTATTGGTTTCGGTCGGGTTAAGTCTTACATCTCTGATTAAACCTTACAAGGCCAATGTCTGATTTTTCTATTACACATTGCTTCAGCCCGACAAGTTCAAAGGTTTAAGTCCAACCAATTCTGTTCAGACGCTTTATCTCTACTAGCCCCACCGCAGAGGCAAGTTACCCAAGCCCAGCCCAGGTGCCGACAGCAGGCCACACCCGCTGCCCTTGGGCGCCCTCCCGCGCTCCCAGGTCTTGGGCGTTTGCCAGTGGTTTCCACCACTCAGGAAGCACCCAATCCTCGTCCCCCCCCCCCCCCCCCCCCCCCCCGGCGGAGTTCCCGGAAGCGGCGCGCCTGCGTCATCTCGCGCGCGGCCCCGCCCTCTGCTCTCGCGGGATCCTCCTTGTGGGTAGCACCCAGCGGCCCCGGACTCGGCGGGCGAACTCTGAGGGGTCCGAGTCGACGTTCCAAGCTGCGGGGGCGGGGGAGGGGCGTGGCCTCCCCTCTGGGCGGGCTGCCCCGCCGCTGGTCCGCCTCCGTCGGCAGCCGCCTCCGCGCGCCAAAATCAAATCGGAGACCCGCCGGCGGGAGACCCAGTGACGAGCCGGAGTCCAGCCTGCAGCGCGGCGGCGGCGCGAGCAGCTGTGTCCACTTCCCAGCCACCTGCCCGACGTGCTCGGGCCGCACCCTGTCGAGGCATGGCCACCCCACCCAAGAGGAGCTGCCCCTCTCCCGCGACCAGCTCTGAGGGAACCCGCATCAAGAAAATTTCCATCGAAGGGAACATCGGTAAGGAGCTCCGCGCAATGTTGGGTCCATAGAAGGGGGGTCACGGCGGCGGCGAAGCGCGCGTTTGCTGCATCTCTGCTGCTCCTCAGTGAGGACCTTCTTCCCAGGCTGGCTGTGGAGCTGCGGTCTGGAATTCCCCTCCGACCGCAGCCTCCTCCGTGCCCTCCCGGCCTCCTCCGTGCCCTCCCGGCCTCCTCCGTGCCCTCCCGGCCTCCTCTCTGCCCTCCTAGCCTCCTCCCTGCCCTCCTGCTCTCTGCCCTCCTAGCCTCCTCCCTGCCCCAACGACGGCGGCGGCGGTGGCCTCCCGGGCATCTGGCAGCGCTTTGGGCCGGTTTCATCCTCTTTGTTGGGACACCACAAATGGAAGTTTTTTTTTTTGTTGTTTTTTTTTTGGGGGGGGGGTGTCAGTTCTTCTGGTGCAATTTACATACGTTAAATGACCCCTTTTAGGTGAACTCTTCAGTGAGGACTGGCAAACATATAATGTCATTCTACTACCACCACGATCAGGATTAAGAACATTTCCATCACCTCGGGAAGTTCCCTGTGCTCCTTTGTAGTCAGCCCCCTCTCTTCCTAGCCTTTGGCAACCACTGATCGCAGTCCTATCCTTATAGGTTTTGCCTTTTCCAGAATGTGATATAACGGGAATCATAGTGTGTGTAGCCTTGAGTGTTATACTTTAAATTAGCATAATTATTATATATTCATTCATGTTGCTTGTCTCGGTAGTTCTTTTCTATTGCCTGGTACTATTCCATTGCATGGTTATACCACAGTTTATCTCTTCCCTAGTTGTGGACATGTTTCCAGTTTTTAGGGATTATGACTAAAACTGCTATAAACATTGGTGTACAAGGACAGAGGTTTTTAATGATCTAACAGCATGGATTTCCTCACTGCCTATCCTACATCCAAGTAAACTTTGGGCTGTGATTCAAAGACCATTATGTTTCTGTTCTTTACCCAGATGAGGACAGAACACACCATTAATGCATTTTGCAAGATGCATCTGAACTTATGCTTCTTATATATTTCCTACCACAGGAAACCTATGCCTGACATTTCCTGTTTTGAGATAATTTTTTTTTTTGTCTCCAAGTTATGTACTAGTCATTCATGCATACAGTGAATGTTTTTAAATTTTTACCCCATTCAAAGCGCTTGCACTTTGTTTTTTGTTTCTTTAATTTTTATAAAGCACTTGGACTTTTAAAAAGCAAGACAAGCAGATGCTTTAGCAGCATTCCAAGGAATAGAAAAGAAGCTGAACATACCCTCAAAGAGGACATTTTGTTTAATTGCTCTCGTATTAAGGCACCAGTGGAAAAGATCCATATACAGTTGGACCCTTGAACAACATGTGTTTGAACTGTGCAAGTCAACTTATACGTGGATTTCCCCTCCAATAAATACCTGTACTGTTTCTGTAGTTGGGAGTCCGTGGATGCTGAGGGCAGACTATATGCATTGATTTACACTATTTTATATAGAGGACTTGAGGTCCTGGAACTAAAATCTGAATATTTGCTAACACCGAATCTTGCATTTCTGTAAGATGACATTTTGCTATTTAGATGAGCTTTATTCCTCACCACTTAGTCTTTCCTGACACTGAAGCTTTGCCAGTTGCTGTTATTGCTTTTGCACTGTTGCTCATGTCCCCTCCAATTTGTCACACCCAAATAAGCTATAAATGTACAAATTGCTTATCTGTGTTGTAGAAAACAATTTGTGATTCTTCTGATCCCTAGAATTTGAGACTTAACTGTTCATTTTATTTTATATTCATACTAGAGGCCTGGTGCACGAGATTCATACACTGGGGCAGGGGGGCCCTCAGCCTGGCCTGCGCCCTCTTGCAGTCGGGACCCCTCAGCGGACATCCCTCTTGCAGTCTGGGACTCTCGCAGTCTGGGACCGCTCACTCCTTACCGCCTGCACCCACCTGCAGTGGAGGCGGGAGAGGCTCCTGCCACCACTGCTGCTATGTTTGCCAGCTGTGAGCCGGCTCACTGCTCCTTAGTGCTGCCTTAGAGGTGGGAAAGGCTCCCACCACCGTCGCTGGGCTCGCCAGCCAGCTCTGAGCCCGGCTTCTGGCTGAGCGGCACTCCCCCTGTGGGAGCGCACTGACCACCAGGGGGCAGCTCCTATGTTGAGCATCAGTCCCCTGGTGGTCAGTGTGCATCATAGCGACTGGTCATTCCACCATCCGGTCAATTTTTATATTATGTTTTTATTATTCTACTAGAGGCCGATACACAAAATTCGTGCAAGGGGCTCAGCCCTTGCAACCGTGGCAGCTGCCTCAGCCCTTGCAGCCCCTTGGCTGTCTGGTCTAATTAGCATATTATGCATTTATTATTATAGATTATTATTATAGATATAATAAAAGCCTAATATGCTGAGTGTCCAGTTGTCCTGTCATCCGTTCAACCAATCAAAGCATAATATGCTAATGATATGCTAAGGCCGCTCAACCACTCACTATGACATGCACTGGGGCCAGATGCTCTGACCGGTAGGTTAGCTTGCTGCTGGGATCCGGCTGATTGGGACTGAGCGAGATGGGCTGGACATGCTCTGGAGCCCTCCTGTAGCTCCCCCACGTCCCTCCCTGTCCCCAATCGTGCACTGGTGGGATCCCTTGGTCTCACCTGCGCCCTCTCGCAATCTGGGACCCCTTGGAGGATGTTGGAGAGCTGGTTTTGGCCCAATCCCACAGGCCAGACCTAGGGACCCACTGGTACACGAATTTGTGCACCGGGCCTCTAGTATAAGATAACCATCTTCTCATGTTCTCTGTTACTAAAATACCCCCTTATGTTAGATTTATGGAGGCCTTAACCTGTTTCTTCTCATCTTAATAGTTTGTACAGAATAACTTTTGGCATGATGCCTGCTTGGCATTCATAATTGTTAGGTGCCATGACTTTTTAAAGTATTAACATCAGTGTCCTTGGTTCTTGTTCATCTTTGCCTTTATAGAATATTAATTTATTAATTAGCTTATTTTCTAGCCTCCCCCCCAAAAGCTAACAAACTAGATGTTAGTACAATTGGGAACTGCAGGTAATTATTGTTTGAATTACATGTACTTTTATTACTTTTAAAATTTCAAAATATGACCACATAAACTTTTTCCATGTGTAGGCAGTGTCAGAAGAAAGCTGAATTCTAGCCTAAGTGCTTTCAGGCTAAGATTGATTGATTTTGCCTGATTTTTAAAATGTGTTCCTCAGGTGTTTTTCTGAGCATCGCGTTTTCCTTTCCATCTTCATCTAGTTCAGTGAATGTCTGGTGATCATTTTTATGTTTCCACTTATTATTCTTCTAGATGCCTTACAGTCCCTATGTTTACCCTCTCCACACAAAATCTGTGGTCACCAGTGTTTTTCTCATTATTAAATCCGATAGTCATCTAATTTATCCTTAAAAGTTTTTCTCCTCAACTGTTCTCTGTCTGTTACCTTATCAACCCTCCTCTTTTTCCCCTCTATGTGTGATCTATTTATTTATTTATTTTTTTAATTGATTTCAGAGAGGAAGGGAGAGGGAGAGAGATAGATAGGAATATCAGTGATGAGGGAGAATCATTGATTGGCTGCCTCCTGCATGCCCCCTACTGGAGATTGAGCCTGCAACCCAGGCATGTGCCCTAGACTGGAATCGAACCTAGGACCCTTCAGTCCACAGGCCGACACTCTATCCACTGAGCCAAACCAGCTAGGGCCCTACATGTGATTTTTCAAAGTTCTTTCAGTTTGTTCTTTTTTTCTATTGTCCTAGATTTGAATGTAGTTTTGTAGGTCAAAGGTAAGTTCTTTTTGCCCTCTTTGGATCCAGTTTATAAGGAAGAGGAGGCTTTACTTATAAGCATACTGAAGTTGCTTTTTATGTGTGTGTGTGTGTGTGTGTGTGTGTGTGTGGAGAGAGAGAGAGAGAGAGAGAGAGAAACATGCTGACTGGAGATGTCTAATATAACCACATTTGGTGACTTCAGATAGAAAGGGTGTGGTGGTCATTAGGAGTACTGCTGCACCCTATTAAATTTTAGGTCAACACTTTTCCTATTATTAAATGAATGTATTCCTGGGTAATTTATAAATATAATGTGTTCTGATTTTACCTGAATATCTCCCCCACCGCAATTTCTAAGAAACTAGTGAATGGTCAGATAAATTTTTTTTAAGGATTGGATAGTGTACACATTGCACAGAACCATGAAAATAAAGCAGAGAAAACATGGCTATTGCTTGTAGGAAGTACTTTGCAAAAAAGGTTTTATAATTTACTAGTGGCCCAGTGCACGAATCCATGCACATTGAAAGGAAATTAATGAGAAGAAATATTTTAATATCGCTATTCGCCCTTTCTCTATAATAGATGTGTCAACCAAATTCACGATTGACAATGACAGATGGAAACACGTGTGTGATTGGCGCCAGCGAGAGCTTTATATGTATCACTAGATGTTGAGTTGTGCAGGGGCTGCTCCTTGGGTGGCAGTGGCTCCTCGGGCTGCGGTTGCTCCTCAGGCAGTCATGGCAGTGGCTGCTCCTCAGTTGGCAGCGGCTCCTCTGGTGGGTGCTGTTTGCAGCAGTGGTGTCTCCTCTTGCTGATGGGGGAAGGCTGCTCGCACAGCTGCTGCTCCGCGGACAGGGGTGCGCTGGTCACAAGGCTGCTGCTCCTCTGATGGGGGCAGGCTGTGCACGGCTGCTGCTCCTCAGACAGGAGTGGGCTGCTAGTGTGGTTGCTGCTCCTTGGATGGGGGCAGATTGCTCACGTGGCTACTGCTCCTTGGATGGGGGCTGGCTGCACGTGACTGCTGCTCCTCAGATGGGGCGAGCTGCTCATGAGGCTGCTGCTGCTTGGACCGGGGTGGGCTGCTTGGGCAGCTGCTGCTTGAATGGGGGCAGGCTGCTCATGTGGCTGCTGCTCCTCGGATGGGGGCAAATTGCTTGCACAGCTGCTGCTCCTCGGATGGGGGCGGGCTGGGCTGCTCATGGAGCTGCTGCTCCTCAGTCATGGGTGGGCTGCTCGTGCGGCTGCTGCTCCTCGGACGGGAGCATGCTGCTTGCGTGGTTGCTGTTCCTCAGACTGGGGAGTCGGCCGCTCACACAGCTGCTGCTTCTTGGACAGGGGCAGGCCATGTGAGGCTGCTGCTCTTCAGCCTTGGACGGGCTGCTTGCAGGGCTGCTGCTCCTTGGACAGGAGTGGGCTGCTCACGTGTCTACTGCTTACGTGGTCTCAGTGCCCTGGGCAGCTGAGTCTCCTTCCCCAATTCGGAGTGGATGTTATTCATTTCAGCTGCTCATTCTGTCTGCTCCAGGACAAGGCCCGGGACATGTCCATCTATTCCGCTGCCATTTTTTCGTCCCCACATTTTACACTTGAACCAAATGTCTGTGAAGCGTTTTCCCGTGCCTCATCTCATTTGATCCTCACAGAAGTCCTGGAGCAGGTAGATAGGGGACTTGGTGGAATCCAATTTTCTTTTCATTAGCCAGAAAATGGAGATTTTGAAAGCTTAGAAACTTGACCTGACTGAAAAGAAGTAACAAATGGTGCACCTTGAGAATGACTTCAGGTTTTCTCACTGGGCAGAATATAGTCAAACACTGCTGCAGTTAAATATTGTACCCTTTGTTCTCCCTGCGTGATCTACAATAATAATCTGCTTCGTGTTGATATTTACTGCTGTGTTGCTGACAATTACCTGAAAGAGAAGTTGGGGTGCTTCACTGGACTGGAAAAAGTTAACTAAGTCAGAAAGCAAGTCTAATTAAGCAAGTTTATTCTATACATATAAAAGGCTAAGTTGACTCGCACATGTGCAGTACACATAAAGCTCTTGCTGGCGCCAGTCGGACACATGTGTTTCGTTCTTTCATTGTCAATCATGAATTTGGTTGACATTTCTATTATAGAAAAAGAATAGCAATATTAAATATTTCTTCTAATTAATTTCCTTTCAATGTGCACAAATTCGTGCACTGGGCCACTAGTATGTGAATAATGCTTTGTGCTAAGATATTAGGATATCTATGTGTCTCTAGGTGATAGGAATTTTTCAGCTTTAGTCTTGAGGGAACCACCATAATACATGTAGTTCAACATTGAGCGAAATGTTGTTGTGCTGTGCATGATTATAACTTTTGAAAAGTTGAAGACTACTTTGGCTTTTTTTTTTTTTTCCTGATAAGTGTTTTTCCTCAGTTTTACTTTTCCTCTTCACAATAGCTGCAGGGAAGTCAACATTTGTGAATATCCTTAAACAAGTCTGTGAGGATTGGGAAGTGGTTCCTGAACCAGTTGCCAGATGGTGCAATGTTCAAAGTACTCAAGATGAATTTCAGGTATGAAAATAAAATTTAAGTAAAATAAAAATTTTTTGGCTTAGAGAAGCAGTAGTATTTAATCTCTTGGATGTTTGCTTGTTTTTCCTTTTTACAGTAAAACTTTGAAACCTAGCTTTAATTTTTTCTTAATATATTTTATTGATTTTCTACAGAGAGTAAGGGAGAGGGATAGAGAGTTAGAAACATCGATGAGAGAAACATCGATCAGCTGCCTCCTGCACACTGGGGATGTGCCCGCAACCAAGGTACATGCCCTTGACCAGAATCGAACCTGTGACCCTTCAGTCCACAGGCTGACGCTTACCCACTGAGCCAAACCGGCCAGGGCATAGCTTTAATTCTTTATGCTCATCTGGATAGTAGTACAAGGATGTTTATCTACGTAAACATTGGAGTATATGCACATAACATATATGTACTTGATTATATCTAAGTAAAATTTTTAAAGTTTTTAAAACTTGAAAGTTTTAAAAAATCTAATTGCAAGTTAAATTCCTTGAGTTGCTTTTTACTTTTTGTTTTAAAAAACATAAGCAAACAAGAAAAACAAAACTACCTAGTAACTGAATTTTATTAGTTTATTTTTTAAGCCTTTAGAAAGAACCATTTAAGCTCCCATTTCTTTGTACTGTCATTTTTTGCCAGACTTTCATCCTGGACACAAGTTTCAATTTCTCAGCATTATTCATTCTATGTTGTGAATGAGAAGAAGGGGAAATAAGAGTTACATTTGTTTTTTAAAAAATATATTTTTATTGACTACGGAGAGAGAGGGAGAGGGAGATTTCTACATCAATGATGAGAGAGAATCATTAATGGGCTGCCTCCTGAACACCTCCCATTGGGATTGAGCCCACAACCCAGGCATGTGCCCTGACCAGGAATCAAACCCTGGGTTGATGCTCAATCACTGAGCCATGATAGCTGGGCAAATCTCATTTTTTAAAGCACAGTTTTTCACTTTATGTATATGAAGAAGAGATATCGAATTGCTAATACTTTCATTTCTGGAGAAATGAGAATTGAAACTGAAAGCTGCATAGCTGTATAGCAGACACCTTCAAAATGGGAATGTGCTTAAAGCTTTGTTAGAGCTGAGGTGGACAGAGGATTGAAAAAAAGTCTATGTTTAAAGTTCAACTATTGGTATGAGGGATCTGGAAATAACTGAGTTTTTAAAATATAAGTTATGGGGCCTCCACATGCCCCCGGCCTCGCCCCCTCCGGGTACGGCGGCAGGAGCGGCTGTGGCCCGGACCCCTTCTCAGGAAAATCAAACCGGGCTGGCAGCCTCTCAGTCAATCGGGGAGGAGATGGGCCAGCCTCGGCCAATGGCCGCCACGGAAGCTAATGAGCACTAATGCCACATGGAAGCCCATTCACAAAGTAGCCGCTATTGTCTGACGGGGACAGGACGCTTGCACAGCCGGGGGCGGGCCCAGGATGGAGCTCGGCCGACAGGCCCATGGTTGGAGCTGCGATGGCTAAGCCGGGCTGCGTGCCGCCCTCCGCGCCTGGCACAGAGGGGCTGCCATGCGCTTTCCTGCAGAGCCTGCGCACCCTTTTCCACATCCTGGACAACCAGTGTTGCTGCTATGTGCACCTGCGCGAGATCGAGTCCCGCTGGCCAGGCACTGATACACGCGACCTGCCCTGCGGCATGCTCGAGGGCTTCCTGAGCTTTGATCACTTAGTGGCTGGCCTGTGCGCCTCGCTGGGGAGCGCCTACGGTGGCCCGCGGGGCCCAGAGCGTGGCTCGGGGCAAACCTCGGAGGCACATAAACGGAGGCATCACATAAGAATGGATTGTGAGCTGCTGAAGCAGATGGCAGAGCTGGAGCAGGATCAGGATCTGCACATGATGGCCCAGGGCCGAGACTGGTACGAGCAGTAGCTGCAGCACGTGCAGGATCACCAGCGTGCCTGGGCCAGAGCCCGGCCAGCACTGAGTTTGGGGCTGAGTGGAGCCCCCGCCCGCTGGGGCGACTGCTGCCCAAGGTTCAGGAGATGGCCTGGGGGAGCTGCTGATTGTGGCCTGTGCCTGTACGGCTCTGCCCTCTGTCTCCTCAGGGCTCCCATGCCACGCCCTGGCCCCCGCCTCACCCCCAGCGCCTGGCTGGCAGCAGCAGGCCATCCTGACACTGAAAGAGCAGAACCGGCTCCTCACGCAGGAGGTGACCGACAAGAGCGAGCAGATCTCACAGCTGGAGCAGGAGAAGTTCTCCCTCACCAAACAGCTGTTTGAGGCAGGTGCCCTCAGCCAGCAGGATGCCAGGCCTCTGGACTCCACCTTCATCTAAGGCCACAGGCACGGACATGGCCTCTTGACCGGACACTGGCCCTGGGCAGTGCCCTTCGATCCCAAGCTCGCTGGCTGAAGACCACTCAGCTGGCCTGGACACAGCTCTCCGGCCTCCCAATCTGGACTCCCCAGCCCTGGGTGGAGCTGGCAGGTGGGCTGCCCCCAGGATGCCCTTCCATCCTGGCCTGGGGATGGGAGCTGACCTGGGCCAGGGCTCCATTGTGCGGTCTCAGCCTGAAGCTACTGCTACCCCTTTCTCGCAGTCAGTGGATCCCTCCTCTAGTTTACCAGGTGTCCAGGTGTCAGTAATCTTTCTAGTGTTTACAGCTGGCCTGTCTCCCTTCCCCTCTGGAGTCTCTAGTAAAAGGTCCTGGTCACGTGGGGCTGCACTTCTGACAGCAGCCAGCAGAGCACCACCTGCATGCTGGTCATGGATCCTGAAGTCCCCACTGAGGTCTCACGTGGGGGTGGAGTAGGGGACCTTGGGGTGGGCTGGGACACCTGAGGGCCAATCAGGTGACCTCTCTCAACCCAGGACACCAAGACTAGGGGCCACTCACCAGGAACAGATGGAGGGGGTGGGGATGGCTCTGATGGGGGCATGGGGTCTGCCTATACCTGGTTCCAGGGACCCCCGGGATGTATGAAGGTGCCTGGAGTGGGGCTGGAATAATGGCCTGCTTGCCCCTCCACACAGACTCTGGGACCTAAATCAACATGGCTTAGCCGTCATCCCTCGGGCCGAGACTCAACCCAGACAGACAAGCCCACAGAGCAATCTGTGACCCAGCTCAGGGCCTTAGGGCCCCCCAGGCACCCTGGCCAGGGCGAGCTGTGATCACCAGTGGCTCCGATGTGGCCCTCACCAGGGTGGGGAGAGCCTTGGAATCCCAGACGTGCCGTGAGGGGCCTGGTGGGCCAAGCACCCCCGCCAGGTATGCACCCCACCTGTGGCCTCCTTCCCACCCCAGCTTGGCCCCAGGTCTGGGCTGGGAGACAGCATGTTGCTCAGAAAGGGGGGCTCAGGACTCAGAAGGAGGCTGGGACAGGTCCTCCAGGGAGGGGGGCAGGGGAGCAGGTCCTGAGGGCAGGACAGTCTCTGTCGGGCACCTAGGTAGACTTGCAGGGCACCCGTGCCAGCCAAGAGGGCCTGCCCACAGGACTCCCCAAGTCTTCCTCTTCCATGGTTCTTGGATCTGCCCCTGCCTCCCTCTCATCCCATGACCAGTCCCCTAACCTAGCTCAGGCCCTGTGCCCACCCTCACTGGGGTCCCTCTGCTCCCTATATGCAGCCTGTGACACTTCCAGAACTGAAACCCCACGGTCCCCTGCTCTGAATCCTCTCGTGATCCCAGCACTTGCAGACTCAGGCCCCAGTGGTGCAGCCTGGAGCCCCCACCCAACCCTCTGGTTTCGGGCTGTAGCTGTGCAGCCCACCACCCACCTCTGGGCTTTGCACATGCTATTCCATCTGGAATGCTCCTCCCTGGCCCTCCAGAATAGGTCAAAATGGCCAGGAATCTGGGGTGGTGGAATAGGATGGTCCTCGGCTTGTGACGCTGGTGGGGTGACTATCGTTGCCATTCATCTTTGTCTCTTCTCAGGGAACAGGTGGTCAGTGAAGGTTGTGTCTGTGATGTTCCAGCCAAGTTGAAGGAGTGTTAGAGCTTGAGGCCTTTGTTCCCTATTCTAACTTTCCTGCTTCATGAGGATAGTATTTTGGAGTACAAGGTTGTGGAGTGTGAGGGTGGTGTTGGGCGAGTGTATTCCTTGTATCTATACACTTAACAAAAAAAATCCTCACCCATGGATATTTTTCACTGATTTTAGAGAGAGGAGGGGGGAGAGAGAAACATTGATTAGCTGCTTCCTGTATGTGCCCTGACTGGGGATGAAACGGCAACCTTAGGTATGTGCCCTGACCAAGAATCAAACCCGCAACCTTTTTGGTGTACTGGCCAGTGCTCAACCAACTGAGCCACCCAGCTGGGCTGGATACTTTATTTGTTCTTTTTAAAAACTCAAGAAATGGGATTTCTTTTTTCATACTGAATACCTTTTTTATACCCATCCCTGATCTAATCCTTAAGGTTAGAGTTTGAGTCACCCATTGTCCAAATCTCAGCTTTCTTTAGAATATCATCAGTAGTGAAAAGTAGACGGTCTTCAGATTCAACCCTTTCAAGGCCAGTCCTGATTTGGATGTTCTCCATTTAATCACACTCTGGGCAGTTGGTGTAGAATTAGAAGAATTGGGCTGTTGATAACTTTTGATCTGTTTCCCTAGTCAGTAACTAAATTTGCACCTGTTAGCTTAGCTTGGGTTTTTCTTTTTTTAAGCTTTTTTTTTAACCTGCCACCTAGTGGCTGTAATGTTGCTATGTATTGACAAGCTGCCACAGATATTAGTAAAATAATGAGACTAAGTGTCATATGAGATGTATCTCCCTTACCTTCTCTTCCCATGTTAAGATTATCTTTAAAATATGCCATCAGTGCCCTAATCGGTTTGGTTAAGTAGATAGAGCATCGGCCCGTGTACTGAACGGTCCTGGGTTCAATTCCGGTCAAGGGCATGTACCTTGGTTGTCGGCTCGATCCCCCGTAGGGATTATGCAGGAGGCAGCTGATCAATGTTTCTCTCTCACTGATGTTTCGAACTGTATCCCTCTCCCTTCCTCTTTGTAAAAATCAATAAAATATATTTTAAAAATATGCTCCATCTCCTTTTGGAGAAATGAGGTAATGTGTCTTATAAAATCTGGTGTCAGTATTTAAATAAATTTAATGTGACCTGGTTTTTCAGTTTCATTGGATTCTTTTTCACTGCAGGTAAATGCAAATGTTTTTTGGTCTACTCATAGACCCTCTTTGAAGGAGTAGTTGACATCCAGGAAAGGTGAAGGAAGTTTTGTTAAGAGAAAATGCATGTTAATTACTTAAAAGTTTATGAAACTATTTTAGACCTGCCAAACTTTACTACGTGACAGTACATGATGAAAACATTCTTTGAAAACACAAATTTAACTGCCTTTTCTTTTGAAGGGGAATGTTTGCAATAGTTAAAAGTACAGGATAAAGGGACATGCAAATCGCTGAGAAAAGGAAGGAAGCACATTATTTTTGCAGCCAAAATGGAGGTCACAAAAATTATGCATTAAGGTTCTTAGGGTATTTACTTATACTTTTGACACAATCTAATAAACTTATTTTCTGATTAGAAGGGCCTGTCAAGGAAGGGACTTTAAAGAGGCAACCGTGTTGACCACCTGACATCAAAGGAGGAAATAGGAAAACTGAAAACAGACAAGAACTAACAAGGAATACCAGTTTTGACTCATTTATTATAAGATGAAATAGCAACTTGAAGAATTTGTGCCTGATGCTTTTATGTGTAGAATGGAAGCTTGTGCTCGATTGCTAACTTCTCTTGTGTATCCAGCAGTCAATATTCATAAAGTTGTGAGTCTCAACAGGAAATGGTGGGGCTTATAAACAATGAGTATGTGTCCTACCTAGTGAAGCACATATGACTTTGCTCTAGCTGAGTGGTCGGCAAACTCATTAGTCAACAGAGCCAAATATCAACAGTACAACGATTGAAATTTCTTTTGAGAGCCAAATTTTTTAAACTTAAACTACTTCTAACGCCACTTCTTCAAAATAGACTCGTCCAGGCCATGGTATTTTGTGGAAGAGCCACACTCAAGGGGCCAAAGAGCCGCATGTGGCTCGAGAGCCGCGGTTTGCCCACCACTGCTCTAGCTGATTTTTACTAAGAGGAAATACAGGCACAGTATTACTTCATTGTCCTATTTTTATTTATTTATTTTTTTTTTCAAATTTTTATTAAGGTATTATATGTGTACATATCTTACCATTGCCCCCCACCCCCACCCCACTCCCATACATGCCCTCACCCCCCAATGTTTTGCATCCGTTGGTTACTCTTATATACATGCATATAAGTCCTTCAGTTGATCTCTTATTTCCCCCACCTCTCCCTAACCTTACCACTGTAATTTGACAGTCTGTTTGATGCTTTACTGCCTCTGTAACTATCTTTTTGTTCATCAGTTTATAATGTTTTTCATTATCCCCAAATGAGTGGGATCATGTGGTATTTTTCTTTCATTGACTGGCTTATTTCACTTAGCATAATGTTCTCTAATTCCATCCAAGTGCCTACAAATGGTAGTAATTCCTTCTTTTTTACGGCAGCATAGTATTCCATTGTGTAGATGTACCATAGTTTTCTGATCCAGTCATCTGCTGATGGGCACCTAGGCTGTTTCCAAATCTTAGCTATTGTAAATTGTGCTGCTATGAACATAGGGGTGCATATATCCTTTCTGATTGGTGTTTCTGGTTTCTTAGGATATATTCCTAGGAGTGGGATTACTGGGTCAAATGGGAGTTCCATTTTCAGTTTTTTGAGGAAACTCCATACTGTTCTCCACAGTGGCTGCACCAGTCTGCATTCCCACCAGCAGTGCACGAGGGTTCCTTTTTCTCCGCATCCTCGCCAACACTTGTCGTTTGTTGATTTGTTGATGATAGCCATTCTGACAGGTGTGAGATGGTATCGCATTGTTGTTTTGATTTGCATCTCTCGGATAATTAGTGACTTTGAGCATGTTTTCATGTGTCTCTTGGCCTTCCTTCTGTCTTCTTTCGAAAAGCTTCTATTTAGGTCCGTTGCCCATTTTTTTATTGGATCATTTATCTTCCTTTTATTAAGTTGTATAAGTTGCCTGTAGATGTTGGAAATTAAACCTTTATCAGTGTTACCATTTGCAAATATGTTCTCCCATACAGTGGGGTTTCTTGTTGTTTTGTTGATGGTTTCTTTTGCTGTGCAAAAGCTTTTTATTTTGATGTAGTCCCATTTGTTTATTTTCTGTTTGGCTTCCATTGCCCTAGGGGCAGTATCACTGAAAAAGTTCTTTTGGCAAATGTCTGAGATTTTGCTGCCTGTGTATTCCTCTAGTATTTTTATGGTTTCCCGTCTTATATTTAAGTCCTGTACCCATTTTGAGTTTATTTTTGTGTATGGTGTAAGTTGGTGATCTAGTTTCATTTTTTTGCATGTATCTGTCCAATTTTCCCAACACCATTTATTAAAGAGACTGTCTTGACTCCATTGTATGCTCATGCCTCCTTTGTCAAATATTAAGTGCGCATATTGGTTTGGGTCGATATCTGGATTCTCTATTCTGTTCCATTGATCTATATGTCTGTTCTTGTGCCAGTACCAGGCTGTTTTGATGACAGTGGCTTTGTAATACAGCTTGAAATCTGGTATTGAGATCCCTCCTACTTTATTCTTCTTTCTCAGGATTGCTGTGGCTATTCGGGGTCTTTTTTTATTCCAGATGAATTTTTGGAGAGTTCTTTCTAGGTCTGTGAAATACGCCGTTGGTATTTTAATGGGGAGTGCATTGAATCTATAGATTGCTTTGGGTAGTATGGACATTTTAATGATGTTGATTCTACCAATCCATGAACATGGTATGTTCTTCCATCTGTTTACATCTTCCTCTATCTCTTTTTTCAGTGTCCTGTAGTTTTCCGCATATAGGTCTTTTACCTCCTTGGTTAGGTTTATTCCTAAGTATCTTAATTTTTTTGGTGCGATGGAAAATGGGATTGCTTTTTTAGTCTCTCTTTCTGTAAGTTCATTGTTGGTGTATAGAAATGCCATAGATTTCTTGGTGTTAATTTTGTATCCTGCTACATTGCCGAATTCATTTATTAAGTCTGTTAGTTTTTTGATGGAGTCTTTCGGGTTTTTTATGTACAATATCATGTCATCTGCAAATAAGGACAGCTTTACTTCTTCTTTTCCAATTTGGATGCCTTTTATTTCTTCTTCTTGTCTAATTGCAGTGGCTAATACTTCCAGTACTATGTCAAACAGGAGTGGTGAGAGTGGGCATCCCTGTCTTGTTCCTGTTCTTAGGGGAAATGGTTTTAGTTTTTGCCCATTGAGTATGATGTTAGCTGTGGGTTTATCATATATAGCTTTTATGATGTTGAGGTATGATCCTTCTATTCCCACCTTGTTGAGAGTTTTTATCAAGAAAGGGTGTTGGATTTTGTCAAATGCTTTTTCTGCATCAATTGATATGACTATGTGATTTTTATCTCTCAATTTGTTTATGTGATGTATCACATTTATTGATTTGCGGATATTGAACCATCCTTGCATTCCTGGGATAAACCCTACTTGGTCATGGTGTATGATCTTTCTGATGTACTGCTGGATCCTATTTGCTAGAATTTTGTTGAGGATTTTGGCATCTACATTCATGAGGGATATTGGCCTGTAATTCTCTTTCATTGTGTTGTCTTTATCTGGTTTTGATATTAGGGTGATGCTGGCTTCATAGAAGGAGCTTGGAAGTGTTCCTTCCTCTTGAATTTTTTGGAATAGTCTGAGGAGGATAGGTTTTAGTTCTTCCTTGAATGTTTGGTAGAACTCTCCTGTGAAGCCATCTGGCCCCGGGCTTTTGTTTGCCGGAAGCTCTTTGATGACTGCTTCAATTTCTTCCATAGTTACTGGCATGTTGAGCTGTTTAGATTCTTCCTGATTGAGTTTTGGAAGGTTATATTTTTCTAGGAATATGTCCATTTCCTCCAGGTTGTCCAGTTTGTTGGAATAGAGTTGTTCGTAGTATTTTTTAACAATCCTTTGTATTTCGGCGGGATCTGTTGTTATTTCACCTCTTTCATTTCTGATCTTGTTTATTTGGGTCCTCTCCCTTTGCTTCTTGGTGAGCCTGGCTAGAGGTTCATCAATCTTGTTTATCCTTTCAAAGAACCAGCTCTTGGTTTTGTTGATCTTTTGTATTGTTTCTTTGGTCTCTATGTCGTTTATCTGTGCTCTGATCTTTATTATTTCCTTCCTTCTGCTTACACTGGGCTTTTCTTGTTGCTCTTTTTCTAACTCTTTGAGTTGTTGGGTTAGGTAATTTATTAGCCCTGTTTCTTGTTTTTTGCAGTAGGCTTGTAGAGCTATGAACTTCCCTCTCAAGACTGCTTTCGCTGTGTCCCATAGATTTTGGATTGTAGTGTTTTCATTGTCATTTGTTGTCATGATGTTTTTTATTTCTTCTTTGATCTCTCTGGTAACCCAGTCATGGTTTAATAGCATGCTGTTTAGTCTCCATGTGTTTGATTTCTTTGGGTTGTTTTTATTGTAGTTGATTTCCAGTTTTATGCCACTGTGGTCTGAGAAGATGCTTGATATGATTTCTATCTTCTTGAATTTGAAGAGACTTTGCCTATGTCCCAACATATGGTCTATCTTTGAAAATGACCCATGTGCGCTTGAGAAGAATGTATATTCTGTGGCTTTGGGGTGAAATGTTCTGAAGATGTCAATTAATTCCATCTGGTCTAGTGAGTCATTTAGGATTGATGTTTCTTTGCTGATGTTTTGTTTAGAGGATTTGTCCAATGGTGATAGTGGGGTATTAAAGTCTCCTACTATGATTGTATTGCTGTCAATGTCTCCCTTGATATCCTCCAGGAGTTTTTTTATGTATTTGGGTGCTCCTGTATTGGGTGCATATATGTTTACCAGAGTTATTTCTTCTTGTTGGATTGCTCCCTTTAGTATTATGAAATGGCCTTCCTTATCTCTTGTTATGTCCTTCAGTTTGAGATCTAATTTGTCAGAAATAAGTATTGCTACCCCAGCTTTTTTTTCAGTTCCATTTGCCTGGAAAACCTTTTTCCATCCCTTCACCCTCAGTCTGTGTGTGTCTTTTTTTCTGAGGTGGGTTTCTTGTAGACAGCAGATATATGGGTCGTGTTTTCTTATCCAATCTGTTACCCTATGTCTTTTGATTGGGGCATTTAATCCATTTACATTTAAAGTTATTATTGATAGGTACTTATTTGTCGCCATTCCTATTCTTTACCCCTGTGTTACTTCTTCGCTTCCTGTTTCTTTCTTTCTTTCTTTCTTTTTTTTTTTTTCTTTTACAGTAGACCCTTTAGCATTTCTTGCATTGCTGGTTTGGTGGTAATAAATTCCCTTAGTCCTTTTTTGTCTGTGAAGCTCCTGATTTCACCTTCAATTTTGATTGACAGCCTTGCTGGGTACAGTATTCTTGGATTCAGCCCCTTCCTTTGCATGACTTTGTATATTTCATTCCATTCCCTTCTGGCCTGATGAGTTTCTGTTGAGAAATCAGTTGCTAGTCTGATGGGGGTTCCTTTGTATGTAACTTTCTGTCTCTCTCTTGCTGCTTTTAAGATTCTTACTTTGTCGTTGGTGTTTGCCAATTTAATTATAATGTGCCTTGGCGTCGGTCTTTTGGGGTTCATTTTGCTTGGGACTCTGTGAGCTTCTTGGATTTGTGTGGGTTTTTTCTTCCCTATATCTGGGAAATTTTCTGTCATTATTTCTTCAAAGAGGTTTTCTATTCCTTGCTCAGCTTCCTTTCCTTCTGGAACCCCTATTATGCGGATGTTGTTTTGTTTCGTGTTGTCCCAAAGTTCCCTTAGACTCTCCTCCTGCCTTTTAATTTTTTTTTCTAGAAGTTGCTTTTCTTGGGTATTTTTTTCCATCTTGTCTTCTAGCTCACTGATGCGGTCCTCTGCTTCTTCTAGTCTACTCTTGATGCTTTCTATTGAGTTCTTTACAGCAGCGATGTCATTTTTCATTTCTTCTTGGTTCTTCTTCATTTCCTCTTGGTTCTTGCTCATATTGTCGAATTTGTCTTCCATTCTTTTCAGCCACCTTATGACCATTTCTCTGAATTCTTTTTCTGGAAGGTTGCTTGCCTCCATTTCGTTTACTTCCTTTTCTGGTGATGCCTGCTTTTCTTTCATATGCGGGCTGCTTCTTTGTCTCCCCATGGTCTCTCTTCTCTGGGTGTCTGGTTATGTAGTTCTCTCTCTCCTGGGTTGATTTAAAGGCACAAAATACAGCACTACCAGGTACAACTCACAAGGCACTGAACAGGAATGTATTCACGATATTAATAACCTCCAATAAAGGTGACCACCAGAGAAAGGCAAATTAGGTGATAGGAGAGAAAGAAGAAGAGGAAAAAAGAAAGAAAGAAAGAAAAAAAGAAAAAAGGAGTGTGAAAATGAAATTGGGAAAAGGGAAAGTAAAGAGAAAAAAAAAAAGTAAGAGACAAGAAATTGACTAAGAGAGAAAGGGGAACAGACTATATATATTGGGGATAAAACTCCAATAGAACAATCACTAATCCCAGGAAATGCCAGCAACAAGTGCCTGGGGATTAGTACAAACTACAACACCAACTAATATGGAGTGAGGCAAGGTTAAGCTGAAGCACAAAACAAACAAAAGAATAAACAAAAGAAGAATAAGCAAAACAATCTCACAAAAAAAGCATAAAAATTGGATATAATCTACATTCAAGCAAACAACAACAAAAGGACAGAGATAAGGACAAGTTTATGGATCACTCAGACAGCGAAGGGAGAGGTGTATGTGGACTTGGAGCAGGGGATTGGAGATTAGATATGTAAGTAGGGTGAAATTTTAACAAGGGGTAAACAGAAAGAATAGGGAAAATCTAAAGCAGTAAAAGGGTAAGACAAACAGGACACTGAAAAGGGGGAGGTTAGGAAGAGAGTGATGGCCTAAAGGTAGAGTTGAGATAGAGTAAAACGATGCTAAAGGAAAGATAAAAAATAGAATGTAGAACCCTAATCCCAAAATAAAATGAAGAGAAAATAAAATGACACTTTAAAAAAAAAAAAAGATAAAATAGCAGTAGTAATAATACGGATTGAAAATAAAAATGTAATCATTAAAAAGGCAAAATCAAGTGATGAAAAAAGAAAAAAAAGTTTCTTGATTAAAAGATGCAAAAAATGAAAATTAAAAAAAAATAAAAAAAATAAAAAAAATAAAAGGTAAAAATAAAATGTGGAGTAGTGAAGGTCATTCACTTCCTCTGTTTTTCTGTTTGGCACGCCTGTTTCTCAGTCCAGACAGTATTGCAGTTCCCTGCGATCCACTGCTCTTCGGTGTTGTAAGCCAGTCCTGATTTTAAGCAGGCGGTGTGTCTTAATTTCTCGTATTCCTTTATTTTTGATTACACAAGAGTCAATTTGTGATTCAGCCCCTGGGTGGCAGTGTTTCTGGATTGACTTCCGGGTCTATCTATGGCCTCTCTAGGCAGTGTTAGAGCCTTCTTTCCCTGTGGCACTCGGGCCTGTGGGAGTGGTCTGCCTCAGAGCTGACTCTCTGATGGTCACTCCCCGCTCCGATCCCCAGGTTCCAGAAAAACAACCTTCCCCTGCAGTCTCCCAGGGTGTCCCCAACTGGGTGATCCTATGTATTGGGCTTAGTAATCAGAAGCAAGGATTTGAAGAGGAAAAAGCCCAAGTGTGCGAACTCCGGGACTGCGAGTGAGCCCAGGCACCCAGGGAGCGCACGGGCTGCGCGTAAGTCTGGACTGCCTGAAATTCTTAGGGTGTCCCTGCACTTCAGATCAAAATGGGTTGCTTTTTAGAGTGCCCTTCTCTTAGCAGCTCTGAGGACCCCTTTCCACAGTCACAGATCACGCCAGCCCCTACAGCCACGGATTTTTCTAGGCACAGACTTCCCTGGTCCTCCAGCTCCCGCAAAACGCGCGTTCCTCTCTCCCGCCGGGACCAGAGACCTCACCTTATCCCAGGCGAAATCTGACCTTTCCGTGGTGGAGTGTAGAGCTTCTCTGAACCCGTGTGCTTGCGCCAGTTGGGGAGCGTTGTTCTGGGGCTCGCAGCTGTTCCTGGGGTGCCGCAGTTGTGGATTCTCAGGCTTCAGATAAGCTCCACTTTCCGGATCAAGATGGCGCTCATTGTCCTATTTTTAAAAAGAAGATAAACATCCAGCTATATTATATGAAATTATTTAGCTTTTAGATATTGATAACTAATTTAAATGTTTTAATAGTTTCATTTGGGCCAAACAAATAATTTCTGACATAGGCTGTTTGTGACCTCTTGCGAAAAAGATCTAAGGAATTGGTGGTTAAGCTAGCTTTTCAAATTCTTCCAGGCTTCAGGTAACCTAAAAATACAGTGGAAAAGAAGAAAGAAGAAGACTTACTCATTTTGGTTTTGCTAATCATGATGCACTTATTTATCCAACTTCTCTTTATGAGCTTTAAAAAAAATTAAAATAGGCCTATTGATCATTAACTTTGCTTTTTGTTTCTTTTTTTTTCAAATTTGAAGCAGGAACTGACCACATCTCAGAAAAGTGGTGGGAATGTTCTTCAGATGATGTATGAGAAACCTGAGCGATGGTCTTTTACCTTCCAGTCATATGCCTGCCTCAGTCGCATACGAGCTCAGCTTGCCTCTCTCAATGGCAAGCTCAAAGATGCGGAGAAACCTGTATTATTTTTTGAACGATCTGTGTATAGTGACAGGTATATATAAATTACTTGTACTTATTAGGTTGGATCCTTGGCTTAGAACTGGAATTTCATTTTTCTGTTTCCTTGGAATCAAAGTAATAAGAGAGGTTGAATTGGGGATTTGAGAAGGAAAATGACATTTAATACTTTTAGCAGTTTGAAACTAATGGCATTAGGGAAGTTATAGTATTTACTAGAGGCCCGATGCACGAAATTTGTGCAAGGGTAGGCCTTCCTTCCCCCAGCTGCCAGCACCAGCTTCCCTCTGGCACCCGGGACCGGGGCTTCCCTTGCAGCCCCGGCTTTGTCCAGAAGGTCATCCCGAAGGATGTCCATTCTAATTAGCATGTTACACTTTTATTATTGTAGATAATTTCTAGATTCCATGGAAACTATAGGGAATATGTGGCCATCTCATTCAAATTTGTAGAGAAATTTTTTCCTCCAACCCTCTTAAAATTCTCATCTGCTCTGGTTAAATCTGAATCTATATTTAATCTAGACTCACTTGGAGCAAGAAGATGAAAAATCTTTAAGGGGGCCTTGGAATTACCCTGCGTATGCAAGGATTCTTTTAATCTCTAGAGTTAGCTCAGAACAGGGGTTCTCAAACTTTTGTTCTTAGGACCCCTTTCCATTCTTAATAATTATTGAGAAGTTCAAAGATCTTTGTGTCTTATTCATATTTCTGTTATTAGAAATTAAGATTGAGAAATGGAAAAAATTATTTAAAGTTAGCTATAAAAAACCCATTATATATAAACATAAATAACATACTAGTGAAAATTACGTTTTTCAAAGCAAAAAGAAATAGTGAGAAGAGCAGCATTTTACATTTCTGTGAATCTCTTTAATGCCTTGGAAGACAGCTGGGTTCTCATTTATGGTTCTGTATTCACTCAGTTGAATGTATTGTTTTGGTTGAAGTATAAAGTCTGGCCTCTCACACAAAACCCCTAGAAAGGTCTTGGGGTGTACCAGGGGTCCTCACACTACATTTCTGAGAACCACTGGGTAATACATAATTTTCTGTAGTTGGAGATACTCTATTGTTTTTTTTTCTGTTATCCAAGGCATTAATCTGCCGCAGGTTTTAGGAAAAGGTTCCATGTCCATTTGATAGATCCATTTTCTCTTTTCTATTTCTCTGTACTTTTTGGAAAGGATTTATGTAGACTCTCTTTCAGGTATATTTTTGCATCTAATTTGTATGAATCTGAATGTATGAATGAAACAGAATGGACAATTTATCAGGACTGGCATGACTGGATGAATAACCAATTTGGCCAAAGCCTTGAACTGGATGGAATCATTTATCTTCGAGCTAGTCCAGAGGTGAGACTTAAACATTTGCTTGTTCCTTGAAAATTTAAAGTAATATTTAGAAAATTTTCAGTGTTACGCAGTGAAGGCAAAACAATAAACCTCACTCCCCACCATCTAGATTCCTACCTCCAAATTAGAAACTGAGAACTGTGTGGATAGAAGATTCTATTTTCTCAGCAAACTAGGAACCCAGATTTGGCAGGTTGCTCTTTTAGGTCCTTATTTGTTCTACTTCAGTTCTATTCTTCATTATTTCTTAACTTTTGCAGAGTCTCTTATAACAGCTAGATTAAGAAACTTGCTTAAGCAACTTACAGGGGTGGGCAAACTTTTTGACTCGAAGGCCACAATGGGTTCTTAAACTGGACCGGAGGGCCGGAACAAAAGCATGGATGGAGTGTTTGTGTGAACTAATATAAATTCAAAGTAAAGGAGCAGAGGGGAGAGCGAGAGAACCCTCGGCTCTTTCGGCTCCGCGGGCCGGATAGAACAGCCGAACGGGCCGGATCCGGCCCACGGGCCGTAGTTTGCCCACGACTGTTCTAGAATATGGGCTTCATGAGGTGGGACTTTGGATATTTTAATTACTGTTGAATTTTCAGTGCCTAGAATAAGGCTTGGATACATAGTAGGAGCTCAGTAAATATTTGCTGAATGAATGGCAAAGTTGATGGAGGAAATCTTTCATGGTTTTGGTTTGGAATGGTTGGGTAGTAGCAGCTATAGTTGAGAAGAGACTTAGTGGACCCTTGCCATTTTTAGTTAAGGGAGTTTACTTGAAATTGTGCCTTTCATCATAGGTTGTAACATAGCTATTGTTTACATATGAAATTATATAATGAATGCAGGAAGACCAAGTAGATGCCTTTCATAAAACTAACCTAAATGAGAGCTTACATTTATTAAATTTCTGGTTTTGGTGCTTGCATTCCCATTTTTCTTTTCTTTTTTTTTTTTTTTTTTGATTTTATTTATTTTTATTTTTTATTTTTTATTAAGATATTATATGTGTACATGTCTTACCATTGCCCCCCGCCCCACCCCACTCCCATACATGCCCTCACCCCCCAATGTTTTGCATCCATTGGTTATTCTTATATGCATGCATATAAGTCCTTCGGTTGATCTCTTATTTCCCCCACCTCTCCCTAACCTTCCCGCTGTAATTTGACAGTCTGTTTGATGCTTTACTGCCTCTGTATCTATCTTTTTGTTCATCAGTTTATGTTTTTTATTATCCACAAATGAGTGAGATCAGGTGGTATTTTTCTTTCATTGACTGGCTTATTTCACTTAGCATAATGTTCTCTGATTCCATCCAGGTTGCTACAAATGGTAAGAATTCCTTCTTTTTTATGGCAGCATAGTATTCCATTGTGTAGATGTACCATAGTTTTCTGATCCAGTCATCTGCTGATGGGCCCATTTTTCGTTGATTTTTATTTCTACTTCTTACTTGAGTCACAAAGTAGGTTCTGATGAATGTAGATGTTACGACTCCTAGCCTGAAAGAATACTGTGTTATATTGAAACTCAATTTTCAAAGGAACTATGTTTCTGATTCCAAGTGATGATTTTGTTCTTCTAATATCAAGTAAACTAGAATTTAACAGTAATAATTTTGAAATTTACTTTTATTTCTGAAAATAATTTTTAATTATGAAAATAATAAATGCAAAAAGAAAGAATAATAATTTCATTGTTAGAAACATATCTTAAAGTCTAATATAAATCTGTTGTTTCATTAATATTGTTTATGACAGGGGTCCTCATACTTTTTAAACAGGGGGCCAGTTCACTGTCCCTCAGACCGTTGGAGGGCCGGACTATAGTTTAAAAAAAACAACTATGAACAAATTCCTATGCGCACTGCGGGCCCGGGACGAGTCAGCTGCTAAGCAGGACAGGCAGCGGCACCCGGCGGGCCGGATAAATGTCCTCGGCGGGCCGCATGTGGCCCGTGGGCTGTAGTTTGAGGACGCCAGGTTTATGATATCCTTTGATTAAATGATCATTTAATTATTTGAAAAGAATTTATAATAGAAGCACAGTTTTATTCCGCACTTATTTCTTTTTACCAAACTTATTTTAGATGATACATTTCAAATGTGGGTGCCAAAGGTTTAATAGACTTATTTTTGAAAGTAATACTAGTATTAGGTTTAGAGCCACCAAATTGTTGAAAAGTATAGGGAGGGAAAAAGGAACTATTGTTTATTCTTAGAAGGAATAGAGATTTTGGTTAGCATGACTAAAAGAACACTAAAGAAGAAAAATTTAATGGCATCAGACAAGAATAATAGTTCCCCCCCCCCACTCTCTCTTCTTTTTTCTTTTTTAATATATTTTTATTGATTTCAGAGAGGAAGGGAGAGGGAAAGAGAGATTGAAACATCAATGATGAGAATCATTGATCTGCTGCCTCCTGTGTGCCCCCAACTGGGCATTGAGCCTGCAACCCAGGCATGTGCCCTTGACCGGCATAAAACTTGGGACCCGTCAGTCCCCAGGCCAACGCTCTATCCACTGAGCCAGGGCTACCCTCTCTTCTTATTGCTTGCTTTTAGAAATGCTTGAGTAGAATATATTTACGGGGAAGAAATGAAGAACAAGGCATTCCTCTTGAATATTTAGAGAAGCTTCACTATAAGCATGAAAGCTGGCTCCTGCACAGAACACTGAAGTAAGACTTCCTTATTTTCTTATTTACTACTCATTTTTAATACTTTAATCAAATTTTAATTAAAAATGTACACTATGTCCAATTTTTTATTTTCAAATTAGGTGTGGATTTTAATTCTTTTTATTTCAGTGAGATCCATTTCCTTAAAGTTTTTATAGCTAATTTCCCCCAGTGGTATTGACAGCATAATATAAGGAATTTCACATTAAGTGATAAAGTAGGAAATGTAACTGTGTATATTATTTAGATACTCTCTTTCAGAGACTATTTTAAGATAAGATATTTCAAATTTGTTTCTTAGATCAAGACTTGGGAGGTAGTATAGCATAATTTTTAAGAGTATGGACTTTGCCACTAGTCAGTTTTTGGTTCAAACCAGCCCCACTTACTAGTGTATGACCTTGGACAATCTGAGTTTCAGAGTGGTCTCCTTGAACTTTAGTTTTATCATCTTTAAAATGCAGACATTCCTCCTACTATACAGTATGTTTTTGGTTTTTGAGGACTATTACATGTCACAATGCCTAGCTTTATATATTATACCTGAGATTTTTAGATATGTGTACGTAAATCTAGGTGAGAAAGAAGGGGCTGTCAGATGAAGTACTTACAGAATAACTTTAATAGAAAAATGACTGCCATTTTGATTTTTCTGTGTTATAATAATGAGTTTTTAGTTTTTCTCTTATTTATTGCTTTTTCTAATTGTTTTGTTTATCACTCTTTAAATAGAACCAACTTTGATTATCTAGAAGAAGTGCCTATCTTAATATTGGATGTTAATGAAGACTTTAAAGACAAACATGACAGTCTGGTTGAAAAGGTAGATTTGTACAAAGAGTATAAACTAATATTTGCTTGGTCTTGTCTAAAAAGGTATTCTAATTTGTGAGAAAATTTTCTAACAGAACTGATTACATAAAGTTACATTAAGGGGCAATTAAAAGCTTTAGAGGGATTTAGACTATTTAGATTGTAATCCTAACTTGAAATTCTAGCTTTGTGGCCTTACCTAAAATAAGGAGCTTTTTAATCCTTTAGTTCCTTTATCTGAGATACAGGAATAATCACAAAAGTTCTTGCTTGCTTCTCTCCTTTTTCCTCTTTTCCTATACCACTAGTCTTTAGACATTTTAATAATAAACTATTGGTTTATTTTTTTCAACTAAATTCAATATGGAGAATATTTGAAATTGTAAGATATAGATCTTATCTATTTTTATATTAGTCTTGAGATTAAAGGAGTTTTAGTTTTGAAATTTATTTGGATTGGGGATGGAGCCCACAACACAGGCACAGGCCCTGACCTGGAATCGAACTATGACCTCTCCTGGCTCATAGGTCGCTGCTCAACCACTGAGCCATGCTGGCCAGGCTATTTGGGACCTTTGTCAATGATGAATTGTCATTGTCTAATCATTGAGTCATTGTCTTTTTTATTTTTTTATTTTTTTATTTTATTGATTTTTTTACAGAGAGGAAGGGAGAGGGATAGAGAGCTAGAAACATCGATGAGAGAGAGACATCGATCAGCTGCCTCCTGCACACCTCCCACTGGAGATGTGCCTACAACCAAGGTACATGCCCCCGACCGGAATCGAACCCGGGACCCCTCAGTCCGCAGGCCAACGCTCTATCCACTGAGCCAAACCGGTTTCGGCGAGTCATTGTCTTAATCAGAGTTAATCTATTCCCCAGATGTTTGGTATATTCTATTAAGTAAGTGGTGCCTTTATTGATAAAGGTACTGGGAGAGAATTTTTGGTGAATGCTTGAGAGAGAATAGTCATGAGAATTACATAACAAATACCTTTGTACTTGTGTTAATTAAATTAGTGATCTAAGAAGCCACACTTTTTTGTTTAGTTTTGAGATAAATTTGATATTTTTTTTCTCCTGTCACAAAATGTTTGCTGTTTCCTAATAGGTACTTGACATTCATTAAGGGATATATCTCAAGAATTTTAAAAACCTGAACATTTATAGATAACTGCTATCGCAGATAGTTGTTTTTTCCATCATATAAATTAAAGCATATCTGGACAATTCAAGTGACTTCTTTCTTACTATAAATGATATTTAAAAATATAGGGTGGAATTCACTTAAATGATAACTATTAAAATAAATTAGCCATTGAAGCACTAACAGCCAACCATCATTTTAACTGAATGAATTTGTAAATCCACTTTAAAAAATTTTATTGTAACATTTCTGTGAAGAATGACTAGAAATCATCATTTTGTATTATTTATTTTTGTTTTATTAATAATATTAGCAGTTGGTTTTCTTTTTGAAATATTTTGACATGGCAATAATTGTTGTTTGTTCAGGAGAATTACTGTATAGTCTAGATAGGGGCTTAATCACAAGGAACAACAGCAGCCTGTAATTATTGGAATCGAGAGTCTAGGTCAGTGGTCGGCAAACTCATTAGTCAACAGTGCGGCAAACCACGACTCACGAGCCGCAGTTTGCCGACCACTGGTCTAGACTATGAAGAGAACAAAATCTTGTTACTATGATGTTGGTTAGTTGGCTAGATTCAGTCACTGCTTATATTGCCTTTCCTCAGACATTAACATTACAGAGTATATACAAGATTCAAATTTGTGCTTCAGAGAAATTACAGAAAATTAACTGGGGCGGGGGGCGGAGAAGCATTGCAAAAAAAGAAAAATTACAGATCTGTTACATGTCTGAACCTTCAGAATTGTTTAAATCATTACAGTTATTAATGTCATCAATACTAAAGCTGTACATGTCAGGGTCTGAGGTATTATAAAGAGATAAAATTATTATAAAATGAAAGATTATAAAGCTAGAGATTATGGCTGTTATAGAACTGTATCAATCTTAGGCTAAATTTAATAACTCCTTTAATTACATTTTATATCATTCAGCTTTTACTACTCAAGTATTTATTAATATATCTTTTAAAGTAAATGCTATGGCTTTGTGATAGAGTTATTTATATAGGTGGGTCCTCAATTGTTATATACTTTTAAATGAAGATGAATATTAGATATCTCAAATTAGTCAAATAACTATATTAATATGTTTTTCCTCCTCTCAGGTCAAAGAATTTTTGAGCACTTTGTGATCTTGCTGAAGACTTCAGGGAGCAAAATGATTCCAGACACTTCAGCTTTGTTTATCTTCATAGCTTTGTATTTATACAAGTCTCTCTAGAAAACCCAAGTTTTTAACCATTTTTGTTCCCAAGAAAAAATAATTTTTATGAGTCCTATATGAAAGTTTATGACCAGCTTCTTCCTTCCCTCCCTCCCTTCTTCCCTTCTTCCCTCCCTCTCTCCCTCCCTCCCTCCCTCTTTCCCTCTCTCTCTCCCTTCCTTCCTTTGTATAAAAACCAGACATTTAATTATCTCTCATGGCAAGAAGTCTGGAGGTAGATGGTTCCAGAATCACTATAGTGGCTAAAGGTCCTATTTCACAAAGGACCCACCCTCCTCTGTCTTTCCCCTGTTACCTCCTCAGCAGGTTGGCTTTTTTCCTGGTGCTTCTCATCTCACTGTTGACTAGTTTCTTAACTGGATGTCTTAATTGGAAGCTTTGTTTCATAGAAAATGGTAATGTGTCCTGTGTAAGCGCAAAAAGTTGGAAGTGGAATTTAAGGAATCCTTAGAAAAAGAATTGTTTTATTTTAAGTACTTTGATCCATTGCCTTCCCTTCTATCTCAATTTATGTGGAAGATAAGATCAGATATAATATTTAATCAATTCATTGATATTTATTAGTGTGTCTATAATACATTCATAGAGGAGCAAGTTAGACTATGTTCCTAGTTTGTAACGGCATACATCTGTACTATGGATGAGACTTCATCTTTTTGCATAGGATTTTGGATGATTATAGAAGAAATGTTTCTTAAAATATAACTTATAAGTGCCCTACCTGGTTTGGCTCAGTGGATAGAGTGGCCTGCAGACTGAAGGATCCCAGGTTAGATTCCGGTCAAGGGCACATGCCCAGGTTGCAGGCTTGATCCCCAATAGGGGGCATGCAAGAGGCAGCTGATCAATGATTTTCTCTCATCATTGATGTTTTTATTTCTCTCTCCCTCTCCCTTCCTCTCTGAAATCAATAAAAATATATTTAAAAAAATAATAATAACTTATAAGTGAAGGCCCGGTGAGGTGGCTAAGTTGATTGAATGATACCCTGTGCCAGTTCAATTCCTGGTTAGAGCACATGCCTGGGTTGTGGGTTCAGTCCCCAGTTGGGGCACGTGCAGAGGGGAACCAATTGATGTTTCTCTCCTTTCCTCTCTCTAAGCATGTCCTCGGGTAAGATTTAAAAAAATAAAAAGAACTTACTGAAGGTTATTACATGAGTGAATGATTTTCAGACCATTCTTTTACAATGGAATATTACTATTATCGTTAAAAGATAGTAATGATTATCTTTAAATCATTTGAGGTGGAAGTATACGTTTCTTCTCTTTTTAAAAAAAAAATTTTTTTTATTGATTTTAGGGAGAGGAAGGGAGAGGGAGAGAGAGAAACATGGATGTGTGAGAGAGAAACATACTTTGCTGACTCCTGCACGATCCCCACTGGGGATCAAGCTAGCAACCTGGGCATGTGCCCTGACCAGGAATTGAACTAGAGACCTTTCCATGCATGGGATGATGCTCAACTAACTGAGCCACACCAGCCAGAGCTCTACTCATTTTATATGTAAAACATTAGTGGAACATAGTGAGAGATACATTTTTTCATTTTATTCTTTATTGACTCTGCACTGGGAATGAGCAGTCTTTTATTACCTTTATATAGTTTGTAAGAAGTCAAAAGAAAAACTGAAGACAGGTAGATAATCTTAGGAGTGTAGTCTATTTAGTCCCACCTGTTATTTCCTGCCTCATCCTGGTTTTGCTCCTGTCAGAATTAATTAGGCAGTCTGCTATTGTAAACACACATTCTGCTTTGAGAACATTATGATTATTCTTCACTTCATGGTTGGCTTTGCTTCTCTGTCCCCCCTCTCCCTTTTTAAGGGAAATTACTGATAATGAATGATCTTGCTTTGCTTTATATGTTACATATCTTGAAAGCATTATTATTTCTTTTGAATATATATTGGAAAATATATTAATAAAGGAGAAAAAGGGTAAAATAGGTGTAATTTAAAAAAATCTCCTTGGATTCATTTTTATTCTGTATATAATTAAAGGTTTTTTTTCAAGTTTGTTTAGTTAAATTTGAGGTGTGTTTTCTATGTATATACCCTTCCTACTTGACATTTTAGAAAAAATTTTGTTTTTGAAGTGGGGGGAAGAGTCACTTTTTATTTTGAAATTATAATTTTCCTTTTCAAAATGTTTTGTTTTGTTTCTTTCTTTTTTTTTTTTTAAATATATTTTATTGATATTTTTACAGAGAGGAAGGGAGAGGGATAGAAAGCTAGAAACATCGATGAGAGAGAAACATCGATCAGCTGCCTCCTGCACACCCCCCACTGGGGATGTGCCCGCAGCCAAGGTACATGCCCTTGACCGGAATCGAACCCGGGACTCTTCAGTCCGCAGGCCGACGCTCTATCCACTGAGCCAAACCGGTTTCGGCTTGTTTTGTTTCTTGAGATAATTTAGTGGGTTAAACATTCTAGATGTCCTGATCTTTGAAAGGGAAACTGCATTTTAAGTTTGTAATCACACCTGGCCGGTGTGACTCAATGGTTGAGCATCAACCTATGAACCAGGAGTTCATGGTCTGATTCCCAGTCAGGGCACATCCCGGGTTGTGAGCTTGATCTCCAGTAGGGGGTGTGCAGGAGGCAGCCGATAGATGATTCTCTCTCAATGATGTTTCTATCCCTCTCTCCCTCTCCCTTCTTTGAAATCAATTAAAAAATTATAAAAAAATCTATAATCACCATGAGTATTTAAGCTATTTCATGATGTATGTGTGTTTTTTATTTGATATACATCAGTTTGTTTACTAAATTAAACATTTGCTTAATAAATAAGTATAAATCTCATGACCTGTAATGGAGCTACACTCATTGAATTAAAGTTTATTTTACTTTGGGAATATAGCCTAAGAAACCAAAAAACACCAATCAGAAAGAATGTATGCACTTCTATGTTCATAGAAGCACAATTTACAATAGCTAAGGTCTAGAAACAGCCCAAGTGCACATCAGTAGATGAATGGATAAAAAAGCTGTGGTACATTTATGCCATGGAATACTATGCAGCAATAAAAAAGAAGAATGTCTTGCCCTTTGAGATAGCATGGAGAGACCTGGAGAATATCATGCTAAGTGAAATAAGTCAGAGAAAGACAAGTATCCCATAATCTCACTCATATTTGGAATCTAAGTAACAAAATAAACCGATGAATGGAGTGGATCCAGAGACATGGAAGTATGGAACAGATTCTAGGGGGAAGATGGGAGGATGGGTGGGTGGGACATAATCAGTCAAAGACCTTGTATGCATATATGCATAACACATGGACACAGACAATAGGGTGCTGAAGGCCTGGGGTGGGGGTGCAGGGGTGGGCTAGAGGGGGTCAGTGGTGGAAAAATGGGGACATGTAATACTTTCAACAATAATGATTAAAATTTATTCTACTTTGAAGAAAAACATGACTATAAAAAGGTAACAATGGTTTATATAAATTATATTGATTCTATTTTAAGCAAAGAGTTCAGAGATTTTCAGTAACCTTTAAAAGTGTGTGATGACTTTAAATCTGTAGAATTGAAAAGAAGCTAAATTTATTATTTGTCATGACTCAAAATAAAAGCTGTACCATGGGATAGGCACAAGAGTATTGAGCTTAGTGGTCTGCATTCTCTTGGCTTGTTTTTCCCATATCAGATCATCCTCCATCAAAACATATGTACTACTTTTTATAGTTTGCTCTTCTAAGAAAATTGTACTATCCCCTCATTCAGAATGTCTCATCTTCTATGCCTAAAACTGTATACTGAGCTTATAGAAATTAGGTCTGTCATATTTTTTAGAACAAGGAGTACCAAAGTGTTTTTTACATAGAGATGTAAATCTTACTACCACCAAAAAAAAAAAAAAAAAAAAAAAAAGCTAGATTAGTTGCTTAAGGTACTTACAAATCGATAAATAATAGCCTTCCACATTTGACACATTTTATCTTCCCTCAAGACATTTTTTTAAAATTTTGAAGTAGTTTTTGATTCCCAAAATGTTATGAAAGTATTGGAGTTCCATCACTGATTCCCCCCCCAATGATAACATTTTACATAACCATAGTAAAATTAGCCTTAGTATCAAGACTAGGAAATTTACGTTGGTATACTATTACATAACACTGCAGGCCTTATTTGGATTTCACCAGTCTTATCTCTTTAAAAACTTAATAGACTTTATTTAGACTTATTGACAATATATTTTATGTTCCATCTATATTGTTTATTGCAGTTCTAAATTGATAGCAAAATTAAGTGGAAAATTCAATTTCTATATAGTCTCTACCCCTGAACTTGTACAGCATCCCCTACTATCAACATCCCCACCAGGTGGTACATTTGTTACATTCAGTGAACCTACATTGATACATTATTATCACTCTAAGTCCATAATGTACATTAGAGTTTATTCAGTGTTGTACATTCTGTGGGTTTTGATGAATAATGACGTATTCATCATACAAAAATAGTTTCATTGCCCTAAAAATCCTCAGTGTTTTGTTCATTCCCCTTACCCCAATCTCAGGCAACCACTGACCTTTTAATTGTCTCCATAGTTGCCTTTTCCAGAGTGTTATATATTTAGGTTGTTTAGTATGTAAACTTCAGATTAGCCTTTTTTTCACATAGGTATTTGCATTTAGTTTCCTCTCTGTCTTTTCATGGGTTGACAGCTTATTTCGTTTAAGTGCTGAATAACAGTCCATTGTCTGAACACACCCAGTTTATCTAACTCAGTTACTGACAGACAAGTTAGTTGCTTCCCAGTTATGGCAATTACGAATAAAGCTGCTTTATACACATTTGTGTGCAAGTTTTCCTATGAACATAATTTTTCAATTCATTTGGGTAAATACCAAGTAGTGCAATTGCTGGATTATATGTTGAGCATGTTTAAGTTTTTTAGAAACTGTCTTCCAAAATAGTTGTACCATTTTGCCTTCCTACCAGCAGTAAGTGAGTTCCTGTTCCTCCACCTTTGGTGGTGTCAGTGGTTTGGATTTACTCGATTCTTAATAGGTACCAGTATGTGGTTGTACCTCATTTTAATTTGCAATTCCCTAATGACATATAATAACTATTATTTCAATGCTTACTTGCCATCTGTATATCTTTGGTGAGTTGCCTGAAGGTCCGTTGTCATTTTAAAATGGGCTTTATTTTCTTATTACTGAGTTTTAAAATTTCTTTGAATATTTTAGACAATAGCCCTTTTTCAAATGGGTCTTCTGCAAATATTTTCTTCCAGTCTGTGGGTTGTCTTGTTCATCTGACATTGTGTTTTGCAGAGCAGAAGTTTTTAATAAAGTCCAGCTTATCAATTTCTTTTATAGATTGTACCTTGTGTTGTATCTAAGAAGTCATACCCAAGCTCATCTAAGTTTTCTCTTAAGTTATCTTCTAGGAGTTTTATAATTATGTGTTTTGTCTTCAGGCCTGTGATCCATTTTGAGTTAATTTTTATAAAGGGTGTAATATCTTTCTAGATTCATTGTTTTGCATGTGGATGTCCAGTTGTTCCAGCACCACTTATTGAAAAGACGATCTTTGCTTCATTGTATTGCCTTTGCTCCTTTATTGGTTACCAGTTGACTGTGTGGTTCTATTTCTAGGCTCTATTCTGTTCCATTGATCTATTTTTCCATTCTTTTGTCAATACCATACTGTCTGGATTACTGTAGCTTTATATAGGGTCATTTTGTGTTTCCTAGAGGCATGAGCTACCTGGTTTCGTAATACAATTGGGGCTTTTAAAGGCTATCCTAATAAGGTTTTTGCTTGTTTTGTTTTAAAGAATTTATGTGTAAAATGAAATGGTTTTTTTCTCATCTTCAGTTAGATGAATATTGAAAAATGAAGGCAACTTTGATATAATTCATTTTTTCTTTTATTCTGCTTAGTGCTTTGGAATGTTGTCATTAAGTATAAAATATATTAGTACTGAGGTCAGTAATGCCATATATATTCATTGATATATACATACATACATACATACATACATACATACATACATACTGTATATGTTTTAAATATTTAAATACAGACTTGCTCCATAAAAACATTTCAGTTAATAATTTTTGCCATAACATTTTAAAAAATATATTTTTATTGATTTCAGAGAGGAAGGGAGAGGGAGAGGGAGAGAGACAGAAACATCAATGATGAGGGAGACATAGATTGGTTGCTTCCTGCATGCACCCCAACCAGGGGCCAAGCCTGCAACTGAGATACACGCGCCTGACCAGAATTGAACGGGACCCTTCAGTCCGCAGGCCAAGGCTCTATCCCCTAAACCAAACAGGCTAGGGCTTTGCCATAACAACTTTTGAAAAGTTATATCACTTTTCAGACAATCATCATTTTTTTCTCCTTGAGTCTAAAGACTTCTTACTCCAAAGTACAATAAACAAGTATGCAATAAAAAATTTCTTTCTTAGACAAAAACATATTTGTTTACTTGACACTTTCTATGCTGTGTCATACACTTGAATTGTGCATCAGATTATTTTGCTTTCATAATTTTGTCAAATGAGAGGAATGAAGAGGTTGCATCTTCTGGGATTTCAGTGTTATGTACAGATGCCATTTCAATGTGTTTTGAAGTACCCTAAAGGTGTTATAACTTAATATTAAGTGCAGTTTGAGTGCAAGATAGCCATTACTACCCCAGAAGTCTAGAAAATTGATTGGGGGAAATGGTGTAGAAAGCAGAATTTACCTTCCAAAGAATGATTCCTTTATTCCTCTTCTCCATCAAACCACCACCCCCTATCAAGTTTTCCTCCTTGGCAAGTACAGTAAACCTTTACAATATATTTTATGGACAATCTATATTGTTTATTGCCTGAAAAATGGTTCTTAGTCAATTGATCCTGTTTTGGAGATCTTGGGATATAACGTATTATAATGTACCCTATTAAAATTAATGGAAAAGATTTCCATTTAAAGCCTTTTACTTAGTGGCAGTGCTTTCAGGGATAAATTACAAACATTAATGAGGAACAGGTATGTACTTCTTTTCCCCCACCTTTTTTTTTTTTTTTTAACATTGTGGCTGTCACTCTATAATTGTATGTTTAATGAGTTATAATTAATATGATATTGATGTTCTCAGAATGTTATTTTTTTATCAATGAGGATTTGGATTTGGTTCAGGGATTTCACATAAAAATTAACACCCAGTTTTGTTTTGTAAGACTTCAAATTGATACATATTGAAGTATTTTAAGAGTTAAGACTATTCTCTACCTGAAAATAACACAAAATAATATTGGATGTAAACTGTAATTGATGGAAAAAACTATCCTCAAAGAAGTTTATTAGCAATATGGCTATACTTTGAATTAGTTTAATCTTAGTTCTATGCCTAGAATAAAATAGGTGCTATATCAATCAATGTCCATTGCACTAGAATAAAAGGTGATAATTAGAAGTCAAACTAGGTAACAGTGCTTTAGTTTTAGGTTTTGTTTTTATGATGAGCTTAAAAATGTTTTAGTTATAGAACTATAAATACCATAACTGGGATAAAAGTTTCAGATACAAGATATAAAATTCACATAACCATATTTTAGCCTTTAAATTCGATAATAGAAAAAAACTTACCAGCATTTTGTAGATGTGAGAGCCTAAGGGATTTTTTCAAGTTCCCACAAAAATTAATAAAACTGAAACAAGAACCCAAATATTTTTACTCTAGCATGGGGGCCCCTTTTATTTTAGTGAATAGATGACTATTTTTTACCTCTGCCTTTTCTTTACATCTGAGGTCATTTTTCTCTTCTTCCTTTCTTCTAGGCAGTATTTAATGCCCATTTAAAAAAGCAATTTGAAAATAAAAATTTTGTAACAAAAGTTATTTAAGCCCATGATTATTTCATAGTTAAATCAGTAGTTATAGCCCTTTGCCACATGAGGTCATTATATACTTGATTCTTTCCTCTGCTCTGGCTATAATCCAAGCATCATTATTTTGATGGTGAAATGGTTGGAAAAGGATCTGATGAGAGGTTTTTCACATTGCCAGAGCAAAAGCATTAATTGATTAATAAATTATTGACATTTCATGTGTGCAGATGCGGCGAGGGCAGGGGGACGGGTATAATGAGCTGGTGGGTTAAATATAGGCAATAAAAAGGCAGTGTTTTGTACAAGCCAGGCGGGGGTTGGCAGTCCTTGGGGCAGGAGAAAAAAAGACCCCGACTATTTATCCCTTGGAAACCTCACCATAGGCTCATGGCCTCTCTTCACATGGAAAGAAACCTAACTCAAGAAAAGAATCCTAAATCCCAGCTCCTCCTCCTCCCACCTCCAAGGAGATCTTGCAGATTGTGCCAAAAAGCAGCTCCAACCCCCAGTGACTGGGGAAGAGCCAGAAGCTGTCCTTCCTTTCCATCCTGCCCCTCCCAACTCCTGCCAATCAGTGAAGCCCCCTTCCTGCCCAGCTTGGTTTCCTGGTGAGGGTCCTGCAGTCAAGGGCCCAGGGAAAGGTCTTCAGGAGAGAAGAAACCAAGGGCATCCTTGGGCCAAACTGTCTGCCTCTCCTGTCCACTGTTCTCTTCTGCTCACTCCTATCTTTAAAGGCTCCTTCCCAGGATGGATTGGGTGCTAGGATGTCTGTGGTCCAATCCACCAGCTCTCCCTGCCCCTGTGTCTTATTTCAGACATGAGAATAACTGTGCAGTGTAAACTTACAAAGGGTTTTTAATGGTTATATATTGGAAATAAAGTATGTCATATGAACAGTTAAAAAAAAGGCAGTGTTTTTAGAATTATTTTACTATAAAAAAGTCTACGTAATTCCAGCTGCTTCTCTAGCTATTAGATTGAATAATTCCAATTTTGTTTTGTTTTATGGGATAGTACTTGGTTAGATAATTATGCTTAACAGGTTGCCAGGAAATTTGATTTTTTTTTAAAAAAATGTGGAATGCTTCATGAATTTGCTTATCATCCTTGCTCAGGGGCCATGCTAATCTCTGTGTCATTCCGATTTCTAGTATATATGCTGCCGAAGGAAGCATGAAATTTGATTTTCTAATGTTCACTCAGTAGACTTTAAGGGCTGTCTCATAAGACTTTGGCATTTACTTAGCAATTATATATACAAAGGAGCTTCCAGTTATTTTTACTATTCTGTGGAACTACGTGGAGCTCTGACAGATGATTATTTGTCCAAGAAGAAAGGTTTACTTAACAAAAACATGGTCTAGAAAGTGACTCAGTAACAGAGGTAGGTGGAACTTGATCTTCGATTTAACCATCTTCTGAAACATTCCACCTCTAAATGTTATTTGGCATCACTTCAAAATGGTGGTGACGCTGGTGCTTTGGCGATGTTGAATATACTTAAATGTGTATGTGTGTACTGTTTTTACTGTTATCTCTTGTTTAAACTAATAAGATTTAGTCAAAGGTAAAGCATCCCCTCAAGCTGCCATTCTTGTCCCTGCTGTTACTGTCAGCTAGAGCAGAATCACTTTATATTAAAGAGTAAATTAGAAAAATTGGCTCATGTTGTAAAAACAATTTATGTTACAGTTGGCTCAGCAAAACTTTTGATATGTTATGCAGTGCTTAGGATACTAGCTATCAAATCACTGGCTTGGGAACAGAAGAGTCAATATGGACATCAGTTATTATTTTGGGATGGCTGACATGAACCAGCTGCTGGATTAGTGCCTGAAATAAACCTGTTAAATATGGTAACGGACCATTAGCAGACTGACTTTAAACAGACAATTAAGTTTTATTCTTTTCAGAATAGTTACCTTGAGAGACTACACATTTATTGGAAAGATTCTGCAATTATTTAAAAAAACTATTGCATCTGAGTTTAAAGTCTGAGTCATATATTTTAAAAATGTGATTTAGGTTCTTTTTGTTTGTGTGACTGGTATAGTGTTTTTTGAATGGCCATAAATCAGTTGGTGACAGTCTAGTCAATAAAATGGATAGTAAAACTTGAAAAAAGCTGCTTTTGGCCACAAAAGAAGGTAACAGTACAGAACTTAGATCACTTTTCCTGTTCAGCTTATGAAATATACTGTATATGAGGGAAATTCATGTGTGTGTTTTTTACTAATTCAAATACTTTTGCCTAATGGCAGACTCTAAACTGAATGTAAAATCTCTTGATACGGTGTCTTTGAAAGCACTACTAAGTATACAAGGTTCTGGTATAGTTAAAAACAACAAAACATTGTGTTCTATTATACATCTGGTATATACCAATAGTCACTCATTATTAAGGAAGAATTTATCCTTAATATTTTTAACATCACAGAGCCAGTAGAGAATCAGAACACAGGCTTGGAAAACAGACTGCTGGCTTCAAATCCTGGCCTTGCCACTTACTGTCTAACTTTGGGCAAGTCATTATAGCCTCGGGCAAGTAATATGTTTCAATTTCTTTATCTGTAAGAAGGGCCATAAGTTATAGTACCTACTATAAAGTTACGCAATTTTAATGTGTAGTGAATATATGAAGTATTTGGAACAATGCTCAATAAATGTTAGCCATTACTATTAGTACTATTATTGTCTGTCAGTCAATGTATTCGTTGCTGACAGCATCTGGAAAATTAAGTTAGTGCAGTTATTAATAAGAATGAATTATGTAGAACTATAGTAGGGTACCCATTGTATTTTTAAAATATAAATAGTTATGATATTTCTCTTCTCTCTCTTTTCTCTCTCTCTGTCATATACAGAGAGATTCACCAAACTTCATGTGGTTACTTCTGGTGAGTGGGATTGGAGTGGTGATTAAGATTCTTGGGAGAATATCTTTGGTATAAAAATAAAAAATTATTTAATATTAAATTTATTCACTCAACAAATATTTATTGATCTACTACATGCCAAGACTGGTGAAAGAACATCTAAGTTGTTAGAAATTATTCTTCCTCTTGAGAAAATTTGAAGCTACACATAAAGGAAATTAGATTCCTATCCAAGTTCTTAGCATTTTCCTTTATTTTTATTTTCTGTACTTTTATTTTTTGAGTGGTGCTGAATATAAACATTTGTGGTATCTCCATTAATGTTTCAGAAAATTATAATTTTTCATTTGTAAATGTAAATGTTCTAATTTTAAAAATATAAGAGTAGCTTTATTGTTTTCCGATTATAAAATAATAAATATTTTATGGAAAAGCCTCAGGAGAATTTGATGCTTGATACTCCTAACACCAAGAGACTTCCTTCTCTTGGGAAGTAGACGTAGACTCATTTTAACAGGCTATGGTTGTTATCTTTTGTTTTTAAGCAATACATAGAATCTTTGTACCCCTTCCTAGAAGATAGGTTTCAACAAAGAATTCTCCGTGTTTGTAAATAATCTTTAAAGTCAATTTCTTTAGAAATTACCCTTGCTCTTTCTGTTTTTGTAGAAGTTAGAAGCCTATTACTCCTCTCTTATTTGAGTAAAATTAGTGTTATGAACCCAATATTTCTGCTCTGGGGAAATGATATAAATGGCAAGATGCTCTATTTTCCACCCCACTGAAACAGTTGCCCAGATGTTTCTGTAAAGGCATGGTTGTAGGCTGCAGGCAAAAATCCTGCAGTGGCTTCATGCCTGGTCAGGCCCTCGGGACTGTTCAGACAGTTAAAGAATTCTGCCTTTTGTGCAGCAGTGCAAGTAATGCCTGGGTAATACTTGATGTTATTTAATAGGGACTAAAAGGAAAGTGAGTGAAACCCTTGACCTGCATCTATCAGTGTTCTGCAATTTCTATTTTGTTGCAAACAAAGAAGCAAGCTAAAGGAGGTAGGGGAGGCGTTCCTGATTTCTTGCGTACTAGAGCAATATTTAATATGGAGATTATTATAAAGAAAAAAGCAGAGTCTACTGGAAATCCCGCCACATCCTTACATTTTACTGTGTATACATCCTCATGTATGTGCACCTATTCACATCCATAGACCTGGTTTCTACAATTATATGTATTTGTGATCTTTAGAGGGCTTTTGTTTACATTCAGAAACCAAAATTCTGAATTCTATATTGAAAATGTAATACAGGGTTTTTAAAACTGAGATTTAATTATCAGCAAAAATTATTGACCCTTATCTTTTCCCTCCCTCCCTCCCTCCCTCCCTCCCTCCCTCCCTCCCTCCCTCCTTTTCTTCTTCTTCTTTTTTTTTTTTTTCTGCAAAAAGCTTTATTGTTTCATTTGGTCCAATGCATGGGAGAGGGCTCCAGGGTGGTTAAAAGAATGACTAGCAGTTTTGGGAAGGGCTCAGGTAAAAGCCAGAGACACCAGGGGATGCAGAGAGGCCTCTGAAAGGCCTCTGGGCTCCAAAGGCTCCTAGTCGTGCTTGAGGGTGAGCCTTTCGAAGAGATACTCACCCAGCCTGGGGGGCGGCCAGCCTGCGGATGTTAGTTAGGTGGTTGCCCATCTTCTTGATCAGTTTCACTCCTCCTCCAGGAAGTCGCAGAGATGAGGGTCTGCATGTTGACCCTTATCTTTTACTGGAGGCCCTGTGCACGAATTCATACACGGGTGGGGGCCCTCGGCCTGACCAGCAATCGAGGCCTATCAGGGGGCTGGCCAGCCAGGGGGAGGGACCTGAGAGGTTGGCCAGCCAGTCCCCCGATTGGGGCCAATGGGGGTGCTGGCCGGGGGGTGAGGGAGGAGGGGCCATGGGAGGTTGGCTGTGGGAGCACACTGACCACCAGGGGGCAGCTCCTGTGTTGAGTGTCTGCCCTCTGATGGTCAGTGCATGTCATAATGACTGGTCGACCAGTCGTTCTGGTCATTCTGGTCGTTCAGTCATAACGGTCACTTAGGCTTTTATATATATACTAGTGGCCCGGTGCACGAAATTTGTGCATGGGGGTGTGTGTGTCTCTCAGCCCAGCCTGCACCCCTTGAAGGATGTCCTACTGCCAGTTTACAGGGATTGGGCCTAAACTGGCAGTCGGACATCCCCCTCACAGTCCACGACTGCTGGCTCCTAACCACTCACCTGCCTGCCTGCCTGCCTGATTGCCCCTAACCACTCTGCCTGCTGGCCTGCTCTCCCCAATTGCCCCCCTGCTACCGGCCTGCTCACCCCCAACTTCCCCCCTGCCAGACTGATCATCCCCAACTGCCCCCTGTGCCAGTGTGCTCACCCCAACTGCCCCCCCCCTGCTGTCCTGCTTGCCCCCACCTTCCCTCCCCACTGGCCTGCTTGCCCCCAACTGCCCCCCTGCTCGCCTGCTCACTCCAAACTGCTACCCCCACTATCCTGATCACCTACAACTGACCCCCACTGACGTCCTGCTCACCCCCAACTGGCCCCCATGCTGATCTGCTTACCCCCAATGGCCCTGCCCCCCACCAGCCTGATCACTCACAACTGCTGTCCCATCCTGGCCTGATCACCCACAACTGCCCTTCCCTCTTGGCCTCTAACCACCTCTACCTCGGCCCCGCCACCATGGCTTTGTCCAAAAGAACTTCCGGAAGGTCTCCTGGAAGGTCTCCCCGTCTAATTAGCATATTACCCTTTTATTAGTATAGATAGAGGCCTGGTGCATGGGTGGGGGCTGGCTGGTTTGCCCTGAAGGGTGTCCCGGATCAGGGTAGGGGTTCCCTTGGGGCGTGGGGCAGCCTGGGTGAGGGGCTGAGGGCCTTTTTCAGGCTGGTCAAGCCCCCTAGTGGGGACTCTGACCCCATGGGGGTGTGGCCAGCCTGGGTGAGGGGCTGAGGGCTGTTTTCAAGCTGGCCACACCCCCTTCAGGGTGGGGGTCCCCACTAGGGTGCCTGGCCAGTCTGGATGAGGGGCTGATGGCTGTTTGCAGGCTGGCCACACTCTCTTTAGGGTGGGGGTCCCCACTGGGGTACCTGGCCAGCCTGGGTAAGGGGCTGATGGCTGTTTGCAGGCTGGCCAAGCCCCCCAGCGGGGACCCTCACCCCATGGGAGTGTGGCCAGCCTGGGTGAGGAGCTGAGGGCTGTTTTCAGGCTGGCCACACCCCCCGGTGATCCAGGCTCCCAGCCCCTCCTTTTTTTCTTTTTCTTTTTTCAGCGCTTCCTTGAGTGGAGGCCAGGGCCAGCTGGAAGCAGGTATCTGGGATTTATTTATCTTCTATAATTGAAACTTTGTAGCCTTAAGCGGAGGCCAGGACCAGCCAGGGCGCGTGGGAAGCTTGGCTTCCTCCATTGCCGGGGGCAACCCAAGCCTCCTGCTTGCTCTAGCTCTGTGGCCACCGCCATCTTTGTTGGGTTAATTTGCATACTTGCTCCTGATTGCTGGTGGGTGTGGCTGGTGGGTGTAGCAGAGGTATGGTCAATTTGCATGTTTCTCTTTTATTAGTGTAGATAAGTGTTTAGTAAGGGATACCTGTACCTAATTTATTGGACATGAAGATGAAGATTTTATAAATTAGAATTTGGGAATATTACCATTAATTATATGAGACTAGAGGCCCAGTGCATGAAAATTCATGCACTGGAGAGGGGTGCCCCTCAGCCCGGCCTGCCCCCTCTCACAGTCCAGGAGCCCTCAGGGATGGGAGGTGACCCAGTGATCAGGGGAAGGCGACACCCCCATCACACCTCTGCTGCTGCCACTCCAAGCAGCGCAAGCCTCAGCGGGCCCTGGTTACCTGAGCCTCAGGCGGCCCTGGGTAGTTGGGCAGCCGCCATCCAAGGCTTGCCTGTGCCTCGGGCATTGGCTGGGCAGCTGACATCCAAGGCTTGTGTGCATCTCGGGCTGGCCCTCAGTGGCTGGGGGGCTGAGGGTGGGTTCGGCCACACCATGCACCTGCCACCCCCCCGGCAGGGCTGAAAGGACTGGGGGATTCCAGCAAAGCTGAGGGGACTGGGTGCCGCCATCTTGTGGCTATGGGTGCTTCCATCTTTGTGATGGTGTGATGGTCAATTTGCATATTCTCTATTAGATAAGATGATTTTTTTTACTTCCACTTGATCTCCAGTTGGCAATGACAATAAGCCTAACATATTTATTTCCTTCATAAAATGAAGGAAATTATTTTAATGAACAATATGCCCATTAAAACAATTTGGAGGTTGCAGAAATGTTCAAATAAGATAATGTCCTGGATCCCATCATGCAGAGGTAAAACAATCCTAACAGGCTCTTGCCTTCCAGCTGTATGTACTTGAAGTAACACTATGGATTCAATTTAATGTTCTGCTTTGTAAAATATATATATATATTTATTGATTTTAGAGAGGAAGAGAGAGGGACTGAGAGAACATCAATGATAATAGAGAATCATTGATCAGGTGCTTCCTGCACGCCCCCAACTGGGGATTTAGCCTGAAACCTGGGCATGTGTATAGACTGGGAATTGAACCTTGACCTCCTGGTTCATAGATCAATGCTCAACCACTGAGCAACACTGGCATGACTTGTGTTCTGTTTTTTGTTGTTTTTTTTTTGAGTTTATTGTAAAAAATTTTTTATGTCTGAGACATTTTTGAAAATGCAATTAAGCCTATATTTTCTTGATTCTACAAAGTTTGAAATGTACAGAAAATATGAGAAGAAAAAAAATCTGTAATCCTCCCACTAAGAACCACTTACACATTAGTATTCTTCCATGCTGTGCATTTCTTGGTTTCCATATTCAAACAAATAAACCTTAAATGTCCATGGTAACTCCATATTTAATTTCTTCTCTTAAGTGAATAATACTTTGAAAAATGAATTTTTAAAAGTAATGTCATTATGTAATTAATATGATTAGTAAATTCATATTTTCACATTTTGTAGAACTTTTGAATTTTTAAAGGACTTTTTAATCCAAGAAAATTTATTGTAACATTTTCCCCATATAATTTATTTGTACATGTGTGAAAGTTTAAAAGCTAAATTCTTAACAGCCATTTTATGTTAGAGTTGTTAGGAAGATAGGTAGATGTGTGTGTGTGTGTGTGTGTAGAGAGAGTGTGTGTGAGTGTGTGTGACAAATGTGGACTCTCAAGACATATTGGTCTCTTTTTTCATCTGGATGGCCTTGGGCAAGCTTCAACTTCTATGAACTTCAGTTTTTTAATTTTTCATATTATAATGCTAGTATAGGCTTGTTGTAAGGAGCCAATAACACATAATCTGTGAAAGGACTTATAAATATACAAATGTTAATAGTTATTATTCAAGGATCATCAGGAAAGAAAAATAAAAGGCAAAGGCAGTTTTTTCTTGTATATCCTCCCCTGAGGAAGGGAAAGAGGAGAAACATTAATGTGAGAGAGAAAGATCAATTGGTTGCCTTTGGCGCGTGCCCTGACTGGGGATCAAATCAGCAATCTACGTGTTTGCCCTGACTGGGAATTGAACCCATAACCTTTTGGTGTATGGGACAATGCTCCCACCTACCGAGCCAAACTAGCCAGGGCCAACGGCAGTTTTTGAATCCAGCAAGTTATGGTCAGATTTTTTTTTTAGAATATGGAAATTGGGTATGGAAACCTTCCTGTAAGGTTTGCCTTGACTTTCATATCTTTTTTACCAAAAAGTACAAATTTTCCTAACTAACCACCTGTCTAGATCTTAGGGCAAGAGAGAATATAATTCTTTTTGTACTGTTTTAATATTGAACAAATCATTATTTTGGTACTTAGATATTAGGGGTGAGAAAAGGAAAAAGAGCAAGGAGCAATGGTATATCTGACCACCACCATCAGCTATTTTTAGATTGACTAGGAACCACTATTTGGCTGCCGTTGCTCATCTCATTTGGCAACTCTTACTGGTAAGTCTGCATCATTTAGAAAATATAAGAAGCTTAGAAGGTGTAAAACTGAATTTCTTTGATTTTTTGGATATCATTGATGAAAAAACACCATCACAAGCAACTTAAAGGGCATTGACTGTAAGTAAACAGTATTTTTCTTTAATGAGATGAGCTTACGAAACACAAAAGATATGATGTATTATTTCCACCTTTCTGCCTTAAGGGATGAACCTTCTGTCCTGGTTTGATTTTCACTCATTATCAAGAGAAATATTGATTTTAGAAAAAGATACAGATACTGTGCATTCATACACATGTAAATACATATATGCTTATATGTTTTTATGGCTTTTTAGAATAAATCCTTGGAAAAGAAAGGGAAACAATATGAATGTCAAGGAAAGAAGCACAAAAACAATCCTGGAAATGACAGTTTTTAAAATTAATGTACTGCGATGAATTGAAAGCTAAAGAAATAGAAAGTAAATAGAGAAATCTAATTTTCCATTTACTTGGATAAAGGGACTTGATATTATACCCATGGATCAGTTTTAAATGAGCATACATGTGGACATCCTACAGACAACAAAATTTAACTTATTTTAATCTATAGTTTCTATAAAGGGCTCTAAAACATTTCTGTTGGGTATTTATTGAAAGCGCTTTAAAAATCAGGTTATGTATGCTATGTAGTTTTTCTTTTGCCTATATAATTTTATTAGCATCCTATACTAACTTTCCTTTAACTGTTAAACTTTAATTGTTAAATTATTATTTTCTTATAACTGAAGAATTTTATTACATGAGTTAACAAATGTTAAGTGCTCAATAAATGTTTTCTATTTTTATAATTGTATTGGTATTTTTAATATGTGTATAAATTTTAGTGAAATTATATTAGAAAATTGTAAGTCATTAATTATTTTACATAACAGCACATTTAAGATGAAATTCACTGTCTCATAGCTGTTCCAAAGTTGGTATTTTCCTCCATGTTCAAAAGAGTTTGAGAAAAATTTACATTGTAAGCTTGGTCTTACATCTAGTAGTAATGTAAAATAATTTTGTCTTCTAGAAAGAGCTGTGGACATATTGCTCTATTTAAATTTGTGATTATGAAGTAAGTAACATATAAAAGAAAATCCATTTAGAATTTAGAAATAAAATTATTTTAGAGTTCTAACTTACTTGTAAAGAAAGTTTAGGGAACATATGTGAAGTGCTTTATTGTTTGCATAGGACCTTTGCATACTTAATCATTTGATCCTCATGATAACCCTGAGGTAAATAGTAGTATTCCTTTTTATAGATGAGAAAACTAAGGCCCACAGAGGTCACAATTTGCATGCGACAGAGCCAGACTTTCAACAAGAAACCTGATCACTGGATAGGATTCTAGAGAAAAGATGCCTACACAGGAAGGAGTCATGTAAAGATCCTATGAGGTTCTTTTGAATCCCCATTTCTGTGATTTCTATAGTTTGAGTAGAAGCAGCATGGTGTAGTGGGAAACACATGAGAAGACCTGGATTTACTACATCCTTGCCGTGAGCAAGTAATTCAGCCTCTCTGAACCTCAATTCCTCCTCTGTGAAATAGGATAACATTTTAATAACTTCAGTGTTATTGAAACGAAATGAGACAATTTAGAAAAGAGCCAGGCACTTAACTGCTCAACTGTAGAGGTAATATTAATGTGTATAAAATCCAAATACAGTAATCCTCCCAACATAACACAGTTGCCACGTAACTCATAAGAACCCTATCTTTAAAGAAGAGTATAGAGCTATTAATCAGTAACTTTTTGTGAATGAGGAAAATGAATGAATTTGCTGAAGATGTTAAAGCAGAGAAGTGAATTGCATAGAATGAAACCCATAGATACATTTCGAAGTGGAAACCAAAATCACAATTAAAGGTAATACAGATGGATGGAAGAATAATGCCGGTGTGTGTTTCTCGACATCTTGAAGGGTTCAGGAATCTGGAGAAGGCACTATGTGTAAATTATTAAAGAGTCCAGAGATGAAACATAATTTTGGAAGGCATTTTGGGAAGCCAGAGAAAACTTAGCTAAAGAAACCAAGTTCTGTCTCTCTGGACCCCTTGCTTTTTATTAACACAAACTGTCCTCAGACAAAGTAGATATACACATCAAAGGCCAAAGTTTAGTATACAGAGGCATTGTTGGATTGGAGGAACTGCCTTTGACTGTTCAGGTGTTTGGCCAGTAGGAGGCAATAACATATATATTAAGATGCCCTCAGCTGTCTGGCAGCAAGCAATCATTTATGCATCCTTTTCAGGTTTAGGAAAATGCCCTTAGCCATTTCCAACAGGCAATAACATATGTGATTCAGCCCTTGCTGAGTCCCCAAGTTCCATCAACCTTTTGATGAACCTCTTGCATTTATGACATGGTGGAATTAACTTCCAGCAGAAGAATACAGCAGGAGTAAGGAATAGCCCATGCCATAGCTCAGTAGGAGAGATTGCAAGAATCACTTGGCTAAATGGTGGGCAACTGTTTCAGGACCAACAACATATCAGAGAAGCTGGAAAGTTTCAGTAGTGGAATAGAATGGCTCACATGGGACCCAGGCCTTATAACCTGATAGACCTAGGTTAAGCTTTTGGCTGTACTAATTGCTAGCTGTTTGACCTTGGACAAGTTATTTGACATCCTATGTCTATTTTGTAAAAGGAGGATGATAAATCCTAACTCGTGGAGTTATTTCAAAAATTAAATAAAATATATAGGCTAAGTATTGTATTGCCTCCTCCCCATTCCCATATGCCTCACTAAATGATGTGAGGAAAATACTCCCAAGCTGCAGTGGCATTTATAAGATTTTTATCATCGTCAATCCTTGTGTAAATTTCTATTACATTTATTGTTCAGCCATTCAAGTAATATTTAATCACATCCTGTTTTTAAATATTTTTAAATTTTAATTTATTGTTGACAGTATTACAGATGTCTCCCCTTCTCCCCTGCTCCCTTCAGCCAAGCCCCTACTCTATCCCCTGAGCCCAGGTCTTCACTCTATTGTCCATGTCCATGGCTATGCATATAAGTATATAAGTTCTTTGGTTTATCTCCCCTTGTCCCCCCATCCCTACATGGAAGTATATCAGTCTGTTCTATGCCTCCATGCTTCAGGTCTTATTTTGTTTGTCAATTTGTTTTGTTCATTAGATTCCACAGATAAATGAGATCATGTGATATTTGTCTTTCTCAGATTGGCTTATTTCACTTAGCATAATAGTCTCCATGTCCCATCCATGCTGCCCCAAAGGGTAAGAGATCCCTCTTTTTTACAGCTGTATGGTATTCCATCGTGTATATGTCCTGCAGCTTGTTTTACCAATTCATCCACTAATGGGTACTTGGCTTGTTTCCAAATCTTAGTATTGTAAATAATGCTGCTATGAACATAGGGGTACATATATATTTTCTGATTTTTTTTTAAAAAATATATATTCCCAGAAGTGGAATCACAGGGACAAACAGAAGTTCCATATTTAATATTTTGAGGAAACTCCATACTGTTTTCCACAGTGGCTGCACCAATCTACATTCCCACCAGCAGTATACTAGGAGCCACATCCTGTTTTATGTTATAATCTGTGTTTTATTTTCCTAATTGGATTGTTAAGCTCATGGAGAGAAGGGAGTGGTTTTTATCCATCATCATCCAGTCCATATGCTTACAGTATCACTAGATTGAATTAATAATATACACTGTGAATTATTGGGAGTTTATACTTGACTAGAGGCCCGATGCACGAAATTCATGCAAGAGTAGGCCTTCCTTCCCCCAGTTGCTGACGCCGACTTCCCTCTGGCATCCAGGACCCAGGCTTCCCTTGCAGCCCCGGCTTCGTCTGGGAAGTCATCCAGAAGGACGTCTGGTCTAATTAGCATATTATGCTTTTATTATTATAGATAACTGTGATTGGAAATGGTAGGATTTTGGCTGAAGATGAAAATGTTTTCTTCAACGGTCTTCAATGGATGAAAGTTTCAAAGACATAATGTCAATGGCCAAGAAAAGGACAGAAAGATCTATATGAGGGTGTTTATGTTCTAATCCCAGAACAGAGAATATGTGTAGTGGATATTTTGAGGTATTCTTTGACAAACATTATCTCTCTTTCTCCTGAGCCTTTGCATGTGTCTTTGCTTGGAATTTTTTCCTTATTCCCTCTTCTTCACTTGTTAATACTATTCATCTTTGAGTTTTCAGTTCAATGATACTTTCTCTAAGAGGCCTCTGTGATACTAACCTAGATTGGACAAAGTATTTCTCATCTGGGTTCCCACAGTACCCTATACTTTCCTTATTACAATACATACAAAATTATATTGTAATATTCTGTTTATTTGTTTGTGTCCCCTACTACATGATAAGTCCATGATGGTCGTTGTATATGTCTTACCATCATATCCTGGCATGGTGCCTATTACTCAATAAGTATTTTTTTGAATAAATGAATGAAAAATGACTAAAGGAAAGGAAAAAATCTTCAATATAATAGCTGTTTTATTGAATGTCTGTTACTAACTTTACATAAGTTAATATTTAATCCTTGCAACAATCCAGATGGGGCAATTGAGTTCAGAGAACTTGACTTGGTCAAAGTGATACTGTTGAGATTTGAATCAGGATTTCTCTGTTCTTTCCACTTGATAATGTTGCCTCTATCATAACGTACATGTGTATAAATTGTTACAAGATATGAAACTTTTTTAGTCCTTATGACAGCCATGTGAAACTAGGCATTATCTCTAAAATTATATCTAGTAAGTGACAAGGTCTTGATTTTCAAATCTGGATCCAAGATTTTTCCACGATAACATGGCAATCCCATTCTGGAGAATGAAAAGGTGTGAGGCCAAAACAAAAATTGTGAGATAATAAAAGTTTAAAGAGTGATAAGAAGTTTTTGATTCATAAAAATAGAAATAATTCCAGCTAGATATATTTTAGCAGGCCTGGAATAAATTCTGTATTTTCTTTGCCATTTTTTCTAAGAAAAGAACAATTAATAAAGTTGGGAATAATTGCTGTTAATACCGTCGAGTTCTTCCTTCTCTTTGCTCTCTGATCCTTTTCTGGCCTTATATTGCTATGAGCTCAGAATTCATAGGATCCCTACAGCAGAGACCATTGCTGAAGGGCAGATATGATGCAGCTCCTTCCTCTCATTAGCCTTCCTTCTTGGAGCAGTTTGTTTTCCACTTACTCCTCACATCGTGGCTTCTGGTAGGAAGAAGCTTAGCGGGTTTGCCAGAGGTCATTGACTTTGGCCACCATTGGCCTATGACACTTCTGTGCTCTTTACCCTCCCACCAAGAATTACTTCTGTTGAGAAGTAAGGAGAGTGAGAATGGAGTATTGGGGAGAGTCATGTTTTTGACTGAAACATGCAGAGGCTCAGAACCAAGGTAAGCAGATCTCCACGACCACCATCCCAAAACTCAAGAAGTTTCCCATACATGCAGAGAAAAAGAAAATTTGGTGTGAAAATGAATTCAAATTTATTGTTTTAGTCCTGCTTGAGTGTTTGGCAGCTGCTCTGATACATTCAAGAAAATGGACTGTAGGGCAGTGCAAATGCAAAATCTCAGAAGGGAAAGAATTTTATTATAATCTCTTAATAGAATGTTAGATTTAAATGAAAGACTTTGAAACCAATTGAAAGTTTGAAAATAAATTGCTCTAAAACAATTATAATCCTAACATATATCTTGATTATGGGTTACTTTGTTCTGCCCTGTGCTGTTTGGTAAATGTTTGATGAAGCCACAGTTTGCTATTTACTTTTCTTTGATCTCTCCACCAACTAAATATATTTGTGTTTCTGTTTTCCCTGTGACTTTGCTTTTGTACTGTCTGGCATTGGAATTTTGCTGAATAGGTGAGTTTGACTCATAAGGGGGAGAAAGAAAGGAATGTGGGTAGCCCAGTCTCAAGTAGGTTGTGGTTGAATAGAAGGAAATCCCAGGCTAGTTTTTTTTTTTTTTAAATTAGGATACAATTTGTATAAAGTCTGTAAGTTGTACACAAACAGTAAAAAATATGCATACTTGCATTTAACCACCACTCATGAAAATATATTTTCGGTACCACAGAGGCTCTCAGATGGGCCCTCTCTGACTTTACCTACTCCCAAGAATAACCCTATTCTCATTTTCATCACTGTAAGTTGATTTTGTCTGGACAGCTGTTTTTAACAGTGCTTTTCACAGAAGACATCACGAATGGTAATGATTGATTGGGAGTAAATTCAAATTTCCTGGGATGATATATAAAACAGTTGCGGTATGTCCTTTGCTACCTAAAGACAGAAATTCCCAACTAGTTCCCTTCAGTTCTACATGGTCAGGGGGCAGGGTTTTCCTTTAAGTATCCATCTCCACATTGGAGGTCTAAGTACCCCACATTAAGTCCCACTCTCTTCAAGGGACATCTTAAGAGTGTCTAGGTTGTTTAGATGGTTACTGTCCACAGGCAAAGTACCTGTGGGTCCCACACATACAACTCATCACTGAGTCCTTTTCTCTGTGTTCCTAGATCTAAAATGTTCCCACTTCCACTTTGAAAGAGCCCCCAGACCTGGACCCCATCTAGTTCTGTTCTCCATCTCTACTTGACCCTATCTTAGGGCCAGGCATATTTACTCTTTGGGAACAAAAAAAGTGGAAGGATACATATATACTTTTCCTGTCTCACACTTTGTCTCAAGTCCATTGGGTTTTTGTGTCTCTATTTCTGCTCCTGGGCCAGGGGATAATACTGATCTTAGAGATAATTTCTTATTAGTACGTATGGATTTGTCCTACTCTTGGACATTTCCATATGATTCCAATTATATAAATGTATCCCAATTGTTCCCATATTTTGATATTTTAAATAATGCTGCATAGATATCTTTGTACATGGTTTTTTTTATATGTATCAACAAATATATGGGATAAATTCCTAGAAGGAATTTCTGAGTCGAAGATATATACACTTAAAATTTAATTTTAATGGTGCCAAATTGCTTTCAATAGGGCTAGTACCAATTTATACTACCATCAGCAATGTATGGATATTCATTTTTATACTTGTTGAAAATGTGTTATTAAAATTTTTGCTTATAGTATTTTTTCCATGCTGAAATTTTAATTGTTATTAATTTAACTTTATCAGTCTTTAATGATTTCCAGATTTTGCAATATACTTAGTAAAGCCTACCCTACTCTAATTCTATAAAAATTCTTTCTTGAACTCAGTAAAATAATTTTCTTGCTTCTAGTGTTCCATTTTTTTGTTGTTGTTATTTAAAATTTAATGTAGCAAAATTTTATTTTGGTATAAAGGATACCACATAACTTTTTTAAATGGATGGCTAACCTAGTTGTTCCAAAATCATTTACTTAATAATTAAAATTTTCTCCCACTGATGTGTAAGGCCACCTTTATACTACATTACCTAATATATTTATGTCTACTTCTAGGTCTCCTATTCTGTTTCATTCATTTTCCTGTGACTCATACAATAGCACCACATTATTTTAATTGGTAAAGCTTCAAATAAAAATATTATAGTAGTCTTGTTCCCCTCTTATTATTAATTTTATATTTTCCCCAGTGATTTATTTGGCTTATTTTCTTTTTCCATAAGCACTTTAGATACACCTTGCTATTTTTCCAACAAAAATTGTGATGGTATTTTCCTGGTATTGTACTAACTTTATAGATTTAAATTAGGGAGAATTGCTATCTTCATGATATTGAGTCTTTCTAGTCATGAAGTTGATATTTGTTTTCATATGTTCAAGGTCATTTCTGTATTCCTTATTAGTGTTTCAAAATTTTCTTAATATTTCTTGTCAATTTCATTCCCAAGAATTATGTCATGTTTTGTTATTATTGTAAATGGGTCTTCTCTTCATTTGTGTTTTTAAACTGGTTGTTGTTTGTATTAATACATATTAAGGCAATTAATGTTTGTATATTAGTTTTGTTCAAACATTAGTTAAGTTCACATTGCTGAAATCTTTTAGTTATAATTGTTTTTCCCTTTTAAGTGGAAGCAATTGATAGATGATCTATCAATTATAATGCTTACCTCCTCCTTTGCTATTTTCATATCTAATTTCTTCTATTAACCAATTTCATTGGCTACTCTCTCCTCCAGAACAATGTTAGATAACAATGGTGAGAGTGGTCATCTTTGAGCTTACATATTTAAATGTGTGTAAAATGATAAAAAATGCTATAAAATATGCTCCTTTAATACTATCACAGAGAATATATTTTTAGGAATGAAATAACATAAAGTAAAAGTGCTATTCTCTATGTTTGAATCTTTCAGGTATTTGTTCAAATTAATCTTTTCAGTGATCTTTCCTGACCAACTGTTTAAAATTGTACCTCTCCTCCTACCTAGTCTTTCCTATTCTTCTTCCCTGGCTTATTTTTATCCATAGCATTAATCATAATTTTCCAAGCTATCTATTTCACTTACTTCATCATATAATGTATGTTTCCCTCCACTGGAAACAATAACAGGGATATTTAAACCTTTTATTGGTTTACTGTTATATCTCTTGCACCTAGAACAATGTCTGGCACATAATAAATGATCAATAAATATTTGGATGGATGAAACTTCTTGCTGTTAATGACATAAATCATGAGGACAGCTGTAGAATTCTGGGACCATATTACTTACTTTTCCATGACTTATCCCAATTTCAAAAACTTTTAGACTCCACACTTGTATGTTTTGGTTCAGAAAGCATGTCAGGGGATCAAAGAAGGTTCTCTGAAGAAGTGGCACTTAGGCTAAAATATAAGCAATTGAACAGACATTAGCCAAGGGACATTGTCTTTTCCTCTATAGTGATGAATAATAAATAAGTCTTCAAATCCCGTGGGACTGGGAAGATAAGGACAGAGTGGTGGTAACTGTAAAGAGAATAGGCTGTGATTTGAGGCAGCAGGAATCTATATATATATAAAAGCAAGCGACTGGAATGACCAGAATGACCAGTCGCTATGACACACACTGTGGCCAGCCAACCTCCCACGGCCCCTCCCCCTCAGCCAGCCGGCCCAACCCCAACCATGCACGAAATTGTGCACCAGGCCTCTAGTTCCCATATAATTCCCTGACTGGCATCCATTTTGAAGAACAAAATATTTTTCATCTGTTTTGTAGCAAACCACTAGAAAGAGACTTCATCAGGAGGATTTGAGCTCCACAATACAATCTTAATATTGCTCCAAACAGATGTTCTTTTCTTTGTATCTAATTTACCATAAGAATTAAACACAGTAAAGGTCTTTCACTAAAACCATGAGAGACTTCATCTCTAAAGGAGATGATTTAGGCTCAGGATGTAACTAGTAAGAAAAAAAAGAGGAAGAGAAGGAGGAAGAGAGGGAGAGAGGGAAAGAGAAAGGTTATGGGATTCAAACAAATTAGCTGGTGAAGTTTTGTGCAATTTCTGTTGGAAAATTGTTCTGCTAGCCTCAGTGTGGGAAAGAAAAGGAGTGGCTCAGCAGCGACCTCGAAGATGAGTTACTGCATGCTGGCACACTTGCCTGGCAGATGCTTGGTGGTTGTTTCTTCTGAGTTCCAGTTGTATGTGGTACAGTGTTGATGCCTCTTTTTAATGTTTGCTCACCACAGGATGGGGATTAACCTGAACCTGAGGACATGTAACAAGGCTTAATTCAGAAGTGAAAATTGGGCATCTCTAGCTCAGAAGCTCTCATCACAATTGTGTTATTATTAGCTCCCTGATTAGGCTGAATTTAGACTAGCATTCCTATTTTACCTGATGGGGAAATAGGAGGTTACTGCATTTAGATGGAAGGAAATCATGAATGTCAGCCTGCTATTTACAATTTTTTTAGATAAAAATGGCAAGAGTCACATGTTATCATCTTGAAATGGATTTCAAAGCAGCCTGTTCCCTTCTTGGTATAGCGATTCCTGCTAATGTATTCCTTTCCTTCCTTTCACTGAATCCCAGATAGAAATAAGATGGACCTCTTCCTTTACAGTAAAGGAACTGTAATCCCATACTGTGTCTCTCATTTCAATCAGAGACAAGATGACCTTACCATGTGCCCTAAGGTATTTCATGATTTCCAATCTCACTTCTTACTACTTTGCTCTTTATTTGCTTCATAGACTCACCTCTGCTGTTCCTTGACTAGGCCAGGCACACTCTTTCTTTTTTTCTAAATATGTTTTTATTTATTTGAGAGTGACAGAAAGGGAGAGGGAGAGGTAGAAATATTGATGAGAGACAAACTTCAACATCCATTGGCTGCCTCCTGCACACCCCCTGCTGGAGATCGAGCCCGCAACCCTGACATATGCCCTGATGGAACCGAACCAGTGACCTCTCAGTGCAGGTGTGGAAGCTTGTCCCAGGGACTTTGCTCTTGCTAGTCAGTCCACCTGGGAGGCTTTTCCCCCAGATCTCTTCCTGGCTCACTCCAGCATCCTTCAGGTCTCTGTTCAAATGTCATCTTATTAAACAGGCTTCATCTGACTACCCTGTCCAAGTAGCACCCCTTTCCTCCTGCTTCTGTTCCTCACTATTCCCCTTATTCTGCTTTATGTTTGTTTATTGTTGTTTTTATCACCACCTGACAAATTATACATTTGTTTATAGTCTGTGTTCCTTCAATAGAATGTAATTTCCACCAGGGCAGGGCCTTTTTAAAAAAATTGCTGCTATGCTCTCAGTGCCTAGAATGGTATCTGGAAAATGAAGCAGATGCTTGATAAATATTGGTTGAATGAATAAATGAAACTGCTTTAATTTTTGCACCTTAATGTACAGGTTTGTTTGTTTTTCTTACTTAATTCTTCTGTGGCACATGGAGATCTATTTGTCATTTAGCATTAGTAGTCATTTATTTTTGCAAAATGTTTTATAGATACGAACTTTAAAAAAAAGATAAATATAATAAGATATGTGTGAAGGTTGCATATAAAGTTGGTTAATGAAAAATGGTCCAGGATTTCTCAGAGTTTATACTTTTAATTTCAGTTTCTATCTTTTTCTACCTAACTACACTCTGTGTTAGGTAGTCAAAGATATATGTACCCAACTTTTCATTATCTGTGCTAATAAACAGGCTACTTGCTGTAACTATTTTGCTGTGTTTGTTTTTATACTTTTTCTGAGTTAAAGAAGATCAATGTTTTGGTTGAGAGTTTGGTTATAGGATATGTAGGAGAAAAAAGTAAACAAGAAAAAAAAGAGCATTGTAGCAGATGGTCTTATTATCTATTCTGCTTAATGATGCCTAAGAATTTGAGAGCAAGGTTTGCATGGATGATGTTCCTCTTATTTTCCCCTACTGCACTTCCTTAGTTGCTTCCAACAAACATAGACAATTAGGAGTTTTATGTACATTAACAGACAAAAGAATTACTTTTCTGCAAATATACATAATGACTAAACATATATTATTTAAAAAAAATCAGCACCAATGTATTTATGTTAATCATGTGTGAGTCTCAGGAAAATGCATGTTCAGATAAAACATCTTATTTTCATCCCATTATCTGGAAAACCTTGATAAAAAATGAGATTCTAGAAGCTATAAGAAAAAAAAAAAGATGTATTTTATGTAGAAAAGACGACATGAGAAAAGATTTGGATACAGGAGTGCTATGGTCCCAGGAAGGGGTTCTGGAAGTTATTCAACACATTGTGGGCCCTCAAAAGGCATCAAACCATCTTTGAATGTACAATTAGTATACATTTAGTAACTTATTCTTTATTTAATTACCAGACATTACCTGAATGCCCACTAGGGGCCAGGAATTTTTGTTTGTTTTGCATTTTAAAATACAAAGGTGAGTAAATAATAGGACCCTACCATGATGTTGCTCACCACCTACTCAGCAAGAGAGAAATATTATTAATCAGTAAGTATAATTGGTTGCTTAGAAATCTATACAAGATATGGGGGAAGTGGTAGAGTTGGCCCCAGGAGGGAATGATAAATTCAATTTGGGCAGAGTTTGTGTGAGGGAAGCATGGAGTAGTGGAATCTAGGAAAGACTTAAGAATGTATTTTGCATGTCAAGTAAGAGTTGGAGTGATGCTTAAAATGTTAATTGGTGCAACAAAATAAAATTAGCTATATTGGACATCATCAAAATTGAAAACATGTGCTTCCAAGGACTCCGTCAAGAAAGTAAAAAGACAACCCACAGAATGGGAGAAAATTTTTGGCAAATCATATATATGATAATGGACCTATATCTAGAATACATAAAAAACTCCTACAACTCAATAATAATAATAATAATAATAATAATAATAAAATAACCCAACTTAGGAAATGGGTAAAACATCTGAATAGACATTTCTTCAAAGAAAATATGTAAATGGCTTATAAGCTAAAAAATGCATGTCATTTAGAATGAGGAAAATAAAAAAACAAAACCACACTGAGATAATACTTTATACCTACTAAAATGCCCACAATCAGAAAGACAGAGAATAACAAGTGTTGGTAAGGAGTGGAGAAATTAGCATCATAGTCACAAGTTCTACTCAAACTAAAGCAGAAAAATTGGCATTATATTCACAAGTTCTATTCACACTATGTTTCTGCAGCATATCTCCAAGGTTGTAACAAAATGATACTTTCTGGACCTGCAGTACAGGGTCTGTACACCATGGTGGGAATCTTGAGAACCATCTTGGACTTTACCCACCACACAGCATTTTACTCTGCTCAATTTTCTTTTTATCCATTTGTTCTACTTCCTAGGAGGTTTCATCAACTTTATATTCCAAATCATGGGTTAAGTGTTTTAAAAATTTTGGCAATCATATTTAACTTCCATGAGTACTTTCATGTTTTATGAATGCTTAAAAATTTTTATTATCTAGGATAGCTTGTATATAATAACCTATCATCTCTCTGAGTTTAACTTGTAGTTACATTTTTTTATTCTGTACCCTGCATTGACTATTTTCTCAGAATTTGTTTTGTTTTGTTTTTTCTCCTGTTTATGTTTTAGCCTCTGACTTTCATGTTGGAGCTGGTTCTTAAATGTGGTGATTCTTGACTGTCTACTCATAATTAAAAGTGAGTTACAAAGATGATTGGAAGCTCCGCAGGCTTGTATTTTGCTTGTTTTACTGTCAGTATTCTGGGAGCTGAATGGAGGGAGGGGTTCTGAGTTTCATAATTCAATGTGCATGTTTTCATTTAATCCTCTTGCTTTCAATATGGACCCTCATCCCTGCCTATAGCTGAGGCACAGCTGTTTTAATGTCTTAGGCGAGTAAAGCCTTCTTCAGCCAAGGAGTTCCTGGTTATATATGTTGAGGAAGGGTATCTTGAGATCTAACTTTCTAATAAAGACTTTCAACTAATGTTTCTGCTTCAGCCACACTGAGAGACAAATACAAGATTAATGGGGCATTAAGCTTAAAATTTAGGGCTTCCCCTTAAAGAAAAATAATACAAAAGTAAATACTGGACTTTGGCAGAGCCTGTGTAAGGGATTAAATTTGATAGATGTCACTTCTCCCTTTTACTTTCCTATGTACTAGTGCCTTCAATTTTGCAGTGCTCTGGGTAGAGAATGGAATGCTTTCTGTGCAGCTGCTTTAATGTCTGCTCAGCTAAATCAGTTGCACTTGTCCATCCATTGTCTACCTTTAGTTATTTTGTTAACATTTCTTTATCTTCTATTATTTTTTTCAATGGTCTCTGAACTTTTTATTGGCCTCTTGCCTATCAAGGGGTGCCCCACTTCTGCTGCCTTAATGTCTCAGAACTTTGGTGTCGTTGACCTCAGTTAGCACTTTGTCACCCACAATCCTGTGAGGGTGTTCTTTTGCATAGATTGCATGGAGTTGCTGTTGTCCAGGGCATCATCCAGAGAAAAGTCCTCCCTTTTTCCAGCAGGCAGAGGTAGGTGGCGAACTCTGCCTCCAGCTGGACCTTGATGTTCAGCAGACCCTCTGCCTGGGTCTGGGCCAGCTAACTCCAGGTGCAGCAGGATCCCGTTGAATTTTTCCATCTGTATGGCATAGCATGTCTCCACTTCCCTCAGGCTGTTCTCCAAACTTGCCTTCAGATTTTTCAGAGTCTAGTTCAGTCTCCAAGGACTGGATCATAGATCTCAGCTCTGTATCATGTTAGAGGTCTGCGAGGTGACCACTGTGGTGCTCTCCTTAATCTGCTGGGACCAATACTTGTCTAGCTTTTCTCGGTTCTTCCAAGCCAGCTGGTCATATTGGACCTGGATGTGCACCATGATCTTGCTGAGGTCCTGAGATTTGGGGCATTCAACTCCATGGTCACCCAGAGTTGACAGTCTGGTTTTGTAGACCATTTACTTCCTCCTCATGGTTCTTCTTCATGAAGAGTAGCTCCCCCACGATCGCCTCAATCTCTGTCTCCAGCTGCAGCTGAGTGACATTGGTATCATCAGTGACCTTTCAGAGCCCATTGATGTCACTCTCCACAGACTGGCACATGGCCAGCTACGTCTCATACTTGACTCTGAAGTCATCAGCAGCAATTTGGGCATTGTCAAACTGCAGAATGATGCAAGCACTGTGCACAGAACTTGCAAAGACCTTAGTTCCTCGATGGTCTTGAAATAATGCCCCCAGTCTCTGACCGGGGTCCCTTCTTTTCCAGGTGTTCCAGGATTTTGCTCTCCAGTCTCTGATTATCAGCCTCCAGGCTTCTCACTCTCTCCAGATAGGAGGCCAGGCTGTCATCTAGGCATTGCATAATCTCTTTCTCACTCTGGATGCCCCTTATGCTTTCATATTCCCCCCTGCCATTCCCACAGCCAGGCCCAGGACCCTCAGCTGCCCTGTACTCTGGTGGACTGAGACATGGAAATCTGAGAGCCCAATCCCCTGCATAAACACTGCCTGCGCTGCTGGCTGGCTGGGCCTGGTCACCAGGCATGGAGCCCAGGTTCTGGTAGTTTGTAGAGAAGCTGGAGCAGGTGCTGAAGCAGAGAGGAAGGCGAGAGGCCAGGACTCAGGTTTGACCAGTAATGAGTGCCAGGTCCGTGACTCAAGTTATATGCTCCTATTATTTTTGTCATTTTTCTTGTGAGTTTTTTTTAGGAGGAAGCAAAGAAAAATCTATCAAATTTAACCAGAGCTTCCATAAACTCAGTTTAGAGTTGGAAGAAATCATCCAGTTCAGGGGTCCTTAGCCTGGATTTTAGGAGGTTTAGAACCTTCTTCTCCCCAAATTATACTCAAAAGTTTATATAGAAGTCTTATGTCTATTTTCCTGGGAAGAAGTTCTATAGCTCATCAGATTCTCAAAAGTTAACATCCCTTGATATTCACAGTTGAGGACATTGTGATTAATAGAGACAAGGTCAGACATCTCCTTGATTCTATGTGCCTGACAATACAAAAGCCTTGGTTCTTAGTATAGAGGTCATCTAAGAGAAGAATTTTCTCAGCTAAGAGCTTTCTGACTCTGGTTGTCCTCAGCACACTCTAGGGTATATAAATATGGACCTTGGCAGAATCTTTGCTCTTCCCCACTTTAAGGTCTTCTCCCTCATTTAATAATAGTTTTGTCTTCCATTGTGGGGAAAAGTCATTTTCCTTGAGAGAATGATGTCCATGCTTGTAAATAAAGTAGGAGGATCTCAGCTTGCATCTTACCTGTGTTTATCCCACATGTAGCCATTTTGGGGGATTCAGGTATCAGGCTTCCCTAAATTTGCAAGGCCTCCAGGAGTCTACCTACATAGCAGCCTGAGAAACCCACTGAGCAATAACTCATTCTAAAGGAATAGAGGCAGCCTGGGTTTGGGTCGAGGCATTCTTCATTTAGCTCTTAAGAATTAAGACTGAAGGCATTAAAAGTTATTTCCTACTTTGGTGGAATGGTGCCATACTGTTTGTTCTTTGACAGCTTCAGGATGCTTCTATAGCCAAGGAGAGAGTCTCAGAGGACTTGGCAGTCACTTTAGGAAGCCAGGAAAGCAGGAAAATGGTGTTTATTATTCGGTAGCTGGGAGTAATGTAATCATTGCTTGTGAGATACCTCCTAGGGAGGGGAGGAGATGTTTGGGGTCTTACAATTGGGAGGCATTCCTATTGCAAGCCTCTTATTTGGTTGAGGCAGGGGAAACATGGGGCATATTTGCAATGTGTAAGGGCACCTATGGCTACAGAAGGGGCATGTCCTTTTGTGCTTTGAACTTCAGGTATGCTATCTCATTAAAAATTCTGTAGTCAGAATGATCTCCAAGCATCATCCAACCCTCAAGTCCTTTGATGATGAGATTTGAATTTCACCAACAGGAAATACAATGATTTGTTTATGGATCATTTTCCACAGTGCAAGGCTGCCAACAAGTCATCTTATGTTACTATCTGGAGACAGACTTCCCTGTGGGAAAAGTCTTCATTTTAATCAATAAGAAGATATGAAGTGTGAGGACTATGGGGCTCTGTCCCAAACAACCTAGAAATGCTGATGAGCAGTTCTTTTGCCTATATTATATGCTGCCAGCAACAGCCCTCTCTGGGGGATTAACATATTGGTCAGCCTGCTGGAAGGGGTAGTGACCTCCCCAGTGGCAGAAGTCTGGCTAATGCCTTAGTTTCTCTGACAGCAGGTCCAGAAGGAATCTGTTGCCAGGAATCGAAGGTAGTTGTTGCCGTGACAGCAGAGTGCAGCATGCATGTGTCTCTCCCAGTCCCCATGTGATCCTTTGCTGTGACGCTTGTGTGTTTACACCTGCGCAGACTCAGGAAGGTAGAGACAGCCTAGGTGTGTCCCATGTGCCCTCTTCAGGAGTCTGAGCTGGGCCCTCTGGGGTCAGTGTGCTCTTTCCCTTTGCTGCACTCTCAGAAGTCAACTGATGGGACCTCTTAAGCCAGAGGGGAACTCAGGGAAGACAGCATGGTTCCTGAGATGGGCAAAGTGCTGGGTAAGTAAGGGCACCTGCACTTTCAACAAACCAGTCGTCTAAAATGCTTCTCAACATTGGGCACGTGTATGAGGATGACTAGCTTCCCTTTCCAAGTGGCCATATATGTTGCTGACAAATCTCAACATCTCATTTGAATTATCTCAGATGTTTCTATTCCTCCTGCCTTTCTCATTCACATTATTTGTTCTTCATATAATCAAATGCTTAATAAGTTGAGGATTGCTTGTGTGACGAAATTCTAAGTGTTCAGGAATGAGTGGGGGGCATTCTTAGATTTGAGGCTGACTCTGCGGTCCCTGTTGCTCAGCTCCTATTTTCACCTGTTGCTCAGCTCCTCTTTTCACCTGCTGGAGGCGCTCTGTCACTTCTCTTATACCATCAGGCTTCAGACTAAAATTTTACTTATTACACAAAGTTCCATTGAAAACAGGCTCCAGGATTAGGTTTCTCTTTGTTTATAATTGAAGAGATTGTCATTATGTCATATTCATAAGTGGATATATATGATCATTTGCAGATTCTTCCTCCCTCCAGTCCTTCTTCCCCATTCTTTCTTTTCTTAATAAAAAATCCATATCTCAGAAGGATGCAAAAACACTGGGAAGAACCATCTAATTCAACTGTGTTTTATTTTATTATGTTTCCTCTGAAGCACAAATATTTCATAATCATGCTGTCTTTCACAGCAGCAAGTTATGGTGACTTGGACATAGCCTTTTCCCTTCCCTCCTGGGAGCCCCAAAACATCTCAGTTGCTCTGCACCCCACCTACCCATGATGGTTCTTGTAGAGTTCCCTTTCTCCATGCAGTTGTGGAAATTCCCCCACAAGATGCTTTTAATTTACCCACGCAGAGACCAGGCTAGAGTTCACAACGGGGGCTTCCAAGACTGGTTACCTAGGCTGCCAGGACTGGAGCTGTGCTGTTGCTACCGCAGTCTAGCTGCAGATCTCAGCCACAGGCCTGGTGCTGCTGCAGCATCTGTGCCAGCATGCCACAGCGCTGCCACCGCTGTGGTGCTCTTCTCAGGCACCTCAGCTGCTGGCACTTTTGCAAAATGAGAAAAGGAGTGCTTTTTTGCAATAAGGGTTCTAGAACAGGCTTGGTTAGCCTGCAAGCACAGTAAGTTAGACATACTGTGCTTTCTTCTTAGTCGAACTGCATCGCTTCTGCCGCAGCCAGGACTTCGACCTGGAACTTTAGTTGGAGCTCTGATCTTGCAGGTGCCTTGAGCCTGGTAAGCCGGGACTTTGCTGCCACCAGTGCCTTGTCATTTGAGATCCCTGCTAATATTTTGGTCAATGTTTTTGAGGATAAAAAAACCAGAATGTTTCTTTTCTTAGTTTTGGAAATGGTGGGAAGGTCTGCGCCCCAGAATTTCCAAGTTGTGTGATAGCTGTTAATTCCTAGGCACAGGGCTCAGCCAAGCTGCTGGGATGCCTAGGTGCCCTTGGGTTCTGCTCTCAGCTGCTAACATTCACTGCCCTGCAACCCTCAGGTCCTTTGTCTGAATTACTGCACCAGATACCTTGCTCCCTTTGGTAAATTTTCTGTTGTCTCTCATATATCTCATTTTATTTGAGGTTCCCCCAATTAATCAGACAGAGTTGTGTATGTATGAAACCTAGGTGGGGGTCAGGATTCAGTTATTTTCCCAGGAGGACCTGCAGTATCAAGGAATGCAGTATATGCTGAGATTCTGTGTCTGTGGGAGGGATGAAGGCTGGCAGGGCTCCTCATTGTCCCTAACTTGGATGTATCTGAGGCTCAGTTCCAGCCCAGATAAGGCTCTGCATTTCAGCCAGTGATAGCTCAGGTCCCAAACATTTTATTTACCTGTAGCTCCCCCACCCTCAGTACATGATCCTCTCCTCTCCCTCTCTCTTCCCAGGCCTATCTAACCATCACGTTGACATCTCCTCCTCCTCAACAGGTCTGCTCAGAACAGCCACCAGACTGCTCCATATTCCTTGCATTTCTCAGTGATTGGTCCATCTCTTTCCCACAGCCTTCTTTCATTTTCCTCAGAAAGAGAGTGTAAATTATGTATAAATACATTTCATACTTCACAATACTTATTACCTATTTCTCACAACTTTTCCCACCTAAGTTGTGCAGTTGAAATGCTCATCTATTTCAAACATTGAGGAATCTATAGAAACTAATATAACTGGTGCCTACAATGAACAAATGTGTAAACATTTGGCCAACTTGCTTCAGATATTTTAAAATAAATCCAACATTACAAGGTGTAGTTGAAGTCCTCTACTTCTCCCCAGCTCATAACTCCTAAAGTCCCCCAGAAGTAACTATGCTTGAGATTCATTTCGTTCCTTCCCAACAATGTTTTATGCATTTTGTTTACATGTGTGTATCCATATCTATGCATAATATGATTTTATGGATTTAAAAAGAAAATGAGTGATATTAAGTACACAGCATAGTCTAGCTTGATTTCTTCATTCAAACTTGTTTTTTCATATTTTTTTCATGTTGATCCATTAGATGTAATTTATTTTAGCTGCTATAGAGATCACATTTGAGAATATACCACAATTGATATATCCATTTTCAATTGACACGTCAAATAGCTACTTTGAGCCCAGCTGGCATAGCTCAGTGGTTAAGCATTGACCTATGAACCAGGAAGTCACAGTTAAATTCCCGGTCAGGGCATATGCCTTTGTTGTGGGTTCGATACCCAGTGTGGGACATGCAGGAGGCAGCTGATCAATGATTTCTTCTCATCATTGATGTTTCTATCTCTCTCTCCCTCTCCCTTCTTCTCTGAAATGAATAAAATCTATATTTAAAAAATAGCTACTTTGAAAAAGAAACTTCCTTCTTTCCCACTCTTCCAACTTTTGTCTTATTACTTCTGAAAAACATAATTATTACTTCCTGATTCTGATTATCGGTTCAATTCTAGAAGGCTTCTGACCTTGTTGGGCTTCCTTCAATGTTGAAGGAAGTAAATTGATACATGAACTAAAAGATAAGTAGATTTAGGATAGAAAAGGGGCACAAAATTCTAACTCTGAAATGATGACTTGAAGATGCTTAAAGGGCTTACATAAGGTTCATAAAGATGCTGTGGCTGATTCAGCAAGAGCACAAGGCTCTGGGGTATGACAGCACAAGCTGAATTCTAGTGCCAGTCTTTTCTAGCCTGTGGATTTAGCAATTCTCTCTAACCCTCTAAAAACTTTCTTAATCTCAAATCATGGAGTGTTTATAGAATTGGTTTTTATTTTTTTAAAAAATATATTTTATTGATTTTTTACAGAAAGAAAGGGAGAGGGATAGAGAGTCAGAAACATCGATGAGAGAGAAACATCGAACAGCTGCCTCTCGCACACCCCCCACTGGGGATGTGCCCGCAACCAAGGTACATGCCCTTGACTGGAATCGAACCTGGGACCCTTCAGTTCGCAGGCCGACGCACTATCCACTGAGCCAAACCAGTTAGGTCTAGAATTGGTTTTTAAAAAATATATATTTTTACTGATTTCAGAGAGGAAGGGAGAGGAGAGATAGAAACATCAATGATGAGAGGGAATCATTGATCAGCTGCCTCCTGCATGCCCCACACTGGGGATTGAGCCCAAAACCCAGACATGTGCTCTTGACTGGAATCGAACCTGGGACCTTTCAGTCTGCAGGCCGAAGCTCTATCCATTGAGCCAAACCAGCTGGGGCTATAGAATTGTTTTGAGAATTAAATGAAGTAATTTATATAAGGCTTGTAGTGCAGTGCCTGGCACAAGGTAAGTTTGCTGCTCATATTGGTTATGAGTAATAGTTATTACTTACTTGAAAGCAGATATCTCTATTTTGGTAGTGGGGTCCAAGTGAGGATCTACCTCTGCTTTTTGGCTGGGGTGTTCCCTCTCTTTCTTTATTATGTGGTTTAAGGAGGGATAGAAAGGGAATTACTGTAAGCTCTTATAAACTCAAGCTTACATAGAAGATCTGCTCCCCACTTCTGTTTCAAAGGCAAGATGGATTTTTTGATGTTTTGAGAATTCTGTATTAATTCAAGGGAATTATTAATATCCTAACATCTTCTAAAGACATTATCAATATTGGGATATAAAGATTATGTTGAAATATATTCTATAAAAGTAACTTCAATAATTCCACTACATTAACTATAGTTTAAGATGGTATTTTCAGATGTATGTTTTAACTTATTCAAGGCGTGCACGAACCTATTCAACTATTTCTTTAAACCCATCTCTGAATGAAAATCTTTATTAGAAATTAAATTAAAATTAAAAACACGTATATATGCAGATAAAGGTAGGAATAGACTATCAGGTTCAGGGGAAACTTTATGGCTTGAGATATTTCAGTGACTCCATTTTCATTCTCATAAAACCTGTCTTGTACAAACTGCTCCTTGAAGGTATTATCCAGACAAATACACACATGCTATTGAAAGAGACAAGGTTTGTCCTTTGCTGCGAACAATGCGCAGGCTACAAGTAGAATGGGAACCCCTTCAGAGTGGCTTTGTCTTTCCAATTCTCAAATAATTCCTAGGTCTTACTCAGAGATTGGTTATTTCACATGGCTCTATCAAGACAGTAACAGTGGCTGTGATGCTTATAGCCAGAGAGACAGAAGGAAGTGGTGCCAAATTGGGTGTTGAACACAAGGCAAATTCACACAGATGGTTGTTCATTGTGGAAATATTTTGAACAGTGATGCACTAATCCTGAGGATGAACGGAGGGGGTGTGTTGGTTAATCCCCAAACTCTCAAATAGCCAGCAGTGGGTCATGGCCCTCTCTCAGTCAGTCTGAGTTCTCATTCTCTTTATTCTCTGGGCATTCTGAAATTTTCATTTCTTTCACAGGGATAGGAAATAAAGAGATAATGAGCTTTGGGAAATACTTAATATCTCTGTTAGGATGAGGCTCCTAATACTAGTTTTGTACCTTTTCCCCAAACTGCTTTATACGAAGACTTTGCCCCATATAATAATGTCTATAATAGCAATTAAGATACATGCATTTTATTCATTGCATTTGTACAAAAACTATTAAATCCTCAAGGACTACCTGTGGGCTACATGTAGAACTACTCAGTAAGGAAATATAAAGGTGATCTTCATTAAGGGGTACAAGATAATGTAAACGGGAACTGGCAGTGCGTAAATAAGGATAATACAGCCATGATTTCTACACTGAGACCAATTTTGAGTATGAGTTTTCCTTAGACAACTCAGATAGTTATGGTTGATGGATTTAAAATAAATTCATATTTCAATGGGAATCTTTTTTCCTACATTTTCTTATAGAGACTTCTTCATTTTGACAAAATAAACATTTGTATTTATATACTTTAAATTGCAGTTAGAGGTTAGGAGTAGATAGCCTTATAAGAGTTCTTACAGAGATTTGCTGAGACAGATTTCCTACACGTTTTCTGAGGAGAAATCTTTGACTTTTATTATTTTGCCAGTTAATGGAATAATAGTGTAGAAATCTAAAGATAGTATGCCAAGAATAGATACTGAAAAGGGGGCAAGAAGAGAAAAAATGAAGAGGTTCTTTTTTTTTTTTAATATATTTTATTGATTTTTTACAGAGAGGAAGGAAGAAGGATAGAGAGTTAGAAACATCGATGAGAGAGAAACATCAATCAGCTGCCTCCTGCACACCTCCCACTGGGGATGTGCCCGCAACCAAGTTACGTGCCCTTGACCGGAATCGAACCTGGGACCTTTCAATTCGCAGGCTGACGCTGTATCCACTGAGCCAAACCGGTTTTGGCTGAAGAGGTTCTTATATGAATTTAGGTATCATGAGGTATCATACTCTCCATAAAAATGTTTATATTGTTTGAGACTCCCCAAGTAATTATTATTTTTCTTCTTACAGATATCAATACGTGTTTCATGACCTCCCCTGGCTATTAACCTGAGCACCAATGCTTGACCTACTATAAGTGAAAAAGTCATGTATGGGGAAGAAAATCAGCTTTGCATTTTAACCTCTTTCCTGTCTTTAATTTAAAAAAATAGATTTAAATCATTAACAGTTAGAAACAGAAAGACCTTTGTTTCTGTAAGCAAATGTCTGACCTGATTCTAAATTGGTAAACTGCATAGGTCTAGCTTTATTAATTTAAACTCCAAGAATTCCTCTTGTGATACTGGTTGGTACTCAATAAATCATTGCTGTTGTTGATGATGAGTATAGGTAAAGAAAAGAGTGGAGATGCATTTTTTTCCTTTTTGTGGCTTGATAGCAAAAATTTCCTTTCCAAACCATTGTAGAGAGACTCTATTTGTAGGTCTTTTAAAATATATATATTTTTATTGATTTTAGAGATGAAGGGAGAGGGAGAGAGAGAGAGAAACATCAGTGATGAGAGAGAATCATTGATCAGATGCCTCCTGCATGCCCCCTACTGGGTATGGAGCCCACAACCAGTGACCTCCTGGTTCATAGATCAATACTCAACCACTGAGCCACACAGGCTGGGCTATTTGTAGGTCTTATAACAGCGGGTCAATTATGCATCCATTATAATTGGGTCTAGACACATAGTTTTTATCTTCACATGGAAACAAATTGAAGAGAAGTAATGGGACACCATTCAGAATTGTTGGCAATTTTAAATGTTAAAAAAAAAAAAAAGAAGTCACAAAAACAGGGGAACAAAGGCCTTATCCTGGCTGATTAGATGATTTAACCAGCAGTTGGTGCTGGCACAAAAAGTCAGCCACACTGTTAAAAAAATCTCAGGGGCTGGAACTCTGTCCTCTGTGGGAAAAAATCTAAAATGTATCCCTCGTTATAACTTTCGGTACACAGATTTCCATAACGAATTTCTAATTGGAAGAAAAACATAAAGATACGGCACTGCAAGAAAAGCCAAGGGTGGGACACATAAAAATAAAAGGGAGTGGCCTTTCTGCAAGGGAGGCTTATCCTTGGAGTTTGTGAGGCAGAGTATCAAGTCTTATATTATCGGGGTGTCTCCTGCTGCCTGCATCTAAGCAACTTGGCTCACATATTGATGTTCCGAGGGAAAGATCCCAGGGAAAATGGATTGGAAAAGTACTTACACTTATTGTAAGGAGCCTCTGCAGTGTGGAGTGACATGTACAAGATCCTTCTCCAAGAACTAAGCACTGTGTATCTATTTTTGGCACCACATTTATAAAGGGGGCTCGTGCTCGCTGGGATACAGAAAAAAAAAAAAACACTGTCAAGATTTATATTCACTCTACCACTTTATAATATTTTAGGCTGCAGTATTTTTATAGATTATGCTAATTTGTTAGTGAGGTTTATTAGCTATGTGAGTCTCAGCTCTTAGTACAGGAAAGGACAAATGGTCAGGGAAGCTCTAAGTTTTTTCTGACAAATCCCCTTGTGGTAATAGGGAGTATTAACCACACACAGGAGGTTAATGAAGTTCTCTGTTTTTTTGTTTTTTAAATTAACTTTTTGCTCTTTTTTGGATAATAAGAAGCTGGTATTTTGTGCACATGTCCAGCTCATGTGACAGTCTTCATTCTCCCAGGAAAATAAAGACCTCTTCCTTCTTCTGCAGTCTTCAATGAAGACCCTAAAGCCAAGTTCTCCATTTTCCAGCTTGAATTTTTTGACTTTTGTTTTATATATACCCCATAAGTTTTAGGCTAAAGTTAGTTAAGCCATTAATGTTTTTTAACCTATGGAATCAGAGCTGTTTCAAATTGTTGTCCAGTAAGACCATGAGTATTGGTTTCAAACACTTGATATAAAATGAGCATCCAGTTTGATCAGCAAAATCTTCTCTGAAGAATATTAGGAACCTAACTATGTTAAGTAGGGGTTCCCAACATCGTGGCGAGCTTTTGGGAACTGGAAAAATTGAATCTCTTCCCTACTGCTATGTGAAGCCAAACTCTGATGAGGTGCAACAGCCAGCAAACCAGTAAAATCCTACATTCTGGAAAAGATAAATAGGCAGAGCATTTGATCACAGCAGAGCAGAAATGAGTTTCAGGAGGGATGCTAAAGGCCAGATGGCCCTGCAGAGGTCTGCCAAGATTTCTGAGGCCCCAGGTCACCCAAGCCAATAAATGGGCTGTGCTCTGCCTATTATACAGATAGCATGAGGGCAAGGAGTCCTGGTTATTTAGCAAAAAGATAGGTTCCAGGCTAGTAAAATGTGGGGCTTTCTCTTTAGCTGCTTCCTAACAGTGGCTGGACTTTGTGATCTTTGCATTTGCTGTATTTTGCTCATTTGCTCAATTGCTCATTGATTGCACAGGTTCTATTTGGATGGTGTTTGATTCTCACTGACTGCCATTGTTCCCTTACATAATTACTTATTGAGTAGCTGTGTTAGAGCTGGATGTATAATTGTGAACAAGATGGACATGGCTTCTGCCTTCATGGAGCTTGTGGTCTACTGGGGAAGACAGACAATGGAATGAGTAGTTACAATAATGCATAATGATGGATATGAAAGAGAAAGTACAGAGTCCTACAGGTGCACATAACAGGGGAAATAAATATAATCTAGAGGTCAGAGATGGTCTACCTGGAAGGGCCATGTAGGCTGAGACCTGAAGGATATGCAGGAATTTGCTAGTAAAAGTAAGGAAATACACCAGACAGAAAGGACAGTGTACATGAAGTTGTGAAATTGAGAGATTGAATAACTGGAGCATAAAGTAGAGGGAGGAATAAAATGGAGGGCCCAGAGGGTTTCTGTTTCTTCCTCTCCCTTCCTATACCATAAGGTATGAGGCAGGCAAGAGGGAGGTGGAGAGAAGGTTTTGGTGGGTACAGAGATTTACATTCTGGCAGGAGGAAATATTTCATTGGAAGTGGGAAGTTGGTCTCCAGAAATACATCATGGGAACAGGAATTGACTGACCCACAAAGGCAGAGAATTGGGGTTAAATTAGGATTAAATTATCCACATAGTATGGGTACTAATGTGACTGGAAGGTAAAGTGAAGAAGGAACAGAGAATATATGAATAATTTGGGTGGTATGTGTAGAGAAAGGAGAGAAGACTTAAAAAGAACCTTGAAGGACATTGACATTTAGTTGACAGAGGGAGAGTTGCAAAGAAGATTGAGAAGGAGAGACCAGAAAGAGAGCAACTAGTACTGTGGTTTGTCACAAAAGTGTCAGGAAGAGTGTCTTTTCAGGGTTGGGACTCCCCTCAGAACACAAAATTGAAGGGGGTGCCAAAACCCCCAGTAATTAAGATAAATAATATTTTAATGCAATATTAAAAAAAACACCTGAGTTAATGCAAAAGATCCACATGATCAAACCATCAAACTTTTAAATAGAGACAAGATCAGAATTATTGCTTTTTTTGCCTCAGGCTCTAATAAGGCTCAGTATACTACTATACTATTAGATTTAGAAATATTTTATATTTAGAAGTTTGTTATTTTGTTCATATAGAAAGAAGGAATGATAAACTGTGTTAAATATGGCTGAGAAGTCAGTCAAGGAACAGGTTGAAATGAGTCCACTGAATATAGGGACAAGCTATTGTTACGGGATATTTTTCTCTACCTTGTTTTAATAAAACATCCTATCTAATAAAAGAGTAATATGCAAATTGACCATCACTCCAAGACACAAGATGGCCACCTCATGTGGTCAAAGATGGCTGCCTGATGGACACAAGATGGCCACCAAAAGATAGCTGGCAGGGGAGGGCAGTTGTGGGCAGTTGGGGGTGACCAGGCTGGCAGAGGAGGGCAGTTGGGGGAGATCAGGCCAGAAAGGGAGGACAGTTGCGGGGGGAGGAACCCAGGCTTGCAGGGGAGGGCAGTTGGGGAGGACAAGGACTGCAGGGGAGGATAGTTGTGGGTGATCACGCAAGCAGGGAGGGCAGTTAGGGGTGACCAGGCCAGCAGAGGAGGGCAGTTGGGAGAGACCAGGTCAGTAGGGGAGGGCAGTTGGGGGGGACCAGGCCTGCAGGGGAGGGCAGTTGGGAGGGGACAGGCCTGCAGTGGAGGGCAGTTAGGGAAGGACCAGGCCTGCAGTGGAGGACAGTTGGGGGCGACCCAGGCCTGCAGGGGAGGGCAGTTGGAGGGGACCAGGCCTGCAGGGGAGGGCAGCTGGGAGGGAACAGGCCTGCAGGGGAGGACAGTTAGGGGCAACCAGACTAGCAGTAGAGGGCAGTTAGGAGTGACCAGGCCGGCAGGGGAGGGCAGTTAGGGGCAATCGGGCCAGCCAGGGAGCAGTTAGGCATCAATCAGGCTGGCAGGGGAGTGGTTAGGGGGTGATCAGGCTGGCAGACTGAAGTGGTTAGGGGCAATCAGGCAGAGGCAGGCAAGCAGTTGGGAGCCAGCAGTCCTGGATTGTGAGAGGGATGTCTGATCCCACTGTCCAGTGGGATCGGGCCTAAACGGGCAGTGGGACATCTCTCAATGCGTCCCAGATTGGAGAGGGTGCAGGTTGGGCTGAGGGACCCCCCCCCCCCATGCACGAATTTCATGCACTAAGCCTCTAGTAATAGAGATTATATTATTGTCTCTGCAAACATAATCATCACCTACTAAAAAGCTGAGTCTTTTTCTGAATTAGGAGATTATATAAACACGAAAATATATTTTTCTCCCTTAAAACATTTTTTATTATGGGAAAATATATGTAGCATAAAGATTACCATCTTGACTGTTTTGATGTACAGTTCAGTGATATTAAGTACTTCATATTGCTGTGCAACCAAGACCATCATCCATATTCAGAACTCTTTTCGTCTTTCAAAACTGAAACTATACCCAATGGAAAACTTTTTTTTTTTAATTTAAAGTTTATTTTGTCTTATATTAGAATAGCCATTCCTGCTCTCTTTTGGCTATTATATGCATAGAATATTTTTCCATCTTTCAACTTCCAATTTATTAGTGTCTTTGTATCTAAAGTCAGTCTCTTATAGACAGCATATAATTGGATCATGTTTTGTTTTGTTTTTCCATTCTGCCAATTTCTGTCTTTTGGTTGGAGAATTTAATCCATTTACATTTTAAATAAATATGGATAAGGAGGGACTTCCATCATTTTGTTTTTGTCTATATGCTTTATAGTTTATTTTCTCTCTCATTTTCTGTGCTAAGAGCTGTAATTAACCACAATTTACTGTCCAAGCCTTCCCTTGGAAGTTGCAAGCCTTCAATAGATTCTAGAGTTCCAAAAACAGTTACATCAGACAGATTCTGCCAGTACAATTGTTATCTGGGCAGGAAGACATTCCTGGTGCTCCCTATTCCACCATTTTTTTCCCAGGATCCTCTCTCCCCAAACATATATTTTAAAATTCATAGTATCTTTCATAACAACTTTAAGGTGAAATAAAATAGTTCCTTATTTTTATGAATTACTCTTTAAACATTCTCTGGATGGAACTGTGTTCTGGCATAAATCCATGGATCAGGCATATCTGAGGGTCAGAAATTTAGGCTGGGGAGCCAGGTAAATCGGTATAATTGCTAAGCCGGTCCATGTTTACCTCTGAGAGAAATCAATTGCTATTTTATTTGTACATTTAGTAACTATTTGGGAGGCACTAGATTCACTGTAAATAAATTGCTTCCTGAAGGGCTCTTCAGTTTGAAGTGCTTTGTGTATATCAGTTGCTATTTACAATACAATCCCCAGATCCCTTTCTTATAAAGATGTTTATATTCCTTCTCAAGTGCTCTGTTGCTTTTTATTCAGATCGTACCTTAGGTGCTTTCATGCTTTCATGCTATTTGTTTGTTCTGGTTTGGCTACTTTAGGTGATTGGAAATCACTTGTCATATCCCAGCCATCTGTCCAAAGTCTAAAGAGCTCTAGCTTCACCTCTCAGTGTGTCAAAAACTTAATCATACTTACAAGGTAAAAAATTTGCATTTGTATCTCACGAACTCATCCCCTTGCTTTAGGATGACCAATCATGGTGCTTTGGCTGTGACTGTCTGGGCTTGAGCACTGAACGTCCTGTGTCCTGCTAAACCCCTCAGTGCTGAGGAAACCTGGACAATTGGTTACCTTATTTGGCCTAGAAATATATCCTGGATTCCTTTGTTAAAGCCACCTCCTTTCTTCCAGGTCTAAGAGGAACAGGTGACTGCTAATTTTACATGTTCATGTTCTTGCTAAATTTATGAGGATTTGTTCAAAGATTATGCTCATTCCTGGACTGCTGGCAGTGCAGAGTGAGAAGGGAGCTGAGAGATCTTGCAGCACAACCATCTCAGTTTACAGATGAATACAATCTCAATTGCATTGGAAAGTTTTGGCCATCTTCATGCACTCTTGCTGCCATGGTACCAGATTTCTGCAATGTCTTCAAACATCTCCTTTCCCACTAATTAAAAACAGACGGTTATGTTGGAACATCAACTACAGTAACAGGAAAAAGTAGCATTCGGTTAGCTTTAAATTGTCCAATAATCTTTTTCTAATGCCTCTATTTGCGTCATAGGCATTTTAACTTCCCTTGTGTCTAAAGTTCAGTGTCTCTCATGGATTACTCATACTATCTGAGTGTGAAAATAAATATGGTCAGGTTAATTAGCATCAATTTTAATAAGATCCCAAAGTAATTCCATACACTGCTTCCTGGCAAGAAAGAAATTAAGCTTGATAACTGAGATGATAGAATCTAAAATAGAAGCAATGAAAGGGGCACAAATGAAAGAAAATAAGCATGGAAAAGGGAGAAAGAAATTGTGTGTGCTGTGTGTGATATATGGACAAAGTTTTCTTTACAAAACCACACCATGGGTCTTTGTTATTTTGGCTCCAAAGGAAGTCAGAGTCCAGTGGTTTTTCAGAAAGCAGACTGATCTCACAGGCTCGTTGAAAGGTCAAATACCTGGTTCCCATCCTTGGCCATTCTGAATCAGTAGCTCTAGTGTGGAACCTGGGAACCTCTATTTTTAATAAACTTCAAAAGTGATTCAAATGTAATTGGTCAGTGGAATGATGTCTGGGGACCACCAAACCTGTCTCTTTGAAGAAGCTGTGCTATTTTTCACTTTGGGAAAAATATTTAAGGGTCATTCCTTAGACTTCACTTTTTTTTTGAGATGACAGGTATCACCTCACTTCCTTTAAAGTGAGGGAAATTGAGGAAGTTAGAGTCACAGTTTAATGTAAGAATATGAGAAAATGAGGATTCACCCCTGCCCCAGTTTCACCCCGCAGAGTTTATTAAGGTCCTGAAAATGAAACCTGCTATAAAGAGCAAGGGTGAATTCCTCCAAAGGGTATGTGGAACTGTGTAAGGCAATTTGCACATTGTATATTTGACCATAATGAAGAGATGGAGCGGGGGAGCCTAGAAACTGCCCAAGAGTCCAGCATTTCACCCCTCATCTGACTGGTGCTGTAGAAATTGTCCAACCTTAACTGAGTGGTGGAGAATGACTGAAGTGTCTCTTGTTCACTAGCCATGATAGAAGTATCTCTTGTTAAAAGTTTACGTGGGCATGTACAAATACCCACGTAGCCTGAAAAGTCCTCTGGGAAACTAACACAAGGCCCCAAGTTCTTAATTAGCAGAGTGGATTCCCCTGCCCTGTCACTTAATGGTATTGCAAAACATGTGTTTGGCAACTAATTGGATGACCTGTAAAACTGGAATCCTGTCCACTTGTGGTCATTAAAGATCCCAGAACACTTTCCTTATGGCAGGTGGAGTCCTGGAATAGCTCCAACACTGATAATTAAATTAGATTCTGCCCAGCTCCCCTTTATACTTTCAATTTTACTCTGTTTCCTTTCTATCCTTAATTTCGGTGAACTTGTACATTAATAGAGAGCCACTGGGTTCCATAGAGGACTACAGTATAGTAACAATGTCTCCTGACTTACGGAGTGATATTCACTGTGTTAGTGGTTGACAGGCACACTTTGTACAAAAGGGAAGTTGTTGGATTGGTATCTGAAGAGACATGGAACCACTCCGAAAAATTAAGCCTGTTAAACATTTCAGCATATAATTAAAACTGTCCAATTAGCTTTTAGAAGTGCTATTTTTTTCCTTTTCTTTTCATGGATGATATCTTTCTATAAACAAAGTAATTAATAGGCATATTTTATTAGCAGAATGAATCCATGTGTTTAATTAAAAACACACACCAAAATATAAAAAGGCTGATCTCATTCACTAGGATAGAGGTAGAGACGAGAACAGTGAGACATAGTGGGAACCAATTTGGTGGCTTGAAATCTACTGATGCAGAATTTTACCTCAAGTTTCTTTATTATAAACAGTCTGCTTCTGATCTTCTACTACGTTTGTTCCAAAATGGGGTGGCTTTTAGGGCAGTATGTGTTCTCTTAATAGTTATATTCTTTTATTACCAGAAACTGTTTTATTAATACAAATGCTTTTTCAAGCAAATAAACATTCAGTGAACTGTGAATTTACTAAAAACAGAGTTGTATGTAAGGTGAACAAACTCCTATATGCTATTATTTAGCAAGTTGTCTATTTTTGGGAATTAAAATTCTCTCTGAAATATGTTTTAAGAATGAATGAAATTTCATTTTTAAATTGTGGATAAAAGTATTCAACTCTGTTAATAAACCATACAGCCCTTTCTTTGGTATGCAGATTAACTCAGACATATTGAGGAAAGTAAAACGTACTCCCTCATTTATATGGTTTGTCAACATTTGAGACTCAGTTGGAGACTGTTTTTGTTTACTTTTATTATTATTGTTAAACTAATTTTCTGTTTCAAATAATATATTTGATTCATAATTTCCTACTTTTAACACAGATGGGTCAACATACATAAACACAACGTTTACAACCTGAAAATTCTGTTACCATTTTCTGTGCATCTCTTCTCTAACCCACAATAAATAAGTGCTTTACTTCAATTGGACAAAGAAAGAAAGAAAAAAAGATAGAAATCAGAAGATAGACACCAGCTGGTTTCATTATAAGAAAGCTGGTTTTATTACCAGGGTTAATGTGAGGAAGAATTTTTTAAGAGTGCATTAAGGGTTTTGTAAAAGTGTTTTAAGTATAAACATATTCCTGTAATGACAATGTAAGTAACCTCAACAACATAGATTATAGTAAATTATAGTAACATAATTAGGAAGTGTACATTTTGAATGTTTATTATCTTTGTTTTGAATATACATTTTAACTATAAGTTTGTGTAATTTAATTTTTAATAATGGCTGTGTTTAACATTGACTCGCAAAATTTCTAAAAGAATTGGTCCTTGCAGTCAGGCACAAGTATGTTCCAACATTCCACCAGATACAATGCTGTTGGGTGGATTGGGGAAAACTAGGTTGAAAGTGGTATAAAACAGATAAATCTTCATTCCTTATAGCATAAAACAAAAGTACAATGACTGCGTAAAAAATAAGTTTTTCCAAAGACTTTTATATTATTCCTAACTTATTTAAATATGATTATAAGGAGAAGGATGGGAGGCTAACTGGTGATAGGATAGGACAAAGCTTTTATTGGAAGCTTTTCAGTTAATATTTAACCCCGAGTATGTACAAATTTGAAAAAAAAATCAACAGAAACAAAATAACTAATGAAAAAAAAAATGGTTTAATTCTACAGACATTTTGAAATAGTGTGAGATGGTGTTATTCCTCATGTGTCCTGTCTTGCTCACTGCTCTGGTCTATCAACAAGGAAAATGATCTAGTTCACTATTCGAGGTTCTTTTGCATCAAATTATTCAAAGGATCTAAAATTTGATATAACTGTTAGATATTTCTGACTGAGCTCATTTTAGCTGGTGTTTGAAAATTGGCTAATTTTTTATTGAAACTGTCAATTGGGATAAATTTGAATGTCTAATTTGCTGCTTTCTTCTGGTAGTCACTAAACCCTTATAATTTAGGCCATTGTCAGTGCACTAGGATTTTAATGAGGCAGCCGAATCCCATATGTTTATGTACATGGCTTTAACATCTCTAGTATGTTTATTTGTGTGGTGGTAGTACTTTAACACTCTGCTTTCCCAGAGGACATATAAACAGTCTGGTAACTTGATATATGATGTAACCATAAGAGACATACCAGTTAATCAAATGTCCTACATCCACCCACACCTTCAAGACCTGTCTGGTAAATGAGTGCATTGTAAATTCTGTTCATTCCTCTCTGATCAGGTCAGGTGCTTTTGTTTCTTCTTCCTCATTTCCACACTACTAATTCTCATTCCTATTACCTCAGTTTGGGATTATTGCACTGACCTCCTAACTCATCTTTCTACTTCCAAACTCTAGTGTTCAGTCCATTTTGAATCACATCGCTAAACTCATTTTCCAAAAATACTGCTTTAATGTCCCTCCTATGCTCAAAAATCTTCAGTGGTTTCATTCCCCACCCCCCCCAAGGTAAATTCACATAATCAGACCACTAATCTCCAAAGGGAGGTGGGTAGAATAAGACACACTTATGTATTTCATTCTTTAATCGTATTTTTGATCCACAAAAATAATGTGATTTCTCAGGATTCTGAACAAAGAATATCAATTAACAACATAAAAGGGGAATGGTTAGCAATAGCCTGGGTATATCCAGGAGATGTGAAAGAAAATCCATTGGAATATAGAAGAATATAGCAGAATTTTTAAATCTCTTTTTCTACATTATATAAATAACTATGCATATTTTTAAGTAAGAAAAGAAAAATTAAACTTTACCTACAGGGGTAGGAAAAGGTAGGTTTGGATAATATAAATAAATAATAATAATATAAGAATAAATTGTATTTTGTTGTAATCACAACTGTAACCTACTTTTGCCCATCACTGTACAGATTGATACAAGAACTGCCTTTCAGACTGTTTGTCAGATGATCATGTTACTCATGGCTTCTGAGTTATCCTATCTAATAAAAGAGTAATATGCAAATTGACCATCACTCCAACACACAAGATGGCTGCCCGCATGTGGACACAAGATGGCTGCCACAAGATGGCCAGCAGGGGAGGGCAGTTGGGAGGGACCAGGCCTGCAAGGGAGGGCAGTTAGGGGTGACCAGGCCAGCAGAGGAGGAAAGTTGGAGGCGACCAGGCCTGCAGGGAAGGGCAGTTGCGGGGGACCCAGGCCTGCAGGGGAGAGCAGTTGGGGGGTACCAGGCCTGCAGGGGAGGGGAGTTAAGGGTGACCAGGCCTGCAGGGGAAGGCAGTTAGGGGCAAACAGGCTGGCAGGGGAGCAGTTAGGCATCAATCAGGCTGGCAGGGCAGTGGTTAGGGGGTGATCAGGCTGGCAGGCAGAAGCAGTTAGGGGCAATCAGGAAGGCAGGCAGGAGAGCAGTTGGGAGCCAGCAGTCCTGGATTGTGAGAGGGAGTCCGACTGCCTGTTTAGGCCCGGGCCTAAACGGGCAGTCGGACATCCCTCGAGGGGTCCCAGATTAGAGAGTGTGCAGGCTGGGCTGAGGGACACACACCCCGCCATGCACGAATTTCATGCACTGGGCCTCTAGTCCTATATAATAAAGAGGTAATATGCAAATTGACCATCATACCCTCACAAGATGGCTGCTTATGACCAGGCCGCCAGGGGGGTTAGTGAGGGACGACCATACGACTGAACAAGCAGGCTGCGTGGGGTGACCAGGCCAGCAGGGGGGCTAATGAGGGATGACCAAATAAGCGAACAAGCAGGCTGCGTGGGGTGACCAGGCTGGCAGGGGGTTTAGTGAGGGATAACCAAATGACTGAACAGCAGGCTTTGTGGGGTGACCAGGCTGGTGGGGGGGCCATGAGGGGTGACCAGGTGGCAGGGGAGACATTTGGGGGTGACCAGGCTAGTAGGGGGGGCAGTTGGGGGCAACAGGCCGGCAGGGGGGTGGGCAGTTAGGGGCAACCAGGCAGGCAGGCAGGTGAGTGATTAGGAGCCAGCAGTCCAGGATTGTGAGAGGGATGTCTGACTGCCAGCAGTTGGACATCCCCCGAGGGGTCCTGGATTGGAGAGGGTGCAGGCTGGGCTGAAGGGACCCCCCCCATGCATGAATTTTGTGCACTGGACCTCTAGTCTTGAAATTATAGTTGAAGTTTCAAAGTACTTAGAAGATACACTAATTTTTTGGGTTAGTTTCCAGCATATGGTGATGTTTTTCTATTTAGATGTATCTAGTTATGGATTTTTTGATTTGTAGTTACATGAATGGGCAAGTGGCTTAATTAAAAAGACTTCAGGAAAGTCTTCACAGATTGAAGAGAATAGTAACTGCAAGTATAAGAGAACAACAACAAAAAGGCCAACTGTTACTTCTAGTCTTAGTGTACACACTTTGTAAGCCACATTATGCAATAATAATATTGCAAGTAATCAACTCAGACAAGAACTTGGTCCAAATGATTTAAATTACTGAAATGACTACTTGAAATAGGAATTCATGTCTTTATATTTAATAATATAGTTCACTTAAGTGTATATTGTGCTTGAGATTTTAAAGTCATTAAATTAGCAAGATATTGTAAACTGAAAACCTAAAAAGAACATAGTTGAATTTTGTGGAACTTGAACTTGAGTTAGTTTTCTTTAAAAGAACAAATACAAAATTGCAAATGCAAAATCAAATATGAAAGTGAATATTTGTCTAGAATGAGAAAAGAAATCACAACAGATAACTCATAAAAAGCAGGAAATACCACAAACAACACAAGATCCAGACAAATAACATAATAGTTTTATAAATGAACTGCTGACATGTCCCTATGCTACATTTTCCCTGTATCTTACTGCATCTTTTTTGAGCACCTCATATAACAATTACGTTGTATTATTTTCTGCAGATAAAATAGAAAAATAATTCATACTTTCCTTTAGGATGACTGATCAAATTATTATTGACAATAATTTTATATTAATAACTAGAGGCCCAGTGCATGAAAATTCATGCACTGGAGGGGGGTGTCCCTCAGCCCGGCCTGCTCCCTCTCACAGTCTGGGAGCCCTCAGGGGTGGGAGGCGACCCGGTGATCAGGGAAAGGTGACGCCCCCATCACACCTCTGCTGCTGCCACTGCCAGCAGCGCAAGTCTTGGCCGGCCCTGGTTACCTGAGCCTTGGGCGGCCCTGGGCAGCTAGGCAGCCGCCATCTGAGGCTTGCCTGTGCCTTGGGCTGGCCCTGGGTGGCTGGGCAGCCGCCATCTGAGGCTTGCCTGTGCCTCGGGCCAGCCCTGGGCGGCTGGGGGGCTGAGGGAACTGGGGGAATCTGGAGGCAGGCGCGCGGAGTGGCTGGGCCTGCCTGGGGGTGGGCCCGGCCTTGCCATGTGCCTGCCACACCGGCGGGGCTGTGGGGACTGGGCACCGCCATCTTGTGGCTGTGGGTGCCACCATCTTTGAGGGCAGGGCAGTCAATTAGCATATTCCCTCCTTAGTGGCTGTGGGTGCCACCATCTTTGGGACGGCATGAGGGTCAATTAGCATATTCCTTCTTTATTAGATAGGATGTTACATGGATTTCTAGGATTGTAGTCAAATTTGGGGAAACCTCTATAATGTTTACATTTGAATTGTAAGATATTTTTGGAGATTCATATTTCATCATGTAAGACTCACTTTAAATGCTCTTTGAATGAATAATACTAATAATCAGAGCAAATTCAAGTGCATTTAAAATCTGCTCTTATGTTGTTGTGAGCTATATAATTGTATAATCAAGTTATTCTTTTTTTTAAAAATAAATCTTTATTAAGATTATTACAATTGTTTCTCCTTTTCCCCCCATAGCTCCCCTCCACCCGGTTCCCACCCCACCTTCTGCCCTTACCTCCCCCGCACTGTCCTCATCCATGGGTGTATGATTTTTGTCCAGTCTCTTCCCGCACCCCCCATACCCCTTCCCCCCTGAGAATTATCAGTCCACTCCCTTTCTATGCCCCTGATTCTATTATATTCACCAGATTATTCTGTTCCTCAGGTTTTTAATTCACTTGATTTTTAGGTTCACTTGTTGATAGATATGTATTTGTTGTTCATAATTTTTATCTTTACTTTTTTCTTCTTCCTCTTCTTTAAGAATACCTTTCAGCATTTCATATAATACTTGTTTGGCGGTGATGAACTTCTTTAGCTTTTTCTTATCTGTGAAGCTCTTTATCTGCCCTTCAATTCTGAATGATAGCTTTGCTGGGTAGAGTCATCTTGGTTGTAGGTTCTTGCTATTCATCACTTTGAATATTTCTTGCCACTCCCTTCTGGCCTGCAGAGTTTCTGTTGAGAAATCAGCTGACAGTCGTATGGGTGCTCCCTTGTAGGTAATTAACTGTTTTTCTCTTGCTGCTTTTAATATTCTCTCTTTGTCTTTTGCTCTTGGCATTTTAATTATGATGTGTCTTGGTGTGGTCCTCTTTGGATTCCTTTTGTTTGGGGTTCTGTGCACTTCCTGGACTTGTAAGTCTATTTCTTTCACCAGGTGGGGGAAGTTTTCGGTCATTATTTCTTCAAATAGGTTTTCAGTATCTTGCTCTCTCTCTTCTTCTGGCACCCCCATAATTCTGATGTTGGTATGCTTGAAGTTGTCCCAGAGGCTTCTTACACTATCTTCAACTTTTTGGATTATTTTTTCTTTTTGCTTTTTCGGTTGAGTGTTTTTTGCTTCTTTGTATTTCAGATCTTTGACTTGATTCTTGTGTTCCTCTAGTCTGTTGTTGGGTCTCTGTATAATATTTTTTATTTCAGTCAGTGTATGTTTAATTTCTAGTTGGTTCTTTTTCATATCTTCGAGGGTCTCGTTATATTTATCGACCTTTTCTAGGATATTCTTGAAAAGCCTTATAACCGTGGTTTTGAATTCTATATCCAGTCGTTTGTTTTCCTCCATTTCTTTCATTTGTGATCTGTTTCTTTGACACCGCATTTTCATTGATTCCCTGAGTTGGTAGGGTAGATTTGTGTGCTAGGTTTCCTATATGGCCCAGTGGGTCGGCTTCCCCAGTTAACCTGAGGTGGACACTCTTGGTTGCACCCCTTTGTGGACTGTGTGTACAGCCTTGTTGTAGTTAAGTCTTGATTGTTGTTGGTATCACTGGGAGGAATTGACCTCCAGGCCAGTTGGCTGTAAGGATCAGCTGTGTCTATGCTGGGAGAAGTTCGGTGCTGGAGACAGCCTTATAGGATTAGACTTGCCAAATTGCAATAGCCTCTGTGCTCAGCTTGGATGGGGTGGAGTCTTAGGGTGGAGCAGACAGTCTTGGCTTCCAGTCAGCCTTGCCCTTGCGCGCATGCGTGTCTGTAGACCTCTGCCTTCCCCGGCTCCCGAGTCTCTGCCAGAGAGTCCAGATTCCCCCCCTTAAGAGCGCGGGTCCCCAGGGGCTTGCCTGGAACTGGGGTTCAGTGCAGTCAGAATTGGGGTTCAGTGCAGTCAGGAGCTTCAGACTCCCTTCTGCTAGGGAAAGCCTGTGGCAACCTCCGCAGCCTTTGTGCACACTGGCGCGCACGCCTCCAGAACCCTTCCTGCCGGGGCTCCCCCGGGTCTCCCCTGGGTCTTCGAGTCTCTGGGTGCCTTTCTCTCTACCTGACAGTCCAGACTCCCCCTGTATGAGCCTGGGTCCACAGGGTTTCGCCCGGAACTGGGGTTCAGTGCAGTCAGAACTGGGGTTCAGTGCGGTCCGGGGCTTCCTTCCCCCTTCCGCCAGAGAAAGTCAGCCAGGCTCTCAGCCGCCCTTCCTCTCTGCGCGCACAAAGCCCCTTTGCCGTACCTCCAATTCTCTGTGAGCTTTTCTCTTTCCTTCTAGTTGTAGAATTTTCACTCAGCCAGCTTTCCTGTGGTTCTGGATGGTGTCCGTTCTGTCTTTTAGTTGTAGTTTTGAAATTGTTGTGCGAGGCAGCAGTTTAGGTGCTTACCTATGCCGCCATCTTGGTTTCTTCCTCAAGTTATTCTTATACTACATATTTTGACATGGATAAACATGTGTAGGACACTTGTTCTTTATTTCGCTATGTTGGTGGCAATTTTTTATGTCACTTTACCTGGAACTGCTAAATATCTTCATGATTGGATACATGACACATGGTAAGATGTGATCTGATAGCTGGGATACATAAAACATGTGACTTCACACACAGACCTACTCATTGATTCTAGTATTGTCTTATAATACTAGAATGGGTTTGTGCCTTACCAACACAGGAATTTTGAGAAATTCTGTTTCATGCGAATATGATAAAAACTAAAACTAAAAAAGTATGATTTGTTTAAAATTTAATAATATAATGACAGGAGAGAATTTCCATTGAGAACCAGCTCTTTTGCTTATAATCTGACATTTCTGATTACTAGAAGAATTTTTACAGACAAGCTTCTGGTTCCAAAATTTCAAACCTTGCTTCTTTTCCATTTCCATGTAGTTTTGACCCTGCACACCATAGAACACACTCCACTTGCACCTCGATGTCACAACCACACGGGAGTCAATAGAGTGGGCAGGAATATTCCTGGGAGGTATCTTCTGCTGGGATGGCTAGTAATAACCAAAGTCCCCATGGAGGAGCCTAGGAACCTTAGAAATATATTCCATTACATGTATCCCGTATGTCCCCTATGGAGAAAAGCCATATGAGTGTAGTGATTATGGGAAGTCTTTCAGCCAAAGCTCTAAGCTAATTGAACATCACAGTGGTCACACTGGTGAAAGGCCTTACCAGTGTAGTGAATATGAGAATTTTTTTAAAATATATTTTATTGATTTTTTTACAGAGAGGAAGGGAGAGGGATAGAGAGTTAGAAACATCAATGAGAGAGAAACATCGATCAGCAGCCTCCTGCACACCCCCTACTAGGTATGTGCCTGCAACCAAGGTACATGCCCTTGACTGGAATCGAACCTGGGACCCTTGAGTCCAACGGCCGATGTTCTATCCACTGAGCCAAACTGGTCAGGGCTGAATATGAGAAGTTTTTGAGACTGAGATCTTACCTTTTCTGACACCAGAAAAGCACTGTGAGAGAAGTGAATGTGGGAAAAACTTTGGACAGTTTTTTTCTTTTTCCCCATTAAGCTAAATGTACTCCTAAGTCTGTTTTTACTTTTTGGATTCCAAAACAGCTCGCAGCCACTTATGCCCTATCTAACTCAAAGGAAGAGCAACAGAAGGAAGTCTGAATGGAAAGAAACAACAGTCTTAATTGTGATCAAAATATCTTACCTTTATCTCACCTCTGCAACCTTTACTGACACATATGATCGTGTGGATACATTTCAGGGAGGATGCTCACGCAGGGGAAGTGTCCTGAACTTAACTTAAGCTTCATGGTAAATTGATCTCTGTCTTCAGAAAACAAAACTATTTTAATGGTGTTTAAAGGCATTTAAAACAATAAAATATAGAACTAAAATGATAAATTCTCTAGAGATTCCTTTCTTAGTTAAAAATGAAAAACAAACAAAACACTCAACATATTTTTTGCCAGGTATGTCAGCCAGTAAAATCAATTATCAAAATGAGATGTGGTCCCGGCCAGATGGCTCAATTGGTTGGCGCATTGACCAGTACACCAAAAAGGTTGCAGGTTTGATTCCTGGTCAGGGCACATACCTAGTTTGTTTGTTCAGTCAGTTGGGGTGCATATGGAAGGCAACTGATTGATGTTTCTTTCTCATATTGATGCTTCTCTCTCTCTCCTTTTCCTCTCTCTGAAATCAATAAACATATCTTTGAGTGAGGATTTTAAAAAATAAAATAAATATAGAGCCAGACTTTTGAATTGCCATGTTATTTAAAGATTGGTAAATAGTATGTTAAATCATATTGTTGTCATTTAAAATATTGATGTTTTTCACAGATGACAAAAAGAATTTTTATACCATAAATACAAAAAATTTAATATTATTTCATCCTTTAAGAATATATAAAGTGCATAATCATATATCAACTTGTACATACACACATATATACACACATACATGTTGGGAGGTATGCTCATAATCTAAGATGCACAATCCAAAATATTTGGATGTCATTGAATTAGGCACTTAGAACCTCAAAATTTGACCCCATAGGACCCCATCTCTTTAGGTAGCCAGAATATTCCCACACCCTAAAATAAGACTTTATATCCCCATCTCAGTGTCCTTATCCAAGTAAATCGTATCCCATTTTCCAGCCTGGCATATCCCCTTTCCTTCTGGCACACTCTCTTATCTATCTTCAAGGACCTGATCTTTATACATTTTATTTATTTATTTATTTTTAGAATTATTCTTTTTTTAAAAAAATAAATCTCTATTGTTCAGATTATTACAATTCTTCCTCTTTTTTCCCCACCATAGTTCCCCTCCACCTGGTTCCCACCCCACCCTCTGCCCTCACCCCCCACCCCCACTGTCCTCATCCATAGGTGTACTCGATTTTTGTCCAGTCTCTTCCCGCACTCCCTACACCCCTTCTCCCCTGAGAATTGTCAGTCCACTCCCTTTCTATGCCCCTGATTCTATTATATTCACCAGTTTATTCTATTCATCAGATTTTTTTATTCACTTGATTTTTAGATTCACTTGTTGATAGATATGTATTTGTTGTTCATAATTTTTATCTTTACCTTTTTCTTCTTCTTCCTCTTCTTAAAGAATACCCTTCAGCATTTCATATAATACTGGTTTGGCGGTGATGAACTTCTTTAGCTTTTTCTTATCTGTGAAGCTCTTTATCTGCCCTTCAATTCTGAATGATAGCTTTGCTGGGTAGAGTAATCTTGATTGTAAATTCTTGCTATTCATCACTTTGAATATTTCTTGCCACTTCCATCTGGCCTGCATAGTTTCTGTTGAGAAATCAGCTGACAGTCGTATGGGTGCTCCCTTGTAGGTAACTAACTGTTTTTCTCTTGCTGCTTTTAATATTCTCTCTTTGTTTTTTGCTCTTGGCATTTTAATTATGATGTGTCTTGGTGTGGTCCTCCTTGGATTCCTTTTGTTTGGGGTTCTGTGCACTTCCTGGACTTGTAAGTCTATTTCTTTCACCAGGTGGGGGAAGTTTTTGGTCATTATTTCTTTAAATAGGTTTTCAGTATCTTGCTCTCTCTCTTCTTCTGGCACCCCCATAATTCTGATGTTGGTATGCTTGAAGTTGTCCCAGAGGCTCCTTACACTATCTTCAACTTTTTGGATTATTTTTTCTTTTTGCTTTTCCAGTTGGGTGTTTTTTGCTTCTTTGTATTTCAAATCTTTGACTTGATTCTTGGGATCCTCTAGTCTGCTGTTGGATCTCTGTATATTATTCTTTATTTCAGTCAGTGTATGCTTAATTTTTAGTTGGTTCTTTTTCATATCCTCGAGGGTCTCACTAAATTTATGGGCCTTTTCTAGAAAATTCTTGAAAAACCTTATAACCGTGGTTTTGAACTCTATATCCAGTCATTTGCTTTCCTCTATTTATTTCATTTGTGACCTCTTTCTTTGTCTCCACATTTTGGCTACTTCCCTGAGTTGATAGAGTGGCTTTGTGTGCTAGGTGTCCTATAGGGCCCAGTGGCTCAGCCTCCCCAGTTACCTGAGGTGGACACTCTTGGTGCACCCCTTTGTGGGCTGTGTGCACAGTCTTGTTATAGTTAAGCCTTGATTGTTGTTGGTATCACTGGGAGAAATTGACCTCCAGGCCAATTGGCTGTGAGGATCAGCTATGTCTACAATGGGAGAACTTCTGTGCTGGAGACACCCTTATGAGGCAAGACTTGCTTCAGTGGGGCTTTGGTGCTCACTGAGTCTGCCCCCTGAGTATGTCCCTTATGGATCTGAGGAGTTGTAATCTGGATGGTCCTACTCTGACCCCTGGGTACACTGGCTCTGGGATCTCCAAGGAGGTGCTAATTTAACCTCTGCCTGAGGCCACCCAGCAGGAGCTATGGAGAGATCTGCAGATTCCTCTTCTTTGTTTGGGTTTTGGAGGTGCCCAGATGAGGCCCAGCTGTGAAGCAATGCAAGCTGCTGTGGGGCCTTGGGCCTTCTTTTGGAGGTTCTGGGTCTTTCTGACTCAGCTACAGTTTGTTAGGTAAGTTTAGATTTCAAAGGACCAGGTCATTCATATGCAAAAGCCTCTGCGCACAGCTGGGGTGGGGCGGAGTCTCAGGGCAGAACAAACAGCATTGGTTTCCTATCAGCCCTGCCCTAAGAGGCCCCTGGATCTCAGTGTCCCTTGGTAATCACAGCAAGCACCTCTGAGAGAAAGCCGCCCTCGAGTTCTGCCCACTGCCAGGCAGTCCAGTTTCTCCCCGAATGAGTCTGGGTCCCCAGAGTCTCGCCCGGAATTGGAGTTCAGAGCATTCGGGAGCTTTTGTTTCCCTCCCGCTTGTAAAAGACAGCCGCGTACTCAGTTGCCAGCCCTCTCTACGCGTGCGCCTTCGTACCTCTGCCTTTACTTCCGCAGCTTCTCTGAGTCTCAGTGTGCTTTTCTCTTTTCTTCTAGTAGAATTTCCACTCAGCCAGCCTTCCTGTGGTTCTGGATGATGTCCGTTTTGTCTTTTAGTTGTAGTTTTGAAGTTGTTGTGCAAGGCAGCAGTTCAGGTGTTTACCTATGCCGCCATCTTGGTTTCTCCAAGGACCTGATATTTAAACACTCACTTGGCTTCCTCAGTTTTCAGAGTTCTCTCATTTTGTTAAATAAATAGTACTTATTTATTTTTAGCAGGCCATAGCACCAAGTGATAGCATACTTTAAGGCACCTCTTTTATTGTATTACTTGTTTTAATGCATATATATATATCTTATTTTGCAGGTTCTCAAAGGAAACCTCTCTCTTGCACTTTATTCCCACAATACCTAACAAGTCTAGGAAGCTAATAGATTCTCTATGAAGTTTTCTGAAATCAATACCTGTTTTGGAAAAAAAATCAAGTTAATGGGAGGTATCTTTGGAGTTCACAAAACCCTCCGTTGGGAGAGGGTGTGTGTGAAGGCAGTCATAATGGCAGCCTTTGTCTTCCCAGTGAGTCTGTGGGAGGAAGCTCTCCCCTTTACACTCGTCTCTCTCACTGAGAATGTAGTCCTTATGCTGGATAAGTAAGTGATATACACTAGAATCTCAAACTGACACTAAAGGGGAAGAACGATTTTATTTGGAGTCACAATGTGATTAATATATTCTCTTTCCCAAACTAGATGATTTTATCTCCTCAACAATATTTTTGCCTTATTCATCATAAGATCATGTTCACTAACAATGGCAAGATGGGAAGGGGGTGTCTGTTCATCTCACACTAGTATGGCATCTCTGTAGAAAGAAAACAAATTGATAAAAAATAAATCCTGTTTTTTTGTTGAGTGTCCTTGGGGACTTGGCTCTTTGGAAGTGCACTGTCACTGTCCCTCTGAAGGTGTTGGTTCTTTTTAACAGCAGAGGTCCTCCTTGCTCAGCAGTCCTCTGGGATCCAGGAACTACTCACCCTAATAGCCTGAGACCGTTGGAACTGCATGACTTACACGGATGATTAAAAGCCACTGTCTGTGCTAAAACTGGGTTTAGGATATCTTTTCATTGTGACACATGCCAACATTTCAAGGTTCTAATTAGCTGCTAATCAGGGTAAAAAGATCAGAATAAGCAGCACTGAATTACCATGTGGAAGTATATGCAAATCACTTGGGTTAAAGCTAAGAAAGAATTTGTACTTTAGGGAATAAAAAGCTACATTAATCTAGAATTATCAAATGCTTGTAAATGTACTCTTGACCTCGTCATGAGGCCAGACAGAAGAATTCTGTGGTCTAGAGCCCACATTTCCTGAACTCTGCTAAAGCAGGCGGGCTCTGGTGTGGTAGGTTCCATCTGAGTCACAGGGAGTGGAAAGAACCAAGCCTACACTAATCTGAGTGCGTCTGGGGTCCCAAGCTCAGGAGACTGGGACACGTTCTACCCTGTGCCACCCACATTTTCCCATCTGTATCTACATCCTACTGTGTTATCAGACGCTGCAGATGGAGCTTCCTGTGCCATTGTTAATTATTATTATTTTTTTATCTCTTCACCCATAATGTCTCTAAATCTCCTGGCTTTGGAACTGTTGTCTTTGTTGGACAGAAATGATAGCCTTCTGAGATGGTGATGGCGGCACTGCTTTGTGAGCAATGTGGCTACTATTCGAGTTTTAAAAAATAATAATTACGTCCTGACACTTTAAAAAGTAAATTTCTTTGTAATGAGTTCTTGTGTTTAGAATTGCTTTGAAATTCACTAGTGTTTTCCCTTTAAACAAGGAGAAAAGACTCAGTTTGTTTCCCTTGTTTGGGGTCCTTTGGGATGAAAAGCTCTATGGAACTGTAAGCTATTATTAATCTGTCCCTTCTCCAGAATATGTTGACGGGGGCTCTGAAATATATATCAGCTGATGGTCTGTCTTGGCTCAAAGGAAGCTGCAAAATTATTTTTCTGCATGTACTTTGAATTTGCCTAACGCCTGTCTATTTCATAGAAGTAGAAGTGACATTCTGTGCCTGAAGCATCTATTGGTTTTTTAAAAATAGTTTTTATTGATTTCAGAGAGGAAGGGAGAGGGAGAGATAGAAACATCAATGATGAGAGAGAATCATTGATTGACTGCCTCCTGCACACCCCACACTGGGGACTGAGCCCGCAATCAGATCGTGGGAATCCAACTGTGCCCTCCTGGTTCATAGCTCAACGCTCAACCACTGAGCCACGCCAGCTGGGCCACCTGCTGGTTTTAATAGTTACAATCAGGTTCATTCAACCATATAGATGCTACCTCCTAGATAATACCCAATGCTTTTCTCTAAGTGGTTTGTATAGCAAGGGTGGGGAGGGGTTTAGGTCTGCCTGGATGCAGAAGGATAAGTCGTGCAGATTTCCTTCAGAGCTTTGCATTCCATAACAGCACCTTGCTGCCTGCTGAATCTTTTGCAGTTGCTTACAGGTATTGACTAGTAAGAGGAAGAGAAAGTCACCATGTCTTATCTCATGTAGCTTTACCAGCTGTGTGCTTAGTTGCAATTTTTGAGCAATACTTCCTTTTCCAATGTTATGTTACAGCTGGTGTGGACTGATCCCAAACTATCCATATGTCATGGCCTCCACTCCCAGTGCCCTCTGTGGGATATTAAGAACTTACATGTGTGTATCAGTGTGTTGGCCACTGCATAAGCAGGACAGAGTGACAGCTCAAGATGACCCCAATGCAGGTGGACGTGTGGAAAGGGTGATGGGAACTAGCAACCGTCGAGCACCGCAGGAATAGACAAGGCTACAGATTTGCATTGTGGATCAGTTAACGTAAGTGCATTTGGTGAATTTCCATGTTTACTAGGGTGATACTTGTGGAAATTAGGGGTGTTTTCATTATAACTTGGAAAGGAATGAAAGCTCTAGAGCTCTTTCTAGTTCCCTGTCTCTGAACTCCGAGAGGATTTTAGTTGCCTCAGTAGCATGGGAAGCATCGGGACATCATCCTGTCAAGGGTCCCACTTGGACTTAGTCCTAAGTATATCTGTGAAGCTAAATCTTCACCATGTGTTTTAGTTGCCTATTCTCACCAAAACCCCAGTGGTTTAAACAATGATTATTTATTTGTTTATAATACCTTGGTCTTTGTTTTTTTTGCTTTTCAGTTTTCAATGATTCTATTGATATAGCCTCTACCTTAGAAATTCTCTCCTCGGCCATGCCTAGTTTACTAATAAGTCCACTGAAGGCATTCTTCATGTCCTTTACATTGCCTTTGATCGCTATAATTTCTTTTGGTTCTTTCTTAGGATTTCCATCTCTCTGCTTACACTGCCCATCTATTCTTGCATGCTGTCTACTTTATCCATTAGAGCCCTTAGCATATTAATCATAGTGTTTTAAAATTTATGGTCTAATAATTCCATGATCCCTGCCATGTCTGGTGCTGATGACTGCTCTGTCTCTTCAAATTGTGTTTGCTTTTTGGTATGCCTTGTAATTTTGTCTTGATAACTGGTAAAAGGAACTGCTATAACTAGGCCTTTAGCAATGTGGGGTGAGATGTGAGGGAGGGGAAGTGTTCTATAGTCTATGAATAGGTCTCAGTCTTTTAGTGAGCTTGTGCCTCTGGACTTTGCAAATGCTTCTTGGGCCCTCCTCTTCCCCAGGTGGCTCAAGATGGCTAGAGCAGGCTCAAGTTGGGATTTCCTTTCCTCCAAGAAAGTTAGGTTCTGATAACTAGTTTCTCCCGAGGACAGGCCTTGTGAAGAAGAACAAAATAGAAAAGATATATATACTTCCATGTTCATTGCAGCATTATTTACAATAGCCAAGACATGAAAAAAACTTAAGTGTTTACTGATGGATGAATGAATAAAGAAAATGTGGTACATATGTACAATGGAGTATCATTCAGTCGTAAAAAATAATGAAATCTTGCCATCTGTGACAACATGGATGAAATGTGAAGGCATCGTGCTAAGTGAACTAAATCAGATAGAGAAAGACAAATTCCATATGATATCACTTACATGTGGAACAAAAACAAAACAAAATAAAACCATGCTCATAGATACACAGACAAAATTGGTGGTTGCCGGAAAGAGAGAGGGAGGGACATGAAATGGATAAAGAGAGTAAAAAAGATACAAACTTGCAGTTATAAAGTAACTAAGTCACAGGGATATAATGCACAGCATGCTGACTATATCATAAAAGGCCTGTGGTCATGATGCCGGCAGCGTCCGCGGAGCGTGCGATATGGCCCTGATGACAGGCTAGGCCTAGGGGACCCTACACATGCACTATTTAATAGTGCGCTGGGCCTCTAGTAGTTAATAATACTGTCCTGCATATTTGAAAGTTGCTAAGGAAGTAAATCTTAAAAGTTCTCATCACAAGAAAAAAAATTCTGTAACGCTGTGTGCTGATGGATGTTAACTAGATTATTGTGGTGATCACTTTTCAGTATACACAAATATCAAATCATTAAGTTGTATACCTAAAACTAATATGATGTTGACTATCAATTATCCCTCAATTTAACAAAAGAAAGAAAAAGAGCAGTGCTCTGGCTGTTTCAAAATGGTTCCTTTTTCTCTCCCCAGCTGTTTACTGTGGGAATCTGGTTGAGCTCTTGGAGGCCAATCTCACAATACTAGTATTGTGGGGCCCCCCATGACGGGGTCCCCTTGGAATCTGTAGCAACAAGCCTCCAGCTCGGGTGCAGGTCAGGTTTTCCTCCCCAGTGCCTGTTCCTACGGCAGCTTCCTTGGCGTCTCTGCTCTGGTGAATTGTTATTTTCTACCTTCTCCTGTTGGTCCCTCCAGTCTTGGGGCAGCCATTTGCCCCTCTCCTACAGACTCGAGAGGAGTTTGTTTTTGAATCTGTTCAGCTTTTTCTTTGTTGTTAGGACAGAACGGGGATTTCCGTGCCACTGACATGTGGAACCGGAACACCTGCTTATGATTCTTTAATTTGGCTGTGACTCGGTAAGGCCAGCATGATACCCCCCATGGGGTGGTATCTTCCAGGGTGGCTCACCCACAGGGCAAGCAAATTGGTACTCAGTTGGGGCAGCCAGCCACGGGTACCCGGTTGGCAGGATTCCCAGGTTATGTTCCACATGGACTCTCCATGGGCCAGCCTGGGCTTCCGCACAGCAAGGGGGTCCAGGGTAGCCAGGTTTCTCACATGTGGCTAGCTCTGCCTCCAGCCCCCCACCTCCTGCAGTGCAAAAAGCAGAAGTTTCCAGATCTTTTCAAGGCTTAGTCCTGCATCTTGTGCAGGATCACTTCTGCCAGATCCGATTTAAGGGCAGGGCCTACATAGGTTGTGAGCACACACAGGAAGTGTGGTTCGTTGGGGTCATCAATGGAATCGTCTTCCAGTTTGGTTCCCTGGCTCTAGGTGGCTGTCCCTGCCTGGATCCCCTCCGTATTAATTTGGCACCTTCATTCTTCAAGGTTTTAGGGTCCTGCCTTCCTCTTGCCAGAACTTTTAAGGACTGAAGTCTTTCTCCTTAAACTGTGTCCTCCTGGCAGCTACCAGATGCCCTGCTCTGCCTTGTTGGCACAGCTTTATTTTCCTCCAGGACTTTCTGAAGGCTGCCTACCAATCGCCCAGGCCGTTGGTGTGTTCCTGACTCTCACGCAGAGGCCTGGGTGCACCTCGGTATATGGACTGTGTGCCAAGGACTGTGGGCAATTTGAGAGAAAAGCATCATCCCATCTTTGAGGGATCATCTTCCCTCAAAGCAGATTTAACTCAAAACGGGGATTTAAAAATATTCTCATTTCAATTATTATTTTTCTATAAAGTTTCTCTATAAAAGCGAATGTGGATAGGTTCACGAATAAATGCTGTCCTGTTGACTTTTTAAGCTAGAATATGAGGCTCCAAGGACATTTACAGCTTAGTATGGCTGCTTCAACTGAGTCCCCAGATTTCTGGGGCCATGGGTGTCTTCTCTCACGCCACTGCCAGTCTGTTGGGTTTTTGTTCCTAGAGACTTTCCCTCTCACCTTGCTTATCCCGCCATCCACCAGGCCCAGGTTGGACTACGTGGTGGCCTGGGCCCCAATGACGGTACTTTTGACCCTTGTTGTCTATAGCAGCTTCCCTGTAACGGAGGAGGGAAAGTACATTGTTTCGATATCCTCTTTCTGGGGCCCAAATCCTGTTCTAAATTTTGCTCCCTGTCTTCTGCATAGTGTTTGCCCCTCCCACTCCACATGCTTTCCCAGCCATCCTCTCAATACTGCTGATTGAGAATACTCAATCAATACAGACTGGATTGTGCTGTTTGAATGTAAGGAAGCCCAGAGGCCAAGGATCTCACCCTCTGTCCTGTGGCCAGCATGGCCGAGCCCTCTAGAAGCGCTGGGGCACATCAGCGGCTCCTCATTTCTGATCCTGGTATTCTGCAAAGTCTTTGAAGGCTGCGCTGCCCCAAGGCTGAGTCAGTCACTGGGACCCAATGCTATCTCCCCAGTGGAGAAGGGCTGGTGTGTAGAGAGCTTAGTGGTGACTTTTGGGCCGGCCTTGGGAGTGCCAGCAAGCTCTGTCTCCTCTGTGTGGCACTGGCTGGGGCCTCCAGCTCTTAGAGAGCCAGGCGATTGTGTTTCTCCTGCAGGGGTGACAGGAGGCTGGGCACCACGGTCAGTGTGTGCTGGGGATGACAAGTGCTGGGAGTGCATTGCTGAGCTCCAATAGGCCTGTAGGTAACTACAGAGGAATAAGGTTGTCTTCCACATGGCGGCTCACATCTTAGCCTGAGTCCCCTGGTATTTATTTATTTTTTAATTTAATAAATCTTTATTGTTCAGATCATTGTTCCTCTTTTTTCCCCACATAGCTCCCCTCCACAATTGTTCCTCTTTTTTCCCTCCCAAGCTCCCCTCCACCTGGTTCCCACCCCACCCTCTGCCCTTACCCTCCACCCCCACCCCCACTGTCCTCATCCATAGGTGTACGATTTTTGTCCAGTCTCTTCCTGCACCTCCCACACCCTTTTCCCCCGAGAATTGTCAGTCCACTCCCTTTCTATGCCCCTGATTCTATTATATTCACTAGTTTATTCTATTCATCAGATTTTTTTATTCACTTGATTTTTAGATTCACTTGTTGATAGATATGTATTTGTTGTTCATAATTTTTATCTTTACCTTTTTCTTCTTCTTCCTCTTCCTAAAGAATACCTTTCAGCATTTCATATAATACTGGTTTGGTGGTGATGAACTTCTTTAGCTTTTTCTTATCTGTGAAGCTCTTTATCTGCCCTTCAATTCTGAATGATAGCTTTGCTGGGTAGAGTCATCTCGGTTGTAGGTTCTTGCTATTCATCACTTTGAATATTTCTTGCCACTCCCGTCTGGCCTGCATAGTTTCTGTTGAGAAATCAGCTGACAATCGTATGGGTGCTCCCTTGTAGGTAACTAACTGTTTTTCCCTTGTTGCTTTTAATATTCTCTCTTTGTCTTTTGCTCTTGGCATTTTAATTATGATGTGTCTTGGTGTGGTCTTCCTAGGATTCCTTTTGTTTGGGGTTCTCTGTGCTTCCTGAACTTGTAAGTCTATTTCTTTCACCAGGTGGGGGAAGTTTTCTGTCATTATTTCTTCAAATAGGTTTTCAGTATCTTGCTCTCTCTCTTCTTCTGGCACCCCCATAATTCTGATGTTGGTATGCTTGAAGTTGTCCCAGAGGCTCCTTACACTATCTCCATATTTTTGGATTATTTTTTCTTTTTGCTTTTCCAGTTGGGTGTTTTTTGCTTCTTTGTATTTCAAATCTTTGACTTGATTCTTGCGATCCTCTAGTCTGCTGTTAGATCTCTGTATAACATTTTTTTATTTTAGTCAGTGTATGCTTAATTTCTAGTTGGTCCTTTTTCATATCCTCGAGGGTCTCACTAAATTTATGGGCCTTTTCTAGAAAATTCTTGGAAAACCTTATAACCGTGGTTTTGAACTCTATATCCAGTCGTTTGCTTTCCTCCATTTCTTTCATTTGTGACCTCTTTCTTTGTCTCCACATTTTGGCTGCTTCCCTGAGTTGATAGAGTGGCTTTGTGTGCTAGGTGTCCTATAGGGCCCAGTGGCTCAGCCTCCCCAGTTACCTGAGGTGGACACTCTTGGTGCACCCCTTTGTGGGCTGTGTGCACAGTCTTGTTGTAGTTAAGCCTTGATTGTTGTTGCTATCACTGGGAGAAATTGACCTCCAGGCCAATTGGCTGTGAGGATCAGCTGTGTCTACGATGTGAGAACTTCTGTGCTGGAGACACCCTTATGAAACAAGACTTGCAAAAGCCTCTGTGCTTAGTTTGGATGGGGCGGAGTCTCAGGGCAGAGGAGACAGCATTGGTTTCTCATCAGCCCTGCCCTAATAGGCCCCTGGGTCTCAGTGTCCCGTGTAATTGCTGCAAACACCTCTGAGAGAAAGCCGCCCTTGAGTTCCGCCAGCTGCCAGACAGTCCAGTTTCTCCCTGAATGAGTCTGAGGCCCCAGAGTCTTGCCCAGAACTGGAGTTCAGTGCAGTCAGGAGCTTTTGTCTCCCTCCCGCTTGAGAAAGCCAGCCATGCACTCAGTTGCCAGTCTTCTCCGTGGGTGCGTCTCAGTACCTCTGCCTCCTGCAGCTCCTCTGAGTCTCAGTGTGCTTTTCTCTTCCCTTCTAGTTGTAGAATTTCCACTCAGTGGTTCTGGATGATGTCTGTTTTGTCTTTAGTTGTAGTTTTGAAATTGTTGTGCGAGGCAGCAGTTCAGGTGTTTACCTATGCCACCATCTTGGTTTCTCTCCCCTGGTATTTAAATCCTGTCGCATCTCCACTAGATCCCAGAGGTAAATACTTGTTTTCTTTGTGTTGTTAAATTTGTTGAAGCCCAGCCCAGCCAGTCTTCTGAAAGAACTTAGCATTTTGGACTCAACTGAGATGCTCAGCACTTTTTATGTTGTTCTGATTACATTTTCAAACCCTCAGAGCTTCTCTACTTGAGGTTCACAGTACTCGGAGACAGGCCCTAGGGGAACATAAGATCTTGAGCTCCCTTTTCTCACCTATTGCCCTGTCCCTTTGAGGGGTAGCTTTGGAGGCTAGCACAGTCAAGTTGCCTGTGGGCAAACCTTTTAACGTTTCTAAACCCAACATTAATCTCATTTCAGCAGGGGCTTTAGCTGGGTGCTCTGGGGCTGGAAACTCAATACTGGGCATGTTCTCAATTACCCAGAGAGCAGCAAAACTGAATTCAAGCCCGATGCTGTTAGAGAGGAACCCTCACGCCACGCTGGATGTGTTTTCTCACCAAGCTTACGTGGGAGTGTATGATTTGCGTTCCCTTGAGAGAGAACCAGAAGTCCACCTGCCACTTGGAACAGATTAGAGTAGAGCTAAGCATTGCTCCTTAGCAACCACTGCAGTGTTGGTGCTGGGGGGAGGGGGGGGGCAGGGTTGCCTGTAAACCCCGTATGTGATGTACACCATCCTCTTAGGGGCCCTCTGGGATGGGCTATCTGAGATTCCAAAGTGGATTCAATTCAGTTATGGTTTCATATTTTAAAGAATCAGTATATTGTAGGAGCAAAGGTTCTGCTCATTGAAACACTAGTTCCTCCATGTTCCAATTGTGTAACCTTAGTTACCTAATTTCTTGGGGTGTCTCAGTTTTCTCATTCCTAAATATGTGGTAACAATAGCACCTAACTCAAGGGATGCTATGTGGGCTAAATGAGATGATGGTATAGCACGTAGCAAACCCTCAGTAATCCCCGAAATAATGATAACTAAAATGCTAGCATTTGTGTGTGTGTGTGACTTAGTGTAAGTCTGGCACAGTATTAAGCGTATTTACATGCTTTATGTACAAAAAGCCTATGTTACTATCAGCAGACTACTGTTGGGTAGTAGATGAGGAAGCTGAAACTTTTGTTTGAGTCCAAAGCCAATGTTCTAGTCTTGGCCATCTCTATGTCCTGGTAACTTCTTCCCATTAAACTATTGGAATCCTGAAGAGGAAGATAATGTAATGACCAGTCTGGTTCCCTTACCAGTTCATCCACCAATTTCCAAGTTGAAGTTAGTCTCTGACTTAAGCTTAGATCTGGCCCAGACTCAGTCTAATCAAGGAGAACATTAGCTCTAGACCAAGAGGCAGCTTCCTGCTGACTCTGCTTTGACTTCTACCATAGCTGTGATAGAAGCCTCCGACTTGAACCCAGGTTCTGATAACTGGATCTCTGTCATATTTCTTTCTGTTCCCACCTATACTCCACCCTGAACCTTCGTTCCTCAGTAGTCATCCTCCACTGATTGCCAGTCCATGACACTTCTTGATCCTGATCACATATCTATCTAGACATCTAGAAAACAGTCTATTTTCTGGCCAGGATACCTGATTAATCTGCTTAGTATTCCTCCTATGGCATAGAAAGTATTGCTTCCTGGATTAGCCTCTGAGCCTGAATGGATCTTTTTATTCATTGAATAATATTTAGTGAACTTGATTGATTACAAGCCTCCTGATACCCACAGGGTCCTTTCATCACCCTCCCTTTTAAAGCCTCCCTTGAACAAACCCTCATTTCCCCTGAGAAATAGCTCCTGGTTCAGCAACAACTTCATTCTTATTTGCTTTCTGCATATTTTGTGGACATTCAACAATCTTAGGATAGAAAATTCTCAAGTGGTTGCTACCTGTCCCCTTTGGAAACTTGAGCTCTGAGGGCAATTCTAACCATTGAAAAAAGAAGTGGAGATAAATAAAGTGCTGCAGTTGAGGTATGCAGGGAAAGACTCTCCTGTTTCAGGTTTGTTTTGCTCACAAACTTAAAGGCACAGGATCACTTTAATAGGAAGTTTCATCTGCAAAGCAATTTTATGAAATAGGCCCCAATACTTTGGTTGGCAAGGGTGGCTCCTAGCACACAGAGAAAATGACCTAGGTATTTGCTCTTTTGCTGATGTTAGACTCCAATAAAAAGTTCTTGTTAGTTTTTAAATATAAGAATGTTCCATGGAAAATGGGGGGGGGAGGTAGAAGAGGCTATAGGGGGATAAATGGAGATGGAAGGAGACTTAACTTGAGGTGGTGAACACAATACAATATACAGATGATTTATTGTGGAATTGTACACCTGAAACCTATATAATTTTATTAACCAATGTCACCCCAATAAAAAAATTTTTAAAAGAATGCTTTATGGATATATTTGCCAAGTTCATTTTTATATTTAACAGGGCCCATAGCAGGGCTCCAAAAGGCACACTTCATGCATTATGTCAGTGTGGCCTTGGAATGACAAACCAGGTAGTTAAGTTGATTAATGGAGGGTATGTTTAGTCACCACTTCAAATAAAAGGATGTCAGAGGGGTCAATAAGTAAACTCTTTCGGGAGGCCAACGTTATCACCCTATTAAAATATTAACACTATCCATCCCCTGGCTGCCTCACTAATCAATTCTTTTTTCATATTAATTTAGTTTTTAGGCCAGGCTCGTTTCCCAAGCGTGCCCAAGCAAACAAGATAAACCGCAGGTGGCAATCACATCAAATGATGGTCCTGGTTAGTGTCAACTCTCTTGCAAAACTCCAAGTAGAGCTTATGGGAAAGAATTTCCTTAGAAGAAAAATAAAGGTGCAACCAAGGGCACACCGAGACATTCCTTCTCTCCAGTTTGAGAAATCAAAGCATTATTAAATCTCACTCAATTCATCTTATCTCCATGGATCTGTACAGTCAGTGGGCAAAGTTCTCCTGAACAAGCATATCTCAGGGTTCACAGATTATCCAAACACCATTTCTTCTCTGTACTGACTGTATCCTTCCCTTCCACCTTTGTCACAGTGATTCACACTTCCCTGCCAGGGAAGCTGGATTTTTATTTTTTATTTTGGTGGGGTACATTGGGGGTCAGAGGAGAGGGTACAGGTTAAAAAATCAGTGAAACAATGATTGATCCATCTTCTCAATTTAACCACAAGGGGTCATCCAGTTGGGAGGGAAGCAGTGATTAATTCATTAAACTAAACCGCTTCTTTTTGGAATAGTTGTGGTGCTTGATTTTTCCCTTTCCTTGGACTTTCTAGTAAAACTATTTTAAAATGGGTTGTTTTGGAACACATCATAGCATCTAATGAGAATCAATAAAATCTCTGTTAATGACATCCAAGTTTATAACTCCAAGTTTGACTTCTCTTTGATGCCCAGACTTCTGTATTTAATTGCCTTGGATTTCCACTTGGATTTGTAATAGACATCACAAACACATTGCTTTGATTTTCCCTCCTAGGCTGCTCCTCCCCGCCCCTAACTGCCCCATCTCATTGAATGGCATCATCCACATTTCACTAAGCTTGCTCAGGGCCCAAACCTAGGACTAATTCTTGATTTCCTCTCTTTCTCACTTCCCCACAACTTGGCAACCCACTGGTTTACTTTGAAAATGTGTATCAAACACGACCACTTCTCCTCACTGCCCTTGCTATCAGGGTAGTTCAATGCACCATCAATCATCTCTCACCTGGACAACTGCAAAACTCCCAAACCTCCACTCTTGCCCCCGTCAGTATTATCTATAGCCAAAGTGATCACACAACTTCTTTGCTCAAAATCCCTGAGTGGCCTCCTGTTATATTTAGAATAGAAGCTAAATCTCTTACCATCTCTGCAAGGCCCTTATGATCTTTTTAGGCTCATTTTCTGCTGTTCTTTCCCTCATTCATGCTGCTCTAGCCACATGGCCTCAAACATTTCAAGATCTTCCCATCTCAGAGCTTGTGTTCTTGCTGTGTTCTCCTTGGACTGGTCTTCCCTCCCACGTTCACCTGGCTTGTTCTCTCACTTCGTTTGGGTCTCACCTCAAATGTCTTCACCCCTTCAGAAATGTCTTCTTGACCACCTAGCCATAAATAAGTTTTAAAACGGTGTTTATAATCTGTGTTCCCTACTGGGAATCAGTTCCAAGACATCAGGGATCTTGTCTGCCTTCTCATCAGTATCCTCAGCACCTAGACAAGAGCCTGTAACGTATTAATGCTTAATAAATATTGAATGAAAGGATGTATCCATTTGTGTATATAGTGTACTGGGAACTCAACTGGAGAGAATTAGATGTATTAAAGATCAGCAAAGCTCTCAAGCCAGGGTTCAATGTTTGGAGAACAGAAGGAAAGTGAATAGGAAGAAGTTAGTACTGGTTGCTTAGGTAGCTACATTTTAACCTTTTCCATCTTTTTTCTTTTTTAAATCCTCATATGAGGATATTGTTTTCAGAGAGAGTGGAAAGGAGGGAAGTGGGAAGGGAGGGAGAGAGAAAAAAACATCCATGCATCCACATCTACTGGTTGTCTTCCGCACCAGTCCCCGCTGGGGCGGGGAGCAAACCTGCAACCCAGGTACATGCTCTTGGCCAGGAATCGAACCTGAGATCCACTTAGCCACACTGGCCAGGGCTAACCTTTCCAATCTTTTAATCAAAAGGTTTAAATTAAACTAAAATAACACTTGGTTTTTATTTTTTTAAATATATTTTTATTGATTTCAGAGAGGAAGGGAGGAGAGAGAGATAGAAATCAATGATGAGAAAGTTTCATTGATTGGCTGCCTCCTGCACAACCCCTCCTGGGCATTGACCCTGCAACCCAGGCATGTGCCCTGACCGGGAATTGAACTGTGACTTTGTGGTTCATAGGTCAAACGCTCAAACATTGAGACACAGTAGCTGGGCTAAAATAACATTTATTGATAATCTATTATGTCTAAAGCATGAGAGCAGGGAATACAAAAGTTACATTTCAAATGGCCCCAAATATGTATATGTTGTGTGTGTGTGTGTGTGTGTGTGTGTGTGTGTGTGTGTAAGAGGGATAGATCTTTATCAAAAAGGAGTAAGGAAACTTCTTCAACAAATTGCAGGTAGTCATTGCTTCAGAATCAGAATTAATGCATAGAAAAGGCATAAGATAGTATGTGGTTAGAGTAGCGATTTTCAACTGGTGTGCCGCAAGAATTTTTAAAACATGCAATACCTATTTAGTCAAGGGTCCTGATCTCTTTTCCCAGAGATTGTCAAATGGAAAAATGACAGCAGCCAACACAATAGCCATCTGGTGTGAATTAATCAAATTATACCATTTTTGTGTGAGATTGACCAAAAGTATAATATATTTTTTGGTGTGCCACAGAATTTTAGTAATTAGTTTATGTGTGCCATGAGATGAAAAAGGTTGAAATTGCTGAGTTAGTGTAGCTCTAGGACCTGCCAGTTACAAGTTTGCTTCATGAGCAGCCTCCTCGTTTTGCTAAATCCTGAACAAACCTATAAGAACTACCGTTAAACTCTATGCATAAGAAAGAGTGGAAAGCGTTTAAGCAATATATTTAAAACAGAGGAGAAACTGATGTGTTTTGGAATCTGTTGAGGTAACCTTTCTGGGAACTTGTGGGGCCATGTCTGGGTACCCATGGCATTCAAACTCAACTGTGGTTCTTGCTACCCCTCTGTTTTATGATGAAACTAGAGGCCCGGTGCATGAAATCCATGCACAGGTAGGGTCCCTAGGCCTGGATGGTGATCAGGGCCGATTGGGGCCTTCCGGCTGCCGGCCAGAGCCTTCCTTCATTCTGCGCCGCCTCCTGGTGGTCAGCGCACGTCATAGTGAGCGATGGAACTCCCAGTCTCCTGGTTGAACTCCCGAGGGGACACTTTGCATATTAGCCTTTTATATATATATAGATAGATAATGCCTCAGAGATGTTACCAATGTTGGGTATTCACCTGTGACCCAGGACAGGCGGCGTCCTGTTACAGGGAATCCCAGCCCAAGTCTCTTCGTGCACCTACTGTGTTTTCCTTGGAGATGATACCCTGCAGCCAGAAGGACAGGTGGAGTAAACGCAGCTCTCCCCAGTTATTCCAAAGGGGTGACCAAAATTTTTTTGAGAGAGATTACATGGGGGACTGGGAATTGTGTGGGTTCCATTGTTTACAAGAAGCCTTTCTTTCCTTCTCCATTCAGATTTCTTCTCTTTAAGTTCTTTCTTTTCCTTTATGTTTGATCTTTCTCTTCTCCCTCTGCTCTTTCTGTCCTCTTTTTAAAATTTTTTTATTATTAATTTCAGAGAGGAAGGGAGAGGGAGAGAGAGCTAGAAACATCAATGATGAGGGAGAATCATTGATCGGCTGCATCCTGCACGCTCCCTACTGAGGATTGAGCCTGCAACCCAGGCATGTACCCTGACTGGGAATCAAACCATGACCTCCTGGCTCATAGGTCGATGCTCAACCACTGAGTCACACCAGCCGGGCTTTCCTGTCCTCTTTTCCTCCTCATCACCTCTGTCTGACGCCTCCCCACATTCCCTGGAGTTGGTGGTTGATGACAATCAGTGAGTAACAAGCAGTCAGAGAGATGTGTTCCAAAGTCAACGGTGGGAAACCAAACCACAGGCCACAGTGATGCTTTTCCTTCCTCTCTCCTTGTGCTTCTCCCCTGCAGGAACTGAGGACTTGGGTTTTCTGCCAGGGCCTGACGAACGATGCAGTGCAGCAGGAGCCAGAGGAAATAGGAAACAAATGGGACTTGACTTGCTCACACCCGGAGCTCATTTGTCAGAATACCCGGTTAATTTATTGCATCGAGACACGGGACGTCATTTTTGAAGACACGGAATGAAACCAAGTAGGATATCGTGGTTTTCCAGATAGGGTCTTGCTGAGCAGGGGGCCTGCGGAGACATTGCAGTCACCTCTCTGCATTACAGCCAGAAAAATAACTGCTTTCCGCATCACTAAGGCAGCACTTGTGTTGGCTGCAGTCCGTGCACCTAGGAAAGGACTGGCCTGCCTGGTTGTTCTGAGGGAGGTCAGAGCCCTTCCAGTAAGTGATGACCCCAGAGGGGACCAGGCTCATTTCAAGAAAGCCCTGGGCCTGACCAGTGAGAGATTCACTCCTTTCTTCCATGCTCCTCCTTGCTCCCTGCAGTCCAGGTAAATGGCTAGATTCAGAACCTTATTTCAGAATGCTGGGGGAGACTCCCGGACTGGAGAACCTCAGGACTGAAAAGGACTTTAGATGTCGTCAAACTCAGCGCTGACTAATGCTTCTTCCTTCCTCTCTCTGCTTTTAACTAAACGAAGGTAGCATTTATTGATCATTTATGACGTCCAAAGCAGAGAGCAGGGAATACAGCGTTGCATAATACATGGCCCTAAATACTTTTATGGTGTGTGTGTGTGTGTGTGTGTGTGTGTGTGTGTGTGTGGTATGAACAGTTCCTTGAACAGTGACAGGGAACTTCCCACAGCCTGAGCTAGCACATCTGATATTTATAATTTCGTTGAAACTCTAATGATCAGAGTAGCTCTTCTTCCTGTTGTCAGTATCTCTCTTCTGCCTACAGTTTTCCCACTGGCCCCCCTCAGCGCTGTCTGGGAGACTGTGAGGCAAGTCTTGGAGCGTCTAAGAGGACTCTGGACCCTCTACACTTTAGAACCTAAAGGAACGAGTCTCCTAGGGTCCTCTGTAGGAATAGCCTCAACCCACGAGGCTAGTTAGGTGGCAGCAAGATGTGCCATGAACTCAGTGATCTTAATCAGAAGGGCGTCACTCTCTCTCCTGAGTTTTCTCGCTCTTAATTCTTCAGAAGATAGCATGCAGGCACTCTTTACTATAATTACTTGTTTAAAATGAAAGGCCTAAAAATAGATTCAACACTAGGAAAAAAATTCTATGCAGATTCTCTCCCACAAATGACACAGTCTTTTTCTGGCCTCTCTTCTGATATGATTTAGGGGCATTGGTTCCAAAGGACCTAGAAATAGGACACAGCTCTTTTAGCCGGGAACAGGAAGTCCTAAATTTTGTATGTTAAAAGCACCAAGTGTGAGAGCATGAAGTGCCTTCAGCTCCTGGGTCAAACCAGAGAGGAGACCTCTAACCTTTCGTAGGTGTGACTCTGAAATTTTGCAACTACCCACAGGTATGGACGGGTTTTTCTACTCTCTTTCTCATTGTTATTAGTTCAACAGTGTTTCTTAAGCACCAATCACATGTCAGGCACTGTGCTCGCAATGGGTGGGGGTGGGAGAGGGGCAACACTCTCGTTTACCTTCCCAGGCTTGACTTGGAACTAGTTCTGTCAATTCTGCTGATAGGTTTGGATGAGATTCACTGTCCACTAATGGCTTCTCTTTTCCAATCAGTATAAAAATGCAGGAGGGGCCAGAGTTTTCCTGGCCTATTTTCAAAGATGGCATTATTTTTTGATTCATCAAATGCAGCCCCTAAATCCAATTAGCCATCTGGCTTCACATAATCGTTCATAAATGTAAGTGTGAATTTTAATATATACCAATATCACCCGCTCATAAATACTTATCTATAGTATATGTTCATTAAGCCATTTTAATGTGTCAATACTCCTTAAATGTTGTGGCTGGAAAGAAAAATACATTGTTAATCTTGAGTATTGTTACAAAAATAAATGGTGTGCCCTGACAATCCTGAGTGTTCAAGCAGTTAGTTTCTGTACACAGTGACGTTGCCCGGGGATACAGAGAGGATCTGGGAACAGAGAAACCAAACTGGGGTTTGGCTGAGGGGGGTGGGGAGGAGGGCGCCACTAGGTTCTGGGGAGAACCAAGAGCCATATGGTAGCATGTGGCTTGGAAAACAGATGCCCATCTCATAAACAGAGATGGTCTGCACGCAGCCTTCCTCTGGGAACCAAGGGTTAGGTTCAGCCAGAAATAGTGGCATTCCCTCAGGTGCCGACAAAAAACTGAGCCAGTTAAATACACGGGACCTTTTAAGTCCCCAGAGGCTAATGACAGCTCAGGGAAGTGAGATACCTAAATGGAAAGGTAAATGCAATTTGCAAAATGCTGTAAAGGTCCTGCCATTCAGCAGGACTAGCAGCAAAGATGATTTAAAAAATGAAATCCTTTGCTTTATCCCATCAACTGCTTCCAACGAGCAACTCTTCAAATAAGTGTGTGGTGATGGGGATGGGAGAAGCAGAGGCAGGGGTGTTTTGGGGCTCACCACCATACTCCCCTTTTGGCAGCTTGTTTAAGGGTTCTGGGACCACCATCTCTCTGGCTTTGGTTGATTATGCCTTTTCCATCTTGTGTTTTTCTTCTATATAATAAAAGGGTAGCATGCAAATTGACTTTAATAGCAGAACAACCAGAATGACCACCCGACCAGTCACTCTGAGGCGCACTGACCACCTCTCGGTCCCTTTCCCCGGTCGGCAGACTCCCATCGCCCATTGGTGAACGAGGTACCAGGGGTGGGTGGCTGGGGATGTGGGCGGTGCCAGGCAAAGGCCCCCGCCCCGCCGGTCACCCCACACACAGAGGGTGACCCGGGGTGGGGGCGGGGCTGGCAAGTGGGTGGGAAACTGGGGGTGGGTGGCGGCAGGGGGAGCGGGGCCGGCTACGGGCAGCTGGGGAGATGGCCCTGATCGTAGGCCAGGCCTAGGGACTGTACCCATGCACGAATTTTGTGCGTTGGGCCTCTAGTCTTATAAGTCTAAAGGAATCTGGGCTGATGGTAGAAGAGTTATGGTGTGAAAGGGGAAATATTTTGCTCCTTGAGAGTCCATGCCTCATCATTCTCTGTGACTTAATTTCATCCCACATGTGGGCAAATGAGGATATCCTGTGCCATCCAATGCAATAGCCATGATGAATACTTGAAATGTGCTTAGTGTGACTGAAAAACCAGAATTTTTAATTTAATGATACATTTCAGAGAAATTAGGAGAGATGTTTGTACAAGAGAGGGTGCAGTAAAGAATTGTCACAGGAACACCTGGTCCTCCAGCATATAATCCACAAAATACCTGGGTGAGATAGTTAACAATTGGGGTTAATAGGATTGGAAACTCATTTTGAAAATGTATATTGGACTTGGTTACAAAGACAGGGAAGATATATACTAATAAAAGCCTAGGTGGTCCTCGCACCCTCGTGCGATGCCCTCATGTCATCACAAGATGGCCGCCATAAGATGGCCACCATAAGCTGGCTGGCAGGGGAGGGCAGTTGGGGGCAAACAGGCTGGCAGGGGAGAGCAGTTGTTGGTGATTGGGCCAGCAGGGGAGGGCAGTTGTGGGCTATTGGGCTGGCAGGGGAGGGCAGTTGGGTGCGATCAGGCTGGCAGGGGAGCAGTTAGGTATCAATCAGGTTGGCAGGGGTGCAGTTAGGGGGCAATCAGGCTGGCAGGCAGAATCAGTTAGGGGCAATCAGGCAGGCAGGCAGGCAAGCAGTTAGGAGCCAGCAGTCCTGGATTGTGAGAGGGATGTCTGGCTGCCACAGGGATTGGGCCTAAACTGGCAGTAGGACATCCCCCGAGGGGTCCCAGATTGGAGAGGGTGCAGGCTGGGCTGAAGGTTATCCACTCCCCCCCACCCCTGCCCCATGCATGAATTTCATGCACTGGGCCTCTAGTATAATAATAAGTATTGTAAGTACTAGCAGCGTGAGGTAAAGTAGAAATCCTAAAATGCATTAGTGACAAAGTCAGGAAGACAAAAGTCATAATGGTGCATATTTTAGATGGAGAAAAAGCTGGGGGAAAAAAGCAAAGCTCTGACAATTAAAAGAAGAGTGGTTATAAATAATTCATCATTTATTTCTTACATCTGTGAAGGAAAATGTGGTGATCCATGCTATGGAAAGGATTCATCTATAAGTCTGTTTTTGTATCACTTTTAACATAAAAAATTGGATTTCATCTATAATTCATTTCACTTTTATAAATTGCCAAGGATTGGAGTATGGCCTAAATTTTTAAACTGGGGGTCATAAAATCAACAGTGGGTCACAAGAAGCATTTGAAAATAGAATAGAAACTATCAGAATGCATTTCATAAGGTAAGGGAAATCACTGTTTTTTGACATTTGTTATTATTATGTGTGTGTGTGTGTGTGTGTGTGTGTGTTGTGAGTCTGTGGTTGAAAAAGTTAAAAAGCCACCAGCCCAGATGACTTCTCTTGCATCCTTCTAATTCACAATTCTGTATTAAACAAGTTGAGTTCTGTAGATAGAAATTATTTTGTAGGATTTTCAGTAGTACCTCCATCTGGGAATAGCACTAATTTCTGTTGAATGGAATTTGAAAGTTGTCTCCACTTTGGACTGCCAAAAAAAAAAAAAAAAAGAGTAATTAGTGAAGAACCACCAGTCTCATCTTTAAGACAGTCCCAAATATGAGCTGATAGACATACTTAGGGGAAAGCTCCATCACATGACAATATTTCCTCTAGATTTCTGCTGTATTTCTCTGTAAGAGTTGATTAGATTATCCAATTAATTGGCAGCATTTTCAGTTCATGAATTAAAATAAAAGTCTGTATGGTTTTTTAAAGTCCATTTGATATTCCAGGTACCAGAAACATTGCTTGGTGATATATGAATGCACAAACTTCGCACCCATGATTCCTTGTAAATACAAGAATACCCATAATCTTTGCTGGCTTTTCACACACAAATTTAATAGAAAGGAGCTTGGTCTATCTTTCCTTATTATGTTTCTTTGCTATTATCCATGAAAGCCTGGTTTTGAACTTGTGGGGATGATGATGCACTGTCTAACCAGGCCTGTCCTGTGGCCATTGTGTGCTGCCAAAGGAGCAGTGGTGGTGGGAAGTGAGTTGGGTTTCCTAAAAGCCTGCACTACTCAGGGGCTGGTTGGAGATTTTGGTAAGCCTCGTAAAGGATTCTTGACACCTGACCACAGTTGGATGAAGTGAATGCTCTTTTGATTTGTAACTTTAGTAAACATTTCATTACTATGATGTATTTTCCCTCTGTGTGCAGCTGTGTGTACACCTCAGGTACACATGACATGTTTTTGGTATGTCCCCGTGGTCTTTGGCCATATTATGTTCACATAATTTTACAAGGAAAAATTATCGGCTTTTCACCACAACTGACTCTGATAGAATCAAACATATTGGTGTAAAGACCATAAAATTATATCTTGAAAAAAGTTGGTTTATGTTCAAACAAGCACACACATTGGGATTCCGTAGGTGACTGATATTAAAAAACATTGTAGTAAAAGAGGAATAACAGCCCTTGAAACAATGTGAGGCTTATTTTATAGTGAAGCCACCTTTGCTGCCACTAGTATTCTCCTACGAGTTTCTTGCATTTCATCAGCAGGAGTTTTTGGCCTCTTCTTGGTAATGCTGAGGCGACATTTCCTTTTGGCTCCAAACCCTTAACAGCTTTAATTAATAGTACTTATTCAGCTCACGCTTAGCAATTTTATTTTTGCAAAGTGATTTATAATCATTTTTATTAGTTATTCTAAATTGAGATTTAGAATGACATGTCATAAAGAAAATCCTTCATATTTGAACGGAGACTATTCCTACCCAGCATTTGTCTAAACAGCATAATTATGGCTGCATTACTCATAAATTGTTAATTATTTATTTCTTAATCTGTAGATGTAAATACACCACTTCAACCTATAATTATAGAAGGTTTGCAAACCTAAGTTGTGAAATTCAACTTATATGTGTAAGAATTCTTAAAGTAAAGTTGAATATATGTTGATAGCTAAAACACTATTAAAGAAAAATGAAGTTGAAATAATGATATAAATTATTAGACATTAATGACAATCCAAATTTAGTAATTTGTATAATGATGCCACATTGTTAGAAATCAAACGTATCAGAATCAAGATGGTTAAATGTTGATTTTTTTCTTTATTGATTAAGGTATTACATATGTGTCCTTATCCCCCTATTGCCCCCTACCTCCCCACTCATGCCCTCACCCCCTGGTGTCTGTGTCTATTGGTTAGGCTTATATGCATGCATACAAGTCCTTTGATTGATCTCTCTCCCTTACCCTCACCCTCCCCTACCTTAACTCTGAGGTTTGACGGTCTGATCGATGCTTCTCTGTCTCTGGATCTGTTTTTGTTCATCAGTTTATGTTGTTCATTATATTTCACAAATGAGTGAGATCAATTGATATTTATCTTTCTCTGACTGGCTTATTTCACTTAGCATAATGCTCTCCGGTTTCATCCATGCTGTTGCAAATGGTAAGAATTCCTTCTTTTTATTTATTTTATTTTATTTTATTTTTTAATTTAATAAATCTTTATTGTTCAGATTATTACAATTGTTTCTCATTTTTTTCCCCCATAGCTCCCCTCCATCCGGTTCCCACCCCACCCTCTGCCCTTACCTCCCCCCACACTGAACTCATCCATAGGTGTACGATTTTTGTGCAGTTTCTTCCCGCACCCCCACACCCTTTCCCCCTGAGAATTGTCAGTCCACTCCCTTCCTATGCCCCTGATTCTATTATATTCACCAGTTTATTCTGTTCATCAGATTTTTTATTCACTTGATTTTTAGATTCACTTGTTGATAGATATGTATTTGTTGTTCATAATTTTTCTCTTTACTTTTTTCTTCTTCCTCTTCTTAAAGAATACCTTTCAGCATTTCATATAATACTGCTTTGGTGGTGATGAACTCCTTTAGCTTTTTCTTATCTGTGAAGCTCTTTATCTGACCTTCCATTCTGAATAATAGCTTTGCTGGGTAGAGTCATCTTGGTTGTAGGTTCTTGCTATTCATCACTTTGACTATTTCTTGCCACTCCCTTCTGGCCTGCATAGTTTCTGTTGAGAAATCAGCTGACAATCGTATGGGTGCTCCCTTGTAGGTAATTAACTGTTTTTCTCTTGCTGCTTTTAATATTCTCTCTTTGTCTTTTGCTCTTGGCATTTTAATTATGATGTGTCTTGGTGTGGTCCTCTTTGGATTCCTTTTGTTTGGGGTTCTGTGGGCTTCCTGGACTTGTAAGTCTATTTCTTTCACCAGGTGGGGGAAGTTTTCTGTCATTATTTCTTCAAATAGGTTTTCAGTATCTTGCTCTCTCTCTTCTTCTGGCACCCCCATAATTCTGATGTTGGTATGCTTGAAGTTGTCCCAGAGTCTTCTTACACTATCTTCAACTTTTTGGATTCTTTTTTCTTTTTTTTGCTTTTCCGGTTGAGTGTTTTTTGCTTCTTTGTATTTCAGATCTTTGACTTGATTCTTGCGTTCCTCTAGTCTGCTGTTGGGTCTCTGTATAATATTTTTTATTTCAGTCAGTGTATGTTTAATTTCTAGTTGGTCCTTTTTCATATCTTTGAGGGTCTCATTATATTTATCGGCCTTTTCTAGGATATTCTTGAAAAGCCTTATAACTGTGGTTTTGAATTCTATATCCAGTCATTTGTTTTCCTCCATTTCTTTTGTTTGTGATCTGTTTCTTTGTCTCCCCATTTTTCACTGCTTCCCTGAGTTGGTAGGGTAGCTTTGTGTGCTAGGTTTCCTATATGGCCCAGCGGGTCGGCCTCCCCAGTTAACCTGAGGTGGACACTCTTGGTGCACCCCTTTGTGGACCGTGTGTACAGCCTTGTTGTAGTTAAGTCTTGATTGTTGTTGGTATCACTGGGAGGAATTGACCTGCAGGCCAGTTGGCTGTGAGGATCAGCTGATGCTACACTGGGAGATTTTCGGTGCTGGAGACAGCCTTATAGGATTAGCCTTGCCAGATTGCAAAAGCCTCTGTGCTCAGCTTGGAAGGGGTGGAGTCTCAGGGTGGAGCAGACAGTCTTGGCTTCCTGTCAGCCCTGCCCTTGCGCACAAGTCTCCAGACCTCTGCCTTCCACGGTTCCTGAGTTTCTGCCTTACAGTCCAGATTTCCCCCGTAAGAGCGTGGGTCTCCAGGGGCTCACCTGGAACTGCGGCTCAGTGCAGTCGGAACTGGGGTTCAGTGCAGTCAGGAGCTTCCGACTCCCTTCCGCTAGGGATAGCCTGTGGTAACCTCCGCAGTCAGTCTTTGTGCGCACTCGCACCTCCAGATCCCTGCCGCTGCGGCTCCCCTGAGTCTCCGAGTCTCCGAGTCTCTGTGTGCCTTTCTCTCTACCTGACAGTCCAAACTCCCCCTGTATGAACCTGGGTCCACAGGTTTTTGCCCGGAACTGGGGTTCAGTGCAGTCGGAACTGGGGTTCAGTGCAGTTGGGGGCTTCCTTCCCCCTCCCGCCAGAGAAAGCCAGCCAGGCAATCCGCCGCCCTTCCTTTCTGCGCGTGCGTGTCTCCGTACCTCAGCAGTTTGCCGCTCCTTCTCCGTGAGCTTTCCGCTTTCCTTCTAGTTGTAGAATTTCCACTCAGCCAGCTTTTCTGTGGTTCTGTCTTTTAGTTGTAGTTTTGAAATTGTTGTGCAGGGCAGCAGTTTAGGTGCTTACCTATGCCGCCATCTTGGTTTCTCGCAAAGAATTCCTTCTTTTTTACTGCAGCATAGTATTCCATTGTGCAGATGTACCACAGTTTTTTAATCCACTCATCTGCTGATGGGCACTTAGGCTGTTTCCAAATCTTAGCTATTGTAAATTGTGCTGCTATGAACATAAGGGTGCATATATCCTTTCTGATTGGTATTTCTAGTTTCTTGGGATATATTCCTAGAAGTGGGATTACTGGGGCAATTGGAGTTCCATTTTTAGTTTTTTGAGGAAACTCCATACTGTTCTCCACAGTGGCTGCACCAGTCTGCATTCCCACCAGCAGTGCATTAGGGTTCCTTTTTCTCCTCATCCTCGCCAGCACTTGTCATTTGTTGATGATAGTCATTCTGACAGGTGTGAGATGGTACCGCATTGTCATTTTGATTTGCATCTCTTGGATAATTAGTGACTTTGAGCAAGTTTTCATATGTCTCTTGGCCTTCCTTATGTCTTCTTTCAAAAAGTATCTGTTTAGGTCTGTTGTCCATTTTTTGATTGGGTTATTTATCTTCCTTTTGTTAAGTTGTTTGAGTTCCCTGTAAATGTTGGAGATTAAACCCTTATCAATGATAACATTGGAAAATATGTTTTTTCATGCTGTGGGCTTTCTTGCTGTTTTGTTGATGGTTTCCTTTGCTGTGCAAAAGCTTTTTATTTTGATATAGTCCCTAAATGTTGATTTTTAATTGAATTTTATAGATTTTGCATGTACCAAAAGGACAAATATAAGCAAGTTTTAATGACTTTTATATACTATTTTTGCATACATTACAGAATAAAAGTTCAAAGCTCTGAGATTAGGAAATTTGAAATGAAACGTGATGTTCTAATTACATTAACTCAGTACATAATTTTCAACTGATTTTTGACTATTCAAAGACCTTCTGGTCTTGGATTAGGTATATCTCACTTTGTCTTTCACACCTGCCCTTTTTTTTTTTTGTTAATCTTCACCCGAGGATATTTTTCCATTGATTTTTAGAGAGAATGAAAAGGAGAGGGGGAGAGAGAGAGAGAGAGGAACATCGATGTGAGAGAGACACATCAATTGGTTGCCTCCTGCATACACCCTGACCAGGGCCGGGGAACCTGCAACCAAGGTACATGTCCTTGACCAGAATCAAACCTGGGACCCTTCAGTCTGCAGCCGATGTTCTATTGACTGAGCCAAACTGCCTAGGGCCACGCCTGCCTTTTGGATAGTATACTACACATGTAAGAATCTGGATCAGAGCAGGATCCATAAGGGAAAGTGTTGAAACAGAGACTAGCTTTCTTGCTTGTTGGGGAAGGCAGTGGTGGGGAGAGGGAAAGAAGTCCAACTAAGAAACCCTATAACCAGAAAAATGTGTACCCACCCCATGCAAAGCCATTTTTCAGAATTAAGTCCAGTTTTCACATTATCAAATGATGAAAATGGATTTCACGAAAAGTTCTCTCCCCTGGTTACCATGGTGTTTATAAGAGAAAGAGACTATAAACAACAACCTAGGTTTACAGGGGAAAACCCAATTAAAAAATGGGAATGTAAGGCAAGCACATCCTTGACTCAGTGTGTCTCTTTTTTTTTTAGGAACGAGTAATATAAACATGTAGCCACACAGCATCTGCATAGATATTAAAGATGATAAAGAGATTTACGAACATACAACCTGAATGAAAGAGCATGTCTAAACACAATGAGTCCAATTCTCTGCTTACCCTGGCAAAGAAACCAACTACTGTGCCTACAAAAACAATTTAGTTTTATTAGCTAAATAGACTAATTAACACCACTGCTCCCCTGCTCCCATTTACCCAAAGCTTTTTCAAAGCCTGTGATGTCTCTCAAAAGCAAGGTATACATTTTAAATGTTGACTTGAAGTTTTAAACACACCAAAATTCAAGTAATGATTTCCATGGTGACCTTCCCTCAGCCACTTAGTTGGAAGGGCAGAGTACCTCCCCCTCTAATATCAAGTCTGTAAGTCCGATTAGCCTTGAACAGTGTGTTGAAGAAGGAGTGGCTGGCTTTGAGGAGGGTATCTGGTGTTGGGAGGCACTTCTCTTGTCTGTATAGATTCTGGTTCCTCCTCACTCTTGGTTTGGGGCATTCTGCTGGAATTCCATCCATTTTTGCCACCCATGGTGTTCCAAACCATGGCAGAGGAGAGTATGGGGAAAATGTGGGTGGGCCTGCAAGAGAGGAATTAGCACAGGGGAATCTGATGTGAACTGGCGAACAGAGTCCTGAAGTAACATGTTTCATTATTTGCACCTGGCAGATCTGAAAAGTCCAGTCTTCTTACCCAGGTAGATTTCATAGTACCTCATATGTGGCTTATCCTATCTAATAAAAGAGTAATATGCAGATTGACCATCACTCCAACACACAAGATGGCTGCCCCCATGTGGTCAAAGATCCTGCCCCCATGTGGACACAAGATGGCCACCACAAGATGGCCAGCAAGGGAGGGCACTTGGGAGGGACCAGGCCTGCAAGGGAGGGCAGTTGAGGGCGATCAAGCCTGCAGGGGAGGGCAGTTAGGGGTGACCAAGCCGGCAGAAGAGGAAAGTTGGGGGCAACCAGGCCTGCAGGGAAAGGCAGTTGGATGGGACCCAGGTCTGCAGGGGAGAGCAGTTGGGAGAGACCAGGCCTGCAGGGGAGGGTAGTTAGGGGTGACCAAGCCTGCAGGGGAGGGCAGTTGGGGGGGGGACCCAGGCCTGCAGGGGAGAGCAGTTGGGGGGACCAGGCCTGCAGGGGAGGGCAGTTAGGGGTGACCAGGCCTGCAGGGGAGGGCAGTTAGGGGAAAACAGGCTGGCAGGGGAGCAGTTAGGCATCAATCAGGCTGGCAGGGGAGTGGTTTGGGTGTGATCAGGCTGGCAGGCAGAAGCGGTTAGGGGCAATCAGGAAGGCAGGCAGGCGAGCAGTTGGGAGCCAGCAGTCCTGGATTGTGAGAGGGATATCCGACTGCCTGTTTAAGCCCGATCCCGGTAGGATCGGGCCTAAATGGGCAGTCGGACATCCCTCAAGGGGTCCCAGATTGGAGAGGGTGCAGACTGGGCTGAGGGACAACCCCCCCCCCCCCCCCCGTGCATGAATTTCGTGCACCGGTCCTCTAGTTAAAAATATGTATCTAGTATAATAACAACAAAATAAATAAAAAAGATGTACCATTAATTATAAAAGAAAAACATAGATGCAAAATGTGTGATATTTATATGTGTGCGAATGTGTATAGTTACTCATCTATCTCCATAATGAAAATATACAGGACTCTTCTGTTTTGCCAAATGATGATCAACACACCTCTCTGAAAATCTGGGTAGTTTTCCAATGCATTTGGCTTGCATTTTCTATAGCATTAGAGTTCAAAAAGGAAAGATGTGGATTTCTGTCATTTGGAATCTAATATAATAATAGCTCATATTTATTAAGGCTTCCTATGTACCAGACCTTCTAAGCACACTATATGCATTTAATTCATGTACTTTTCATAACAACTTGATGAAGTAGATACTTTTTACTAAGGTGGAAACTGTGCCTTAGAGAAGTTAGGTAACATTGACCCAGGTCATGCAGGTAGTAAATGAATGTGCTAGGATTTAAACCCATGTAGTTTGATTCTAGAGATGACAGTCTTAACCATGATCCAATACTCCCTCTTTCTTGATATCTACCTGGAAGGAATTAAACATATTCCCTATTGTTTTATCTTATACACAGGTCTAGGTGTTAACTCTAGGCCTTTTGTTTTCCTTTAAGAACAAAGGGACAGCCATTATAAACGTCAACTTTTGCTCAATGCTATTTGTTTCGATGCTTGATAAAACTGTAATTCTTCTACTTATATAGCAATTCAATAGGAAGCAAAGGAACATTCAGAAACCAGCTTAAATAATGAGGAGAGGAAACCTGAAATGGCAGGAGGGTATGGGCAGAGGGAAGAGGAATGTATTATCATAGAGTTGAGGTGGGTATCATGAGATGGAAGATAGTATAGATTAAAAATGAGGTAAAAGGTAGGAGCTTAGAATAAAGGAGGGAGCGATGAAAAAACATCCTTGGTCTAAAGAAAGTACAGCAATGAAGACAATTTGACAAAAATATCCACAGACTAGCAACACAGTGTTGGTGTCTAAGAATATAGCTTTTTTTAAAAATCACATTTGAAGAGTAAAAAAACAACACACCAATAATTTTTTTAAAAAAATGGGCTTTGTACTAATTTTTCCTTGCTGGCACACACTCTTTTATATATGGGCTAGATGTTAAAAATGAAGCTTTCATGAACTCTGAATGAAGATCTACATTTTGGAGAAGTGGTTACCTTCAAAAATAAATATTTATCCTCCAGATAAACATAAAATTCTTAAGAATGCATAAAATTTAAAAGAAACCTTATTTCCTCAGTACTGATTAAAATTATATAGCTGGCTAGAGCATCAGTCTATGGACTGAAGGGTCCTAGGTTTGATTCCAGTCAAGGGCACACTCCTGGGTTGCAGGCTCAATCCCTAGTAGGGGCATGCAGGAGGCAGCTAATCAATGATTCTTTCTATCTCTCTCTTTCTCTCTGAAATCAATAAAAATATATTTTAAAAAATTCTATACCTGCAGGGGGGAATGTGTCTATTAACGGGCAGGAAGAGAGATTTTCAGTCTTGATTTTCTTTCCCTTGCAAAGATGAAATCATGAAGCAGCCATAGGTTTTTAATAGAGACATCACCCTGAGCTCTTCTCCACAAAGCAAGTTTCTCAGTGTGCATTAAACAGTTTGTGTGATTGCCCTAAAGGCAAGTACAATGTTATAGAGTGAGAAAAGGCAGCATGTGACAATATGATTATTTCATTAACTTACTTTACAAGAACATTTATTGCCCCACCCAAGCATCGTCATTCATGTCCCATTGTTGGGTGTTACTGAGGGGATGATGTCAGTGGCAGGGAATGTGAAGATAGAAAGTTGTCTACAGTTACATTAGGTGTAGAGGTGAAGGCTCACCAGACTTCTCAAGGGCAGATCCCCATCTATTCTTATTCAATTGTGACTGTTGTCTAATCTTATTTGTAATTCATATATTGCCTACTTGGTATATTTATTTCATGTTTATCTTCTATAAGAACTCTACCATAAGCTCCATGAGGTCAGGGATTGTATCAGGTCTTGTTAACTATTGTTTATTACCACTACTGAGCATAGTGTTTGACACATAATAAACTTTATAAATTGTTGAATGAACGAATACTGCAAAATAGAATAGGAACATGACAGGTGATAATAGACGGTTATAGGCTCTAGCTCTAACCTGTATGCTAGGAAAACTTTATCAAGACTTTTTAAGAGAGAAAGAAAGGATGACATGATACAGTGGAAAAGAATGATGTCTACTCTCATGGATTATTTAATTCTGTTCTCAGAGTTTAAGAAAGGAATAAAAAGGTATAGATATGGATCCGTTCCTCTCTTGTATAATTCTGACCATACTCCCACACCAATCTCCTAATTGGCTGTAGGATTACGATGAGGTTTGCAGTTCCATAGGAAATAAGGAGATGAATTTAATAATGAGGACTATTCCAATGCTTATTTCCATGCCAAGCTATTACCTTAATTCAGTCAACATCATTTGGAAGAGATAATATTATTGCTCACCCAATTGAAGGTAGAATATAGATTGAGGCATTCAATGCGTTTGATGGACTGAGAGTTATTTACAATTATTTTGGTGTCTTTTCTTTGCATGTTTACTGAAATACTGTTAATACCTTCACTCTACCACCAGCAGCACTGACAGCCCATAGAACTAAGAGTAGAACCGAGCTTCAAGCCCAGAGTGGTCTATCTCCAAAACAGTTGCTCTTTTCTGTTGCTGTCTTGTTACAAGATGTGATCTCACTAGGCAGGTCCTCTTATAAGGATGAGGACAGCTATCTCCCATTTGATACCACTACTCTCAAATACATGCTTGTTAATCAGATCATTCCAAGATTTTACTGGTTTCAGTTCAAGTCTAAACTGCAGAACACCTGAGTTTAGTCCTTGGTGACTTTGCCCTGATCCTTTCCCTTATCTTTTAAATGGAGTCTGTAGATCATGAAAGTAGAGGGTGAATCACTAATTAATGTAGAGCACAGGGTAAAGTGGATTAGTTTGTAAATATTATAACTATGAGAGAACATTTTACCATTATGTTTGATTTTTGTATCAAAGTGTCTTAAAACTTGGGAAGATAGTAGAAAAGAAAAATAATTCTTTTTTTTTTACTCTTTTTTTTTTAATTGTTTGAAGTATTACAAATAGTAGTACATATGTCTCTTTTTTTTCCCCCCATTGGTCTCCCCCCAGCCTCCCCTTCCCCCCAGTACATGCCTTTACCTGCCCCCCCCAGTGTCTTTTATCCATTGGTTATGCTTATATGCATGTGTACAAGTCCTTCAGTTGATCTCTTACAGCACCACCCCCCCAAAAAAAAAAACCTCCTCTGCCTTCCCGCTGTAGTTTGACAGTCTGTTCAATGCTTCTTTGCTTCTGTATCCATTTTTCCCCCTTTTCTTTCCTTTAAAAAATCTTGCCTCTGCAGACTAGAAATAAACATATAATAACAAAAAATGTTTGAGTCCCAATTTCAATGTCCAACAGTTCTGAGTCCCCGTTTCAATGTCAAACAGTTCCTTATGTGTACATGTCAGCAGTGATAGAAAAATAATTCTTTAAGAATACTATATAAGGTCAAATTTTCTTTAAGATTGGGAAGACAAGACACCCAAGCACTCAACAAACACATTTATTTTATATTTCAATTTCATTTCTTTTTTTCACCTACTTCATTGCTTCTGGTTTTGTTGTATACTACTTTTGCTAACTTTCTTTTTCACCAAAACAATGTTCCTAAAATTGTACTATGATTCCTTATCAGTAATGATTCAATCTTTGGTGGAAACTAGGGGGTCAAGGGCTAGATTCATAATTACATAGGAAGAAGAGAGATTACTTTTATATATATATTTCTATTGATTTCAGAGAGGAAGGGAGAGGGAGAGAGCTAGAAACATCCATGATGAGAGAGAATTATTGATCAGCTGCCTCCTACATGCCCCACAATGGGGATCTATCCCGAAACTGCAAATGCAACCCGGGTATGTACCCTGACCAGGAATCGAATCGGGATGCTCAACACTGAGCCACACTCTAATGCCAACTAGGAAGAAAACAAAAATTTCAGGCCAGGTTGACCACATCAGATGCATTATTTGGCTATAGGAGTATGTAGGCCATTAAATAGTTAATCTTTAATTTCCTATTTTCCTTCACTTTTACTTAATGAGAATGGTTGGGGTCTGGGCTTTATTTTTGTCATGCCATTTTTATTAAGTTGACTAATTTATGTGAAACCGAAGTGTTCACTTCATTGTATGTGATATTAGTGTCTCTGAGGAGTGTACCCCACATCAACAATGTGTTTTAATTTAGATGTATTTACACAAGGTAATAGAATCCTTTGCTAAGTATTATGAACTAATATTTTCACACTTTCCTCCAACTCTATAATATTAGATATAGTCTTTTGGTCTGTTTCTTCCTTAGTGGTGTCTCAGAGTAGTTTTGTAGCATGCCAATCATTGCTGTAATATAATAATTGACCTATCTCAGTCTTATACAACAGGGGAGGTTGGATGAGTAAGGAGGCATAGTATAGTCTGCAATAAAACAAAACAAGAAGTATAAAGACATGCTAAGAAAACATGAAAGGTAAATCTTTTCATCAATAAACATGATTAAGTTCCTTTATATTTTATTAATGTAGTCTGCCTTTAGTTTCAATCAGGGTTGTCCCCTTTGTGGACAAATATGACCTCACCCATTCATTTGCATACTGCCTACAGCTCTTTCTCACAGCAATGGCAGAGTTGATTAGTTTGGTGACCCATGGTTTAAAGTAATTTCTTATCCTATTTCATATTGAGTATACATTCATAAAACAATCAGCCCCTAAATTCAAACTTTTCAGAAAAAAATTGTTTTGAAATTGTTATAGTACATCATGAAAATAATAACAGGACCCTGTAAGTCCCCAAATAAAAATTTCTACACAGCAGCCAGAGCATTATAAGGCTAAATCCTGAGTATGTTAGCTTATTTATTTGGAAATAAATGAAAATTTGTAAGCATGTGTATTTACTGTTTCTATTGGCTTCCAGAACTTGAACACTCCAAATAGAACACCAATATTGGTATTATTTATAGGGCATAATAGTGAAGGGAGAAATCAAGTCAAGAGCCTTGAGTTCAGTTTATTTTACCAACGCAGGACTTAAAAATTTATATTGATTATGGATCTGCAAAGGTAATCAAAACTTATTGGCTCACTGAGGAGTAAAATATGATCAAAGACCCACAGTGTCAGAGCCAGGAGGCAGTGGCTAAAATAACTCTCTCTCCGGAGATTTAATTTCTTGTTAGCACTTGCTAAAGTCACTCATTTGAAGGAGTGATCATTTACTAAATACTTCTCCTGTTGTAGAGGCAAAAATAAATAAATAAATAAATAAATAAATAAATAAATAAATTTATTCACTCATAGGAAGCAGGTACTAATTCCTAGGAAAATAGTTTATTTTCAAAATGTAGTAAATTATGTTAACACTGTTTTCAAATCAAGGTATTGTTTTTAGAGAAATATCTTAATATCCAAGGCCAAATACTCCTAATTCACACTTCTTGAAAGAAAGGTGAAGAGAAATATTGAGTGGTAAGAAAAGAAAAAATACAGATACTTTTTTCTGAAAACAAAACAACTTTGTATTTCAGTTCCCTAATCATCAGTCATACCTAGGAATTTTATTCATAAGCGGTCTATTCTATTTGTAGCTCCACTCATGTGAATTTAGAGATAACTGCAGGAAAACTGCTTATGGAATGTAAGGGGATAACAAAATTTGAAGTATCAGGGCTTTCAAATGTGGCTTTATTTGCTAGCTTTTATCAAACATGAATATGCTTTGCTATCAAACTTAACTTTATCAGAATTAAGTGCCAAATTTATATCAGAATTTTGAATTCCTTTTTTCTTCCACAGTTACCAGTAATATGATTATTTAACCTTCATTGGAGTAAGTAAAATGGTGTTTGGTTTAAGAATCCTGTTTGAGGATTGCATGCTCCTCTAGAATGTAGCATTGAACTGTACAGGCAACATATTTGTAGGATTATGTCTTAAATGTGTGCATTCCCTGAGTGTTTGATTAACAGGATGATGTGGTTACTATTGCTGCTTAATGAACTACCCCAACATTTCGTAGCTTACAATAATCACTTCTTTATGCTCATGGATTCCGTGGGTCCCGACAGGCAAGATAGCTTGACTCTGCTCCTCAGTGTCTAGGATCTCAGCTGAGAAGATTTGAGGGTGATTTGATGGCTGGGGCTGAAATTATCTGAAAGCCCCTTCACTTATTATCTGGTGCCTGTCGGGAAGACCTGGAGAGTAGAACTGCCAACCAGTCTGTAGTGGCTTCTCCATGTGTCTGCTCCAAGTGGCTTGGCTTGGAGCCAAGCATGGCAGCCTTAGGAGAACTGGATTTCTTACATGGCAGCACAAGGCTCCAAGCATGACTGTTTGGCAAGCAAAGTGATGGCTGCATCTTCTTTTGTGACCTAGCCTTGGAAGCCACACAGTCTCGCTTTTGCTGTGTTCTACTGGCCAAAGCAGTCTTAAGTCCATTCAGATTCCAGGGGAGGAGAGTTAGACTCTACCTCATTATAGGGGAGTGGCAAGGTCGCATTGAAAACAGGATGTGGGAATGGGAGACTTTGGGGACACCCTCTTTGGGAACACCCTCTTTGGGAAATACAATCTGCTACCCTGGCCAAAGAAAAAGGAAGTTGAGAAAATGTAGGTGTTCAATGTAATGTTAACATTTTTGTGATATTGGTTGTTTATTAGAATTGGATGTCTCAAACTTACTGTGTTCAAAACTGTGTTCTATGTCTTCCCCCCAAATAAAACCAGTGATTTTTATCTTCAAATTTGGTTCTCAGCAAATGTCTCCATCTTAGAAAATGACTCCTAGCCCAAACTTAGGAGTTATAATTGATTTTTCTTGTTCTTTCAACTCTTACATCTAATGTCAAATCCTTTGAGGTTTACCTCCTAAAATGTCTCTCATATTCATTTACTTCTCTCCATCTTCAGTGCATTCCTCTTAATGCAAGCCAATAGTTCCTCTTCAATCCATTCTCCATTTAGTACTAAGAATGAACTCCCCAAACCATAAATTTGATTATGTGGCACCCTTGTTATAATTCTTTAGTAGCTTTGGTTGCTCTTAGAATATGAACTTAATTTTTTCTTGAACCTAAAAAACTCTGCAAGACCTAATCCTGCCTTCTCCAAACCTCATCTCATACCACTCTCTCCTTTGCTTATTGCTACACCCTCACCAATAGCTTACTTCTCAATACCCAAGAGTCTTTGAAACTTGTTTTCACCCAGAGTTCATTCTGCACAGCCATCTGTATGGCTGCCTCACTTAAAGTCTGCAATTACCTCTTCAAGCCTTCCCTAACCAGCCAATCTAAAGTATTCCATCTCTTGGAGCTCCAGTGGTGCAATGGGTTAGCGCGCGGTACTTATAAAGTATTCCATCTCATTAGTCTCTCTTTTATTATCATACTAGAGGCCCAGTGCATGATATTTGTGCACTGGGCGGGGGGGGGGGGTGTCCCTCAGCCCAGCCTGCACCCTCTCCAATCTGGGACCCCTCGGGGGATGTCCGACTGCCGGTTTAGGCCCGATCCCTGCAGACAGTTGGACATCCCTCTCACAATCCAGGACTGCTGGCTCATAACCACTCGACTGCCTGCCTGACTGATTGCCCCCTAACTGCTTCTGCCTGCCAACCTGATCACCCCTAACCGCTCCCCTGCCAGTCTGATTGACGCCTAACTGCTCCCCTGCCAGTCCGATCGCCCCCAACTGCCCTCCCCTGTTGGCCCGGTTGTTCCCAACTGACCTCCCCTACTGGCCTGGTCACCCCCAACTGTCCTCCCCTGCCGGCCTGGTTGCCCCCAACTGCCATCCCCTGCCAGCCATCTTGTGGCAGCCATCTTGTGATGACACGGGGGTGGCCATCTTGTGATGACATGGGGTTGCCATTTTGTGACGACGTGGGGAAAGCCATCTGTGACAACGTGGGGGCGGCTATCTTGTGACTACATGGGGGCAGCCATCTTGTGATGATGTAAGGGCGCGAGGGCCACCTAGGCTTTTATTAGTATAGATTCACTTCTATAATTATTGATTATTGCCTCTCTTTCCAACTAGAATTTAAACTCTCTGAAGATAATGGCCTTCTCTGTCTTGATCACCCCTGTTTCTCCAATACTTTGCTGGATCTTGTGCATAATAGGCATTCCACAAATATATTTTGAATGAATACATAAAAGATTATTTAAAACAAGGAGAAAATTTTATGTTTAAGTCTAATTTACCATGAAAGCTTATCCATACATCCACATTTTACTAAAGCCCATGACTGAATATAAAAGAGATTTTTATATTAATAGCCACAGAGCAGTAAAAACTTACAAGTGCCTTTTGAGTTCATCTGACTTTCTAAGGAGGCTCTTACTATATTTGAAGTTGTGATTTTCAGTAACTCAACCTAACTTTCACTTATTCATTCTTTTATTTATTTACTTATTCAGTTTTTGGTGAGAGCCTACTATATGCATGGTACTGTACTAGAGTAGATGAAGAGTGTAAAAATGTATAGAATACATTTTCCACTTTCATAGAGCCTACAATTTTGTGGGCAAAATGAAAAACCTATACCAAAAACCTCATTACATTGAGTTGGTTTAAGTGACATGTAAGTAGCAGAACCTAAGTGGCAGAGCCTTCTCCTTCATATCTATTAGTATGGAGGAGAAGGTCTTCTGGGCCAAACTAATAAGAGAAGATAATATGGATTAGGTAGCATTGAATTGGATTTTTTTTTTTTTAAAAAAGACTTTCACTAGGTGGAAATGGAGGTGGAAGAAAGAAAGGCATGTTTAGGAAATGGTGAGAAGTCCAGGTTACATGGAGTTTCAAGCCATGTATGGGATCAGTAGCAAAGACAGCTAATGGAAACTAGGTCATGAAAGGCCACTGACTCCAATCTAAATAACTTGGACTTCATTCAGTAGTTGATGAAGAACATTGAAAGTGTTTTCTTCCCTCCCTCCCTCCCTCCCTCCCTTCCTCCCTCCCTCTTTCCCTCCCTCCTTCCCTTCTTCCCTTCCCTTCTTCCTTTCCTCCCTTTCTTTCTCTCTCTCTCTCTCTCTCTCTCTCTCTCTCTCTCTGGAGGGCAGGTGATTCATCGAACAGTGCTTTAGGAAGATTAACCTGCTTTGTTTGCAGAATTGACTGAAAATGGGTGTGCTTGTGGGGAGGAAGAAGTGTGAAGGTAAAGGGCCCAAACTTATCCTTCAAAGACCATGTAATGTCAACTTTTTCCACGATTGTCCTAGGGGTAGCTTGAGGAAGCATGGTAAAGTGGAAAGAGCAGGGGCTTAGAACCCTGGATCCATAACTTTGGTACGTGCATGACCTGAGGTGGGTCAGTTGGCATTTCTGACCCTCTCTTTCCTTAATTGTAAAATAGGGATCATTTTCATCCTATCATTCAAGGTTTCCATGAGGATTAGGAATTGCTTGACTAATGGTAATTGTTGTTAATTATTGAATACAGCATTGAATTTATTTGCTTAAAATCCTTTAGCATTATACTGGACTACTTCCATTTGCCTTAATTGGTGGTCTACGTTACAGCAAGATTATGAGAGCAGTTCGTTAGGACAGCACCACTACACCTAGAATGTAATATTTTCTTCTGCATTCTCTGAAAAATCACCTCCATCTACTTGATTACTCTGCTCTTTATTCCAAATCGTAACTGCAGCATCAGCAGAAGCTTTAGAATAGGTGTTCCTCCAAATGGAATGTCTCTCACTCTTGCCAGGATAGACAAAGTGTTAAATAAATACTCAATACTTATTGCATTTTAATTTAATCAAAGAAGCAGAAATAGAATTTGAGGGCTACTGGCTGGAGCAGAGACAGAGCTGTCTAGCACTTTCTTCTACTTTGTTCCATTTGCCTATTATTCTTTGTATCTCTTTAGGGTTTATTTTACTGCCTTCCTTGAACTAGGATGCCAGGCTATTGGTTCCAAGAGATCGCTAAACTCATGAAGAAACTCGAGTACCTAGAAGTAATTTGGGGTTACTTTACTTGCATTGACTTACCAAAGTACTCAGGTAAAAACTTGAGAGGAAGAGAATTTACCTTTTAATAATTTGAAAATTTCTTCCCTCTTTCAGTTTCTGACTTATCATTACATATGCTAGCACAGATGTTTTCTGACAAAGTTTTGCTAAATATTAACCTCTAAGTTTAAGCAAGTAAGAATTACTGAAGATATTGGATTACCATGTCTGTGTAATGCTGGATGAAATGTTAGTTTTTGGTAAACAGAGATAAAAGTTTCAAAACTTAACTTAGGAATGAAAATTGCCAGGCCCAGGGTCTAGACACCAAAACAACAGTAACATGACCAGAATACCAAGAAAAAGATTTCCTTCTCCCAATTATTGTAATATAGAAAATCAAATCTTCCAGGAAGAACAGTATAAGCAAATACCTATTCATAAGAAGTTATTAATAGTCTTCAAACACATATATGTTGTATGTTTGTTGTGTGCCTTATAGGGATGATTGTGGATGGAAAGCACTTCATGTGATTGAAGTTCAAAGAAAACACCACTGAAAAGCTCATTTAAATAGCCACGATAAAACATTAGCCATGTTAAAAAAGAAAATAAAACCAAACTATAGTGTCCACAACTTCCAAAAATTCTGGCTTTGGATATCCAGAAGTATATGCAGGGGGTGATATAGTATATATGTGTTCTGTCAAGTTCAGTTGACATTGGAGCAATTCAGGTGTCATGTCGTGTGGATTTCCTCAAACTCTCCTGAATCAGATGTTTAAGTTTATAGAGAAAAACCAACTCTCAACTCCAAACTTCCTTCAAATTTTGAGGAGATCTGAAACAGTTGATATGTATGAAAATATATGGAATTCTGGTATTCATCCTACTTCTTCTCATGATGGGGGTGATACTACTATTAATAATAGGGTTGTATGAATATTAATTCAGTTAATTTATGTTAAGTAATTAGAATAGTCCCTGGAAAATGATAATGACTATACAGGTGTTGGCTTTTATTGTAGTTGTTGTTAGTGGGACTATCAATATTTTCATTGCTGGATAGCAGAAACTGTCCATAGATAATATTCCATATGAATTTTCATAAAGGGCTGAGATAATAGCACAACAGCTACCAACTAGGATTAGAAAGATGGCATCTAATTTAGAGCGCCTCTTTCTTTTTTAGCCATATCTTTTTTGTGTGTGTGTGTTTAGACTTGCTCATTTTTTTTGTCTTTAATTTTATTTTTCCATCAACATTTATCCCCTCTATGTCTAAGCCATATCTATAAAAATTGATGTTTTATGCCAAAAGAGATTGTCCTCACTTAAAATTACCTTAATGACCACACTATGTTTAAAAAATACAATATGATTAATCAACTATAAACCACAAATTTAAATTATGCAAAGAAGAAAATATGCCAGAGCATTATCAGTCTTCTCTGAAAAAGTATATTCTTCACTGCCATTTCATCTACTTACCTCTATTGCATAACTTTTCCCCCCAATGAAACTACATCACTTTTATGATAGAAAAAAAGCAATAGATTTTCACTTTTGAAAATCAAAGAGCTATAAATCACAGATACAGCAAGATATCCAATAAAATGTTATTTTAAAAAAATATTACTGTGTATTTATTTGCCCAGGTGCAAGGAAAGTGGCAATGTCCCTTTTTAAAAAAAAAATATTTTATTGATTTTTTACAGAGAGGAAGGGAGAAGGATAGAGAGTTAGAAACAACAATGAGAGAGAAACATTGACCAGCTGCCTCCTGCACACCCCCTTACTGGGATGTGCCTGCAACCAAGGTACATGCCCTTGACTGGAATCGAACCTTGGGCCCTTCAGTCCTCAGGCTGATGCTCTATCCACTGAGCCAAACCGGTTAGGGCAGCAATATCCTTTTTAAGATCTCTTTGTCCTAGGACACTGATTTGAATGGAGCCCAGGTGGGCAGAGAGCAAACACTATCAGCACCGAACAGCATCCAATAACTAGGAAAGGGCTCAGACATCATTGGCTTTGCTGTAGCTGCTGATTTGTAATTTGTAAACATATTATTCCCACTGTCCTTCCAAGTAATATGCAAATTGACCGTCACTCCAAGACACAAGATGGCTGCCCCCATGTGGACACAAGATGGCCACCACAAGATGGCCTGAAGGGGAGGGCAGTTGTGGGCAATCAGGCCAGCAGGGGAGGGAAGTTAGGGGTGGCCAGGCCAGCAGGAGAGGGCACTTGGGGGGGACCCAGGCTTGCAGGAGAGGGCAGTTAGGGGTGACCAAGCCTGCAGGAGAGGGCAGTTGGGGGGACCAGGCCTGCAGGAGAGGGCACTTGGGGGGGACCCAGGCTTGTAGGAAAGGGCAGTTGAGGAGACCAGGCCTGCAGGGGAGGGCAGTTGGGAGGGACCAGGACTGCAAGGAAGGACAGGTGGGAGGGACCAGGCCTGCAAGGAAGGGCAGTTAGGGGTGACCAGGCCAGCAGGGGAGGGCAGTTAGGGGCAATCGGACCAGCAGCAGAGCAGTTAGACGTCTATCAGGCTGGCAGGGGAGTGGTTAGGGGGTGATCAGGCTGGCAGGCAGAAGTGGTTAGGGGCAATCAGGAAGGCAGGCAGGCAAGTGAGCGGTTGGGAGCCAGCAGTCCTGGATTGTGAGATGGATGTCAGACTGCCTGTTGGGATCGGGTCTAAACAGGCAGTTGGACATCCCTCAAGGGGTCCCAGATTGGAGAGGGTGCAGGCTGGGCTGAGGGACACCCCTGCCCCTGTGCACGAATTTTGTGCACCTGGCCTCTAGTATTATAATAATAGTAGAGGCCCCGTGCACGAAATTCATGCACTTGGGGGGTGGGAGGTCCCTCAGCCTGGCCTATGCCCTCTCGCAGTCCAGGAGCCATTGGGGGATGTCTGACTGATGGCTTAGGCCCACTGACCATGGGGAGGGGGCCTAAGCCAGCAATCGGACATCCTTAGCGCTCCTGCGGAGGCGGGAGAGGCTCCCGCCATGCCGCTGCGCTCGCCAGCCCTGAGCCCGGCTTCTGGCTGAGTGGCGCTCTCCCTATGGGAGCGCACTGATAACCAGGGGGCAGCTCCTGCATTGAGCATCTGCCCTCTGGTGGTCAGTGTGCATCATAGTGACCGGTTGTTCCACTGTTGGGCCAAAACCAGCTCTCTGACATGCCCCAAGGGGTTCCGGATTGCAAGAGGGTGCAGGCCAGCCCTAGGGACCCCACCGGTGCAGAATTGGGGCCAGGGAGGGCTGTGGGACGTTGGTCAGCTGGGGAGGGACCGTAGGAGGGCTCCAGGGCATGTCCGGCCCATCTCACTCAGTCCCGATCAGACGACCCCAGCAGCAAGCTAAACTATCAGTTGGAGTGTCTGCCCCCTGGTGGTCAGTGCACTTAATAGCGACTGGTCGACCAGGTGACTGTCTGTCACCTGGTGGTCAGTGCACATCATAGTGAGCGGTTGAGCCGCCTTAGCATATCATTAGCATATTATGCTTTGATTGATTGAATGGCTGACTGGACACTTAGCATATTAGGCTTTTATTATATAGAATTATTCATATGAAAAATAGCTCTAGGCATAGAGCTATTATGTATATATTTATATAAATGTATACTTATTTATATTAATTCAAATTTAAGTTAAAAAATAAGCAATCTATTTGCATGCCTCAATTTTTCTTATAAAAAGGTCACAGTGAAAAGTCTTCCTCCCTATGCTGTCCCACTATTACCTAGTTTCCCTCCCTGGAGATAAATAGTGCTTTTAGCTGCTCATGTCCTTCTGGAGATGTATCCCACATAGATACATAGAGGTAATTTGAAAGTTATTGTTTAAGAATGATGTCTTAAGGAATTTGTGGATACTGAATCTGATTTAATAGAAATATATTCTGGTTGAGTAACACTATTTTTTAATGTCCCCAAAGGAGTGGACACAATCAATCATTCTATTCTATTAGTAATGATTGGGTTCCTCCTATGTATGAAGGCACTGTGCCAGCTGCTATTTGTTCAATTTGCCTTTAAGATTTTTCCTAGTTATGCATCTCATCATTCAAATCTGTGTGCTCAAACAGCACCAGGTCCAGAGACCTTTCCTAAAATCCACTTGAAAATAGCTCTCTCTCTCTCTCTCTCTCCCTCCCTCTCTCTCTCTCTCTCTCTCTCTCTCTCTCTCTCTCTCTCTCTCTCTCTTCCATGTTTTATTTCTTCTACAGCTAAGGTGATACTATCATTTCTCATAAAATTTTCTTTTGAGAGTGAAAGGGGGTGCTGATATTATCACACAGGGATAACTGGGATAAACTGGACCTGTAAACTGGATGGTTGGCTACCCTATTTAGAGCATTTTCTGCTTCATAGCAATTTGCATTCCAAGGAAATGGAAATTACCCTGTTTATTTGTTTATTTGTAAGCGCCATGAAGCAGAAACTTTGGTTTGTTTTAGGAAGCCATCATCTACAGAGTCCTTGGCATATACTAAGTAGGTTCTTAAAAATATTTGTGGACTGAATGGATGACTCCATCATGCTTCATGTTCTGTGTAGAACTGAGCATCTTTTGGTTAGTATTGGGAAATTGAAAAGCCATAAAGGGCAAATTTGCTTAGACTGTTTCCTTCCTCAAGGTAGCAGCCAACTTTTAACATTTAGATTTCAACCTTTCAGCACTGCTGTACAGAAATCAGCCTGGACACAGGTGCTTGAGTGTCAACAGTTTTGTCGCTTGCAAGGAGATAGAGGTGCTGTGGACCCCAGGATAGGCCTGGTCTGGGGAGCAGACCAGTGGGATGAAAACGGTCATAGTCCAGTTCCATTCAGTGGTCATTTCATCTGTAGAAAACCGGTCTCCACGCAGTGGAACAGGTGTGTCCATGTGACTCAGTCCACAGGAGACAAGGAAGAGCAACTTTAGAGCAGGCTGCCATCTGGGCTCATTCATCCCCCACAGAGGCTGGAAGGCCAGCGGGATACAAAGGAACAAGCACCTCTCTGTCTGGCGTGGACACATGCGTGTGCACACACGCACACACATTGATTAGCAGAGACCAAGGGCCGTGGGAGTCAGTTCTGGCAGAGAAGACTGATGCAATTCCCTGCTATCTCACCCAAAACCAGACCAATCTTTGTAATCAGGGGGTGTAGGTTTTAGTGGCTTTGGAGCTCAATTTAATTTTTCCTTTTCCTTTTCAAACAGAGAGGCCTGTGTCCTGGGCTATGCTGATCCATGGGAGAATTCCTGTAGGAGGAAGAGGCTGAAACTCTGGCCTAGGGTTATTAAGGAGAACATTCATAATGAATGTGTCAATACCTTGTCTGAAAGATCTGCATGTTTCTCTATCACATTTTATTACAGAAAAATATGCCGGTGTCCTATCAGAATTATTCTTATTTTGTGTGTGTACAGTTATCTGAAGCCCCTTGATTTCATTGCGGGCACTAAGGCCCAGAAAGGTTGAATAACGTGCCTTCCTCAGCACAAACAGAGATAGGCTCCTGTTTTTAGGAGTCAGAACCTCTCCTCACACTTGACTTTAGGGATGTGTTTAAAAGACAGTTGCATATGGTTGAGAGCTTGGTAGCTTAAGCTGTGAAGCAATTTATGGCCCATGTTTAACCAAATTAAATCATTTTCCTAGCTCATGCCATGCTGACAGCTAGCAAAAACTGTGTTCACCTTTCTTCTCTCCTCATGAAAAGGGGCTGCCGTTATTTTTACGCCTGGGGTTTGAAGGAGGAAATACAGAGTTTAAGTCTAGGTCCGTTGAATTTATTCAGGAGCTTGTCAGGCTGCATATGAACTTTTTGGAGTGTAAATGAAACAAAAGTGAGGTCTTTACGTGACCTCTGTCTCTCTCTTTACCTATTTCTGTGTTTAGCTTCATCCCACACTAGTCCCAGGATGAGAAAAAGTAAACTTCTCTGTCCCTTCCTTACTCTTACATCATGCAGTAGTTGACTAAAATAATTACGGAGTGGCAACTTTAATGATCACTCTTTTGCAAGATTGTTTAATAACAGCTATAAGTCAAAACAAATATCAGCACAAAGAAAATCTCTATTCTGTGTAGCAAAATGTTTGTCAGACTTCCACCAAATGAACCATGTATTTTAAAAAAAACTGATATTAAGAAACATTTCTGATCATTCTTTGAAGTTTGTAGTAACGAGATAGAACATGTCTACTCCCACCTTTTTGTTTAGGCCCCCAAATGAGACATGTATGAATGTAATAATTTTGTATAACTCCAGGATAAACATTCAATGATATCTTTTTTAAATTTTCATTTAAATTCTTTATTGTTTAAAGTATTACATAAGTCTCCTTTTCCCCCCATTGACCTCTCCCCAGCCGCTCCCACCCCGGAGCACATGCCCTCACCTCCCTACTGTCTGTGTCCATTGATTATGCTCATATGCATGCATACAAGTCCTTTGGTTGATCTCTTAACCCTCTTCCCGCTCCCTTGCCTACCCTCTTAGGTTGGATGTATCTGTTTGATGTTTCTATGACTCTGGCTCTATTTTTGTTCATCAGTTTATATTGTTCATTATATTCCACAAGGAGTGAGATCCTGTGATATTTATCTTTCTCTGACTGGCTTATTTCACTTAGCATAATGCTCTCCAGGTCCATCCATGCTGTTGCAAATGGTAAGAGTTCCTTCTTTTTTCAGCAGCATAGCATTCTATTGTGAAGATGTACCACAGTTTTTTAATCCACTCATCTGCTGATGGGCACGTAGGCTGTTTCCAAATCTTAGCTATGGTAAATTGTGCTGCTATGAACATAGGGGTGCATATATCCTTTCTGATTACTGTTTCTGGTTTCTTGGGATACATTCCTAGAAGTGGGATCACTGGTTCAAATGGGTGTTCCATTTTTAAGGTTTTGAGGAAACTCCATACTGTTTCCACAGTGTCTGCACCAGTCTGTCAATGATATTTTCACTTTTTTTCTTTTCCAATAAAATATAATAATGGGAAAAATGTATAATAGTTGTATTTATGGGTTCTGCTATTTATTGAACAAAATGCTTTCTAGATAATTTCTAGTGACAAGTCATCACCCTCCTTATTTTATGTAATTAAGAAACTTAAATACTGAGGCCCTTAAGTACAAAACTACAGAGGTCTTTATACAGAGATGTGACTATAGAAAGTCACACAAAAACTGAGAAAACTTGCCATGGCAATAATCCTGTCTGCCCATCAGATGTGTACCCTACTTACTTTGAAAAATCAACACAGTGCCTATTAGTAGTATTATTTTACCACAGACAGCCTTCCTGTTTCAGAATCAAAGAGTGCTATGTTTATGCAAGACCAGGAATGCCTGGGCTGCCTATTCAAAAGCTTTCATCTTCTTCTTGTTGGAGACAGGTTCCGTCCCCTGCCGCCACTAGATGGTGCTTGTTGTTGAAACAAAGGTCTTTCTTCCCATCTTTCTGCTTTCTTTAGGCACCGATTAGGACCTTGGATGTGAAAGAAACTTGATTGATAAGCTAAGGAGTGGGTGGGTTCTAGAGGTCATTTAGCACAGAGTTATTGATTTAAAAAAATCATTATCAGTAAAGATTACTTACACTGTTTTTCTAATGCCATTAATTTTTTCTGTTCATTCATCTTGTCACCAAGTCGTGTGAACCCTAGACAAAAAGAACAAATAAATCTTTCTTTAGGCTCATGAGAATCAAGGGACATAACTCAAATTTTAGAATAGGTAAAAAAAAAAAAAAAAAAAAAAAAGATCTCAGGATTTATTGTCCTCACCAGGAATGACATTAGCAAAGGGGACCACATGCAGAGTTAACAAGAGAAGTTAATCAATGACCTTTCAAAGGCAAACACATGCATCTCAATTACTGGACAATAATCAATAGGAAAGAAAATGGAACATGCTCTTTTAATTGTGGGATAGCAAGCATCCAGTAATGAGAATGGTAATAGTGGTTGTTGGCTCTTTGCCAACGACAGCGATTTTTCTCATTAATTTAAGGCACACATAACACTTCCCCCCACAGTGCTCTCATTCTCTCCCTGCCTACCACTCCACACACCAACTTTATACCCCTTTCAGGGAAAAATTTTGCCAATCTTGATAGTGAAATGCCTCCAGGAATTACCTATTTATTTTATGGGAAGGACAGTTTGATATATGTTGCATCAGAATACTGAAAAGCATAAGTTTCTTGGACTTTTCCTTTCCCAAACATTCTCCAATGCTGACCAGTCACAGCTGGTTCATGATTATAATGAGAAATTGCCAGCTATGTTGAAATACATAATCCACAGTGTGAAAAACTGCTGAACAGCAGTGGCAAATTCTTAATACAAAAGTAGCTTTTGCCTGTGAGCTTGCTTTGGGGTTGCTGATTCTTGCTAACTGTGTGCTCAGGGACTGAAAGTTAATTTTAGTCTAAAAACAAAATATAACTATGTAGGCAAAAGCTTTAAAGCTACATTTAAAAACATCTTCTATTTTGAATCTCTCATATCACTGCAGTGAATCATGTAAAATGTGTGAACATACATGTTAGCCAGATGTAACAGCAAACAGCCAGATACATGACACTAATACATTTTAATCTCAGACATTAGACAGCTTCGGGTGGTTCCCAGTGCCTTCTGAGCATTAACCAAGGATTTTAAACATGCCAGCATTTTAAAAAGATACAAGCTTATACCTGCTTCTCAACCACTAGTGAGGTACAATGGATTTCTTCCAGTTTTAAAAACGGGAAAGAAAGCCTCTGTCCCCAAATTATTTTCCTTCAGATTTTTTTGGTAGTTATAGCTTAGTGCTGAAGAAAGGTTTGGAACCAGGAACAGGTAGCATGCGAAGTTTATTTATCTTGGCCTTTATGTGTTTTGGTGGGTACTGTTGAAAACGCTGTTTGGTCATTGACTTCTGCACTACATATATGCCATGTGGTTTCAATCCATTAAATGGCTACTCTCTAGCAGTGGTGCCCTTGTTGACAGTCTGTTCATATGGTTTAATGGTTTACTTAACTGATGATAATCGGGCTGGGTCATTGATATATTATTAGTAGTATTTGCTTGACAAAGGGCGCTTAAGCCTCCTTAATTAGCCCGAGGAACAGAGTAAACGTAAATAATCCCTTTGTACGCTCAAGAAACTCCCTTGGATGGCTAAAGATGTTTCCCAAACTGCTCAAGGAAGACAGAAGCCATCAGTGACATAAACGAGGGCAGATTGAGAACCGTGCTCACCCCAGACATGCAAAGGTGAACGCAGGCCACACTGTGTGCCAGCAGCCCTCTCTACCTACACTGCTCAAGTTTTATCAAGTAGCCTCCAGAGTGATTAGGGGCTGGGAAACGCGAGCAACTTCAGTTCTGCACGAGTTCGTAAGCTCTCCCCAGAGGGGAGCTCCTGTGAATTGGACAGAAAGCTAGACCCAGCAGCCCGCTCAGGGCGCGAGGGAGAAGGAACCGAGGAAGGCGAGGGCGGCCGGTCGGGAGCAGGGACCCCGCCAGCTCCAGGCTGACGCCTCGCGCGGAGCCCGAGCCCCCGGCGGAGGCGGTGCGGCCCGAAGCCCCTCCCCGTCGCCGCGGATGCCCGGGCTGCTGACGCCCAGCGGCGGCCCAGAGCGGCGGGGGCTGGCCGGGCGGGCGCGAGCGAGGGCAGGGCAGGGGGCTGGCCGAGGCCGCTCGCGGCTTTAAATATGGATCGCGGGCTCGCGCTCGTGGCACAGCCTCCGCCACGGCCGCTTTCCCCGAGTCCCGGTCCCCTGGCTGGCTCCCGAGGGGCGCCCTGCCGCGCACCGCTGCTGCAGTGTTCGTTACCGGCAGGAGCGGCGGAGAGCCCCATAAATATGCGGGAGCTGCACACGGCAGAGTAGAGTAGACGCTCTCCAGCGCTCGCCCGCCGCGCACCACGCGGGCCGTGGAGACATCTGCCCCCGCGCCTCCTTCTGCCCCGTCCTCGCGGACCGTTCAGGTGCCAGTCCCGCCGGCTCTGGAGACGCGCCCGCTCCAGCGCCCTCGCCCGGCTCTCGCCTCCCTCCGCCCGGACCCCGCACCCTCCCGTGCGGCAAAGTTGTGACTACTTGGACGCGGGCGGCTCGCTCCCCGCTCGCTCCGCGCCTCGCGCCGACAACTTCCCGCGGCTCGGCCCCGCCGCGCCCGGCCCCGCACCTCCCGGGATCCCGCGGATCCCCGTCTCCAGCCCCGGGCAGCGCTTCGGCGGCGACTACGGCCGGGGTAGCAGCGAAGGCGGCGGCGGCAGTGGCCGCTGCAGCCCCACACTCGGCCGCCAAACTGGAAGAGCGACGGAAGGCGGACCCTAGGAGGTGAGCGCGCGGCTGGGTCGGCGGGTCCGGGCGGGCGCGCTCCCCGGAGGCTGGGAGAGGTCACTTGCGGGCTGGGCATCCCCTGGACTGGGCGCCGGGGGAGTGCGGAAGCTGCTTCCGCAGAAAAGTACTTTTTTTCTTCTTCTCAGCGGTTAGAGGAGGAGTTCGCGTGGCCCTGGCACTCCCCCTCTGCAGAGCCCCCTTCGCGGAGCCCCGCGTGGTGGCCGGGACTGCGGGGCCAGCGTACGCGGCAGGCTGGGCTCGGGCGCAGTGACACGTGTGTTCCTGTGAGCCTGGGTGGTCCCAGCGTGACGCGCACCTGCTGGAGGGGAAAACCTCCCCGAGCCCACTAGCGGAGGGAGGCTTGGGGCGCTGCGGGTGCCACCGAGACCTCGGCTCCCACTTTACTGCCGGCTCCGAGACGGAGCCTTCACATCTCTGGCTGGCACGCCGAGAGTGGGGGGTGAGTCAGGCAGATTCGCTGCTGGTGGCACACACACAATTATTTGCAATGGGTTCGGAAGGGGGAGGCAGAGGTTAAACTGGGATTCCTCTTGGCCGGCGACAGCGTAGCTCTCGCTCAGGTACTGGGCAGCATGTGCGTCTTGGCAAGGACAGGTGCTTTCTTTTTTCTTAAGTGCATTTTACCCAGCCTTTGCCAGTCCGTTAATAAGAGTCACCAGAGGAAGGCAGGGGCTGAGAACTACATCAGCAAACTGCAGCAAACAGTTATTAAAGGAAAGAGTTATTAAAGAACAAAAGAAAGCACGCACGCACACACCCACACCCACCCACCCACACACACCCACACCCACACACACCCCAGCCCTGAACTTGAGTGAAAGATGAAGGAAGCCGTTCTACCTCTGTTCTACCATCGTAAAGCGTCATTTTTCCAGCTCTTGTAAAACTTCTGTTTTGCCACCCCTCATTCCTTCTCAAGGCCCAAGCTTCTCAGTATGATTGCCTGCAGCAAGCTCTTTCCAGTCCTGACAGTGAAGAGCAGTTACCTGTGGTTTACCGTCCCTAGTTCTTTCCCCATTTCACTTCAGGGCAGGAGAAAGTTATTCCTAAGAAGAAATTCCTCCTGGGCTGTCCTAAACACACATTGTCTTAAATCATGGAGCACTTCCTTCCCTTAGAGACACTGCATTGCACCGTACTTCCCTTTTTCCTTGTACCTGGGACTTGGAGGTAGGATTACCCATGATAAGTTAAAGTGTACACTGCCCATTAGGGTTTATTTTTTCATTTTGATGTAAATAGATTGTTCAGTGCTCTTAGAGCAGTATTCAGTAGCTTCTTGTAGACACTGTAATGTCTCTTGACAAAGTTTCTGGCTCAGAATTGGCCTCCTTGCATCTGTCAAATTAGCATTTAAATAATTTTTATAGTTATTATAGCCCTGAGGTTGAGGTGATTGGTAGAACTCCAATCAAAGGAAGCATGTCTGCCTATTTTTCTATAGTTTTAACAATTGAGAAAAAAAACAAAACCCTTTTACTTTCATTTTAAAGTTAAATGTAGTGATAGCACATTTAACATTAAATCTCTTTACATTAAATCTTGAAAATGAATAGTTTCGACTTGGTTCCAGAGTATCTGGTAAGATGACACCCAAGTCCCACATACAGGGTCGGGCAACAGTAGGTTTACAGCTGTGATTACTCGAAACATAAGAGTTTATTCGTCTTATTATTTATTGTATTATTGTATTTATTGTATTATTTCCATACAAACAACTGTAAACCTACCTTTGCTCCACCCTATTTATGGAATGAGAGAGGAAAGTAGTACTCTTATGAACTGTTGAGACCTAGGACATTTATAAGAGTCGGGGTGGGAGGGAGGGAGGGAGGGATAAGATGGGATGTTCTGACAGTTCCAGGCATATCTACCTTTGAGAAAACAGAAAACCAGGAAACCCCCAACGTTTTGTATGAGAATGTTTTCAAAATGAGGTTTGCGTGTCATTTAATGCTGGGGTTCATTCTGGAGACTTATTAACATATATAAGGCACCCTAGCCAGTGAGGTTGCCAGAATGTACTCTCAGTTTATAATGATGTATCTCTCTAAGTTCATTTTGCCAACATAAACTAACTTTTTAAAAATTAAATTTATGGGGGTGACATTGGTTGATAGGATCATATAGGTTTCATGTGTGCATTTCCATGATACAAAAATCTGTATATTGCACTGCGTGCCCACCACCCAAAGTCAAACCACTTTAAATGTTTGAATGTTAGTGTTATTAGTTTAGTCTTTTAAATGATTAGCTACATTTACAGCAACGTGTGAAAGGCATACAAGGAATCATGTTTAGAGAAAAAATGTGATAGGAATCAGATAACCTTTGGGACAACTTCCAGCAGGCTCTGCTGGTAATTTCATTTTTTATTGAGCTCTGGCAAGTACAGTTTTCAGGTTTGATCCCTTGTTCTGATAATAAGAGAAATCGTCTGGACATAGCTTTGCAAAGAAAAACACAAGGAAAGGAAATTCACGTTAGCTGGTGAATCATGTAGCTAATCAGGTTTCGTGGCCGCCTCTGAGGGCGCTGCCGGTTAGGACTACTGTTGTCAGGGGAGAGAGCCCTGAGAGAGCTCATTGCTACTTAAGTGTGGCAATAATGCACGTCATCTCCTTGTTTTTTGGAGTTTCTTTGTGTTTATTTTTAATAATATGGATACAGTCTAAGACTGGAGTTGATGTTAAGACTGGGAGTGGAGCTCTGGATGGTGGGCTCAGTGGTTAGAGTTGTGGTCTATACACCAAAGGGTCTCTGGTTCTATTCCCAGTCCAGGTACCTGGGTTGCAGGTTTGATCTCCAGCAGAGTCATTCAATCAGTGTGTCTCTCTTACATTGATGTTTCTCTCTCTCTCTCTCTCTCTCTCTCTCTCCCCTCCCCTCTCCTCCCTCCCTTCCTCTCTTGTACTCTCTCTCTCTCTCAAAAAAAAAAAAAAAAATCAATGGAAAAAATATCTTTGGGTGAGGATTCATAACAACAAAAAAAGACGGAGTGGAAAGAACAAACTGAGAAGAGAAAAAAATCTAATAGGGATGAAAGTTCCTAAGTAGTTTCTCCTTGATGGCTAAGTTGGAAGGAATCAGGGGACCTGATTTGATGGGACCAAAGAAGCTGTAAGCAGAACGCATGTCTCATTTCTCACTGTTAATGCCATTTCTGAGGCCAACATGTGATTTGTGACATTTATGCATTTGGGGGGAGTCATGTAGCAAATGGATAGTTTAGGAGCATCTAGGAAAGTAATAAGACTTCACAAAACAAGATGGGGCTACTTTTAGGATTTTTTTTGGCTTAATGCAGGAATTTTAGGAAAGGGAAGAAGAATGTTTCTTTCATATAAAGTCAGGGCTAAGATGTATTCCAAATACATTTTGCCTTTCTCCCAATGACTAAACATATGATATGTTTGTGTCACAAAATAGAAAATATGCCGGCCCTCGCTGGTTTGGCTCAGTGGTTATAGAGTTGGCCCACAGACTGAAGGGTGTCAGGTTTGATTCCAGGTCAAGGGCACCTACCTCGGTTGCAGGCTCCATCCGGCCTGGGTCAGGGTGCCTGCGGGAGGCAACCAATCTCTCTCTCTTTCTCTCTCTCTCTCTCTCTCTCTCTCTTCCTCTCATCTTCCTCCTCCTTCTCTTCCACTCTCTCTAAAAATCAATGGGAAAATATCCTCCCGTAGGATTAAAAAAATAAAATATGCTGGTGTCCTCACAGGAAGATGATATTTTATATCCATTTTATATTCTTTGGAATACATGCTGTTAGTTATTTTTTCAGCAGCGGAGATGGAATCTTCTAATCGACCTTTTACTCACTTTTTCCTCGGGTGTGTGCGCGCATGTGTGCGCATGCACATAAACACACACACACACACACACACACACACACACACACACAGTACTCATTTGTAGAGGCGGCTGACTTTATTTTACCTAAAGCCGCATTTATGACTGTCATAATGACTTTGTGGCAATGACTTTTATCAAGTTTCTCTAGTCTCAGTAGTGCAATGGCATTCCCAATGACGCATTGAAAAAACAGCCAGCCACGGATGGTGATGGATTTATTTACCTGCCATAGCAAAGAAGAGAGAAAAGTTTTACTTTCAATCTCCATGAAGTTTATCATCTTATTCCTTCGTGATAAGGTCTTACTAGCCTCTGAATTAAATTATGTGTTCGAAAAGGATGGTGGTAGAAATAGTAATGGTGAAAAACTGCACATCTCTACTTGTTTTCATATAAGCCGAAACCTCATCTTGTTCTTCTTCCCTGCATGTTAAATAGATGTAAGGGGTTTTATGCATGTTGAAGAGATATGGACACAAAGACACAGAAGACTTCATATGCTTTTCTCCCTCCCTCCCTCCCTCCCTTCCTTCCTTCCTTTCTTTCTTTTTTGTTAATCCTCACCTGAGGATATTTTTTTCATTGACTTTTACAGAGAGTGGAAGGGAGGGGGAGAGTCAGAGAGAGAGAGAAACATCGCTGTGCGAGAGAAAGAAACATCGCTGTGCGAGAGAAAGACACACATCAATAAGGCTGCCTCCCACACATGCCTCGATCGGGCAGGGGGATCGAGCCTGCAACCGGGGTAAGTGTCCTTGACCAGAATCAAACGTGAGACCCTTCAGTCCATGGGCTGACACTCTAACCAGTGAGCAAAAATGGCTAGGGCCAAATGCTTTTCTTAAACAAAATGGAAAATTATCACTGGAGGTCAGAACGAAGATTTTAGCTTTCAACTAGTGATACCTGTTTGAACTAGTGAATGACTGTCCTCAAAGGAATGACTGTTGTTTCAGTTTCAGCTGAAGTCACTAAAGCAAATAAAAGCTAAATTTATGGTTCACCTTCCCTGTAGGTAATTCTGCTCAGCATCAGCACTTACTAAGCCTCAATCTTATCTCAGGTCCTGCAGTGCCAGAAGTGTCCCACTGCTGAAGAACGTTCGGTTTGTGTGGACCAATTTCAGCTCTGGTCTTGAGACCTAACGTTTGTTTTTCATGGAGAATGAATACAGAAAGAAGCTACATGAAATTAGGATGCTAAAGGAAATAAAAAACCACCAACTGATATTTCTCTCTCTTTAAAAAAAATTTTTGTGGATTGTTTTGTGGAAAAAGGGTATCCTAAGTTCAACTTGAATTATTATATGCGAAGCCTTAAAAAGATTTTAAATAAAACTCATATTTTTGGGGGACTTTTAAAATCAAAATTAATAAAAATACAAAATGAGAAAGGAATATATTACTAGGTGTATCAGTTAATAAAGGGGATTTTGTAATCAAAGAAAACACAATAATTTCAAGAGAACATCAAAAGTATTTTATTCAAAGTAATGTCCATCGCTAGCTACACATTTCCCCCATCTTTCAGGTAATTTGTGGATACCATCCCAATAGAACTTTTCTTGTTTTGAGGCAAACAATTCAGAGACCCAATTTTCCACTTCTTCATACGTTTTGAAGTGCTGGCAGAAAGTGCGTGTGCCATCGATCGGAATAAGTGGTAATCTGAAGGAGCAAGGTCTGGTGAATATAGCGGGTGGGTTAATACTTCCCAGACAAGATCTTTTAACGTGTCTTTAACTGGTTTTGAAGTATGCGATGGTGCATCATCATGAAGCAAAATTACTTTGCCGTGTCCTCTGGCACATTCTGGTCATTTCACGATCAGAGCGTGGTTCAAATTGATTATTTGTTGTCGGTAGGGATAGGTATTAATGGTTTCACCTGGTTTTAGAAGCTCATAATACACAACACCTTCCTGATGCCACCAAACGCAGAGCATTGTCTACTTTCCGAAGCGATTTGGCCTTGCAGTCGATGTTGATGGTTGACCTGGATCAATCCATGATCTTGTGCATTTGGGATTCTCAAAATAAATCCACTTTTCATTATCAGTCACAATTCGATGCAAAAAAGACTTTCTTACCTGCCATTGAAGCAACCTTTTACTGATGACTTTTCGGTTTTCCATTTATCTTTCATTCAGTTGATGTGGCACCCATTTTCCTTCCTTTAAAATCTTTCCCATTGCTTGTAAATGATCGGATATTGTTTGCTGAGCAACATTTAATCTTTCTGCATGTTGTTTTTGAGTTTGACGCGCATCTTCATCCAATAATGCTTGTAATTGTTGGTCTCAAACTTTTTTGGTTGACCTGGATGTTCTTTGTCTTTCACATCGAAACCATCACTTTTAAAGCGTTTAAACCAGCGTTCACAACTATCTTGAGATGGAGCATGTTCACCATAAGCTTCCTGAAGTATTCAGCATCACTTTTCTTCAAAATAAAGTAATGAATTAAAACTTCCCACAAATGCTTTTTTTTGGCACAAAATTCAACATTTTTAAGTGTAAAAATATCTATGATGTTAACACCTTCAGAAAATTTGACATATGAAGTTTTGAAGCTTGTTGTCAATACAACAAAATAGCATACATATCAAATTGCATATATATCAACATATGTGTAACTCCATCTATTGAAAAAAATTCGCATTATTAACCGGTACACCTAGTACCTTTAAAACTGATATAATGTTCTATAAGTAACACAATTAGAAAAGCTGTTCATAATGTCTTGAATAAGAAGTTAGCAATTTCTTTCTTTTTTGTAATTACTGTCACTGATTGATATTCTCCTTTATACTATTTGCAAATAAAAAACTTGGAGATCTGGAATTTCATGTTAGTAATTTCTAGCTTTGGTCTGGAGATTAATATTCACTGATAGGGCCCTGTAACAACTTCTGTTTAGAACTCCTATATTTGGCATATTCTTCAGAAAAAAAGCCCTGAGCAGGCAGAATAAAGGGTTAAAAAAAAAAAAAGACATACATTAAAGAGGATTCATAGGTGATCCTTCAGAATCTGTTTGCTTTTTAAAAGATATATATATATATTTTATTTCAGAGAGAGGAAGAGAGAAGGAGAGAGAGATAGAAACATAAATGATGAGAGAGAATCATAGATCAGCTGCCTTCTGCCACCCCCCTCAGGGGATCGAGCCCTGTGCCCTGACCAGGACTCAAACCATGAACTCCTAGTTCATAGGTCGACGCTTAACCACTGAACCACACCAGCTGGGCCAGAATCTGTTTACTCTTAACTCACAATTTTAACATGATTGATAAGATTTCTAATCCCATAGCAAACATTTGATCTCACATTAGAAGATAGAAATGGCCTGGTATTGGCAGCCACATGGATAACATTGAAAAGTACCAGAGGAAAGCTTGGTAGTAAAGGAAGAGACTAAGTGCCAACAGCAGAGGAAGAATTAAAGCAAGCACAGCCATGGAGCACTATCTGGGTGTTTCCGAGGAGCGTCACTTCATTCCAGTCCCTTCTCCCTCCACGCTGTTTCCTTTCTTCTCCTTTCTCTCTCCTTCCTATCAAAGTTTTTAATGAAATATAACATGTGTATAGAAAAATACACATATTATTAAATGTTAAGTTAACAGCTCGGGGTGACTTACCTAAGTGAACACGTCCTTGTAACCAGCCCCAAGGCCAAGATGTAGACCATTGTCAGCAGCCAGAAACCCCGTTTCCTACTCCCTGGGTCATTACTTCCCTCCCAAAGGTAACTTCTCTCCTGACTTCTGAGACTGTTTATCTATTATTGAACTTTGTGCCAGAACACATGATGCATGTCCTTGTGTCTGACTTCTTTCGTTCATTATGCTTGTGATGTTCTTTTATGTTTTGTGTGTAGAACAGAGTATTTATTCTCATTGTTTTATGGTATTCTATTTTATGAGACTGCCACAATAGATTTATCCATTTCACTCTTGATGGACACTTGGGTTGTTTTCAGTTTTATGCTATTATGAATAGTGCTACTGTGAACTTCATTAGATACATCTTTTGGTAAATGTGGGAATTTTGGTTGTGTGTTATTGTGAGTCCAACTTCTGGGTCAGTTTTAGTAGATAGTGCCTTTCTTCAAAAGTGGTACTAATTCACTCTCCTGCCAGCCCTCATGAGCGTTCCATCTACTCCACATCCTCACAAACAGCTGTATTATCTCCTTTTTACAAAGCAGAGTATCTCGTAACCTGGTATTTCCCAGTGACCAATGGAAATATGGATTTGGAATATATGGGTTGGAGACCCCGTTTTCTCACTTGCTCGTTATTTGATTTGGGGAATTTAAAAAATCATCTCTCTTTCTCTCTCTTTGGTCATTAAAATGATTGTGCAACCTAATTCACAGAGGTATTATGTAGACAGATGAGGTGATATTTATAAATCTTTGTTCAGAACTCATATGCCAGTTGTTGTATTCTACAACATTCCTTATCCTTAAAAAATTTTTTTTAATCCTCATCTGAGGGCATGCTTTATTGATTTGGGGGTTGGGAGAGGGAGAGGGAGAGGGAGAGGGAAAGGGAGAGGGAGAGGAAGACGGGGAGGGGGTGGGAGAGGGAGAGGGAGAGGAAGACGGGGAGGGGGTGGGAGAGGGAGAGGGAGAGAGAACATTGATCGGTTGCCTCCTGTACTGTACTCGCCCTGACAGATGATCAAATGTGCAACCTAGGTACGTGCCCTGACCGGAATTGAACCCACAACCTTTTGGTGCACAGGACCACACTCCAGCCAGCTGAGCCACCTGCCCAGGGCAACATTCCTTATTCTTGAGTTAAATTGTGCCAGTACTGAGAACAGTATTCCTGATATATTAATAATTGTTGGCTGAACAAATAAACTCATTTAATCAAATTTCTTGATCTCTCACTCTGAGGCATTGAAACTGTGTTTTACATTTTTTTCTTTAGGACTATTACTTTTTCTTGGTAAAGCTGATTTGAGAACAGAGTTTATTAAACATCAGCTTGAAAAATTGAGTCTAATAGGCAGCAGTTTGAGAACACGCATTTCACTATATAGCACATATTAAATTTATGTCCCCAAGTAGCACACAGAAGACCTGGAGAACCCTTGAAAATGATTATAGTGCTCTTCACCTCCTGGGTGATCCCCACAAGCTTACGCACTGAATATAATTAGAATGCTGGCCAACAAACTTCCAGATTCAAAATATTGCAGTGTTCCTCCAGTGCTGATACCTTGGAAACCATGTTTTATGCAAAATTGAATATTTAAGGATGAATAATAGCTGGAGACTGGAGCTTGTTGAGAGACTTTTCAGTTTAGTTTGGTAAGGTGGTTCTCAGATGAGCAGATTATAATATCAAAAGCGAACTTGCAGCATCCTATATAATAAAGGGGTAATATGCAAATTGACCATCACACCCTCACACAAGATGGCCACCAAAAGATGGCCGGCCGGGGAGGGCAGTTGTGAGCGATCAGGCCAGCAGGGGGGGGCAGTTAGGGGCGACCAGGCCTGTAGGGGAGGGCAGTTGGGGGGGGGACTAGGCCAGCAGGGGAGGGTAGTTGGGGGCAAGTAAGATGGCAGGGGAGGGCAGTTGAGGGGGACCAGGCCTGCAGGCAGGGCAGTTGGGGGCAACTGGGCTGGTAGGGGAGGGCAGTTTGGGGAGACTGGCCTGGCAGGGGAGGGCAGTGGGGGTGATCCGGCTGGCAGGACAGGGCAGTTGGGGGCAATTGGGCTGGCAGGGGAGGGCAGTTGGGGGCAATCAGGCTGGCAGGGGAGCAGTTAGGCGTCAATCAGACTGGCAGGGGAGTGGTTAGGGGTTGATCGGGCTGTCAGGCAGAAGTGGTTAGGGGCAATCAGGCAGGCAGGCAGGCGAGCCGTTGGGAGCCAGCAGTCCCAGATTGTGAGAGGGATGTCTGACTGCTGGCAGTCAGACATCCCCCGAGGGGTCCCAGATTGGAGAGGGTGCAGGCTGGGCTGAGGTTCACCCCCTCCCCAGTGCACGAATTTCATGCACTGGACCTCTAGTATACCTTGTAAACGTTTGTGTAAAAATTCTTTTTTTTTTTTTTTAATAAGAGAACATTTATTTAGAAAATCACAGAGGTAGAAGTAATTTGTAGAAGAAATGGGCTTAGGAAACAAGTTATAGAGGCAAAGGAAGGGCCCTCTGAGCTTAGCAGTGAGGAAGGTCATGGTGACTTGCCTGGGAGAAGCGATGGAGAGAGGGGAGGGGCGAGGGTGTGCTCCCTGAGGGAGAGTGCCTGGGTCAAAATTCTTAATCCTTTGAAAGGTTTGATTCCCAGCTGTTGGTATGACTTTGTCACCCTCATTTATCTTCATCTGAGAAGAGGTTAGTGCCATCTATTTATTTTTAAATTAAATACAATGAACATTTATATGATTTTTATTTTGGAGAATTACATGATAATTAGTAGATACCTATTTGCAAAATCAGGCTTGCAGCAGAAAGAACTTAGATTTTGATGTGGAAATCTAATTAGATTTTTTTCTGACCCAAAGACTGATTTTATTTTCCTGTTTTCTTGTATTTGAATTTCTTTGAGAGCTGGTGATAATCTTGTCTTGGTTGGCTGGCTCTCATGATTATCATAACTGTTTTGTACTGAGCATGTACAATTTTACTCCAGAATAATGTAAGTCAATCTACATTTTTTGAGGGTATGTACCTCTGAGGTAGCATCCTTCCTAAGTGCTTGACCCAAATGTGGCTCTTTTAAGAGTGTTTCCGTGGACCATGGATTCTTCGATAATTTTGTTTTCTGTTATACACGCAATGCTGTGGAAAATTGAAAATAAACTGAAGGGTGATGATGGTGAGCCTTGTTAAACTCTTTTAAAAATGGTGAACTTTAGAAAACCTCATCTTCTGTTCTGGGGGGATTTCATTCCTGTGAGCCGTTAAACCGGTGTTTTAAAACCGAAGCATCCAGGCTTGGCTGGTTTTTGGTGTGTTAAACCCTGAAAGCACGGCTCCTCCCTTGGTGTCCTCTCCGCACATGGAAGTCTTTAAAAATTGTCACTATGGACTAGGGAAGGGCAAGTATTTAAAGACTAGGATCCTGACAATGGTCATAGCTAAACCAGTATCCCAAGGGAATAGGATGAGCGCTTTCATTTCTTGTGCTCGTCAGCATGGCCTCTGTCTGTATGTCTGGGTGGGGATATTCCCAATGTCTTTAATACAGGCCAGGCTTTTGTATCTTCTATTCTGGAATGACCATGAATGAAGTCCTGAAACTGTTATTTGGTGAGACGTTTGTCCTGAGTGAGGACTCCGTGAGGTCATCAGTCAGACCGAAAGTGTGAGTCATGTGAGTGTGGATGGCTGCACTCCTGAAACCCTCCCCTGGCGGGTGCATATTGACTGCAGCTGTGGTGAGACCTCACTGTGGAACTGCTTCAAGAATTCCTTCATTCCTTTGGCCTCTGGAGACTGCATCCTCAGGAATGTGAGATGAGCACTCATGATGTTAGCAGCGTGGCCTCATGGTCAGAGCGTGCTGAAGTACTGATTACAATCACCTTTAGAAAACTGCTGAGCGTTAACAGGTTAAGCAGAAACACACAGATCACACGTTTGCACTTTACTTGAGTTGAGCAACCCTGCCAGGGAAAAGAGAGAGGAGGACTGGAAATGTCTTAAGAGATTTAGATGAATGAGATAAGATAACTTCCCTTGAAAAATACACTAAGAAATGAAACAAAAACAGTGGTCCAAAAACATCAGGAGAAAATACAGTTCAAGCACCCCCACTTGTTTTTACTGAGAAACTTAAGGCAGTGGGTGCTGCACTTGACTCGGTCACTTTAGTATCTGCTCCTCACTGCCCGTTGTTTCCCACTACACCGGCTGCATGCTCACTGTAGGAACGGGTTAGAATAGCTCTGTGGTCCTCCCCGTGGCTAGCAGATTCTAAAGTGGAAATACTTACTTGGGGGAATGATACGTAGGTACTTAAAAAATCTGGACACATTGATCAGAGATGCCCAGTCATTATACCCACCTTCATCTAAACTTGATGACGTGCAATAATAGCTTTGATCATTGCTGTTAGGTCTTTGAAAGATTTCTTGTGAAATTCGTTGTCATGAAGTTTGGAATCCAGTCACTTTTGGGATGAAGCTTTGTTATTAGGCTTTGTGATGTGCAATACAGTTCTTTGGAAAAATTACCCAAGCTTTCTATTTAGAGATGGCTGTATTTTATCTGTCCTCTGAATTAGAAAGTTATAGTTACTGGGTTTTTTTGAGATTAAGTATGAGTAGTTAGCACTTAATTTTAACTTTTTATTTTAAAATAATTGTAGGCTCACAGGAAGTTGTGAAAAAAAGTACAGTTTTTACATAGTCTGTACCCAGCTTCCTCAAATGAATAACACATTTAAGATTTCTAAAAAGGCATTTAATCTAAAAAGATTTATAAGGAATTGTAAGTTTTTTGCTTTCTCTGAAGAATATATGTCAGAGGTATTATGAAAAAATGCAGAAGTAGGTGCATGTAGTATTTTCTGTGTTCAGTTGGAAAAGGTGTTCCTATTGAAGGCAAGGGGAGTCATTCATGCACTTATTCACATCTGTGAATTTGGTGCCTGCCTCATTCAAATCATTTACTGATCATATTGTACTAGGAATATTAAATCCAGATGTTATTCTCATAACATTTTTGGAAGATATAACACACATATCAGAATATCTTTGTATTATATATATCCATGTATTAAGTGTATATTATTTGCCTTATATGCACCTTATATGTGAATGCACAATATGTTGAGACATTTTAGAATACATGTTTTATTTATTATGTATGCATAATAACATTTCCAGTGACTCTCAGTATGTTACACTATTCTTTATTATACTGGTAACTATTACATTTCAACAGATAATATTTGAGTTCAGTTATCACCTCTTAATAAGGGCCTGTTATCACCTTTTATTTAAATTTTTAATCCTCAGCCGAGGATATTTTTTCCATTGATTTCTAGAGAGAGTAGAAGGGAGGAAGGAGGTGGAGAGAGAGAGAAAGAGAAACATTGATCTGAGAGAGACACATCAATTGGTTGCCTCTTGCAAATGCCCCTACTGGGCTGGGGAACCTGCAACTGAGGTGTGTGCCCTTGACTGGGACCCTTTGGTCTGTAGGCTGATGCTCTAACCATTGAGAAAACTGGCCAGGGCCTGTTATCATCTTTTAGTAGGGATCTTTTAATACCGTATATCTGTGTTCATCCATGTGTCTGAACCTTACGCAGTCTTACCTGGCATGCTCCCTTAAAGGTTTTGTCTTGAACCTCAAGACAGATGTAACTGGGAAAGGTGTAGAGAAATGGATTGAAAATCATGAAATTAAAGGATTGTCTCTAAGAGAAAAGACAGAAGTGAATATTTTAGTCTTGAACAATAAAGTCTGAAAGGAGACCTCCCCTAGGCCTATAATGTCATGAACACTTTCCCCCAAATCTACAACATCAGACCTGGGAGGACCACTTACAAGTGAGAGAAATAGGCTTAACATAAAAAAACAAATTTTAAGTTTATGTAGTGGGTATGTATATGAGCAACTTGTCACTCCAAAAGAGAAACTGGCTTCTTCCAAGCGGAGAAGATCCAGAAAAAATCTTGGGGTAGAGTAAGTTTTCCTACAATTTAAAAAAGAACATGGGCATATTGGGCGAATGAACCTGATGTTTTTGGATGATAGTCTCTGTTTACCCAGGGCTCTCTCACAGCACTTTGCTCAAGTCACTTACCATTTTGTAGAATGATGTTTTATTCTTTGCTGTCACTGTCAGATGCCACTGAATGTTGGTCTAGAACAGTGGTTGGCAAACTCATTAGTCAACAGAGCGGCAAACCGCGGCTCGCGAGCCGCATGTGGCTTGTGAGCCGCAGTTTGCCGACTACTGGTCTAGATTGTGGGTCTGACATCTCATGACAATTCTTGTAAAGTTTACTGGCCCCAGCATATCTTATCTCAGCTCTTGACCTTGACCAGTTGGTATAACTGCATTTTTATACTTGTGGTTATAAAATGATCAGATCACTTGGCCTCCTTATAAAATGCGTCTGAATCAAGTCCACACCTTGCTGCTGATACAGTGAAATTGGGTGTTATTGCTGAATTGAAACTCCTTTGGTTCTGGGCACATTTTGGATAATCTGAAATACTTTGCTTTCCCAAATAAATGAAACATATGTATATTGTTTTGTGTGCTGGTTTAAAAATCATTTTGTTGGGTAACTTTCTTAGATGTAATATTATGTACGCAAATTAGAGAGTTTGGAAAGTCTAATGCCCTATATTCCTGTTTGACCGATAGCTTTTGTGGTGGAAGGACGTTAGTGTATGGGCTTGAGTAACACAGTATACTATATAATAATTAGAGCAGCAGAAAAAAACAGGCTAGAGCAGCGGTTTGCCGCTCTGTTGACTAATGAGTTTGCCGACTACTGGGATAGGGGCTTAATCACAAGGAACAACAACAGCCTGTAATTATTGAAATCGAGAGTCTAGGTCAGTGGTCGCATGTGGCTCGCGAGCCGCAGTTTGCCAACCACTGGGTGAGAGCATAAAGCCCAGGCATTAAGCAGGTTGCTGCTTGAATCAGGAGCTGGTGCAATAACCTCTTAATTCTGTACAGACAGTGAGGGATTCAGTTCTAAGGCGGGTATAGGACCTAAGAAACCTCGATAACTTGGTGAGCGGTGATGGGACATTGTGAACACCTGAAGTATGGGCAGTAGATACTATGAGTTGCAGAGTCCATGGAATCAAGAAAGGGGAAATAATATTTTGAGGAGCCTGTTTCTGGGAAATTGTGAATCTCTCTGTTTGAGTAGCAGGAGTGGTCTAATTATCTACTGTCATTACATTATGAAGTATCCACTTTAGTTGAATTTCCTGATAACTGAAACGTAAGTGGCCAAACTTAAATTACCTTAAAATATGTTTTGATGTACATCATCCCAAAATGAATTGCACAGACGTATCTCCTTTCTTAACAACATACTGAAAACAATTTCCCCTGTGTACATCTTTCATGGTTATCATTGTATAACTCAGTGATGCTCTTTGGACAGGAGATGTGTGGAGCTATTACTCCCACACCAAGTGTTCCCATGTTGTTGTGCTTTCTACATTCTTTGGCTTATCCTTTATGTTGTAAAGAAGATGTCTTAGCTGCGTTGAAATAGGGATGAAGGCTCTGACTATTTGCTTATATGATGGGCAGTGATCCCCGACATATCTGTTTTCATGAGTTGCATATGAGAAAATGCATTAAAATTTTTTTTACATTTATTTATTGCTTTTGAAAGAGAGAGAGAGAAAAGAGAGAAACTGATTTGTTGTTCCACTTATTTCTGCATTCATTGGTTGACCCTTGTATGTGCTCTGACTGGGCATCAAACCCGCAGCCTTGACATATTGGGATGACACTCTAACCAACTGAGCTACTGGGCCAGAAGGAAATGCGGATTTGATTAGAGGCTGGGATGAGAGTTGGGAAAGCTGGGGGGGATGGAGGACACAATACTGTCTGCTCCCTTCCTATGTCCCAGGGAGGAGGCTTCAGCCATATTGAGGAGGGAGGCTATCAGACAAAGCTTAAGGCCCATTTCATGAGGTAGACTGAAAGGGGTGGGCTATGAGAGGGCTTCTTCGGGATCCAGGTGGCAGAGTGTGGTTCTAGGGTGATGGAGCCTGAGGTGGCGGGTGGGTGCTTCAGTGCCTTGGAAGTTTAGAGTACTAGGAGACACAGGAGAGAGCATCCTGGGAGGGAAAGTGGCATTCTCGAGTAGTCACTGGCCATCCATGAAGAGACCTAAGTAGAAGGACATGAAAGAATTGGTGGTGAGCATGGCTGACAGGGCCCAGAAGAAAAAGAAGGATGGTGAGATCAGTAGTCATGGGGCAGATTTCAGCTGTTACCAAGATCTCTTTTTACCTATGAGCTGTTGAGGCCAGTGAACGCCCATCGAGTTGTTTTCTGAATCTGCATTGACTATCAGGATTTCACTGTGCTTGGATCCTGCCTCCACCCCTGTCTTAGGTGGGGTTCCCTGAGAAACAGTTGCTGACTGTGCAGGAAGTTTATTGGGGCGGGCGCTGAGGGGTAAAACCTGTGAGGGAGTGAGGGAAGCTGGACTGGGCAGAGGGAGGCGTTGAAGTGCGTTTCAGTATCTTTAGTAAAGACCTCTACTGGCTGATTCCAGCAGGAGCTACGGGTCTGAGGAGACCCTGCAGAGCTGCCTTACCTTGCAGTAAGGGAGCCAGGCCATTTTTATCCATCACCAATCCTGAGGCCCTGGCTGGGTATGTCAGCTGATTACAGCATCTTCCGGATGCACCCAGGTTGCATATTGGGATGATATTGGCCAGGAAAGCTGCAGGGAATGGAGGACATAATGCTGTCTGTTCCCTTACTATGCTCCAGCGAGGAGGCTTTAGCCATATTGAGGAGGGAGGCTATAAGACAAAGCTGAAGGCCCATTTCATGAGGTAGACTGAGAGGGGTGGGCTGTACATTTGATCCCTGGCCTGGGTACATAGAAAAATCAACCAATGAATACATAAATAAGTGGAACAACAAATCAATGTTTCTCTCTCTCTCTCTCTCTCCCCCTCCCACGTTCTCTCTCTTTAAAATCAATAAAACAGCCGAAACCGGTTTGGCTCAGTGGATAGAGCGTCGGCCTGCGGACTGAAGGGTCCCAGGTTCGATTCCGGTCAAGGGCACGTACCTTGGTTGCGGGCACATCCCCAGTAGGGGGTGTGCAGGAGGCAGCTGATCGATGTTTCTCTCTCATCAATGTTTCTAGCTCTCTATCCCTCTCCTCTCTTCCTCTCTGTAAAAAATTAATAAAAAATATATTAAAAAAAAAATAAAAAAAATAAAATCAATAAAACAAAAACAAACCCCGTCCAGAGATGCAGGCTGTCCTTAGACAAGGGTGTGAGCTTGCTTCAGATGGCTCTCTTTGGCTACGACAGTTTGTGGACAAAACTGAGCTAAACTTTGTCAGTCACCAACACTCCCACCATGGAAAGCACCACTCCACTAGGGAAAGCACCTCCATTTTGAAGGGGAGATCTGGGCAGTGCAGCATAGCACCCAAATACTTAGTGCATCATGATTGGGCAACTCTCTGCTTCCAGTTCTTCATCCCACCTACCTCATTTAATTCCTAGGGCTGAGTAAGTTAATAAGTGTGAAATGCTTAAAATGTCGGTAGCACATAGTGAGTCTGGTGGGGGTGTTAGTTATGATCATACCTGACTTTACCAGCCCCACCTTTCCCTTATGATTCCTTTAATACTCTATGAGCTTGAAGGCTAATGCTCTCATTATCAACTTTTTCTGATTTTCTTTGCAAGGGAAAAACCATCGGATAATATCTTAGTAAGAAATGATTTAATATCGTATGTATTTTGCATTTTAAATTTTGCTAGAAGAAAGATGCAAGATAAGTCAATACGGCAGATGAGATTTGAAGGATTTGGACATAGGTTGAATGACGTTTTTAGATGTGTGTTGGTTCTTAGCCTCCCTCAAAGTACCTTAGATAAGGACCTTCTGAATTAAGGGTGGGCTCATCCCTGCTGTAGGGTTGGGAAGTGGTGGGATGGGAGCAGTGCAGGGCCAGGTGATAGTGTCCAGCTGAGAAGGTCCTCAGAATCTGGGTCTTTGTCTTTCCTGTCACCCTGATTCTAGACCTAAACATTGCAACATACAATCAATAAATGTAACATTGCCACTTAATTAAATTGCCTCATTTCTTAAACATTTCGGAATCATTCTTTTCAATATTTCAGTATTTAAGTTCCATAAATATAGAGCGGATCACCTGGAGTGTTTTAAAAATTTGGTTTTGATTCAAAGTAATGTTCTCCTGGAGGCTCAGTCCCTGCCAATTCATTTCTCATTTACTTGGGGACATGGCTACATTCTTTGGACACTTTTTATCTCCATATTCGTATGATGGGAAATATTTCATTTGAAATGACTTACTTGTTCCCTCTTCCCCCGGGATGGCAACTAGATCATATTAAGTTGCTTATTTTGTAGAAACTCTCTGATTGCCCTATTGACATTAACAGAGATAGTTAAGAATGTATGCCACAATCTTGGTTAGTGTGGTTCAGTTGGTTGGGCATCATTCCAGCCACCGTGAGGTTGCCAATTAGGTTCAAATTCCTGGTCAGAGAACATTTCCTTGGTTGCGGGCTCAATCCTCGGTAGGGGACATGCAGGAGGCAGCCCATATAATTTGTTTTCTCGCATCAATGTTTCTCTCTCTCTCTCCTGCTTCCTTCCTCTTTTTTAAAAAATCAATAAACTATTAAAAAAGAAGAATGTATGCCACAAAACACGTCTTTAAAATATCAAGTGTGCCTGTTTCTTCTATTTGTACCAAGAACCCATTGTTGGCACAGCCTAATAAAGCCAGCACAGTAGAAGAGGAAATACTGTGACCCCTCTTTTGAACGAATTTTTTAAAAGAAGCCTTTCTTGAATCTGTTTTTCTCCCAGTTTTAAATTGCTTATAGCTATTATCAAGACCTTTTAAAGAAATGAGAACGCTGGAGTGAACCATGAAAAACTATTTGTCTACATATTTGTTATACAATGCTCTGTAAAAGATGAAGATTATATGAAATATGTAGTAAGCAAGAAGCTGAGCAATGAGAGATTTTTTCTCAGTTGTTTTGGCTTTAACTTTGATTTTTGAGTTGAGCTCTCTGCTGTGGGTTCCACGCAGAATTCTTGTTACTTTTGTTATATGAGCAGCAACCTCATGAAGACTTTCTCACTTCAGCAACCAGCAGCAGTTTTTTTTTTTCTTCTTCTTACTGAGATTAGGAATGTGGAGAACATTTAAGTTTTCACTTATACATTTTTTTGGGGGGTGTTTTGGAGGGGTGAAAATGAATAAAAGATTTAAGGTTGGCTAATGGATGTGTAAATGGTATTGTTTAAAGTGGCAAAGATTCATCTTATAACAAGCCCTTTCTAAAAGCAAAGCTGACTTTTAAAGCTGTGTATTTGGGGGATTAAAATACATAAACCCTCTTTGTTGAGCTTACTGTAATGGGAAACAAGTCCCATATCCAAGAAGATTATGTCAATACAGTTTTTAATTCTCAAAAAACATGAAATTTTGACCTTTGTCTATATGATCTTTCACTTTGTAGGAGATATGAAGTAAAAAATAATATTTTGGACACAATTCTTTGTTTTCTTCCAAAATGGACATAGGTGTGAATGATTTATAATCTTGTATACTTAATCTCAAACCAAGCACAGTTTCTGTGTGATAGCTTTGCAGAGCATAGCCTCCCAAAGACTCTCCATTTATACATCACATAATGCTCTCCTCTTTTTTTTTTTTTTAGCTTGAATGTAGGTGGGTTTTTATGAAAATTTAAAAAAATACTTGTATGGATTGTTTAGAGAGAGAGAAAGGGAGAGGGAGAGAGAAAAACATCTCAGTGAGAGGGAAACTGATTGGCTGCCTCCTGCATGGCCCCTATTAGGAATCGAGACTGCAATCTTTCTGTGTATAGGACAATGCCCAACCGACTGAGCCACACTGTCTAGGGCTTAGTTAAACTTTTGTGAAGAAAATTTTTTCAATTTTGAGACATTTGTTTTGAGTTTTAAAGTGAATAAATTCTAACTGCACTGTCTCATAGATAAGAAGAAAAATTTGAGTAACCTAAACCCCTTCTTATTCAAGTAGAATAGCTTATTACTTTCACATAAAGTATTAATCAAAGTTAATCAATTCTTAGATTGTTAATCTAATCTTATACACGTAATGTAGTCATGAACACCTGAATAAATATGCTTGCTTATGTGATAATAGAGTAGAAATATATTAAACTAGATTTCTTTTATTCTCAAAGTTTTACAAATGAGATCTGTAGTAAATTTACTATTTATTTATATTAAATAAAAGGCAGAAGAGGAAAAATAGCTAACAAACATAAAACTACATTCCAGTGAAACCTCGTTGTTAGAATTTACATTTTCTCTAAAAATTAAGGACAAGTATTTTACTCACAGGAAACTCAAAGTTGACCAGAAGGAAAGGAAGGTTCCATGTGGGTGTTGGCTGTTTGGCCTAATGGTCTAAATGAAATGGAAAAAGAGAGCATGGAGTTGTCCTAATGGTTCAGTTTCCAACAATAAACCTGGTGAGTTCACTTGAAGTGTGGTTTGCTGAAATTGATGATGATTTTTAGCACTTAGCTTCTTATCTCCAAAGCACTTTCCAAATGTTGAATAATTAATTGCCACAACCCCCATGTGGGGGTAGAATATCAAGCATGTCTTTCTGTTTACCAGGAAACCATTATGGCAGAGTCTGGAAATGTTGATTTTTATTTTTAGAGGTTTCTGTGCTTCCCAAGGTGACCAGCTTTAAAAATGCTGTTCTGGTTTTTAATCACAGGGTCATGGGAAAAGTAGCCAAGGATGTTGAAAACTTTCTTCTCACTGTTCCTATACAGATTTCACTTTTCTGCCTGCTCATCGTTTTGCAACACAATTCTTTAAAAATGGAGTGTTAAATATCAGTAAGCTTAGTCTCTGCTATTAGTACAGTTTCTTTTTGCTTGGCAATTCAGAATTTGGGAAACCTGGTGGAACTGTGAGAACAAATCTCAGTGGCAAAAAAAAATCACGTTCCAAAAAACAGTTTTAATAAATTAAAGAAATGCATTTTTCAAACAATAGTTTTTGTAACTTTAACTTAACCTTGGAGTCTGAGAAATAATGTAGAATGTATGTATACTTATATATCTGTTTAGTAGTGTATTATATATACACTACTATGTGACATACATAGCTATGTGACATACATAGAGGACAAATTTATATTAAAAAGTTAGAGAACATGAAAGAACATGAGAGAGGCTAATTTAGTATAAAGTGGACATTGTACCATGGAGTTGATAAATCTGAAGGAGTTTGAGAAGAGAGAGGTCTTGGGCAAAGGTGTGATATGAGAGCTTTGAGCAAGGAGGGTGGCAGAATTTATGAGATGGGTCCTGGTGGTGATTGTGACCTGCTTACCAGATAACACCTACATTAGCCAGACTAATTCCTGGCTTGTTTGTGTTGCCAGCGGCAGGATGTCTACTGCTTAACTCTCTGGAGAGATGCAGGATAAAGTCACCCTGGTGGACTCAGAAGGCTATGCATCCTTCCCTCAGGTTCTCAACCTTTGAAATAGAAAAGAGCCAGGACCTTTCTTGGAGAATAATCCCTTTATGCTTTGAAAAACTCACCAGATAACAAAGACAATGCTTTGGTGATTATTTCTGATGAATACTGAGATTTCTTTGCATAAGATTAACACATTCCTTTCAAGGCCAGGAAGTTGTAGAAATCAGAGGTGTCAGTTCACGCTTCAGGGGTCTACTGAATGTGTGGATGGGTTCTGAATCTTGAGTCCATGGCTGAGCTTTGGGGGCGGAGGGTGGCTCATGAACTCCCCAGATAGTGCATGCAGAATTTTTATGTGTATTTTTATTTGTTTTATGTATTATATGTATGTTTTTGGAAAAGTGAATCCAAAGTATTCATGATGTTGCTAAAGCTGTGACATACCCCTAACATTTAATATTTAATATGGACCAGTGTCCCTTACACTGGTTTACTTAGTCCCCTCCAAATAACAAAACAAAATGTTTTCAGCTTTTTACTCCTCTAAAATCTAGATGGAAAAGAGAGTACAGTTTTGGTAATATTATTACATTTAAAGTATTTTTTCTTGAAATATTAATGTTTATTGCATATAATATTATTATACTTAAAATCGTTTTTCTTGAAATAAAAAAAAAAAAATAAAGAAAAGAAATGAGAGCCTATCAGCTTCAGGATATAACCTCTAAAAATCTAATGTTTTTACATAATCAAAAACATCAGAAAATGCAATCACAACCAGTGAACATGGCTATTTAACTACAGTCCATAAAATTTGGAACGGTAGTGATCAAGTCCATCTTATCTACAATCAGTCCTGGGGCTTTCCTCCTCAGATCTGAAGAAGGTGTGCCCAAAAGAACAAGGCAGCGTCAGTTGTGCATTTGTAACTTACTAGTAGCTTATTTTCTAACAGGAGGCTTGTTTGCTTTTTGTTAATCCTTACCCCAGGGTATTTTTCCCTTCATTTTAGAGAGAATGTAAGGGAGGGGAAGAGACAGAGAGAGAAACATCTATGTGAGGATGGGTTCTTAATCTTAACACATCGATTGGTTGCCTCCTGCCAGCAACCCAGGTTTGTGCCCTTGACTAGAATCAATCCGGGACCCTTCAGTCTGTGGGCCTATCCAAACCTGAGATGTTTTGTGGGAAACTGCTCACTGAATATGTGATAAAACTCTTACAGGAAGTAGGGGAATTCCTTGCTTCTCTATGAGATTTCTTCTATAAGCAATGTAGCTGTTTTCCTGAATATTTGTAGATTAATTTAATTTTTGTAAGTAGATTATGCTTATATGAAATTTTGCAAGTAAGATTTTGATTACAACTCATTAGGAGAAGCTTGATATTTATTTATTTATTTATTTATTTGAAGCTTAATATTTAAAGGAATACTGTAATATGAGAGAGAGAATCCACAAACACCAGTGCAGTGATCGGCAAACTGCGGCTCGCGAGCCACATGCGGCTCTTTGGCCCCTTGAGTGTGGCTCTTCCACAAAATACCACGTGCGGGCGCGCACGTACAGTGCGATTGAAACTGCGTGGCCCATGCACAGAAGTCGGTTTTCGGCTCTCAAAAGAAATTTCAGTTGTTGTACTGTTGATATTTGGCTCTGTTGACTAATGAGTTTGCCGACCACTGCACTAGTGCAAAGTAAGCCCCCCAAATTTGGGTTCTTGAGTTCATGGTGACCTTTTGGTAACAGGGGTTCAACGTTTCTTTATATAGTTATATTTTATTTTGAGTTTGGAATCTATAGCTTTCATCAGATTTTCAAAAGGATATTTTGTTACAGCAACCTGAAGGGACTAAGACAAGGGCTAAAAGTTCTGCAGATCTATTGCACACTATGTAAATATATTTAACACTACTGAACTGTACACTTAGAAATGTTAAGATGGTAGATTTTAGTTATGTGGTTTTTCACCACAATTTAAAACAAGTGTTTAGGGATGAGTGATAAATATGTATTAGATTTGATAATTGTATAAGAAGAAAAGCAAGAAAGATCAAATTAGTAACTTAAGTAACTTGAGGGTCTGGGATTGAATATATGGGTTGAAGTCTGTGGATAATCCTTGAATCTCATTATGACCATTAATGAAATCCACATTCATTTTGATTATTATTTTTTTTTAAAAGAGAGAAGATAAGGGAGAAGATGGTTTCTTACCCCAGTGATTGGATTTTTATTTCTTCTACTATATTTATCTCCTGGAGGAAAATCACACCGTTAAGTATTCAGGCTCTGGCATCAGACCAGATGGTCACATGGCTTTGCCATTTATGGCTGATGTCTTGGGCAAGTGAATTGACATTTCTGTGCCCCTCATCTGCAAAATAAGCATAACAATAGCACTGATCTCATGAGTAATTGTGAAAAATCAAATGCGTTGGTATATATTGGCAACAGTGCCTGTCTCATGGTAAGGACTTAGTAATTGTTAGTTTATTACTACTTTTGGAGTGATGTCTGCCAATAAGATAGATAAGATACTGCAGGCAGAAAGGACAGTAAGAAGAAATGAGGTGTTGGCTGTATGCCAAACACTATAATCATCCCTTGAATAAATGAGAATTGACAGTTTGTAATGTCATTGACACTAGTCTGAGGTCTCATGGAGATGTTTCATTTGATTTAATATGTCTAGACAAATGGTTCTTCCTTCCAAATAGAATATTTCTTAGCTTATCCTATCTAATAAAGAAAGAATATGCTACTTGACCATCACTCCGTCACAAAGATGGCTGCACCCACAGCTGAAGCCAAGTTCCCTAAAGGAGCCTTAATGGGCAGTCAGCAGGAACCTGAGGCTACACCCTCCCCCACCCCCATAGGGCTTGACAGGGGACCTCAGGCTGCATCCCCCACCTGGCAGGGCTTGACAGGGGACCTCAGACCGTGCCCCCTGCCTTGGCATCAGGCTGGGAGACCTCAGGCCACGCCCCCCACCCCGGCACCAGGCCAGGGGACCTGAGGCCATGCCCCCTGCCTGGCGGGGCTTGACGGACCTCAAGGTGTGCTTCCTGTCCTGGTGCTGGGCTAGGGGACCTCAGGCTGCTCCCCTTGCCCCAATGCCAGGCTGGGGGACCTCAGGCCATGCCCCCCACCAAGTGGGGCTTGACAGGGGACTTCAGGCCACACCCCACACCCCAGCAACAGGCTGGGGAACCTCAGACTGCACCCCGCGCCCGGCGGACTTGACAAGGGACTTCAGGCCATGCCCCCCGCCCACCGGGGCTTGATGGGGGACCTGAGGCTGTGCTCCCCTCCCAGTGCCAGGCTGGGGGGACCTGAGGCTCGCCCCCCCTGCCTGGCAGGGCTTGATGGGGGACCTCAGGCCATGCCCCCTACCCAGCGGGGCTTGACGGGATCTCAGGCCATGTCCCCCACCTGGCGGGGCTTGATGGGGGACCTCAAGGCATGCACCCCTACCCCAGTCTGGGCTGGGAGACCTCAGGCCATGCCCCCCATCCTGGCGCCGGGCCAGGGGATCTGAGACTACGTCCCCTGCCTGGCAGGGCTTGACAGGGGTGGGACTGGCCAGGTCTGGATCTAGCCCAATGGTGGCGGGGGCCGGCTGGGTCTGGGTCTCATGCGATTTTGAGGCGCATGTAGGTGGGCTGGGACTTGACTCTGGGTCCCATGGTGTGCCCCAGACTCTGACAGGAGGAAGGTTTTCATATACATTTTACTAATTTTCCTTCATCTCTGACACTTTTATTATAGAGGAAGGGCAAATAGCAGTATTAAATTATTTCCTCTAATTAATTCCCTTTTGCCGAAACCGGTTTGGCTCAGTGGATAGAGCGTTGGCCTGAGGACTGAAGGGTCCCGGGTTCGATTCCGGTCAAGGGCATGTACTTTGGTTGCGGGCACATCCCCAGTGGGAGGTGTGCAGGAGGCAGCTGATCGATGTTTCTCTCTCATCGACGTTTCTAACTCTCTATTCCCTCTCTTCCTCTCTGTAAAATATCAATAAAATATATTAAAAAAAATTAATTCCCTTTTAATGTGCACGAATTTTGTGCACCGGGTCACTAGTTAATTCATAATTATAAAGATTAAGAAAAATCTGTATCTATCTGTAGGGATAAATTTATAGAATATGCGTCTATATCTTTAAAGGAAAGGAGGCTTAAAGGTATAAATCTCTGTTGATTTAAAAAAATAAATATAATTTCTCATCATTTGGTGGATATTCAACTTTCTTCTTTTATACACACACAAACACATACCAACTAAACATAGGTCACTGTCTAAGAAATGCACTAAAAAATGTTGAAATCAGATCATTTAATGAATAAACTTGCTTTTTAACTTTCTGCAGAGGTAAAGGAAGCTCTGGAAATGGGATAGTGATGCAAAATTTGCTACTTAAAATTCTCCATGAATCACTTCATGGTTCCCTAACAACTTTGTGTTTCTGAGGACTGCATGAAAGCCTTTTTTTCTTTCTTCTTTTTTTAAATTAAATTTTTATTGTTGAAAGTATTACATATGTCCTCCTTTTTCCCCCACATTGACTCCTTCTAGCCCACCCCCAAAGCCTTTTTCTTTATGTAGAAAAAATTAGTGCTTATGTTGTATTTTTTTCTTCTTTTCATTTACATTTGAATTTTAAAAAATTTTGGAAGGTTTCTTTCCTTTGAGAAGTTAAAATAATATGACATATCAAGGTTATTATTACAGATATCTAGGTATATTGTTGGCCAATTATATCCAGAATTAAAAAAAAGATTATTGGGAATGAGACATGTTTAAACAGTTTATCATATTACATTAAAAGGGCCATATTGCATTGTGTAGAAGCAAATTTGGTTCACTTTTTTTGTGGGGGTGGGTAATAAAATCTTGTGATCTCATTTAATTATTTATCAGTTATGACTAGTGACCCAGTGCACGAAATTCGTGCACATTAAAAGGGAATTAATTAGAGGAAATAATTTAATACTGCTATTTGCCCTTCCTCTATAATAGAAGTGTCAGAGATGAAGGAAAATTAGTAAAATGTATATGAAAACCTTCCTCCTGTCAGAGTCTGGGGCTCACCATGGGACCCAGAGTCAAGTCCCAGCCCACCTACATGCGCCTCAAAATCGCATGAGACCCAGACCCAGCCGGCCCCCGCCCCCATTGGGATAGATCCAGACCTGGCCAGTCCCACCCCTGTCAAGCCCTGCCAGGCAGGAGACGTAGTCTCAGATCCCCTGGCCTGGCGCCAGGATGGGGGGCATGGCCTGAGGTCTCCCAGCCCAGACTGGGGTAGGGGGCATGCCTTGAGGTCCCCCACCTGGTGGGGCTTGATCTGCCACTGGACATGGCCTGAGATCCCCTGTCAAGCCCTGCTGGGTGGGGGGCATGGCCTGAGGTCCCCCATCAAGCCCTGCCAGGCAGGGGGGGGGCACAGCCTCAGGTCCCCCAGCCTGGCACTGGGAGGGGGGCATAGCCTCAGGTCCCCTGTCAAGCCCTGCTGGGTGGGGGGGGCATGGCCTGAGGCCCCCCGTCAAGCCCCACCAGTCGCAGGGTGCAGTCTGAGGTTCCCCGGCCTGGTGCTGGGGTGGGGGTGCGTGGCCTGAGTTCCCCCAACCCAGCAATTGGGTGCACTTTGAGGTCCTCTGTCAAGCCCTGCTGGGTGGGGAGCACAGCCTGAGGTCCCCTATCAGGCCCTGCCAGGCAGGGGGGCACAGCCTCAGGTCCCCTGGCCTGATCCTGGGGCAGGGGGTGCGACCTGAGGTCCCCTGTCAAGCCCTGCTGGGCAGGGGGTGCGGTCTGAGATCCCCTGGCCTGGTGCCAGGGTGGGGGGTGCGGCCTGAAGTCCCCTGTCAAGCCCCACTTGGTGGGGGGCGTGGCCTGAGGTCCCCAAGCCTGGCATTGGGGCGGGGGGAGCAGCCTGAGGTCCTTTAGCCCAGCACCAGGACAGGAAGCGCACCTTGAGGTCCCCCGTCAAGCCCCTCCAGGCGGGGGGCATGGCCTCAGGTCACCTGGCCTGGCGCCAGGGTGGGGGGCATGGCTTGAGGTCCCCCAGCATGATGTCAAGGCAAGGGGCCCAGTCTGAGGTCCCCTGTCAAGCCCTGCCAGGTGGGGGATGCAGCCTGAGGTCCCCTGTCAAGCCCTACTGGGGTGGGGGAGGGTGTAGCCTCAGGTTCCTGCTGATTGCCCATTAAGGCTCCTTAAGGGAACTTGGCTTCAGCTGTGGGTGCAGCCATCTTTGTGACGGAGTGATGGTCAATTATCATATTCCCTCTTTATTAGATAGGATTCTCTTTCCTGTTGTGGTCTTTGCTTTTATTATTATCATCTGGACTCTTTACTTGAAATCACCTTCCTGTTTTTGGTTCTGTGAAAAGCTAGTTAACCCAATTAAGTCGGATTCTAGGATGTCTGGATCAGTTTTCCAGATCTTTTGCACCACCTCTGGAGGATTCTAGATGGTACTCAGATAACCATCACTTGGATCTAGAGTAATTGTTGAGACATGACCAGCAAAGTTTTACACGAGATGAATATTTCTCAGCTTTTTTCTGGAGTTTCTAGATTTGAAATTGAGTAGTAATGAGCAGCGACTTTGGTAACCCCAGAAACCTTTTGATCTTTTTAGAATGGCTCTAGGGTCTTTATTCAATGCTAAAAATCTTTAGAAAGTCTGTGTCAAACATTTCCTGCCATGGGGGTTTATTCTGCATGGTCGGAGAAAGTTGAGTATGAAATGACTTAACATGACCCGGATACATATTTATTTTTCCACGCTCAGTATAGTATGCACATACAAAGGATGCCTCATACCTTTTGTGCTTTGGACACACTGTGTTACATTTTTACATCCAGAATGGTTTTCTTTGTAATTTCCCTTGGGAACATTTATTCATTGACAGATCCATGTGGTTTTTAGATTGCTTTCAAATAATATCTTTGTATGCCAGGCTGGCTGCATCATATATTTTTACCACAAAACGCCTTCACAAATGGTTTATCTTTTCATAATTACCTCCTTTTCTCTTTGCTTACTCCTACAGATTTTGGGGTTTGGCTGGCTACTTAAAAAGGATTTATAGTTTATTTGCTTGTAATGATATGAAGGCATAGTGATTCTCCTATGATTCTATACTGTGGTAAATTTAGATCTGTTATTACCATGCTTTATTTAAAATACATAAGTTTTTGTATTCCACCACTAAATCACCAAACAATTTTCACAATTAAAAATCAAAATGGTACATGATAGCTTAGACCATTCCTGAGATTCTTTTATCAGGGAGCTAGAAAGACATTTTGGGTCTATAACAGAAAATCCTAACAATAAATTTCTGTCCATATTATTGAGGATATACTATCAAAATAGAGCAGTGACCTTAATGTTGCTGCATTCTGAAGTTTTAAAAACGTGGGTATGTTAAACATGGCTTCCTGATAAATTGAACTTGAACCGGAAGAGATGGAACCCTGCCAAAATCAAGCAGATGAACTTTTACAAATCTATTGCTATCAAGATGGAACATTTGGCAATGTTCCCCATAATTCATATTTTATTCTTATTCTTTGGTTTGGAGTCTTTTTGTCTCTCCACCCTCTCCATCCCTGTAATGTTCTGTGCACTGAGCTTTGGTTTCTCACTTGGTTAGATTCAGGGTAAATATCGTCACAATTCTGATTTTTAACCTCAGGATCAGGAATGGATCTAGGCAAAATTGTGTTTGGCTGGGAAAGCAGCAAGGAAGAGGCCGAGTCCTCTGTGGCTGGGCAGAGAAGGTGGGGTCGCCCTTGCTTGGAGCAGAGGGTGAATGAATACCAGTGCTGATCTGAACTGGCCAAAGCGCTCAGAAATGGGAGAAGAGCCAAGAGGTCTGTCCTTAGGACCAAAATTGGGTTCACAAGGCAGAGCCACATGGGGGTGGGGAACTAAGGAATGTAAAAGTATGAGGCGGAGGTTGAGACTAGGTGAATGAGGAGGTGGTGAGCTATATTCCAAAATCTTAATGGTGTGTGTGTGTGTGTGTGCGCAGGGCACTAGGGCAGTTTTGGGCAGGCCAGGTCCCATTAAGGAGATGGGATGGGATGGATACTAGGGAATCTAACCAAGAGTGATTGCCATGAGCTCCTTAGTGCTGGGGAAAGGTATGGGCAGCCCTCCGTGTCCCGGGTTCCACATGGGTAAATTCAACCAACCTCAGATTAAAAACATTTTGGGGAAAAAAAGTTATGTTGCTGACATGTAGAGATGATTTAAAGTACACGGAGGATGCGTGTGGGCTATATGCAAATACTACATTTTATACACGGGACTTGAGCATCCTCCAATTTTGGTGTCTGAGGGGGGTTCTGGAACCAATCCCAGTGGAAACAGAGGGATGACTGTATCTAAAAATGAGAGAACTAAGTATATGACCCGGCGACATCTCAGAATTCCATGTTATGCTACATGCGCTATGTGGCTTGTCATTTGTACCTTTGTTACTCTGATTACTAGTAGTTTCGAATTTTGCCTCATACAGTACTGGCCTGTGAGTGCAGCTCTTGACATGTTATAAGGAGCTCACAAAGCAGAAACGGGGGCCTGTGTTCTCATTTTGGGGTTGGAGACAGAAGAGAATTCTGCTTCCAGGCTAGTGGGCTGGAAGGCAGGACCTTTTTTTGCCCCCACAGGCCCTTCCTGCGGTGGAGTACTGAGTCTTACTGCTCACCAGTTGCTCCTTATATAGTCATTTCTGTGGCTGTCCTTAGGATTGTGCACCTGTCTGTGTATTGAAGATAGAGTGGGAGATGAAATGGTGAGAAGGGAGTTTCCCTCTTCGCTGCTCCCCACTCAGGCCGCTCCCCACTCAGGGGAGCTACTCCCTTGCAACATCTTTGTGAGTGTTCATTTGACACTAATACCTTCATCATTTTTCTTTATCTGCCCCCAGGCCCCTGATGTGCCCCAGTGCATGTTGGGATTGGCCTGCGTGGAGACCTCCGTTGTGAGGGGCTCCCTCTTTGGCACAAACGGATCCTGTACTGAGGAGTGCCTTCCGCGGTGGCCTCCTACTTGTTTACACAACCTGTACACAGCACTTCAGAAAGTGTATCATCCTCAGCCTGGGATGACGCCGGCCAGCAGCTGTTAGGAAAATGATGGCCCCCTGGGGAGGGAAGAGCGCCGAGAGGGAATGGTTGTTCAGGCCACCCCGCGGTCTGCTGTGGATTTTCCAAGCTGTTAGCATTTCGGATCAAAAAGTTGGTAAAATGATGGATTCGTTGACTAAAGCTTCTAAATCTTTTTCATGTCACAGAACGCTTTGTGAGTAATAATGATTTGGGGCACGCTAGGTAACAATCTAGACACCTTGTGGCTTGGAGGGGACTGGCCTGGAGCTCCCAGGAGTGAGGGATGGACATCGCAGACCATCTGTAACTTATTCCCAGACACTGGTTGGGAGCCATCAGGATTCACATTTGACACAGTAGCACCTTTATCTGGTGAAATAAATTCTCTGCTAGGAACTTGCTTCTGCTATGACTTCTTTATGTGCTTAGAACCTCCTTTTGTCTGTCTTGTCTTATCTAGACCCAGTATAATACCTATCTCCTTCTGAGCCATTAGGCTTGTTGAGGAAATAAGGAGTATGAAGCTCTTTGAGTACCTTGAATGTAATACCCTATATATGATTACAGTGGTATCATACAATTTTGAAAGTCATTTTGTCTGTCTTATCTTCTACTCAGTCTTGTATAGAGTAGATTAAAACATCACAGATGGGCAGGTTTTTTTTTTTTTAAAAAAAATTAATTAATTTGCTTTTGACTGCTTTTATTGGTTTACTGAGAACTTTGTATTCTGGTCCTGTCCAAGGTGCAGATGGTTATGCTTTCAAAACATCTTAAATGTTTAATAGCTTCTATCTAAACTAATCAGTACACTACTCCGTCTCACCATTTTAAACAACATCGCTTTGGTCCCTGAGGGGAAGGTGATGAGTTTCCGTTGATACTCAGGGTCTGATCCTTCAGGGGGCCTCCATCCACTGGTATCGTTCCCAGGTTACTAAGGAGGGAGGGCATTCAAATGAACACTGTGCTGGGCACTTCCCTGGCCAGTAAGAGAAGTGGGTTTCTGAGTCAGATCTGAGTGAGAATTAGCATCCTTCCCCTTTGAGGCTCTGCATCTTCAGGCCATTCTCTCTATGGACTGAGACTGGGTTTCTTGTAAAATGGAGCTAGTAGTAACCGTAGCACCTGTGTGCTGTTCTGAAGAGCATAAACGATCCCTCTATAGAGACTGGCAAATAGCGGGTGCACAACAATGTATACGTATAATTATTATTGATAATTTCTTAGCATCAGTAGTTTTACTACACAGGAGAAATTGTTCTCACTCATCTACCGAGTTTGTCATTTTGATTTTAGGAAATCATTCATTTCAGAAATTTAGTTCTTGCAAGGCTATGTTAATAAAGATGCTGGGATGCACTATTTTGTCTTTCTTTTCTTGCCTCCATCCTTCTCAGTCACTTCTGTTTGTTATTTTTCTTTTATTCTGATTTTTAAAAATTGGCATTTGGAGTCATTGTCAACTCTTTTCCTGGTCAAAAAATTACGCAATTAGGTCTGTGTTTCCCAGGGTGACCACCTTTCAAAACTCCTCTGCTGGCTTGTTTCCAGTCCTCCCCACATTCCCAGTCAGTCCTCTGAGCATTATCAACACATTGAGAAATTTGACCTCTGGTGTATCAAGAGGTACATGTTCGACATTTTCTCTCCTCGATGCCTCTATACTTTACAGACACTGTGAGAGGGAAACTTCTCTCATCCTTTGTCCCTGGACTTAAGCTTAGAAAGACCTTGGAAGAACTACCTGGTAATCTTGTTTCATGTCAAGAGGGCGGCATGGAGGGAGAGTGTTGGAATCGGGCAGAGCTGGCAGTTGCTGGCAGCGTGACCTTCCTGAACTTGTGCCTCTCCGGGAAAGTGAAGGACCTTGCTGCACAATAATACCAGCTGCCCACGTAGTCGGGAGCTCCATGCCAACACCTACCACCAGTTTGCTTTTGTGTATATATTCCCGTAGCTTCCCCACAATTGAACAGTGTTCTTATTACTAAGCCCATTTTTCAGATGAGGAAATTGAGACGTAGAGTGTCAGTAACTTGAATTACATTCATATTTTGAAAATTCTTTACTAATTTATTTTAGAGAAATTGTGTGAGTGGGATAAAGTCAGGAGAATCAGAATTGGGCAAGAAATACCATTTTAGATTTGCCCAAACATCAAAGTTTCTTTTTTTTTTTTTTTAAATAGACTATTATTGCTGAGATTGACTAATAAGAGGCTTCTGCTAATGAATGGACCATCAGTGCTAATGACAAAAAAGTGCAAATCAGTCATATAATGAAGCAGTCCAGGATTTGGCTACTAACAAAATGGCATTTATAGAGCGTAGCGTGGATAGTTTTTATCCATAGGTGCTTATTATAGGCTCACCTTTCAAAACCCAATGTAAACAAAAATGATGCTATGAATGCAACAGAAACGGGCTGCGCTCAGCTGGTCATCATTTGTACTTAGCTGGCCTTTCCCAGTGTTGACTTTGATTTTACAGAACTGTAAGCACGGGCAGGAAGACTTACAAAACTGACTCGAGGTCTCCATCAAGGCTGGACCGTGGTGGTGATAATCTGACTGTACTATTTTGGACTTTTCCTTTCAGCTTGTCTGCAACTAGTAGGCTGGGAAGACTGTGGAAGCGAAAACAAATGGAGATTGGAGGGAAAGTAATCTTAACTTCTCTTAAAACTCTTCTTGGCAAAAGGAATTTTCTTGTGATATTTATTTCTTTTTCTTTTCTTTTAAAAATTAAAAATTTTCTGTCTTTTTAAACTTTTTTTTCCTTTTTTTTTGTGTGTTTTTCTGTTGCCTCCCCCCCCCTTATTTTTCTTTCTTTTAATATTTAAATGAAGATAGCATTCTTCCTTTGTAACTAGTGGCTTGTGTAATCGATTTAACTTGGTAATAGTTCACAAGCCAGTCCCAGGTCTCCATAGAGTGAATGTTAGTACACTGAGCAGAGCTTTAAAACTGATTGATGTGTTCCTTTGGCCTTAGCTGCCATGTGTTTATCCAGATCATTGATTTTTGAGATGAGGAGAAAAGCAAGTGTAAAAAAGTGCCTTAGACAATAGTGTATGTAATTTTTTCTTGGAGTAGATTTGTCTCAATTGATTGTGGTTAATTTTATTTAACTGGTAATTATCTTCTAATTTCAGTTATTTGTCTGATGGCCTTTCTAACCAAATGCATGCTGCTTCTAACTTGTTTTTGGAATGCCATCGTTATCTATGGTTGTTTGAAACTCAAGATGTATTTCTCCATAGAGAACAACATTAGAATGATGATTAGGGTTCCATTTGAGCCTACACAAGTCTAGTCACTCATTATGTACCTAAAACAATACTTTTAGCATTATACCATTATTAGTAATTTTATTTATTTATTTTAAATACATTTTTTATTTCAGAGAGGGAAGGGAAAGGGAGAGAGAGATAGAAACATCAATGATGCTCGCCCCACATTAGGGATCAAGCCCGCAACCCAGGCATGTGCCCTGACCAGGAATCGAACCATGACCTCCTGGTTTATAGGTCAATGCTCAACCACTGAGCAACACTGGCTGGGAAGTAATTTTATTTTTTAGAGAATTTTTATGAGTTTTTTGAGCCAAACATGACATATGCCAGGGAGCAAGATCTCAAATGCTCCAAAGAATGACAGTTTTGCAGCTTATTTTATGCATTTGAACTTAAGGAGGTAGGAAAAAGTATGGCAGGGATTAGGTTACAGGATTAACAAGATTATATGCTCTCTTGAGGGTGGTTACAGTTTATTCATTTTTATTGAATTTATTGGGGAGACATTGGTTAATAAAATTATACAGTTTTCAGGAGTATAATTCTGTAGCTCATCATCTATATATTGTATTGTGTGTTCACCATACCAAGTCAAGTTTCCTTACCTAGATACACAGAAACAATGAACAAGGCTTACTTAAGGCATTTACTAAAGAAGTTATAGGCCTGGGGCATGACTAGCCCCTATGACCTGCCCAATTAGGAATTTATGATCAGGTCACCCGATGAGGTTACTTTCTATAGAAACCCCCCCCCCCCTTTTTCTTTCATCCAGTTCCCCTTTTGGTCATATATTATTAGTAATTTTAATACTATTGACTGATAATCTACATGGGTTCCATCACTATATGACCTTGACAACTCGCTTGCATTTTATTTTAATTTTTTTATTATTTTTAAAATTTATTTATTTATTATCTGAAGTTTTACATGTCTCCTTTTTCCCCGCTTGACCTCCCCCGCCCCCAGCCATTCCCACCCCAGCAAGTCCCCACCGCCCCAGTGTCTGTGTCCACTGTTACGCTAATATGCATGCATACAAGTCCTATGGTTGCTCTCTAACCGCCCCCCCCTCACCCCCCTGCCATTTGTCCCTGGATCTATTCTTGTTCATCAAATTATGTTGATCATTATATCCCACATATGAGTGAGATCAACTGATATTTATCTTTCTCTGACTGGCTTATTTCACTTAGCATAATGTCTCCAGTTCTATCCATGCTGTTACAAATGGTAAAAGTTCCTTCTTTTTTATAGCAGCGTAGTATTCCATTGTGTAGATGCACCACAGTTTTCTAATCCACTCATCTGCTGATGGGCTCTTAGGCTGTTTCCAGATTTTAGCTATTGTAAATTGTGCTGCTATGAACATAGGGGTGCATATATCCTTCCTGATTGGTGTTTCTGTTTTCTTGGGATATATTCCTACAAGTGGGATTACTGGGTCAAATGGGAGTTCCATTTTTTATTTTTTGAGGAAACTCCATACTGTTCTCTACAGTGGCTGCACCAGTCTGTATTCCCACCAGCAGTGCCCGAGAGTTCCTTTTTCTCCACATCCTCACCAGCACTTGTCCTTTGTTGAATTGTTGATAATAGCCATTCTGACAGGTGTACCTCATTGTTTTGATTTGCATCTCTCGGATGATTAGTGATTTCATAGTTTTTATATGTCTCTCAGCCTTCTGTATGTCCTCTTTCGAAAAGTGTCTATTTAAGTCCTTTGGCCATTTTTTGATTGGATCGTTTATCCTCCTTTTGTTAAGTTGTATGAGTTCTCTGTAAATTTTGGAGATTAAACCCTTATCTGAAATATCATTGGCAAATATGTTCTCCCATAATGGGCTTTCTTGTTGTTTTGTTGATGGTTTCTTTTGCTGTGCAGAAGCTTATTATTTTGATATAGTCCCATTTGTTTATTTTCTTCTTAGTTTCCATTGCCCTAGGAGCTGTGTCTGTAAAGGTATTGCTACGACATATGTCTGCTATTTTGCTGCCTATGGAGTCTTGTAGGATTTTTATGGTTTCCCGTCTTACATTTAAGTCCTTTAGCCCTTTTGAGTTTGTTTTTGTATATGGTGTAAGTTGGTGATCTAGTTTCATTTTTTTTGCATGTGTCTGACCAAATTTCCCAGCACCATTTATTGAAGAGACTGTCTTGACTCCATTGTATGTTCGTGCCTCCTTTGTCAAATATTAATTGAGCATAATGGCTTGGGTCAATTTCTGGGTTTTCTGTTCTGTTCCATTGGTCTTTATGTCTGTTCTTGTGCCAGTACCAGGCAGTTTTGAGAACCGTGGCTTGGTAATATACCTTGATATCTGGTGCTGTGATCCCTCCAACTTTGTTCTTCTTTCTCAGAATTGCTGTGGCTATTCAGGGTCTTTTTTTAATTCCAGATGAATTTTTGCAGAGTTTGTTCTAGATCTTTGAAATATGCCACTGGTATTTTAATGGGGATTGCATTGAGTCTGTAGATTGCTTTGGGTAGTATGGACATTTTAATGATGTTTATTCTACCAATCCATGAACATGGTATGTTCTCCCATTTGTTTATGTCTTCCTCTATCTCTTTTTTCAATGTCCTGTAGTTTTCCGAGTAAAGGTCATTTACCTCCTTAGTTAAGTTTATTCCTACGTTGTCTTAATTTTTTTGGTGCTATGGTAAATGGGATTGCTTTTTATGTTTCTCTTTCTGTGAGTTCATTATTGGTGTATAAAAAGGCCACAGATTTCTGGGTGTTAATTTTGTATCCTGCAACATTGCCGAATTCATTTATTAGGGCTAGTAGTTTTTTGATGGAGTCCTTGGGGTTTTCTATGTATAGTATCATGTCATCTGTGAATAAGGAGAGTTTTACTTTTTCTTTTCCAATTTGGATGCCTTTTATTTCTTCTTCTTGTCTGATCGCTATGGCTACCACTTCCAGTACTGTATCGAACAGGAGTGGTGAATGTGGGCATCCCTGTCTTGTTCCCGTTTTCAGGGGAAATGAGTTTAGTTTTTGCCCATTGAGTATGATGTTGGCTGTAGGTTTGTCATATAAGGCTTTTATAATGTTGAGGTATGATCCCTCTACTCCCACTTTGCTGAGAGTTTTTATCAACAAAGGTTGTTGGATTTTGTCAAATGCTTTTCTGCATCAATGGATATGATTTTGTGATTTTTGTCTCTCAATTTGTTTATGTGATGTATCACATTTATTGATTTGCAGATGTTGTATCATCCTTGCATCCCCGGAATAAATCCCACTTGGTCATGGTGTATGATCTTTATAATATAATGCTGAATCCGATTTGCTAGAATTTTGTTGAGGATTTTAGCATCTGTGTTCATCAAGGATATTGGTCCGTAGTTCTCTTTTTTGTGGTGTCTTTTTCTGGTTTTGGAATTAGGGTAATGCTGGCTTCATAGAAAGAGCTTGAAAGTGTTGCTTCTTCTTGAATTTTTTGGAATAGTCTGAGGAGGATAGGTTTTAGTTCTTCTTTGAATGTTTGGTAGAACTCCCCTGTAAAGCCATCCAGACCAGGGCTTTGGTTTGCTGGAAGTTTTTTGATCACTGCTTCAGTTTCTTGAGCAGTAATTGGCCTATTCAGGCTTTTTGATTCTTCCTGATTGAGTTTTGGGAACTTGTATTTTTCAAAGAATATGTCCATTTCATCTAAGTTGTCCATTTTGTTGGAGTAGAGTTGTTCATAGTATTTTTTCATAATCCTTTGTATTTCTGTGGGATCAGTTGTTACTTCACCTCTTTCATTTCTGATTTTATTTATTTGGGTCCTCTTTCTTTGCTTCTTGGTGAGCCTGGCTAGAGGTTCATCAGTCTTGTTTATTCTTTCAAAGAACCAGCTCTTGGTTTTGTTGATCTTTTGTATTGTTTTTTTGGTCTCTGTGTAATTTATTTCTGCTCTGATCTTTATTATTTCCTTCCTTCTGCTTATACTGGGCTTCTCTTGTTGCTCTCTTTCTAACTCTTTGAGTTGTAGGGTTAGATAATTTATTACTATTTTTTCTTGTTGTTTTTTGAGGTAGGCCTGTAGAGCTATGAACTTCCCTCTCAAGACTGCTTTCACTGTGTCCCATAGATTTTGGATTGTTGTGTTTTCATTGTCGTTTGTTGCCATGATGCTTTTTATTTTTTCTTTGATCTCTTTGGTAACCCAATCATTACTTAATAGCATGCTATTTAGCCTCCAGGTGATTGATTTTTTTTTCATTGTTTTTATTGTAGTTGATTTCTACTTTTATGCCATTGTGATCTGAGAAGATGCTTGATATGATTTCTATCTTCTTGAATTTGAAGAGACTTTGCCTGTGTCCCAATATCTGGTCTATCTTTGAAAATGACCCATGTGCACTTGAGAAGAATGTATATTCTGTGGCTTTGGGGTGAAATGTTCTGAAGATGCCAATTAATTCCATGTGATCTAGTGAGTCATTTAGAATTGATATTTCTTTGCTGATTTTTTGTTTAAAGGATTTGTCCAGTGGTATTAGTGGGGTATTATAATCCCCTACTATCACTCTATTGTTTCAGTCTCTCCCTTGATATCCTCCAGGAGTTTTTTTATGTATATGGGTGCTCCTATATTGGGTGCTTATATGTTTACTAGAGTTATATCTTCTTGTTGAATTGCTCCCTTTAGTATTATGAAGTGGCCTTTCTTATCTCTTGTTATGGCCTTCACTTTGAGATCTAATTTGTCAGATGTATGTATTACTACCCTAGCTTTTTTTTCATTTTCATTTGCCTGAAAAATCTTTTTCCATACCTTTACCATCAGTCTTTGTGAGTCCTTTGTTCTGAGGTGGTTCTCTGGTAGATAGCAGATATATCAGTCATGTTTTCTTATCCACTCAGCTACCCTATGTCTTTTTTGGGGAATTTATCCAATCCATTTACATTGAAAGTTATTATTGATAGGTAGTTGTTTGTTGCCATTTTTATTCTTTATGCCTGTGTTCCTTCTTCCCTTTCTATTTCTTCTTTTTACCGCAGTCCCTTTAGCATTTCTTGCATTGCTGGTTTGGTGGTAATAAACTCCCTTAGTCCTTTTTTTGTCTGTGAAGCTCCTGATTTCCCTCTCAAATTTGATTGATAGCTTTGCTGGGCACAGTATTCTTGGATTCAAACCCTTCCTTTGCATGACTTTGTATATTTCATTTCATTCCCTTCTGGCCTGATGTGCTTCTGTTGAGAAAGCAGTCAGTAGTCTGATGGGAGATCCTTTGTAGGTAACTTTCTGTCTCTCTCTGGCAGCCTTTAAGATTCTTTGTCGTTGGTGTTTGCCAATTTAATTATAATGTGTCTTGGTGTTGGTCTTTTTGGGTTCATCTTCTTTGGGACTCTGAGTGCTTCTTGGACTTGTGAGTTTTTTCTTCTTCCCAATATCAGAGAAGTTTTCTGTCATTATTTCTTCAAACAAATTTTCTGTTCCTTGATCAGTTTCTTCTCCTTCTGGGACCCCTATTATGGGGATGTTGTTTCATTTCATGTTGTCCCAAAGTTCCCTTAGGCTCTCCTCCTGGTTTTTAATTTTTTTTCCAGTTGCTGCTCTGCTTGGGTATTTTTTCTACATTGTCTTCTAGCTCACTGATTCGGTCCTCTGCTTCTTCAAGTCTATTGTTGACGTTTTGTATTGTGTTCTTTATTGCAGCGATATCATTTTTCATTTCTTCTTGGTTCTTCTTTATTTCCTCTTGGTTCTTACACATATTGTTGAATTTGTCTTCCATCCTTTTTAGTGTCCTCATGACCATTTCTCTGAATTCTTTCTGTGACATATTGCTTGCCTCCATTTCATTTACTTCCTTTTCCAAGTGATTCCTCTTTTTTTTTTTTTTTTTTGTATGGGGGCTGTTTCTTTGTCTCCCCAAGTTCGCTCCTCTCAGGGTGTCTGGTTATGTAGGTCTCTCTCTCTTCTGTTGACTTAAAGGCACAAAATACCCGACAAGACACAATGCACAGGGCACCAAACACAAATGTATTCACAATACCAATAACCCCAAACAAAGGTGACCCACCAGAGAAAAGAGAATTAGGGGAGAGAAAAGCATGGAAAAATGATATCGAGAAAAGGAAAAAATGTAAGAGAGAAAAGAAAGGGAAGAAAAAGAAGGGGGGAAAATATATGTATATGGGGAGAAAACTTCAAAAACCAACAGCTAATCCAAAAAATGCAAATAACAAACACCCTGAGATGAATGCAAACAATAAACAACAACTAATCCAAAAAATGCAAACAACAAACACCCAAACAAGAAACACACAGCTGAATCTGAGGAGGCAGAGCTTATTTCCAGAAGGTAAGATCAAGGAATTGAATGAATGGGGAAATGGCCATAATTCAGTATAGAGGAGGCAGAAAGAGAATGAGTGTATAAGAAGAAAAGTGAAAAACAAAATACAAAAAAGAAGAGAAATATATATATATATATTAAAAATATATATAAGAGGAAATTATATATATATACATATATATATATAGTTTTCCCCCTTTCTTTATCTGTCTATCTTCTATTCATCTATTATTGGAGAAGTATAATAGAGAGTAGATAGGCCTGAGTTGGTGATTGGAATTAATTAAGCTATTAGTAGAAGAAGAGAACAAGCAAGGAGAGGAAAACCAGAAGCCAAAAAAGAGAAGAAAAAAAAAAACAAAGAATAAAAACGTAAAAAACAATCAAATAAACAACAATAACAAGACAGAAAGAAAGAAAAAGGAAAAAAAATTTGGCTAGTGAAGAAGGAGAAGCAAGAAGTGTGCCTGGACTTGGAGCAGGGGAGAGGAAATTAGATATATGAGTAAGATCAATTTTTTACGGGGAGTAAAAAGAAGGGATAGAGAAAAACTAAAGCAGGAACAGGGTAAGAGAAACAGGACGAAAAAGGGGAAAAGTGAGGAAGAGAGTGATGGCATATAGGAAAAATTGAGATAGAGTAAAACAATGCTAAAAGAAAGATAAAAATAGAATGTATTAGTAGAACACTAATCCAAAAATAAAATAAAAAAAATCAAATAAGACTTTAAAAAATAAAATAATAGTAGTAATAACAATAATTAAAAATAAAAATATAATAATAATAAAGGTAAAATCTAGTGAGAAAAAATTTTTTAGTTTCTTAATAAAAAATAAAAAAGTGAAGTAGTGAAGGTCGTTCACTTCCTCTATTGTTCTGCCTTCAGTTGTATTTGTATTTCTCAGTCTGCCTTCCTCCCTCTTCGAGGGCTACACTGACCCCAAGGTCTGCAGATTAGGTGGGGCGCTGTCTCCCTCTGAGGCTCTAGTCCCCGCTGTGTATGTTTCTCCCTCCCAAAGGCAGACTTTGTCTCCCCCTGGACAAACTTTTTAGGCACCTATGGCCCAGGAGGCTGGAGTCTTGGTGTTCTTGGGTTCACAGCTGAGGCAGCTGGTCCCTGGATGTTGTGGTTGTAGGGTCCCGGGAGGTATCTGAGGTCTCCCTAGTTGAAGGTAAGGCTGGGCTTCTGATCACAGCCACTATCTCCTTCAAGATGGTGTGGTCTCTGTGGCAGAGCTGGCTGCTCCGGGAGAGATTTCAGCAGTAGTAGAGGCTGCCCAGGCAGGGGAGCCTGGTCCACCAGTCCCCAACAGTTCCGTAGGATATAACTGTCCCTCACTCACAAATACAGACACTCCCTACATGTCCATGCACACTCCTTTCACTCTCTCACTCACACACTATCTTGTAGCCTGCTGTCCCTTGGCACCATCTTGAAGATCCCTACATTTTATTTTTTATAATATATTTTTATTGATTTCAGAGAGGAAGTGGGGAGAGAGAGAGATGGAAACATCAATGATGGGAAAGAATCATTGATGGCCTCCTCATGCATGCCCCCTACTGGGAATTGAGCCCACAACCCAGGTATGTGCCCTGACTGGGAATTGAACCATGACCTCCTGGTTTATAGGCTGATGTTCAACCACTGAGCTACACCAGCTGGGCTCACTTATATCTTTAAAATGGGGATATTATTAGCACTTATTTCATGGACTGGTAATAAATTTTAAATAATTTATATAAAGCACTTATTTTTATAATATGTCTACATTTGCAGTAAATAGATTTTTGTGAGTTGGCTTTGGAGTCTAACCAACAAATTAATGTTATTTCTTTGGGAAAAAATAGATGTCCTGTGTTTGGCAAGAAGGGAATCTGATGTCACTAGAGCATCTCTTTTCCCTTGTACCCCACCAATGTCCAGCAATAGAAAGGACTATACTGTTTTTGGATACTTTTTGTTCTTCCAGGATCTCGAAGAAAACTCACTGTCTTATGTATAGACATCATATATTTGTATGTTTAGTCAGTCCTGATTTATATAGGTTCAGCTTTCATACAAACTGTGCTTTGATATATAAGAACCATAGTTCACCTTTCATATTCTGTTGTGTTCTTTTGCGTGTCAGCTGAGGAGTGGAAGGACATCGGCAGCGAATTCATGGTGGTGTTGCACACCAACCTGTGGTTCTGCAACATGAAATTTATTTGTGCTTCAGTGTTTGTAGCTGCAAATATTTGAATGCTCTATTGCATTTTACTACAATTTCACACAAATGGAGGGAAAGTAAAAATGCTGATTCTAATGCTAAGAAACATATTGTTTTGAGTAAGAGGGAAAGCATTAGGCATGCCAAAGTCAATCAAGTACTTGTTGGAGGAGAGCCTGTGTATTAAGGTGTTAAGGAAAAGAAAAAAAAGTGTTGAAATGCTTAATACACATTTTTATTTATTATGTCTAAAATGAGCCATATGAGTGTGGGCTTTAGAGTTTTTTATTCTTTGGGCGTGGAGCCATCTTTATAATGTATATTTGTTATGCCTTTTATAGTAATACATGTTTTCTGGAATGGATTGGGCATAGAAGGGAGGCTTATATAACATACTTTTTAAATTAAAAAAAATTCCTACATAACCATTATCCAGCTTCAATAATTACCAATATGTTGCCAAACTTACTTCATACTCTTTCCTCTCACCCCCCCCCCTTTTTTTGTTTTTTTGTTTTTTTTTGGCTGGAGTCTTTTAAGATAAATCCTACATCATATCATTTCACCAATTATTACTTGTATTTATTTCTAAGAAATAAAGACATCACCCTACCTGGTTTGGCTCAGCAGATAGAGTGTCAGCCTGTGGACTGAAGGGTCCCAGGTTCAATTCTGGTCAAGGGCACATGCCTGGGTTGCAGGCTCGATCCCCAGTCGGGGCATGCAGAAACAGCCAATCAATGATTCTCTCTCATCATTGATGTTTCTGTCTGTCTCTCTTTCTCCCTTCCTCTATGAAACCAATAAAAATATATTAAAAAAAGAAAGACATCAAAATATGTAATCCCAATGCCATTATCATACCTAATAGAATCAACAATAATTTGTTAGTATCTTTTAATACGCATTCAAGCTTCCATGATTATCTCAGAAAAGTTTTAAAACCAGTTGATTAATTTGAATCAGGATCTCAGTTTGCATATTGCATTTGATGGTTATACGTTATAGGTGTTCTTAAGTTGGGGAGTACCATACTTCTGCTGCGTGGCCCCCTCCTTGACAACAAAGAAGCCATTAGAGCCAGGCAAGCAGTTAGTCTGTTCTTAGGCAAGGGATGACAAGCTGAGGGCATTTCCCTCTAAAATACAATAGAGGTAACTGTGGAATTTGCAATCTTCCTGTGCCCTTCCTGTTCTCATAAAATTAACCGAGAAAATTTACAGTTAAAAACAACTTTAAACATATTCCTAGATTTAAGTCATGGGTGTTAAAAGGTCACCAACAAATCAGTTCCATGCTATTCTCCTGATTATCTACCTATTAATCATCTATTTTGGCATCTTCTAACACTAAGCGTTGCCATCCCTGGGGCAAACTTAGGTAGGTGAGGATTCAGGTGGCAACTACTTGAGTCATGAACTTCGAGGCTAGTTTGGCAGAAGTTAAAGATTATATAAGTTAATGCAGATTGGCCTTGGTTCTGAGCACTGACACATTGCTCAGCACCTTCGTGAGGCTCAAGTCAGTGTGCAGGCGCTGAATACTGGGGATAAAGTCTTCCGAGGCTTGCCGGTCCTCCCTTTGATCTGCAGACACAGGACCCGGTCAGGTTGTGGCTTGACTGCCATAGGGCGCTGACTCAGCAGACCCCACCTCTGACTTACGCTACTCTAGCTGTGGTCCCTGGAAGACCTGAGTGGAACTAGGTTCCAGGAAGGAACTCAATGGAATTGTTTATATAATGACAAAGAGTGAAAAGTAAAGAAGACTGTTGAAAGCTGGAGGAAATATCACTGCTGCTCAGAACCTGCAGTGATTTCTCATGGCTCACAATCAACACCAAAGCCCTGAGAGTGGCCTCCCAGGCCCTGAGCCTGCCCCTCCTTAGCCTTTCCCTCTCTGACCTTAGCTCCTGCTTTCCACGTTCACTCTGCTTTACCTACTGAATTCCTTGAATCTGCCAGATTCTCTCCTGCTTCAGGGCCTTTGCATTCGCTGTTCCTTCCCACATACTCACTAACTGATCTCCTTACTCTCTGACTTTCTTACCTTCTCATCTCCTTTGGGTCTTTGTTCAGCTAGCACTCAGTGAAGGCTTTCCCCTAACTACCTATTCAAAACTGCCCTCCCTGCACCTGAATCCGTACCCCCAGTCTTCCTGCACTGTCCCATCAGCTCTCCCTAAATCTCTCCCTTGCTTATCTTTTTCCATAGCAGCATCACGTTCTAAAATATTAGACAATTTACTTTTTCATTTTGTTTATTATATTTTTCCCACCATGAATTGATCCTTTGTGCATAGAATAATGGCTGATCATAGTAGATATTCAATAAGTGTTTAAATGAGTGAGTAGATGAGTTAAATTCTGAAAAATTTGCCCCCAAGAATACAATACTAGCCTCAATACACTCAGTAGGTGAGTGCAAGTGATATAATTTGAAGTAATAAGAAGGTATACTGAAGTTTAGTAATATGAAAACTTCAGTGTTGGGGAAAACGAAGGATGAACTTGGAACGACACTGTGGTAAGAGACACTGTAGTAAGGGAACAGGCAAAGTGTCTTCACCGTTCATGCACCAGGGAACTGTGCTCACCAAGTTTATGTGAGATAGAGCTGTCTTTCTGTTCAGTAGTGTGGCCCGTATGGAGAGCCAGTGATGTGCTCTCTGGCTTTTGATACAGTAGATCCTTGGCTTCTGTGAATCTAACAATTGGGTTTCATATATTTGCTGGTAGCCCGGAAGGGTCATCGCATAGTTGTTTATACTTTGTAGAGACACCTGTGGTGACTGCTGTGCCAGCCATGAGCCCAGACGGAGCCTGAGGTGGCCTATCTCCTAAGCTTTCTTTAACTTGAGAATATAGAAACTCATATAGTTACACTTGACCATGTGTTATATCAGAAATTATGTGTCACAGTGATACTTGCGAATTTGGGCATTTGCAACCCGGGGTTGCAGGGGAGGGGCGTTTCATGAATGTCACGGGTCAGTATGCTCTCTAGGTATTCTGGTGAGTCTGCTCTTCACCAAAGTGCTGTTTAATATTTGTGGTCCCAGGTTCCTAAAGAGTTTGGAATGGATCAAGCAAATAAGCGAAAGAGAGCCAGCATGCCATGTAGTGGTTCAGAGCACAGACTTGTGGAGCTGGATAGCCTGGGTTTGAATCCTGACTTTGAAAGTTATTAGCTGCGTGACAATCTCTTTGTGCCTCAGAAACAATGATGGCCCATACCTCATTGGATTATTGTAAGAATTAAGTGAGTTAAAACTTGTAAAGCAGTTACTACAGTGGCTGGCACATAGTAAGCCAAACCTAAATGTTTGTTATGTAAAAATAAAGACATTTATTTGGGAGGCTTGTTAGAGAGTGCTTCAATCTTTGGCAGTAGGCACACCAAGACAGGGAAAGAAGTGAGTGTAAGTGATATAATTTGAAGTAATAAGAAGACATACTGAAGTTTAGTAATATGAAAAAAAAGTTATTGAGTCTAATCCCTAACGGACATGGGTTAGTTAACTATGAAGGAGTATAGTAGAGTGGTTAAACTGTGTACTGCTCAGTTATCCCCCTGCCTGGTCTTCTGATCACAATTACTGTGTGATTTTTGGGTCAATTACTTAACTTCAAATCACAACTCTGAAATGGATGTGTGAAAAGTACTTACCTCATGGGGCTGTCATGAGGTTGAATCAAGTAATCATTGTAAAGTGCTTAGGACAATACCTGGCATGTAGTAAATTTTGCAAATGGGACTTTAAAAAAATAATGGATGATGAAAGTCCCTAGTCTCTGTCCCCACATTGTTATAGGTATTAAATCCTTGAGCTAGAATCTTTAGCCCTGTCCTATTACTGAACCAGTTGGACAAAATCTGATAGCGCCAGGAATGAAATAATGCATGCATGATGCGTAGCACAGTGCCTGGCGTGTAGAAAGAACTCAGTAAAATGCTGGGAGCCTTATCCCCGCCACCAGGCATGATGGTTCAAAGTTAGCTGATAAGGAGAAAATGAGATAGTTATTATTTAAAAATTCCTTCTAGCCATTTCCCCATTGTAGCTTTGGAACAAATTACTGTTTCTTCAGTTTAATACATGACAAGTAATTGGAAGTTTGCTTATGTATGGGGTTCATGTTGTTTGAAAAATATATCCAGGTTCTTTAAATTTAGAGATGCACTTAGTATCAAACATGTGTGTACCCTTACTCTACCTATCCCTCACTAGTTGATTCATTCATTCATTCATTCATTCATCCATCAACATTTAATGAGCACTCACTATGTGTAGTAACCATGCTTGACATTGAACTGGAGGTAGAAAGATTTTATGTAGATGATACCTGCTTTTTAATAGTTTATAATGTGGTGGGGACATCTTCCATGACATATCAGTAGCATGAGGTTAAATGATTGTGACAAGGCAATGCCATACAAGTCATATAAAAATGCTATACATGCTGTGTATACCTTCAAGGAGCCAATGGAGAACAGATGAAGGATCATAGTTCTTCTTGGCCAAGGATATGTCTGAGAATGTAGAGAGGGCTCTGGAGAGGTTTGAGTTGGGTCTTGGAGAATGGGTTAACTAAGATGACATGTTAATTAGAGGAAGCAGCTTGTATACAAAGGCATGGTAGCCTGCTCAGGGAATGGCATGGCATGGGGGAAGGTAGGAGCTAAGTGTAGAAAGTCATGACAAGCTTTAAATTCTATGTTGAGTAGTTTGGACTTCCTCTTCAATATAATGAAGAGCCATTGTGTGATCTTTAAAAGGAGAATGATACCAAATTGTGTTTTATAAATGGATGGATTTAGGGGGACCTGATTTCAGAGCCAGGGAGACCAGTTTGAAACCACTGGTGGGAGCCATCACATACTCACTTCTAAGCCTGGACATGCTAGAGTATCCCTTGACTAATAGCTGCCTTGCAGGCTGGGTTCCCAGCTGTAGATAGTCCTTTACGCCACTGTTAACCTGTGGCTTGTCTCCCCTTCTCTTTGCTCTGCCTTCTTCACTCTGCTGCTGGTTTGGTCTGGCTCTTGGCTGAAGGCTGGCGGTGTGAGAAGGGAGGGAGACAGGATGGACCTGCCTACTGCTGCCCTTCTGGCTTCTCACGTGAAGCCCCCAACCTTTTCAGTTCTTGCCTCAACCGTTTCTTAGGACCTTTCTGATTTTCATGCAGAGCTCTTGAAGAAGGACAATTGAAAGTGAAAAGAGTTTAGAAGGGATCCTCCTTTTCCTGTCCCTGACGGTAAAAACGCAGGGAAAACTTTCAATGGGTAAAGTGTTGCATTTCCGACCTGGGAATGAAACTGCTGTGTTTGGCAGTGGAACTCGGGTCAGAAGCAGCACATGGTGGCCATGGAATTGGACCCTTAAAAAAATTAAAGAGTGTGTGACTGTGGGGCTGTTGGGATTGTTCTGAGAGGGTCATGCAAGCCATTTCCTTTTCAGCACTTCACCCTCTCCATCAATTTCTCCTTTCTTCTGTCAGCTCCCATGAGCCTCCACACCCTTCCTTGCTCCAGAGCCTCTGCCTCCATCCCATACCAGTTCTCTCCTTGTCCTTTATTGCTGAGCCTGTTCCAGCCTTTCAGAGCTCGGCCAGCAGACTGCCGGCAGAGGGGAGGAGACCTTGCCCCAACGTGGAGAGGATGGGAGAGAGGAGTGGGGTCCTGTGGCCTGGAGGGCCAGTTGATCGCTCATCTCCCCAGGTGACTCTGCCATGCATTTGCTCATGGAGACAGAATTGTGGCCTGCAGGTCTGTAGGACTATTAATCTTTACTGTACTCTCTGGGCCCCTGGGGACCTTAGGTTTAGATTCAGCTGAACCTAATTGAATTTATTTACTGAAGGAACTTCTCCAATACCTTAAGTCACTTAGGAAGTGTTTCAGGCCCAGTTTAAAGGATACTGAATGAGAGGGTAACTCACATTCCCAAGGTTGCACAGTTTCTACAGGGCACACCTGGGACTGGCCCTCAGCCTCACCTGATTCTGCGTATGTGTAGTTGGGCTAGCTTCCCCACCTGACTATCATGTTACTGTTTCCAGGGGGAAATTAAAAGTCAGATTTGCAAATGGGCTGTTTTTTTAAATTGAAAATTTTATTGACATAATGTCGACTGACACGCATGTTTGAGAAATAATAGAGTTTGCTTGTACACTGCCAGTTTTCCTCAGTGTTAACGTTTTCTAAACCTTTAGTGCAGTATCATAACCAGGATATTGGTAGCGAGATATCCATAAACCTCAGGTTTTCTCAATTTTACTTGTACTCATTTCTGTGTTTGTTTTAAGTTCTATACCAGTGGTCGGCAAACTCATTGGTCAACAGAGCCAAATATCAACAGTACAACGATTGAAATTTCTTTTGAGAGCCAAATTTTTTAAACTTAAACTTCTTCTAACACCACTTCTTCAAAATAGACTTGCCCAGGCCGTGGTATTTTGTGGAAGAGCCACACTCAAGGGGCCAAAGAGCTGCATGTGGCTTGCAAGCCGCAGTTTACCGACCACGGTTCTATACAATTTTATCACCTGTGTAGATTTATGTATCCATCACCAGAGGTAAGCTACTGAACAGAGCCAACTCTGCAAAGGCCTCTTTTGTTGCCTTTGTATAATCACAAATATTCCCCCGCCCCCCAGTTTCCACCCTGTGGCCACCACTAATCTACCTTTCATAGCTGAAGTGTTGTCATATGTTATATAAATGGAATCATATAGTGTATAACCTCTTGGTGTTAGCTTTTTCCATTCTGCATAATCCCCTGGAGAGTTATTCTACTGGTTTTGTATGTTCCTTTTTATGCCAAGCAGTATTCCTTGGTCTGGATGTACCATAGTTCGTTTAACCATTCACTTGTTAAAGGACACCTGGACTAATTCTAGGTTTTAGCTATTATAAGCCAAGCTGCTGTGAACATTCATGTACAGCTTTTTTAAAAAAAAATTTTATTTCAGAGAGGAAGGGAGATGGAGAGAGAGATAGAAACATCAATGATGAGAGAGAATCATTGATCGGCTGCCTCTTGCATGCCCCCTACTGGGGATTGAGCCTGCAACCCAGGCATGTGCCCTTGACCGGAATTGAACCCGGGACCGTTCAGTCTGCAGACTGACTCTCTATTCACTGAGCCAAACCAGCGAGGGCTCATGTACAGCTTTTTGTGTACCACTAAACATAAGTTTTCATTTCTCTGGGAGAAGCGCCCAAGGGTACAAATGAACTTCTAATGCAGTTCATAAACCCAGAATTATGTTTGGCGTGATCCTGCTCTGGATTATGTTCTCACCTTTTATCCAGTCGGCAGTTAGATTTCGTGTGGGGCCGTCACCCAGTTCTCCCTGGCCCGGGGCCTGTGTACATTTCCAGACTGATTAGGGCACTCCCCAACCCGAGTTGCTTTGTTGCTGGCTGACCTCCGGGAGTCGCCTCTGCCATTCATCACACTTGTTAGGTTTGTCTCACTGCTGTCTCTCTTCCCCATCTATGTCCAGAGCTCCAGCAGCCTCCACGGTTCCACCCACAACCATGTTCTTTCCCCTTCTTTGCTGTGGAAGTACGGGCTCTCTGGCCTGTGAAGTTGTGAAGGGAATAGCTGTCGCTTTTCCTCTGCCCCTGCCCTCCGCTTCCCTGTAGTGAACACATGTTGCCAAAAGATGGCAGTGTGCTTTGCACTGAGCTCGCTCTGCCCTGTCGCCTGTGGTTTGGAGAATTGATACTATTCTTTCTGTGCGTGTTGAAAACGTGGACAGCAGATTTTCCAGAACGACAAAGGCACCAAGAAATGGCTGTGTGATTTAAAAATTTTGAAAGAAAACATCACATTTTCAAATGATTTATAAGGAAACTGGTTCCCCACTTCTTAGAAATGATTTGAATAGGGAATAGAATTCAGAGATGTGTGTATAATTCTAGATGTCAGTGCGATTGTTGCATTCTATGTAGCTCCTGAAAAAGACCTGTGAAAATGCTGATTTTTGCCTCCCATCTGTTCTGAGAACAGCCAAGTAGCAGGGACAGCCTGCTTTTGAGCTCTGAGACCTGAGACACACACACCTCTTAGTCCTCCAGTGAAGGCCCTTATGCACACGGTAAATATAATTTTCAAGGCAGCAACGGTTAATGGTAATAAACTCTTCACTTCCTAGTATTGGTCCACTCCCCGGCGTGCGTCACTTCAGTGTGTGTGTGGGCATGTGTGCAAAGAACTGTTTAAACATTTGCTATGCACAGGAAAGCTGTTGTAAAGTGAGAGATTATGGGGTTTGCTGGATATCATAAACAGAGCAAGCTAGTGAGGGTAAAGTGGGATGAGTTTAAATCTGAGGTTAACTAATAAACATTAAGCTGTATGCATGGAGAAAACCAGCAGTGTCCAGTTCAGGTATGGGCATGTCAGAAACTGGAGCTCTTCTGCTCCCTAGGGTGCCGTCCTCTGGGGCCCTTTTTGGAAGCAGCCAGAAAGCCCTGCTGTTCATGCGACCCACGTGCAGCCTGGTGAAGTGGAGAATGCACGAGGTGTGGCGGAGAGGGGGCCCGCTCTGGGACTGGGGCTGCAAGCCTCAGCGTGGGCCCTCCACGCACGGGCCAGTGTGTGGAGGTTGCAGGGCCTGCTTTCTGCTCCCCCCACCCCCGCCCCGGTCTAGGAGCTGCCTCTGCTCTGACTCTGCAGCTCATAATATAGCTGCATGCCTGGGGTGACAAGGAACGGGCTCCACCTTAAGCAGCAGCCTTTTTGCTAGTGCATCCTTTGACGAAGGCCTTCGCTTAGGAAGACGATTACTCTGTATAAAGTTATAACCCTGAAACCAGATGCTGTTACTATGGAGATGAGGAAAATGCTGCTGTGGGAGGCCCAAGAGAGGAGGGGTGGGAGAAGGGCCGTAGGAGGGCAAGTGAGGCGAATGCAGAGGCTAGCACACCCAAAGACTTTCACCCTTTGGCAGCACTGTGCCCGGGTAGGCTTGCATCTGCAACTTGTGTGCTGGCGGCCTGCCACTTGCTGACTGGCTGAGTGGCAGCTGCTAGCTCTGTGTGGACTAGCTGGTGAGCACGCTGGCAGTTGGCGAGGGCTCTGGGGGCGGGAACCCACAGGGGTGGAATGTCGATGGGTGCCCAAGGCCCAATGGCTGACAGTTTTGCACAAATGTTTCTTGTGTTAGGCTTAAATCACTCTTCCAAGCCTGCTCAGTGCTTAGGACTGGCTGCTGGTGAAAGCCTGTCCATTTTGGCAGCAGATTTGACATGAGTTAGGGTCAAATCATGTTAGTGTCCCAGAATAACAGGGAATAAGAGAAACCCCACGTTGGGTGTGGACTTCTGAGGAAGGGTCCCCCTGCTCCTCTCAGGGCCTCGTGGAAGGAGGGTAGGGTAGCCCCCGAATGGATTTTGTCCTGACTGGTCTGACCCTTATCCCCGTGATGCTGGTGAGAAGCTTCCAAATCTATTCTGAACTTTGCCTCATGCTGGCGATGCGAGCCACCGGGAGCCGTTTAGAAGCCGATCTTTCCTTTCTTTGTTTTCAGCAAATGCAGCTTGTGTGAAAAGAACATTTTAAGAATGGATTTGAGGGCCTGATTAGGGACTAGAGGAGTTAATTTCTTCCCACTGATAGAGGGGAAAACTGATTAGGTCAGATGGTCATTTTAAAAGATATCTCTGTTCTGCTAATAATAGCAAGCAACTGCTGAGAGGGCTTTAAGGGGGGCGGGGTGGGGAGGGGAGTGTGACAGAAACCCAAATAACTGACATTTGTGCTGTAAAGATGGAAGAAAGCCGTAAATTCCCTGTGCTCTGTGCAGAAGCCCAGATGTGCCGGGCTGGACTAGCTCTCTCGGAGGAGAGGGCTGCTCTGGGAAAGGCTGCTGTGGGCGTGCAGATTTTATATTTTCAGTTTGCAGCACTCATTCTTTTTCGCTTCCTACAGGGAGGAGGCTGCTTGCAGACGCTCTGCATTGTCCCGTCAGGAAGGACTAGGTTTCTAATTACTTGCTATGTATAGTCTTGGAGGGAATGCGAAATATGCATCAGAGAGCCAAGGAATGCACCAGCCATTATTCTCACTCTAACTCAGCGGGAGCTCAGGGACACTGTTTCCTTGGCTGGATGGGTCTCAGCCTGGGGAGAGGACTCTGGGCATGAACGTGTCTACAGTCATCGGCTACAGTGTCTCCTTCAGTTGTTACTGGTGCCCTTCCTTTATTTCTGCTCCGCTTGTTTGTTGCATGCGATTTTGGGAAGGGCTTGGGTGCAGAGGCTACACATTTGATTTCGGGAATATGTAGAAAGTAAATAGGATCAGTTTGATTAATGGTGAGGCGCAGAAACGATGTTCTGTAGGAAATGGTGGTGGACTCTGTAGGTTGGTAGGACTGGAAAGCATTAGTTCTGAGAAGAACTGTGGGCTAAACTCTTTGTTTTTCAAAGAGGAAACAGTTCTATTAATGTCCATGCAGTAAGTAGTACAGGGCTCCAGGATTTTATTGGACTTCTGAGGTCTTTTGAGAAAATTTCCCATTAAGCTGTCATCCTTATCCATGTCGTCAAACGCTGTTATTACTGGTGGGGTTTTGCCCTTTGGATCGGCTGCCCTGGATTGCTAGGGGAGAAGGCAGATGTGATCACACTAGAGTCCTGTCTGTCTTGCTCCTCATTGTATCTCTAGTGCCTAGAAGTGTGCCTGGCACCTAGCAGGTACTCAGTAAATATTTACTGAATAGATGAATGGAGGAGGGCAGGAATGAGAAAGGGGAACGAGGGACTGCTGTCTGTGTGTCTAGCACCCGGTATGGTATGTTTCAAGTGCTTTGGTCATCGTCACCAACAACCTCCATAGTGCCAAATCCCATTTTTCCTTCTCTGTCTCCCCCTTTCTCAGCCTCCCAGTAGCATACTCTCCTCTTCGGTCAACTTCCTTGACATCACTCTTTCCTGGTTTTCCTCTTACCTCACTCACTGCTTTTGTTCCTCTGCTCTGCTTGTAAATGTTGGCATGCCCGGCGCTTGGTCTTAGGTCTCCGCCTCTGTTTCCACATTTTCTTCCTGGATGATCTCATCTAGGAATGGCTTCAGAGACCAGCTTCCTTCATTGATTTTCCAGTTTTTCTCTCCAGCCTCAGGCTCCTGTGCTACAGATTTAGACATCTAGTTGTGTACCGGATAGTTCCTTTTTCATATATAATACGCATCTCAACCATAAACGGGACAGGAAAGGACTCTTGATTCCTTCCCCCTGACAGGTTCCTCCCACAGCCTTCCCTGGACTCCTGAGATAGTTTCCTAGTTTCTTTGGTCTCCTGATGATCTATATTTCACATAGCAGCCAGAGTGATCCTTTAAAAACGATAAAACAGTTCCATCTTAAAACTCTTAACTATAGTTAATACTACTGTATTACATATTTGAAAGTTGCCCAAAGAGTAGCTCTTAAAAATTCTCATCCCAACAAATAAAATTTTGTAACTATATATGCTAACTAGGTGTATTGTGGCGTAGTCATTTCACAATACTGTAGTCTCCCCTTATCCAGGTTTCTACTTTCCATGGTTTCAGTTACCCATGGGGTTTGAAAATATTAAATGAAAAATTCCAGAAATAAGCGATCGATAGGTTTTAGATTGGGCGCTGTTTTGAGCAGTGTGATCAGATCTTGTGCTGTCTTGCTCCATCCCACTCCGGACATGAGTCTTCCCTCTGTCCAGCCTGTCCACGCTCTCCATGCATGAGTCATTTAGTAGCCATCTCAGTCATCAGATAGCATGGTATCGCAGTGCTTGTGTTCACGTTACCCTTATTTTACTTAATAATGGCCCCAAAGCACAAGAGTAGTGATGCTGGATAGGCCAAAGAAAAGTGCTTCCTTTAAGTGAAAAAGTAAAAGTTCTTGGCTTAATGAGGAAAGGAAAAAATGTAGTAAGCTGAACCCAGCCGGAGTGGCTCAGTGGTTGAGTGTCACCCTATGAACCAGGAGGTAAAGGTTTGTTCGATTCCTGGTCAGGGCACATGCCCCTGGTTGGGGGGGGGGGGGGCGGGCAGTGCAGGAGGTAGCTAATTGATGATTCTCTCTCATCATTGATGTTTCTATCTTTCTCTCCCTCTCCCTTCCTCTCTGAAATCAATAAAAATATATTTAAAAAAATGTAGTATGTTGAGGTTGCTAAGATCTACAGTAAGAATGAATCTTCTATCTGTGAAATGGCCTAATTTATAAGTTAAACTTGATCATAGTTATGCATGTCTAGGAAAAAACATATATATAGGTTTCAGTAGCATTGGTTTCAGACATCCATTGGGGGTCTTGGAACACGTCCCTCTCAGATAAGGAGGGGCTATGGTATATGCAAATATCAAATCACCGTGTTGTCCATCTGAAACTAATAGAATGTTATATGTCAGTTACACCTCAGTAAATCAGAATAAAAATAACTCTTCAGTGGCTCCCAGAACACCTCTGATGCTGACTGCCCACCATGGCCTGCATGGCCCTGATTCCTCCTGTCTCTCTCTCCAGCCTCACGGACCTCATTTCCATTCCTGGAACATGCTAAACTTGTTCCCACCTGAGGGCCTTGCACTTGCTGTTCCCTTTGCTTGGAATGCTTTGCCCCCAGATCTTCAAATGCCTGGTTCCTTCGTATCATTTTCTTCTCTGCTCAAATGTCACGTCCTCAGAAGCCTCATCTGAACCACCTTATGCCAGGTAGCTCACTGTCTCCTTGTATTTCCTACAAAGCACTTAATGCCGTCTAAGATGACCTTGTTTATCTATTTATTATTTTGTTTCTCAGGAATTGTCTGTGTCTTATTCACACATGCATCCCCCTCCCTCTGGAGAGCACCAGGACATAGCAGTTGCTGGAGTAGTAAATCAGTGTGTCATTCTTTCTTTGTGGGAAAGGCTCAGAGAGGGCTGGCAAAAGACTTGACTTCTCAAGTCTTCAAGGCATTGTTTTTCTACTGTAATTCTGGTGGCTGATCCAAATCCTATTTGTATTTAAATTTTATATTTTTAGTTTTAATACGGAGAAGGAACTAGATATTTATCAGGATGAATTATTGCATGCATGACCCATATCCCTGAAGGAAAATACTCTGCAAGTGTCCACAGGTAATGAGTTTCTTAATGGCATTGTCCACCAACAAATGTTAGGGTAAAAAGGAATCAGGAAAGAAGAAAGGAAAGAAACTTACCTTTATTAAACATGTACTAGGTGCTAGGCACAAAACTGAGTACTTTCACATTGGTTACCTAATTGAATCTGAAAGTGGTCCTGCAAGTCGATATTAGTATCCCAATTTTATAGATGGAAACATGGAGGCTCAAAAAGTTAATTCTTTGTTCCAGGTGATGCAAATGTTAAGTGTTTGACCAAGATTTTTAAAACCCAGGTCCACCTGACACCAGACTTCTGAAATTTTGTGCTAAGATGGTTGTTTGCAAGATGGATATGCTCCTAAAATAAAGAGGAGAAAAATGAGAATTCAGTGCATATCCACATATATTATAACAAGTATCTGAACCAGAAGAATAAATTATACAGGCAATATGGAAAACAGACCTATAGTGTTCAATGCCTGCACATTGAATAGATGGATGAATAGAATACAGAGTAAAACATTTGGTCCTCTGGCGGCGCTCATGTATGGTATGACATAGAGCAGCTGTCCCCAGAGAAAGTTCTTTGTTTCTAGACCGGGCCGACACAAGCAACATTTGAGCAATTGGGGATTTCTTTCTGCTTTCACTATAAATAGAGTGTGTGGAATTCTGCATGTCAAAGTTAATGCAGTGAAAACGAGTCACATTGAATAAGGAAATAAACCTTAACTAACTCCATATACTAGAAACATGTTTGGCACCGGGAGGCCATAAAAACACTGTCATTACTTGGATGGATCCTGAGGTCTTATTTAGCATGTGAAATTGCAGAAAGGATCCTATTATGTAAGGTGACAGGAGAACAGCATAATGTGGCTACAAAATAAAGAACTTGGTGCCCTTCATGGAAGAGTTAACAGGACAGATATACACAGAGAGAGGCGTGTGATAAGAACGTGGAACATAAATGAATGGGTGGCATATATGTGTGACTGTTGCCGAAGCCGCATTGCTGGATAATCCTCAGATGTCAGATTTCCGTAAGGCCAACATGTGACTCAAAGCTTGCCACTCCACAGAGCATACTGGGCTGTGCTGGTATTAAGAGGCTGGCTGGAAGCTAGGCTCTCACTGTGCCCTAGCCTACCTCCCTGTCGCTTTCTGTGTGTGGGTGGGTGTGCATGCGTGTGTGTGAGGGCATACATTTTTATGCAGTGGGTGTTTAAAGAGCTCAGCACTGAAGCTGGATTTCCACAAACGATCATCACGAGCACTCCAGACATACCAAACTTCCTCTCTTGGTATTTTTTTCTTTCCTTTTTTTTTTCTTTTTCCAAATGCAAATCCCGAAGGGGAGCACCCCCACCATCCAGCCTGCGGGATTGAGATGATTTTCTCTCACCTGTCCATGTGGGTGGCCTCTCGAGGTTAGAACTGAAGCCATGTGGGACCGGAGTATTCTCTGCCACCAGAGGAGAGGAGCTGCGTGAAGAAGTGGCAGTCACCAGACGAAGAGTGACTGTGCCCCGTTAACATGAACAACAGCTCGCAGGTCAACCTGCCCAGAAGCTGGGCTGCTTCGAGTGGCTCCCTCCAGGAGAAGTCTGAGCATTCTTTTTTTCTTTTTTATTACTATAGGATGGAGGATGAAGCTGTCCTGGACAGAGGGGCTTCTTTCCTTAAGCATGTGTGTGATGAAGAAGAAGTAGAAGGTGAGCTGTATGGGTCCAGGGAAGTATACATGCATATACGTATGTCTTTGTAGATAGGAGCATTCGTCCATTTCGTGTATCTTGTATTTTTGAAGTTAAAAACCAAAGCTTTTCGATGAGTTTCATTAATCTACCCATTTTGCTTCAACACAGAAAGTAATTTTAAGAACTTCATTGGACCATCAGAATCTGAGTCAGTGTAGTCCTGCATGGTTTTAAAAAAAGGGGTGGGGTCTTACTTTGAAGCAGGTGCCTCTTTGTAAAAAAGATTTTTTTTTTGCCAGAAAATATAAACCACCTTTCAATGACTAATTCAAGGAAGCCGCTAGATTTATATAAATGTGTTTGGTTGAATCTTCTTCTGTTCTTTCACATAGCTTGCAGGGTAGAGAAACAGATGTTACAGAAGGAGACTGATACCAATGTGTCCAGGAAGAGGGGTATAAGCTGAGGATGTAAAGAGTGGTAATCATGGATGAGTCTCAGTTAGGAAAAGATGGACAAGCATTTTTTACTTAAAAAAACCCCAGGACCTCTTTTGCTAATGTTCCCAGTCCTGTTAAAAACCAAATAAAAGTTAAATTTTAGCTCATATTATGATGCTTTTAATGTGTCTCTCTCTTGACTTATCAAAAATGTGGAATAATGCTGTTGATTTGATAGTGAGAAAGCAGGACTTAATATTTGTTAAAGTAATTATGTGAAGGCATCACAGATATGCAAGGTGTTATGAATATTTATAATGAGATTTAAAAAATAATTGGTACTCATAAAATTAAATGAAACTTGCAGGTGAACTATGTCATAAAATCTGCCTGTTAAAATCACCCGAGAGACAACTTACATGTGTTTGGAAACTCTAGTTTGATTAGTGCCATTTGGTCAACATTTAATGTATACCAAGAACTTGGACCTCAGGGGTGATGGGGTTAGGAGAGAGCGGGTGGTATTATGTGTTCTGGAGTGATTCTCCAATCAGACTCATCCCAGGCAAGTGATGCTTCTGTGCCACCTGGAGTCACTTGAAAAATCTGACCATGGTGTTTTTTCTCACATTTCCTTAGTAAGTTTCTTCTGACCATGCAGTGTTGGAGGGTAGGTTACCCCCTCCACCTTGCTACTTCCTGCAGTTATACTCTTGAGACTAATAAGAATTTGATACCTAAGTTTCTTAGAAAAAAGGAAACTGCAGTATTTTCTTTCATATTGTTTTATGGGTTCCTTGCACTTTTACAACATGACTGTGGGAAAATGTCAAGTTCGTGAAAGCAAAATAGTAAAACTTTTGTCTTAAGATTCTTACAATTCGTGATGTTAAGTCTCCATTGTCACTGTCCCAGGGTCAAAGAAGAGATAAGAATATTAAAGTTATAGTATATGTATGTAAGAAATATTGTAGGATTGAAAGAATATTCTATAGTTTCAGGACAATTAAAGTAGAAAAATCAGTGAGGAAGCTTGGGAATGAGATGTGTGAGTGTGTGTGTGTGTGTGTGTGTGTGTGTGTGTGTGTGTTTTCCTAGAGAATAATGTTCTAGCTAAGTTCACAGCAGATGTAAATCACTTTCTTAAGTGTGTAAGTTCTGTGGGATTGACAGCACCCTTACTGCAATTGGATATTGTACATGGGTTTCGTAAGGCTTTGACTAAGAAGTTAATTTCCTGAAATACTAGTATTTCCTTTGATTTTCAGGCACAAAATTAAGATAACAATTTAATGGATAGCATACAAATCAGGTTTCTCCAAGGAGAAACAAAAAAGACAACAAAAGGTGGTAAAAATCTATAAAATTGTTTGGCTTTGTGGTGATTAAACTTGCCACATGGATTTTGTGTATTTTCCTGTTCTGAGACTTCTATTTTAATGATTATCATTCATGTTGGTTGGAGCCTGAGTTGATTATATTTCTTTCAAGGCATGTTTAGCTAGATGCCTGTGGTTGAGTTTTTAGGGCCTACAGGATGGTTGTCAGTGGTATCATTATTTGGTGGAGAACACCCAACAGTACAGGCTCCTGTACAGTATACCTCTTAGAACTTCAATAGAAACTATTAGTTTCTAACTCTGTGCCCACCCAGTGGACCCTCCCATTTTCTCACCTGGCTCCGTCGGGTGGGGGTGGAGCACTTACATGTTATAGTGACTCTGGGTGAAAGTATAAAGAAGTTGCAGTGGACATGGGTGTGATGACTTATCTAGGCACCCAGTGGTGGAGCATGAAGAAGCAGATGACTTGACTGCGAAGACCTCTAATGAGAATTCTTCCATATCTTGAGTGAGAATGTACTCCTCAAGGACATAAGTCCGCCTCATATTTTTAATTGCACCAAGAAGGGTGTATTTGAAGGAAAGCAAACTGTTATCTCAGAACATAAGTAGCTGAGTTCTGGTAACATTTATGGCAGAAGGAAGTGCTCCAGATTTAAGGATGAGGAATTCAAAGGTTAACGGAGCTGGAACACCTTACATTTCTATTATCAAACAAAAATTTTTTTTAATGCAAGCAGTTATTTCTCTTGTTTTTAGGATAAACATGATTGACGCATATTGCAGCACACTTGGCAAAAGCAAACTTATCATAAAACTTTGTCCTTTAAAGTAATTTGCACAAATAAGATGTACTTCCATTAAGTGATTATTAGGGTGACGAAGGTCCAGTAGCTCTAGTTACTTGGAAATGTTCATGCTTTTAAAATTCTTCTTAGACCCTCAAATTGGGGGCATTGGATTGAGCTCAGCCTGAAGCAAAAAGAGCCCAGTGCTCTCTCATACGTCCATCCTCTGCTGTAGTTCTGAGCAGGGGAGGGGGGCAGGGACCTCAGCCCCGCCCTCAGTTCACCTGGTTCAACTTTACTCTCCGTGGGTGGCATGACACTTAATCCACCATCTGAAAACTAGCAGAATACCATCAACTGCAAAACTCACTCAGAACAGTGAGTCAGAAGAGGAGTCATCTTCTGTTTAAATAATGAATTCATCTGTGTGGGATATATTTAAAGACCTAAACCTACTTTTCACATAATTTGCCTTGTGCTTTTGTGTTAGTGGTGTAAAGATATACTCTTTAAAAAGGTAATCAAGTGTCAATTTTTAATCTTCAAAACAAAGAGAAGCTTTATCTTCGCTCGTTGCTTAGTGAAATAAGTCACCGAAAAAGTTCAGAACCGTATGATTTCACTCATAAGTGGGATATAAAACTAAAAGCAACAAATATACAAGAAAAACAAACAAAAACTCATCAACACAGACATCAGTATGGTGCTTACCAGAAGGAAGGGGGTTTAGGGATATAGTAAAGGGTAAAAGGAGTCAAGTATATGGTGATGGAAGATTATTTGACTTTGGGTGTTGGACGCACAGTGCAATATGAAGATTATATATCATAGAAGTGTACACATTAACCCTATGTAGTCTTATTAATCAATGTCACCCAAATAAATTTAATAAAAAAAAGTACAAAAAAAAATAAAGAGAAGCTTTAATATCCGTTCTTTCATTGGTTATGTTATACTTTGTATGTTTTTGTGGAGTTAACATTTTTGACTCAGAGTGGCTACTGGGGATAGACTCATTTAAAAAATTTAACGTTTAAGATAATCATATTTGTTTCTGTACCAAAAGGCTCCATCTCCAGCCCAGGTAGATGACAAATTGATGTTACCAGCATGACCCAGAAATGACGACTGTGAGAACTGCACTTGTTTTCATTTCAAACACACACAGAGAGGGGAAATTGGCAAGTTTTGTGGAGTGAACTAAAGTTGAGATAGGAAGAAAGAGCCCCAGGTATCTGTTTCCAGAGGGATATCTTATACATGTTTTATCCTTAAGAAAGTCAGCCAGCATTTTGGATCTGTATGATGTAAACAGATTACTTAATAATCTCATATTTCGCAATAGGGGAAAAGAACAAACTCCACCTTATCCTTTGAGATAAGGCCTTGGCTCTGCAGTGCTAGGTACCTTCCCAAGCAAGCTGTGGCACTCTGACGTTATGGGGAGGGGCCTTTTCTTAACCTCAAGTCTAACCAGCAACTCAGGAAGCATAAAGTACAGCAAGACAATATTGGCTGAAATGTGTCTCCACTTCTGAAGTCCGATTGGGGCTCCCAAAGCTATTCTGATATATTGTGGTGGCTTTCCTCTCCCATTCAGAACTAAGGCCAGGAGGAAGTGAGCTCTCATCCCTCCAAAAGGAAGAAGAATTAATGCAGAGTCCCATGTCTGCGGATGGACATTAAGAGAATGTTGTTGGAAATGCATGGAATTTTACCGGAGAATTATTTTTAGGGAAGTAAAAGTAAAAAAAGTAGGACACTGTCTGGAGCAGAATAAACATTTACCAAATATTTGTTAAAAGAAAGGGTGAATAAATGAATGCATAATATAAACTAAAGAAAGCATATGCAGGATTACTTTACATAATACTCTAAAATCTTTGTTTAGATTTTTAGTGAGAAATTTGATTCTCAGCAGTCTTAGTCAAATAAGATGACATAGTTTCTAGTGAGCCTATCCTTGCTGTTACTCTTGTTTAATTTTGCAAAGATGACTGCCATTTATATCATCTATATACTTAGTTTGATAAGACAAAGAATCCTCTAAAAACACCTCGCTGCCTTATTTTTCTTTTCCTTCTTCAGCTCTTTTGAGGAGAGAGACAAAATGATTAAATGGTAGCTTTTGTCTTTTTGGAAGTCAGGATCTCAACATTTTACAGACATGAAATCATAATGACTTAAACCTATTTTTCACTAGAGGATATTAGGATGATGTATTTATGTGTATTGGAAGAGTAGTATTCTAAAGAAAAAGTGGAGCCTGGCAGACATTTGTTAATAATTACAGTGGTAAAAAGTGGAATTGCTGAGCAGGAGTGAATGAAAACCTATCGGATGGGAAGGGAGGGGCCGAGTTGGGGCTGGGCTATTCTGAGCGCTGGATATAAGTGTCCGGTTGCATTTTGCTGACCTCTTCTCTGCTGGTTACTCTAATTTCTCAGAAACAGTGTGTGCAAAGGAAACACTTGGGCAAATATTGCTGAAGGAAAAGCCTGCTTAAAAGAAACAATGTGCCCACACATTGGAGAGCTTGAAAGCAATGTGGCGAGGTGTTTAAGGGCTGATACTTGAATCTGGGTTTCGCAGAGCAGGTTGAGCCCATACAGCCCATTCCCAACGCCCTGCTTCTTTCTCCTGGTGGCCCCAGCTGAAAGCCAGCCAGAGGTCCTTAAGGCAGGCAGCACTGAGCTTGGGAGCTAACACCTCCTGCTGTGTCAGGGAGATTAAACATTTGTCCACAGGTTTCTTAAGGTTCAAGGAAATCTGATGATAATGCCACGGTTTTATGAAACTGGAATCAGATACCCTTTCCCAGGGTTTTCCAACTGCAGAGAATTCCCTGGTAGGACGACCGTATGGGCTAAGGACCTCTTGAAGCCACTTTCTGTCCTACATGTTTATTGCAGTAGACATAAAAAACTGAACTTGGTACTTGCGTTGTGTTTAGCAAGGATCCAGAAATTCTGAAACGATACACTTGCAGCAGTTTTGTCTATAGAATTCTTCGTCTAAAGATTCATTTTAGAAGCTTTGTATCTGGTCATATTTCTAAAACATATTGTTTGATTTTTTTTTTTTTTGTGGGGAGGAGGGATGGTATCATTTGTTTTATTCATGTGTGTTAAAGCATAGTGGCTAAGCAGCAGTTTGGGAATATAAGTTTAAAACTTTATTGCTGAATCATTGCATAAGTGAGGACAAAACTTACAGTTTGGATTTTGGGCTTCTTGCTCTGTAAAATGGGAACAGTGGGACATGCCATTCACCATGGAGCTGTTTGGGTTATTACCAGGAACAGCGTTACTGCTGTGCCTGGCATTAGGAAAGGAGTGTTTTATACTCTACCATCTCTGTTCTTTTTTTTCTTTCTGATTAAAACAACTTCATAATAATTTTCATTTTCACCAATAATTAATATCACTCCAAAAATTTTAACTGGCCTAAATGATTTTTATTTGCTTAATTCTTTTTTATCAACATCTAACCTTTGCCTTCCTACCCATGCTTAGCTAATGCTTCCTGTATTGGAAAAGGCAAGCTAGAATGGTCCAGGGAAGGTTCCCAGGGCCTGCTGTCTATTTCTCTTTGAGCTCGTCCTGATTCTCTTTAACCTCTGGGTGTGAGATCTAATTTTCACGGTTAGACTGCTCTGATACACAGTGCCTCTAATTTGCCTCCTTTTCCAAGATGAGGCATATTAACTCCAATATAGGATAAAAACAAATGCATGCCCATTGCCTAGTAAAGCATGCAAATTTTCTTCTTCCGGAGAACAGATCTAAGTGTATAGTATTTTTCCACCAATAAAGAGGATTCAAAGATCTATTATATGAAATTAATATCAGCCTATTTTATATGATACACAACCTGTTACGTAATTTAGGTGCCAATTAAATGAGAGTATGCAATAGTACAGTAATGATACTATCTATTTGAACCTGAGCAAAATTCTTCCCCATTTTAATTCTTACAAGGTTCAGAATCATTGGGGGAGTTGAGAATTGGGACTTCTGAGGGAGAATAGAGGAAGAATAGAATAAGGCTGCATAGAGCGCGGTTGAGTGCCTCTTGCTGCTGCTGTGAGCTTGCTGGCGGGACTTTGTTTTGTTATGTCTTACTTTACTTTTTTGGCTGGTTGCATTTAGGGCACTGAGGTGAGAGCCTGTCATGACAGGAGTTCAGAAGTTTCCAAACACTGTGTCCCTGAAGCTGCTGATGGCCAGGGGCAAGGAAGGTGAAGGCAGGGAGGGTGGTGAGTGACACCCATTGAACCAGCAGTCCATCTAGGTGGCTACATGGCTCTGAGGAGCTGCAGAGCTTTCCATCTAGTTAATTGTTTTTACTGTCCCAGAGAGTTAGCATTGTAAGGCATCTATGGTAAGTGCTTTATCCAATGTGTTCGCCTTTCTTTACACTCTGTTGACTTGGAAAGGAGAACAGACTCTATTTAAACATCTTGAGACATTATTTTGCTTTGCTGACCCTTCATGGTGGAATACTCAACTTTTACCAGGCTAAAACTTTCAGAAGTAAAAATAGGTTTTGAATTTTAGTATTATTGGCCAACATATCAGCTTTAGAGTCAGAATTGCAAATTTACAGATTGGTGAAATCACCACCCCAGCCTCAGTTTATTATTAAATTTTCAACAAGTAATTCTATCCCTACTGAAAAATAAAATATCTTGGATGCAGAGCAGCGATTATCAATTGGTGTGCACAAAAATTTTTAGAACATGCAATAGTCAGGGGCACTGACCTCTTTTCCCTTAGATTGCCAAATAAAAAAATGACAGCAGCCAACACAATAGCCATCCAGTGTGAATGAATCAAAATTATACCTATTGTTTTGGTCAAAATTTTAGTGATTATGTGTGCCACGAGATGAAAAAGGTTGACAATTGCTGATGTGGAGTGAAAGCTCATATTTGAATCCACTGGACACACATATTTGGCAAATTAAATCAGTATCTGATAGTTCTGGTACTTTTATTCAGTGTTGTGGGTTGGAAAATGTCGTGAGAACCAGAAGTCACAGGACCCGCTTCTGTTCCTGGCTCTGTCCTCCCTTTCGGGATGACACAAGGCCAGTCATGCTGTGTGGTTACATCTCCTTCAAGCCAAGCGCAGTTGACCTACTTCCTTACCCAGCTATCAGCGATGCTCTAAGATAATACCTGAGAAATATGTTGATATTTGCAGGAAGCAATTGACATATTACTTAATTTCTGAATCTTGGTTTTTAGTACAAAGAAATAGCATTTGTCCCTCCCTATTTCCTAGTTTTGCTAGAAGTAAACTAATTTGAAATCCCCAGGATGAAGCCTATACATTTAAGATATTATCTCCCTTGGATATAGTTCCTGTCGGTCATTTTGTTTAACACTTCCTTGCCAGTGGTTGCTGTGACTGCAGAATGCATTTAGACTAACACTAGTGCTGATATCTGCTAATCAACGAATTAGTTGACTCGTATCTATGTTCATTGTTCTTATTAACTTTAACTGATGGGCATTGCTTTTTTTCCTTTAAGCTTGGGAAGGTGGTCAGGACAATTACAGATATAAGTTCTAATATGTTGCTTTTCTAAGCTCCCATAGCTCATTGAATGTGATAACATATTCTAGTTAGGGCCACAATTAATGTTCCGTCAAATCAACCAGTCATTACTTAAGGACACAAGATTGGTTATATGATAATTTAGAGAGTGTATCATGTATGGGAGACCAGGCTCTTCCATGGAGTGACATTAAGTTGAGACCGAAAGAATGAAGAGGAATTAAAAAGGTCAGGAATGAGGGAAGCACCGCAGGCAGGCAGTGTAAAGGCCCAGAGGTGAGAAAGAAGTAGGCCTGTTTGAGAAATGGGACGAGGTCTATGTGGCTGGACCATGTGAATAGGGAGAGAGTGGCCTGAGGTGTGTGGAGGCTAAAAAAATTTTCCTCCCACCTTCTAAGTTCTTCCAGCGGGACTAATACTCAAATTAACAGAGTCAGATTAACAGGAGAAAATGCCCAAAATTTATTATGCAAATGCACATTCAAGGTGCCAGAAGAATGAGACCAGAAATGCATTGGGCAGTTGAGGCTTATATGCCATTATGGACAAAGGAGAAAGGGGGCAGGGGTCTGTAGTTTCAAAGGGGAGATAGCCAACTTACTGGTAGCCAATACAGAACTGACCGTGTGATGAAAAAATTCCTGCTTGGCCCTGGCTGGCATGGCTCATCCCACCCATGGAAGGGCTGCTGATTCAATTCCCGATCAAGGCACATGCCAGAGTTGCAGGCTCAATGCTCAATCCCCAGTAGGGAGCATGCAGGAGGCAGCCATTTGGTGTTTCTCCCTCTCCCTTCCTCTCTCTAAAAATCAATGAAAAAATCTTAAAAAAAAAAATTACTGCTGGTTAACCCAGAAACAATGAGACACAAGGGGTTGGGGCGGGGAGGGGGGGATCTAGCTACCAGGACGCTTGGATCTTCCCTGTCTATGCTAAGATTCCTTTCCAGGAGCAGGCCTTTCCATCTGAATCTCTTAGGCAAGAAAGAGGGAGAGCCAAAGGTTTTTTCCTGAGTCTCTTGTTTCTCTTTTTCTTTTTTTTAAAAAAAATATATTTTATTGATTTTTTTACAGAGAGGAAGAAGGAGGGATAGAGAGTTAGAAACATCGATGAGAGAGAAACATCGATCAGCTGCCTCCTGCACACCTCCCACTGGGGATGTGCCTGCAACCAAGGTACATGCCCTTGACCAGAATCAAACCTAGGACCTTCCAGTCTGCAGGCCGATGCTCTATCCACTGAGCCAAACCGGTTAGGGCTAAAGGGCAGCTTCAGAGAGGAAGGGAGAGGGAGAGAGAGATAGAAACATCAATGATGAGAATCATTGATCGGCTGCCTCCTGCACTTCCCCTACTGGGGATCAAGCCTGAAACCTGGGCACGTGCCCTTGACCATAATTGAACCTGGGACCCTTCAGTCCGTAGGCCGATGCTCTATGCACTGAGCTAAACCAGCGAGGGCTCTTGTTTCTGAATAAGCAGCTTAAAACCAATATCCCAAAAGGCACATTTTGAGGAGGCAAAACTTTGGTCCCCTTCAGGTGGATAGGACCCAGATAATTCATGGCCTTTCTGCTCTGATAAGGACTTAAGATTTTGAGTGTGCACTGGAGAGCCATGGCAGAGGGTTTTAAGCAGGGAAGTGGCAAGACAAAATTGGCATGTAGAAAAGATCTCTGTGGCTGATGGGATAGAGTGAGAAGAGGACTGGACTGGGCTCTGTGAGTGCCAACATTTGGAGATTGAGAAGGAACAGTCCTAGAAGTTGGAGGAAAATCAGGAAGAGGGTGACTCTGAGGCCAAGATAAGATCACTTTCAATAAGAAGCAAGTGTGGACAGTGTCGAATTGCCTGGAGTCAGGTAGATGAGGATCGAAAAGTAGCCAGTGGATTAGGCAGAAAGAAGGCTATTGGTGGCTTTTGTTAGCAATTTGGGTGGCAGTGTTGAGAAAGAGTCAAATTGTGGAATAGGTTGGAGAGTGTCCAAAGAGAAAGTTATCATTATAAGAAGTTGGGAAGAGACTTTGAGAAATGGTCGAAAACTTTGAGCCTTTTCCTCTATGTGCTCCATTACACGTAAACAATTAAAATACTTAGTTTTGTTATAGAATTTTAAGGGCTAGAAAGGATCTTAGAGAGAATTTAGCTCAACATTCTCAACGTACCGAGGGATTGATGAGCCCTGGAGGGGTTCAAGTAATTTATTTGTAGTGATACTAATAGTAATGAAGTTAAAGGAAAATAAAAAAGAAAGAAAGGGTGTTGGAAGAGTTTATGAAGTAGTGAGAGAGAAGGAAGACACAAGCCTGGCCTCCTCATCATTTGAATGACTGCAGGTGATCCATGGGAGGACAATGTCACAGCCAGAACTTCTTCATATTGTGGGGCAGTTGATGCAACTGAGGGTTGTGGGTTCAGAGAATTATTTTTTATTGATTTGAGACAGAGAAGCATCGATTCATCCATGCATTCTTTGGTTGATTCTTCCAGGGTTGTGGATTTATGCTTGTCATTCTCTGTAGAGAGAAATATTTTCAGAGAATTTCTGAGCCTCCTTTTTTTCTTCTAAGTAACTGGGTAATTACTATTGAAAGGCCTTTTGTTAAGGTTTTTTTTTTTTTGGGCTAAGCTTTGGACACCCTGGAAGATGGGAGGGGTGGTGATGGGCTATTGCCATGGTAGTAGGACAGTGGGAAAAGGTAACCGTATATATCTAAGACCTCAAAGAGTCCCAGTCTCTACATCAACTCAGTATTTGGCTTTTGTTGGTTCACTGGTAGATGAAGAGGTTGAATTCGGTGATGTTGAAAGTCATTTCAACTTTGAAAGTGGGACTATGTGCTGTTGTGTCAGTGAATGCCATTCTTTTTTTATATGGAAACCCATAGTAATGAAGATTCTGGGATTGGGTTTATGGAAGCTAATTTAAATCTCTCGCAGCACTCTTCCTAGTTCATGGTCATTGTTTTAGCCTTTGGACATTATCCATGTCTCACCTATATTACAGGTTTGTGAGAGGAGGAAATGATGTGAGTAATATTAAATGTCTGATACCTGATTAGCCCTGAGTGCATTAACTGTGTGGTGGATTATCTGTTTATAGCCACTAAAGACTGTTCTTCCTGTTGCCCAGCCACAGCTTAGGCCAGTGCTTAGGGGAAGCCATACCGAGTCGGAGATGGACAATGTGGTTCGGATGAGAGTGTGAATTCGTGCTTGTGCATTTAGATGTCTCTCTAAGCATCTTCTCTGGCTGCAATTGCAAATCCAGTTATCAGTGACCATCCCTACTTCCCACTCAGCTGTGCAAATGGTGAGCACGAGAGAGAGAATGGAAACTGTCAGTTCTCTGTGTTTGGCTCACAGGTGGATTTTGTCTGACTGCATGTGTACTGTGCATTAAAATCTGACAGTTCTTTTGGGGTTCTGGGGTGTCAGGATGAGTGTCACTCTCCTCCTGTTGGGTGGTCCCTCTTTGCTCTTAGCACCGCCCTGCCTGGCATTGGCCTTCCTAGACCTGTGGTCGGCAAACTGCGCCTCGTGAGCCACATGCGGCTCTTTGGCCCCTTGAGTGTGGCTCTTCCACAAAATACCACGGCCTGGGTGAGTCTATTTGAAGAAGTGGTGTTAGAAGAAGTTTAAGTTTAAAAAAATTGGGCTCTCAAAAGAAATTTCAATCGTTGTGCTGTTGATATTTGGCTCTGCTGACTATGAGTTTGCCCACCACTGAGCTAGACCTTTTGGCTCCACTCTACCGTGTTCAGTCAAGTACAAGGACCAGCAGATCTGGTTCCTGGGAGTTGGCACTCACTGTGTGGAAGCTCCAGGGGAGACTATACCCGGGACAGGTGGAGACTGCCAGGCGCTTGCTTCTGGGCCAGGTGAGGGAAGGCTGAGTTTATGGAAGGTGTTGCTCTATTGAACAGTTATAATGAGTAAAATTGCTGAGGGAGGGATGGCTTAGACTTGGCCTAAAGTTGTCTATTCTGTTCTGCTTGGGGTGAATGCCCCGGAGTGCCTTTGCTAGAGAACAGAGGGAATTCACAGTTAGTATCAGGGCTGGAGGAGCGTGGCAGTCAGGAGAAATGGTGCTTTGTTTCCCCCTTTAGAATGGGAAGGGAGAAATAGGATCAACACTTACAGGGCACCGTTGTGTATCAGACACAGTGGGAGACACTTTGTTGACATCATTTGATTCTATAAAAATCTCTCTTTCTCCCTGTATATAGCTCCCGTAAAAGACATTATATAGATTGATCACTGAACAGAATAAAGTTATATTTCTTTAAAAATATTTACCAATTCCCACTTTTTATAGTGCTGGTCAGTTTTGCCTCTATTATAAGCTATGAGGAATGGAAACTGTGGTGAAATCTTAACTTTAATGTGTAGTTTTAGGGTCCTCAGACTTATCTAAAGACTTTAGAACCATTTTACTTAAAAATGAGCACTTAAAAGTCAGGTGCAACCCTGGCCAGTGTTGCTCAGTGGTTAGGATGTCGGCCCATCACCACCAAAGGGTTGCAGGTTCGATTCCCAGTCAAGGGCATATACCTGGGTTTCAGGTTTGTTTCTTGCCTCTGTATGGGGCATGTGCTGGAGGCAACCAAACCCCCCCCCCCCCTCTCTCTCTCTCTCTCTCTCTCTCTCTCTCTCTCCCTCTCCCTCTCCCTCTCCTCACTCCCTCCCTCCCTTTCTTCCACTGTCTCTGAAAAGCAGTGGAAAAAATATCCAAATATCCTCTGGTGAGGAAAAAAAAGGTCAGGTGTAGCTATTTGTTTTTCTAGAGATTGTTATCATCATTATAATCATCACTACATATTAAATATTAAAAGTGCTATGCTCAGTAAACACCAGTAGCAAGTTGAGATCCCTTATCAGTCTTGCCTGGGGAACCTCAGGTCACCTTAAGGATTTCTGAGAGGCTTTCTGTGAATAAAATCCCCATGCAACTCAGTGGGAAGAGAAGTCTTTCCCTGTTTTTCATAGCTTTTACCATTTATTTCCTTGCATGCCTGAACCTAAGGGTAATTGGTAGCATTAATATTAAAGTATTCAGCGTTCAGAATGATCTGTAAATAAATTACATATGTAATTATCTATTAATAAACATAAGCATTTTTTTTCTATGTGAAAAGTTGCCTTTATCCAAAATATAAAAATAGAAATCATCCCTTGTCCTGAGGAGTGATGTATGTTTGGAGTGTGGACCCCCATGCAAACATTTCATCAGCTGACTTACCCCCTGTTAACTGCAGAATTACTGCATGCCTTTTGAAGGTTGTTTTTTTCCCGCCCCCCCCCCCCCCATGAGCTGGAATTATTGCCCAAGTAAATTAGCAGTGTTCCTTTGATTATAGCCTCTAGAGCTGCTTATGGACACTCTTATGGATTTGTGAGTAATAAGCTAACAAATTATTTATATTTCATTTATTAAAATGTTTAGGATTATACATACTGATCTATTTCTTATTATATAAAGTGCCAGACACAATCTCTGCGGCATCAGGACTTATACTATAATTCTGTTTAAGGATTTTTAGGCATGTACTTCTATAGAATCTTTGAGATTTATTTGGCCCAAGAAGTAAAGTATTTATACCATCTTTTTTTTTTTTTTTTAATAACCTATCACTCATCCAGGGCCATTGCCTCTTCTACATTTTTCTTTTCATAATTAAAAAGAAATAATAAATACTCTTAATATTGCTTCCCTTCCCTATATGCTTTTTTATTTTTATTGATGAAGGTATTACATATGTGTCCTTATCCTCCCATTGCCCTTCCTACCTACCCCCCCCCACTCATGCCCTCACCCCCCTGGTGTCTGTGTCCATTGGTTAGGCTTATATGCATGCATACAAGTCCTTTGGTTGATCTCTCCCCCTTATTCCCGCCCTCCCCTACCTTCCCTCTGAGGTTTGACCGTCTGATCGATGCTTCTCTGTCTCTGGATCTGTTTTTGTTCATCAGTTTATGTTGTTCATTATATTCCACCAATGATTGAGATCAGTTGATATTTATCTTTCTCTGACTGGCTTCTTTTGCTTAGCATAATGCTCTCCAGTTCCATCCATGCTGTTGCAAATGGTAAGAATTCCTTCTTTTTTACTGCAGCGTAGTATTCCATTGTGTAGATGTACCACAGTTTTTTCTTCTTCTTTAAAAAAATTTTTTTTTATTGATTAAGGTATTACATATGTGTCCATATCTCTCCATTTCCATTCCCCCACCCCACTTCCATACATGCCCTCACCCCCACCCCCCAGTGTCTTGCATCCATTGGTTATGCTTATATGCATGCGTACAAGTCCTTTGGTTCATCTCTTACCCGCACCCCCCCTCCCCAGCCTTCCTGTGTAATTTGACAGTCTGTTCAATGCTTCTCTGCCTCTGTATCTATCTTTGTTAATCAGGTTATAATGTTCTTTATTATCCATAAATGAGTGAGATAATGTGGTATTTTTCTTTCACTGAATGGCTTATTTCACTTAGCATAATACTCTCCAGTTCCATCCATGCTGCTGCAAATGCTAAGAACTCCTTTTTTATAGCAGTGTAGTATTCCATTGTATAGATGTACCACAGTTTTTTAATCCACTCATCTGCTGATGGGCACTTAGGCTGTTTCCAAATCTTAGCTATTATAAATTGTTCTGTTATGAACATAGGGGTGCATATATCCTTTCTGATTGGTGTTTCTAGTTTCTTGGGATATGGCCCTAGAAGTGGGATCATGGGGTCAAATGGGAGTTCCATTTTTAGTTTTTTTGAGGAAACTCCATACTGTTCTCCACAGTGGCTGCACCAGTCTGCATTCCCACCAGCGGTGCATGAGGGTTCCTTTTTCTCCTCATCCTCGACAGCACTTGTCATTTGTTGGTTTGTTGATGATAGCCATTCTGACAGGTGTGAGATGGTACTGCATTGTCATTTTGATTTGCATCTCTAGGATGATTAGTGACTTTGAGCATATTTTCATATGTCTCTTGGCCTTACTTATGTCTTCTTTCAAAAACTATCTATTTAGGACCGTTGCCCATTTTTTGATTGGGTTGTTTATCTTTCTCTTGTTAAGTTGTATGAGTTCCCTATAAATGTTGGATATTAAACCCTTATCAGTGATAATATTGGCAAATATGTTCTCCCATGCAGTGGGCTTTCTTGTTGTTTTGTTGATGGTTTCTTTTGCTGTGCAGAAGCTTTTTATTTTGATGTTGTCCCATTTGTTTATTTTCTCTTTAGTTTCCATTGGTCTAGGAGCTGTATCTATGAAGATATTGCTTGGGCATATATCTGAGATTTTGCTGCCTGTGGATTCCTCTAATATTTTTATGGTTTCCCATCTTATGTTTAAGTCCTTTATCCATTTTGAGTTTATTTTTGTGTATGGTGTAAGTTGGTGGTCTAGTTTCATTTTTTTGCATGTATCTGTCCAATTTTCTGAACCATTTATTGAAGAGACTGTCTTCACGCCATTGTATGTTCTTGCCTATATCCTTCTTGGCAGTAGCCATACAAATTTTAGGAATCTTGGAGTAAGATTAAGTTACTTTAGGTAAGCCAGGGAAGGCAGTACTTAAGTTATATTTTGGGAATATTGCTGATTAGTTCTAAAAAGAATGATATAAAGTGCCAAGTGTTGTGGAATATTTGCTTTAAACTAGAGAGAAAAGAAATTCTGTTGATTATAGAAAGAGCAATACTGTGGATAAAAATCAAATTTGGAACATCTCTCTGTGTTAGAGATGTATGTAGGTAGCTGAGGGTAAAGGGTGGGTTTGCTGGGGTGATTGTGGGGGTCTAATCCATAGTTCAGAAATCTACTTCCCTCACTGTCACCCAGCCATCTCCATCCTCCTCCCCCAGGAGGGTGTAAAAAGTATTTATATGCTGTTTTATTCCAAACAGGTTAGTGTGAAGGGAAAATAATGATTGCAAGTTTAGAAGAGTGAGTTAGTGTATAAAATCCCTGTCACGAAACTCTGCCTGCGCACTACAGGTTGGCCCGAGAGATGTCTCTTCTATTTCTAGCAGTCAGTGTGACGAAGGGCACATAATCAGTTGTAAGACTGATAGTATAAATATAGGATATATTACAGCAAAACAAAACACTGCCAAAGCAGTGACGAAGCGCTCCCTGGTCTTGATACTGACACCTGAGAGAGAGTTCTGTGGGGCTTTATGCCTTAACCGGTGACAGTATCCTTGACTTCCCTGAACCTTGGATTCGTCTCTTGTACAGTGTGGATAACAGCAGTATTTAATTCAGACAGTTATGAGGACTGCATGAAGTAATAGATATGAGACTTCGCCAGAAGCTGGCCCATTTGTGAGTACCCAGTAAATGGTTTCCACCATCTGTATGTACTGTAAACACAGCACCATGTTTCCTAAAGGAGCTAATAGATCTGTCTTGCAGGTAGAGGCATATGTTGTTAAGCACCCAGTCCCCTAGAGAAAGTTTGCCCCTGGTAAACCCCTTTACTGGTTTGATGGGTTTAATTTTACAAAGTCTTAAGTCCTCCTTGGTAGCAAAGTGGGTATCTGTGAAAGCCTATTGGAATGACTCCAGGGTGGTGAAGGGTCAGGGTGCTCTGGTGGCCTGTGTGCACGACAGCAGCTATCAGTGATGTCAGTTTAGAAATATCTGAGGAATTCGGAGAACTGCACACGATAGCTTCACAGCACTTCATCTTTCAGCTGAGGTGGAGCAGGTGAGGATGGGGCGGGCCAAGGATCACCTGGTGCTAATTTCTGACATTTAGAGATAACCCAGAAAGCCATGTTTACTTCCCAGTAGCGCTGGCTGTGGGGTGGATTCTGAGATATTCCCGAGACATGTAGAGTTTCTGGGGAATTTGCACCATCTGTCTGAGAAAGGCATGCGGGGTATGTATTTGAACACATGATACCGAGGCCACTGCCAAGTTAAGGCCTGGGTACTCTTTGACTCACACCTAAATTGTAGTAATTTAACTTTACAAAATTTTGAGGAGCAAGAATGGAACCTTTATTTTAATAACATTTTAAACCATCGCCTTTTCCCTACGAATTATTGTTATTTTAAAATGTTTCCTTCTTTTTACACTATCTTTGGAAACATTTTTAGAGAGAAGTGTTTTTGTGTGTGTGAGTTTGTGTTTAACCTAAAATTTTCCGGTAAGTTTAGCAGGTAACTGTCCCTGATTCTTTGAGTATCTTACTGTTTTGTAGACCCTTGCTGGGTAGGAAAGCTTGTCTGTCACATTTCTCATTTTCATTTTACATGTAAATAATTCTCCATCTTCAACCTTTATGGCTTTTCTGAGAGCTTGCTGTCTTTTTTTTTGTTTTGTTGTTGTTAATCCTTATCCGATGATGTTTTTCCATTGATTGTTAGAGAAAGTAGAAGGGAGAGAGACAGAGAAACATCAATGTGAGAGAGATACATCAGTTGGTTGCCTCCTGCATGCACCCTGACCAGGGCTGGGGAACCTGCAACCAAGGTACGTGCCTTTGACAGGAATGGAACCTGAGACCCTTCAGTCTGCAGGCTGACACTCTATCCACTGAGCCAAAGTGGCTAGGGCTCTGAGAGTGGTGATTTAAAAAATAGCCATCCATCTTCATGATCTATCTCTGAGACAAGTACAGATATTCTAATGAAAATAAATATTGAGATCCACCTAGAGTCATCTTATCAACAATAGCCTGTTTCCATCAGTGATGCTGCGTCTATGGATCCTAAAGACAGGTATTCTGTGCGGGTGGTAAGAATTTTCATGTTCCAGCTCATTCTACTTCTGGTGTTTTTGTTGCTTAGCACATCCAGCTTATGAAGAATGTGGTCCTCCCCTTGAGAAAGCATGCCAACCCCCCCTCTCCCCCATCACCAAAGCGAGGCTGTCCTTACTCTCTTCTCAAAGAAGCTGAGGTGGAGTGGAGAGAGGTCAAGAAGTAATTGATGAAACACAGGCGCTGTCCCTGAGTTCTTGGTTTGCTTCGCCTCGGGACCATGCTCCTTTGCCTCTATCTGAACACAGGTCAGAACAGGAAGTTTCAGTTTATGCGAGAGGAGAAGGAAGATGCTTTGAGGTTTGGGTCACTCAGCTCAGGGCCATGACTTCCTCTGGCCACTCTTGGAAAGGCGTACCTTCCTCACTCAGGGGATATGGGTTTTTACTGTGCTGTGAGGATCCCCACAAACGGTTCATAGCCTCACAGGTGTCAGAGCGCTGTAGCTTCCCAGAGGCCATCACTGAGACTATCAAACGTGCCTGAGTGGTTGTACGGGATGAAGTGACAGCCGAGAGTAACTGCAAATGGGCAGGAGGGTCTTTTTTTTAGAATTGGTGGAAATGCTCTCAAATTAGATAATGGTGATGGCTGCACAACTCTGTAAACATACGAAAAATCACTGGATTGTGCTCTTCCAACGTGTGAGTTTTATGACATGTACTAGTACATTATACCTCAATAAAGCTAACAATAAAAATGCCTGAAATTTGGGCTGTCTTGAAAGGAGCCACGTTTCAGGACCAGTACACCTGTCTGAAAGTGTGTGACAGAGTGAGTGGGGGAGGCATCTGAGGCGGGCGCTGGAGGAAACGGGACCAGCAGAATCTTACTCATAAGCCAGGGCGGAGGCCTGGGATCAAAATGGGAATAAAATGGCACCATTTTTGTGGTGATGACAACTCGAATTAGGTTCCAGAAGGTAATTACATTGCTCTCTATGAAAGCTCACTTTCTGAATAGCTCTAACGCTTTCAGTTGGTGAACAACAACACTTTATAACCAGAAATCTTACCTTAAATTCGTATCAGCCAAGTAAGAGTGTCTTGTCAATGAGTCATCAGGTGTACTCTACAGATTTGTGTAAATAGATTACCAAATGTTTCCGAATAGCATCAATATAACTAATGCAGCTTAACTGCCATTTTTTCTTGCTTGTCATTATTTAATAAGATGTAGATAATAGTTAATGTGATAGGTTTTAAAAAATTTTCCAACTTACTTTTTTTTATGATATTTTCTGAATCCCGGAATGAAGGCAACTAAGCTTTCAGTGTTTGCTTTACTCAAGAAATCGGTTGGCTTTGCTTACATATATTGTGTGCAACTTCAGATAAAGCTGCAGGACTCCCTCCATAACTGGAGCGCAGGAAACAATTGACACTGTTACTTAGTTCACATTGTTTCTGAGACATTTCCTACTTTCCCATGAGAACAATTTGCTTGCAAATGGTTAGACGTGATCCATTTCTCCTTGGTACCGGTTCTGTGAGGAGAAGTTCATGGTGCTTTGTAGTAGTTGAGTTAGTGTGTGTGTCTGTGTGTGTTGCTGGGGGGAGGTTCATGCGTTATACACATAGATGCCTCCAACTTCATTCCAAGTAGCAAATGTTTTCCTTTGAATGCTAGCCCATTCACTCCGGGTTCTGCATTCCTTACTTGGAACCTTTTTTTTGAAGGAGCACATTCTAGGAATTGTTTTAATCCTTCCAGTCTAAGGAAACACTGCTGTGAATGATGGTGTTTTAAGATATGCTGAATGAGTTACTGGGGAAAGCAGTTCCCAGCAGTTTAACTCAGCCCTACTGCATGGTCAAGTATTACATACATGTAGGTGTGTGTGATATTGTCTGGGACACTGTACAGTGGTCATCAAGGGATGATTCCAGAATGGGCGAGCAAACCCATACATGAGATACTCTAATTAGAAGGTCAAAAAAACCAAAGTTTTTGTATTACTTCTAAAAATAGTGGTTCCCACATCCAGGAGTTATGCTGGATATAAAATGAAAGTAAAAGTTTCCCAATTAAAAAAAAAAAGATGTGGAACTTTGAGTTCCCTTTTTTCTGTCTTATCAGATTTTGTTAAAATAAAAGCGCCTGTCAGTTTTGCAGCTCCATGCATCCAGAGAGCTGAAATCCCTTCACAATCTTTTCTCCTCATGCCCTTCTCTTCAAGGCAATTTTGGCTGGGCTGGTAACAACCCAGTTTTTAGAAACTTTTGGAAACGAAAAAGAAAAATGAGAATGGCACTGTAGCTGACATTCATTTTAGCTGCTGCATCGTGTGAACATTTGAGTATTTCTAAAATCTTCTCTCCAAGCATGTTGTATGTCTTATTTTTTCACAATTTGTCCCAGTTCTAAGTCTCTGTTCTGCTGATTGGGTAAAAAAAAAGTTTTAGTATAAAACCTTATCACAGCAGAATGACTTCTTGAACTCTGAGTTAGATCTTTATTTTTTGTAGCCTCAAGAGTTCCTTTTTCAGCACCCTGTTGAGTATAATCACAGACCCAGGGGAGGTTAGCACTGGAAGGGCCTCTGGAGTTGCCCAAGGTAAGTCTGTCATTATACAAATGATGAGCTTGAGGCCCAGAATGGTTAAGGGACATATTCAAGGTCATAGAGGTCACTAATGGCAGAGGTCTGACTAGAATCAAGGATTTCTGATTTCCAGTGTGGTATTCCTTTGGCTCTCCTAAACAAAACTAGCCTATCTAGATAGGAACTAGAGGACACCCTCAAAGAATCTCAGGGCCCACCAGCAGGTTGAATGACACTCTGCTAACTGAGATTTGGAAGGGGATTTCATTTTTTAGCTTGAACTTATTTGTCAAATATAGAATGCTAATGCTGAATTCGTTGACTTTTTTTTTTTTTTTTGACCTGTGGATTTTGTGCAGTTTATATGCAGCACAGGATGTGGTTTCAAATGGTGATTTGTGTACCTTCCTTTAGGCCACCACACCATCTACATTGGGGTCCATGTGCCAAAGAGCTACAGGAGAAGGAGACGTCACAAGAAAAAGACGGGACACAAAGAAAAGAAGGAAAAGGAGAGAGTCTCGGAGAACTACTCAGACAAGTCTGATGTGGAGAACGCCGATGAGTCCGGCAGCAGCATCCTCAAGCCGCTCAGTGAGTACTCCGTGGATGTGGCTGCCGCTCTCTGCCTCACTCCCACGGCCTGGGGAAAGACACCTCTTAGGATCTTGTGGCTCATGGGGAGGGTGCAATCATAAGGAGATGACCTCCTCTAAAGGGTCATGTCAGTGGAGATGCTCTTCTTGTCCTAACAGGTTGTTCTAGGAGGAGATCTGAGTGGGTCGGAGAATATTTGACAAAGTTTAGGCATGGTTGTGTATCCTACATTTTGACTAGTGAAATAGGGCAGAGTATTAAAGATGGCATTTGACTACAGTAATAAACATATTGACTAAAAGAAATTTTTGGATTGTTTCTGCTGAGAAATAGGTTCCATTGAGACAGTAGCCCAAGATGAAAATTATATATTTATAATATATAATATATATATTATATGATACTTATAGGGTTCTAAGTGACATTTAACCAGGTCATGGGTTGGTAATTTAAAAAGGAACAGTGGAAAAACATTCTGTAAGTCATAGAAGAATGTAGAGTAGAGTGGCATAGCTCTTGAAATGTCGAACATATTAGATATCATACTTTGGATAGAAGTGTTACTAAGAACAGAATAACAGGAGGTCAAAGTCATGGGAGGACTGTGTGTTTAGGCGCATGTGTATGTTGCTTTTGTTTCTTTAGATGTGCAGAATATTTGGCTATCCGGGTAACTGTGTCTGAAGTGAGAATGAGTATGTGCAGTAGAAGCAAGAAGCAGTAGAAACACAGGCCAATTTGGGGAGATTCCCCAACAGGAGTTACGTAGTGACAGCTTTTCACGTTGGCAGAGCTCTGTTCATTCTTCATCTCTTTGCGACAGTTGCAGAAATATGGAACCTGCAATAAAATACATTAGGGGTGGCATGGATGCAAATCCAGTTCTGTCACTGCAGGTGATGAGAAGCCAAATTAGAATGAACAGCTGAGGAGTGTTGAAAAGTGAGTTTATAGAGGTAAATTGAAGAGGGTGTGAAGTGCAGTGATGTGAATCTGTGAATTTGTTAGAGTCTTGCTATTGGAACTGAGCAGGTGGCTTGAAACTATAGAGGCACCTGCTGAGAGGAGCAGTGGACCTCCTGAGTAAAGAGAGATGTCCTGAGGGGAGTTTGGAGATGGACCACTACGTTAAAACTTGAAGGTGCTGGAATAAATGTGAGACTTAGGAGGGGCCAGAGGGCAGGAGACAAGAGTTATGCACTTTTCATTGGAATTTTGGGAATCTGAAGGGAATCCTTCATATATTGACTAAAAACAACTAAAAACGAAAAAGCATGGGGACTGTTTTAAGTAAAGTCCTTGAAATGCTGATAAAAAAGGTCACAGTTAATAGTGTGGAGGAACAAAAGATAACATCTCTTTCCAAATAAATTACTACTGTCTATCTTGATTTACTATCTGTTTCAGCAAGGCCTGAGCCCGAATCAGAGATACTCTACCCAGTGTGTGTGTGTGTGTGTGTGTGTGTGTGTGTGTGTGTGTGTGTGTGTGTGAAAGAGAGAGAGAGAGAGAGAGAGAGAGAGAGAGAGATCTCTTTCTCTCTCCTAGTCATTTCCCATTCTGCAATTTAAGAACAAGAGTACATCATCACTATCCATAATAAAAAGGGAGAGATGCCCTCTTAGACAAATGGGCCAAGGGATTTTGAGATGATAATTATGTACCAGCTTTGTAAAGGAAAGGCAATGGAACAATGCCAGTAATACTCAAGTCAGTAATAGGGGATGAACTGATCAGAAAGGTAGTGAGTATCAGTATGTGTCTATCATGGGAGTACTGTTCCTTTCTGTGGCATTTGGGGACTAGTTTGAATACAGCATGTACAACAAGCAAGGTATTCATTCTCATTAGCCTCAGGTCTCCTTCCTGGGGAGGATTACATTGTGTTGTATGCCTGGTTTCTGAAGGGATCATACGGAGAGACCATTGTGAAGGACCAAGTTATTCAGAGATCATCATAAAATTATTTATAAATTTGCATTTTATAGTTAGTTATTTTCCTGCTAGTTAATAAGTTATGCACCATTCAATTCAGCATGAACGTTCTCTTAGAAAGTATCGTATATTCTCTCCACTGCTTATTGTGGAGACTAGATGGACTGGTAGCTGGTTTATCTGGTGCTGTTCTACTTAAGATGTTACACTCATGTATCGGAGGACATTTAACCCTATGATTTTGGGGAAGCTACAGGGCACTGGCACCAATATGACAATAACATTCTTTATGGGAAAACTCATTTACTGAAATATCTAGCCGTTTGCCATTATTGGTTCTCAAGAACAGCCACACAGTTTCTGTTATTGTTAGGTGTAGGCTTTTGGAGATACTTATGTCTGTAATGGACCATAGCCCATAGACAAGATTATTTCCCCCCCATTTAATATTTTTTAATTATTTATTTATTGTCTAAAGTTTTACATACGTCTCCTTTTTCCCCGATTGACCCCCTCCTTCCCCAGCCATTCCGGGCAAGCCCCCACCACCCCACTGTCTGTGTCCATTGGTTACGCTAATATGCATACATGCAAGTCCTTTGGTTGCTCCCTAACCCCTCCCCCACCCACCTCCACTGCCATTTGTTTCTGGATCTATTTTTGTTCATCAAATTATGTTGATCGCTATATCTCACATATGAGTGAGATCATGTGATATTTATCTTTCTCTGACTGGCTTATTTTGCTTAGCATAATGCTTTCCAGTTCCATCCATGCTGTTGCAAATGGTAAAAGTTCCTTTTTTATAGCAGTGTAGTATTCCATTGTGTAGGTGTACCACAGTTTTTTAAACCACTCATCTGCTGATGGGCACTTAGGCTGTTTCCAAATCTTAGCTATTGTAAATTGTGCTGCTATGAACATAGACAAGATTCGTGCATGGGCCTGACATTGTGTCAGGCGAGGCTTCTATTATTGAAAGTACCCCACATATAAGTAGAGTGACTCAATGAGAATCATCTCTGATTCTTTCCTTGATGTCACCCACATATACCACCCATCAATGCCTTTTGTTGGTTCTACTTGTAAAATATGCCTGGATCGGTCTACCACTGAGCAGTGTGGCTGCCACTTTTGGGGCCAGGGAATTGTCATCTCTTACGTAGACAACTGTAACAGGCTCCACTTTTCAAGTCTTCTTCTACCCAGAGGCAACAGGGGTCATAGTAAAGTGCAAATCGAGCCATGCCACTTGTGAGTTGAAAACTTCCTGTTGTCCTTAGAAGAAAATCCCGATTGGGCAGCATGGCCCATGGAGTCTCAACACTCGTGCTCCATGTCGTTCTCTCCTTGCTCTCTGTTCTTCAGCCACACTGACTTTTCAGCTTCGTGGTGTCCACACCTTTTCAGCTTCAGGGCCTTTGCACATGTAATCCTGTCTTTTTTGGAATGGTCATCCCATTTCTGTCCTGGTTAGCTTTCCTCCTGCTTTATATTCCAGCTTTAAAATTTTGTGTCATCTGGGAGGCCTTTCCTTCCTACCCTGTACAGGGTGGGGTTAAAGTAGGCTTACAGCTGTGAGTCCCGAATATTATTTATTACTTATTGCATTCGTTTCCATACGAAAAACTGTCAACCTGCTTTTGCCCCACCCTGTGTAATGTGTGTTCTCCAGTGTTGTTCTTTCTCAGCTCTTTGTTTCCTTAATAATATATGTTTTAACTTTCAGTTTTGTGAGCCTACAGTTTTGTCTGGTGCTGATGCTAGGTTATGAGCTCTGTGAGTGCTAGGATCAGATTTGTTTTGTCATTGTTTTCTCTGGCACCTAGCACAGTGTCTGATATGTGGTATATGCTTCATAAATGCTAACTGAAGAGTAATTGATTGGATGGATTACTACAGGTAAATACATAAGCATTGCTTTTATTTATCTAAATACTTCCTACATTATAGATAATGGGTCAGCGATTTTCTTATTTTTAATCCTTGCAAATTATCTTTATATTTCCTTGCACTGCCTTCCTCCCTTGCCATGGAAATCTGTTCCAAACTCTTAATTATGCTGCTTTGGAAAGTGCCTTATTATTTTAACTACTAGAGGCCTGGTGCACGAAATTCATGCATTGGCCAGGGGGTGAGGGTGGGGGGTGGGGCGTCCCTCAGCCCGGCCTGCACCCTCTCCAATCCAGAATCCCTCTCATAATCTGGAACCACTGGCTCCTAACCCCTCACCTGCCGGCCTGCCTAATGCCCCTAACTGCTTAACTGCTCTCCCCTCCTGGCCTGATCCCCCTAACTGCCTATCTGCTCTCCCATCCTGACCTGATTGCCCTAACTGCCTAACTGCTCTCCCCTCCTGGCCTGATTACCCTGCCTAACTGCCACCTTCTCCCTTCTGCCTTCTCCCTTCTGCCTGCTTGTGCACGGTGCTGGCCTTTTCACCTTCTCCCTTCTGCCTTCTCCCATGGCGCAGCCCACCCACGAGTCGCCTCAGGCTGGTCCCATCTTCTCCCAGTGCCTCCCTGTTTCCACCTTGTCTCCGGAGCAACGCCTTTGGCGCACATAGGAGCTAATAAAGAGCTAATGGTCCGGTTGTGACCTGTTATGGCGTCCCAGCCTAATTTGCATATTACTATATATATATATACACACACATATATATATATAGCTAAAGAGGTATTTTGGCCTGGGTAGGTCTCGAATCTGCTGAGTTGTTTATCATATGCAGGTGATGGAAGAAACTGATCCACAGGGCACAGGAATTCATCACACACACTTGAAGATGCTCACTACTCCACACAAAACTTGGGCTGCTCAGCTTCAGAAGCCATAGTCAAGAGGCATGGACTCGGATAGTTAAGGCCATTTAAAAGAAGAAATAAGCCCAATATTTAGGCACATTAGGAAGATGACATTAGCGGGTTCATTTAGCTGATGACACAGGTGCTTTTGCTTTTCTCTGTGGCTTCGGTGTCAACACGGGGCTTCTAAAAAGTGAGTGCATATTCTGACTCACACATTTGGAGCTGTGACGAAGGAAGCTCGCTGGCTTTATTTCCCCCTCGGAGCTCAGCGGCAGCTCCAAGTCCGTGCACAGCGGCTGTTCCTCCAGTGTGGTGTCTGAGTGGCTGGTGACTGAGCTGGTGTCCCAGCTTAGGACACAGAGCGGGAAACACGTGTGAGAAGCGTGGTACATGAGCTGGGGGAGCAAGGCTGGGGAGGAAATGTGAAATGGAGGAGAAGCAGGAGGGAAGACAAGGGAATGAGGAGGTGGTGTGGAGTGGGTGGTGGAGAGAAAAGTTAGATTGTGCTCTTTCTTAAAAATAACCCTTTTGCCTCCTCCACGGTACACTTTTTTTTTTTTGTCAGTTAGCAGCTGCCATCCTCTAAGGGTTGCCCAGAAAGTGGTGGGGAAGGTGGTCCTCGGTGACCTAGGCTCTGGAAACGCAGCACGACTTCCCACCATAGGTGGTTTTGATCTTGAACGTCTCATTCTGTTAGTGTCCTGGGATATTTATGGCGGAATCACAGGCCACTTTGTGACTGCAGAGACTGAAAATGTGTAAGGTATTGGGAAACAGAGCTACAAACAGAACATCCTGTTCAGCATGTCAGGGTGATGTGTAACATGTTTCTTGACAAGTTTGAGCGGGCATCAGTGCCTGGAGGCAATCGCACACATATGTGTTGCCCTTAGGGAATCATCTTGCTAGGTGTATGCACACACATACTCTCAGTCTTGTGGTATTCTTTTTTTTTTTTTTTTGAAAGAGAGAGAGAAAGAGGAGAGAGAGAAAGAGAAACATTAATTTGTTGTTCCACTTGTTTATGCATTCGATGATTGATTCTTGTATGTGCCCTGACCGTGGATCAAACCCACAACCATGGTGTATCCGGACGATGCTCTAACCAACCGAGCTACCTGGCCAGGGCCTTGTGTATTCTTTCTAAGCTCCTTGGCTGTGTCCCAGAAGTGATGGATCTGTGCTAGTGAGCATTGTTCCGTGCGCCTGGAACAATGGCTGCCAGTGGGTGCTCCTGTTAGATTCAGGAAACTGAAACAGAGAAATGGGCAGCTGCTTTTGTTTAGTGCTTCCCGGTAAATGGACAGAGTAGCCGTGCATAAGTGCCAAAATTATTGGGGGTTTTGTCACTTGACTTCCCCTTTCCCAGTGCACACCCTGTGCCCTCCCCCAATCTGACGTTATCCTTCTTGGTGAATTTCTGTGTTTTTTGGTTTTTAAACGTTCTCAGCTAAGGCCCTTAATTTTGATATCATAAGGTAAGATTTCTTTTTCTGTGTGCTACTTGCATGTACCCAAAATGAATCCACGTGCAGGAGAGAAGGAGATCTTCGGAATGCGTGTGAAATGAGGTAGACTCTTTTCCTGTTAAGAAACAAAACAAAACACAAAAAACTATACCCTCCTTTCTGTTTTTTTTTTTTTTTTTTCATCTTATGTAAGTAGGAGGAAGTACTTTATCTTTAGGAAATACTTTATCTTTAATATAAAAACAAAGGCTTTTTACATTAAATAACTGAAGACGTAAAACCTGCCTTTGCAGAAGGGGCACTTGGGATATAATTTCCTGGAGAGGCAGTCAGGGGCGTGTATTCCAGCCAGACCCAGTGTGAATCCCAGCTCCTACCAGCAGTGTAATCTTGGCAAGATACGTCACCTCTCTGTGCTTCAGTTTCTTCATCTGTAAAAAGGGATAATGATAGAACTTAAGTCATAGCATTCTGAGTATTAAATGAGTGGTGCATCTAGTTAGCAATAATGATGAGCAATTATTATTTTGGGTTTCTCTGAACACGTTCTTCAAGCTCATCTTTTCTGTACAGTGTACACAGGTATTGCAAAACTTTGGAGAGATGAAGTCCCTATGAATGCTAATCACTATTCTGTAAGCCTGCTGGCCTTTTTGACTACAATTACCCACTAGCTTCCCTTTGCTTTAGCTGTCAGCTTGGCTCCTGGCTCCCCATGGCATCTTTGGAAAAACTAACCTAAATCCAGTCTCTTAACTTGCCAATGGGTATCAGCCTGGATGCTGGTTGGCAGGAGTAAGGACCAAGGAAGTAAGGGACAGGCGATTCCTAGTGCATAATTTTTTGTGTGTGTAGGGGACTGCCATTAGCAAGTGGCTCTGCTTACCAAGAGTGTCCTTGGATTTAGTCAACAGTTGGAATTCCTAGTTCTGGACCACTGAGAGCAAATGGGCCATTCAGTTTCTCATGAGAAGGATCTCTTTCTGGATCCTTGTGTGTGTGTTTCCCAGCGAAATTAATCTGATTAGAAGCGCCTTTGGGTGGGACAAGTCAGCAGCTTGAAGGCAGTGCTGTGCGGAAAGGACAAGTGTTTGGCATACTTCGGTTTTCGGTGGCACTGGGTTGGCTCAACAATGTTGTGTTTTGTGTGGTGCAAATAATTGCTGTTCATTCCTCTGTGACACTGATGGATGCAGGAGGACTGTGTCATGGTGCTTCAGTCTTCTTTAGCCAGTTAAATAGGGGAGCCTTGGATTTCTGGAATGCTGTTCTCTTGAAGTCACCAAGAAGTGCCCTCCAAGCAGACGTTCTTACACTATGAAAGGTGGCCTCTGACTATTCTGTTACAATAGTGCTTCCATTTTATCATGCCGTGCGATGTTATGAATAGTGTGTTTATGTGTGTCATGGGAGAGTTGATGTTGCTGCTATTTATAGTGACTCATGAGTTAAGGAGGCCTCACAGGGTTCTACCATCTCCAGGTGCTGGGGACTTCAAGGCTCAAAAGAGATTGTGACTTGGGGTGGAAAATGGGGAAAAAAAACAGAGCCGTGCATAGAATCTAAAATGTGAAATATACTTTACTGAAGTGAATGGGGTGTAAATGACTGTCTGCCACAGGCATTACTGCCTAAGTAGAAGGCAGGACACATCTTGTGGTTTGGGTCCAAGTTTATGAGGCAGGAAACTAGAGCAGTGAGTGTATTTGTGAGTATGTGTGTAAGTTGTTGTGTGGCTGGAATGCACTGAAAGATTGGGAGATATTGGTAGGGATCTTGGGAAATTTCTCATATTGAAGTAAATGATTCTTAAAGGACTATATGGGTTCTTTTTTTGTGTGTGTGTTAATCCTCACCCCAGGATATTTTTTTCCATTGATTTTAGGGAGAGTGGAAGAGAGAGGGAAAGACAGAGAGAAACATTGATGTGAGAGAAACACATTGATTGGTTGCCTCCTGCATGAGCCCTGACCAGGGTCTGGGCTGGGGAGGAGTCTGCAACCGAGGTAAGTGCTCTTGGCTGGAATCAAACCCGGGACCCTTTGGTTGGCAGGCCAACATTCTGTCCACTGAGCCAAACTGGTTAGGGCTATATAGGTTCTTAATCCTGGGGTTTTAGATTCAGGGCTTTGTGAGTGTGAACTGTTGATACAGAAGTGATTGAGATGAGCGACCATGTCAGAGTACAAAATGTTAGTTAAGACAGCATTTCTCTAAAGAACCATATAGCATGTTGAGCTGGAATAAGCCTGACTCTGTTGATGACTATTTATTTAGGGTTTGTATTCCACTGTGGTGAGGATTGTGTATAAAATAGGCTACTTACGATAGTGAGATTTTTCATTGCTGAGTGTGTTGCCAAGGCTGTTTGTGGAGGGTGTTACATAGAGAATCTAAGAATTGTTTATGTAAGTGTATTATGGATACACAGATTAGTCTACATTGCTGCAGGATGAACTTAGATGACCTTTGTACACCCTTCTCAGAATAATGATTTCATGATTTGGAACAAGCACATCCCTGAATATTTTTTATTATTTTGCTGTTTGCCAATTAAGCAGAATTCCTTTTTTTTTTTTTTTTTTTTTTTTAGCATTTAAGCAGGATGCACTCAATACCCTAGAAGCCACTTCTGGTAGCAGTGTTATTGTGGTCTAGAAATTTGTATTAAAATAATCCTTTGTCACCAAAACTTGGCCATGGAAATCACAAGAGAAAGCAATTATATTTAATTGATTCTGCTTCATTTAGGAGGCTTTGGGAAAGACTAATGCAGGTGTTATGGAAAATGTGACTTTCGAATGAAAATTTACAATAAACATGTGGACCATATAGCTAGCTGTGTTCATTCAAAACTACAGTTGAAGCAGAAAATAAGGTGCTTTTTATTACCAAGGCAGGAGAATAGCACTTTTTATAACTGGGAATTTGCTGCCGATTCACCCAATATCCAGAACACATGCATGAGCAACTGTAAAGTCCTAAGTCAATTCTTGGTCTTAATTTTACTGTTACTTCTTGTGAAAATACTGCATGTCCCACGCAAATAAACACCAAGGAGACAAAGAAGCAAAACATATTTCAGAAAGATTTATGGATTATTTTTTATTGATGTCCACACCCAGAAACAGCTAATCTTTCCCTTTCCTCTAATTCTTAAAGATAGATTTTGAGCTCACTCAAGATACTCTGGTTAAGAAGGACCGAAGGCAGATCACTGGTATTTCACTGGCTACTTCATTTAGATCAAATACTAATCAAAGTTTTTGAAAGTATGTGTGAAAGGTTTGTTGAGGAAACTTTTGTGAGTTATAATTTGCATGTTCAAATCAAACTTGGAATGTATATAGGCCTCTCCCCCTACCCCGGCCCCGCCCCCGACATGAAACTGACTGGAAATCTGTGTATGCTACATTCTATTTAAGCTCCTTTTATTCTTCCTTACATTTGTATAAACATGTAAGAGATGAATATATTGAGATAAAGTTGAGGATCTTTGCATATTTTTGTATGCAGAAATATTTTTCTGGTTTGGCAGGTGGGGAGAATGTACTGTCTTTAATTGTGAGAGTCGGGAGTCTTATTTATTTATTAAAATCAATAAAGATATGTTTTTATTGATTTTAGAGAGAGTGGAAGGAAGAGAGAGAGAGAGAGAGAGAGAGAGAAGAGAAGAGAGAAGAGAGAGAAACATGGATCAGTTGCCTCCTGTATGCATCCTGACCGGGATTCCAACTCGCAACCTTTTGATGTATGGGACAATGCTCCAACCCACTGACCCACCTGTCCAGGGCCAGAATCTTTATTTTAATAGAAGGTTCATTATAGTTTAGATGAGAAAGAAATCAATTGAGGACAATATATAAGAAAACCAACATGGAGAATGCATTTATTTTTAAATAACAATTGATTTTTTTAAGTGTCATTGAGTTTTATATTTTGGCCAGTTGTAGGGATAGAGGAAGAAAGCACATGAATGATACTGACGGTAAAAAGAGAGAGAGGGGATGACAAATTCTGAGAAAGAGGGATGTGGAGGGACCCTGACTATGAAGAAAGACAATGAGACTAAAGAACAGAAGTCACAGAGAGTGGCAAAGGCTAACATGTCACCCCTCAGTCTAGAGCCTCATTACTTAGCAGGACCAGTTTCATGTGGCCTCTACCTAGGTGCCTGACTTTAATTCCCTTGGGATAGTTTTCATCCTGATTTGAAAATGATTACAGTGATTTTCTAATTAGCTTCCTTACATTCTTATATTTGCATGACCTCTTTGTTACTGTTGTTAGTCATGTCTGCAAGATGATTCTCCGATGAGGAATTTGGGCCTTCTCTTAGAGCTGTGCTACTCCTTTTCTTAATACTTGGGGATTTGTTTTTATTTATATATATATTTATTCATTTCAGAGAGGAAGGAAGAAGGAGAGAGAGAGAGAGAAACATCCATGATGAGAGAGAATCATGGATGGCTGCCTCCTACACGCCCCCTACTGGGGAGCGTGCCCACAACCCGGGCATGTGCCCTTGACCGGAATCGAACTGTGACCTCCTGGTTCATAGGTCGATGTTCAGCCACTTAGTCACACCAGCTGGGCGGGGATTTATTTTTTGATGCCAGAACACCATAGGATGAATAACCTTAGCGTTCTAAAAAACCCTTTTAAATCTTCTCTAGTCTTCTAGCAGGTCATTTAACATAACTGCAATTCACTTTATACCTCTTATAGCAGAGTACCTCCAGGATGTGTCCAGGTCCAGCCACAGGACAAAGCTGGAGGAAGGTACTTACTTTCTACAGAGGCTACCCTGAGTGTCCACACCAGATCCAAGACTGGTCCCTTAGAAATCTGCTTGATGACAGTGGAAATTTAGAGTGAGGCAATGGGATTTTTTAGGAAGACAGTTGGGGCTAGGGGAATTTTTGTAAGCAGTGAACCATTCTTTAATTGAAACCACTGGATGTGGTTAGTAGTTTATTTTAAAAACACCATATGTTAGTTCATTTCTATGTATTGTGACAATCATAGTTTAATCAAAAACTGCTTGTGACATTTCTGTTTAGTGTTCATGAAAGAGTGGCTTGCTTCCTTGAAATCCTGAACTCCGTGCCAAATGCCAACACTTTCACAACTACAGCTTGGCTTTTAGGCAGTTGCATAGCTTTTGGAATATGTGGTAGCTTTTTGTTTACTTTCATTAACTTGTCATATTCTTAAATGGAATAATGTTTTCTCAGCCTTTTGTTTGGTAAACAGTGACTTTTACTCTTTTCTCCATGGTTCTCCTGAGAGGAAATAAGTATAAGTTAATGTAGCTGTTTTTTCATTCTCCTTTTTGGCTAAAAAGGCAGGCTAATGTATGATCTCTTTGAAACGTGACCAATTTTATGAACCATAAACTTGTAAGCTTGTCATCATCCTTCATGGTATGGGCAGGCACCCCGTTCGCCACCACAACAGGCTGAGAAAGATGCAGATGCAGCCAGATCCTTGAGCTTTCAGTGCAGTGCAAATCCACTCAGTTCATTTCAGTCCAATCCATTTTGATCCAACCCAAGAAATATTTATGGAGCACTTCTTTTTGCAGGCATAGTCTTGGGTACTGGGCCTACAGAAATGAAAATTTCATTAAAAATGGACAGTCTAGCCCTGGCCAGTGTGGCTCAGTTGGTTGAGTTCATCCCATGCACTGAAAGGTCTCTGGTTCAGTTCCTGGTTGGGGTACATACGGGAGGCAATCAGTCGATGTTTCTCTCACATTGATGTCCCCCCCACCCCTCCTTCCCTATCTGCCTCTCGCTCCCTTCCTCTCTCTCTAAAATCAGTAAAAACATATTTAAAAAGAAATGTCCATTTTAGGACATTCTGCTTAGTGATCTGCCTAATATCCATTCCCTCTTCTTTATCCTTAGAAGCCCAGTTCTGTTCATGACAGCAATGTGGCAGCTAAAAAAAAACCTTGATTTCCTAGGTTTCCTGGTGGTAAGGGATAGTCATGTGACCTATCCTGACCAATAGAATGCAGGCTTAAGTGTACTGTATGGTACTTGGGAGAAGTGTATTGTTTCCTGGTGGAAAGGCATAGGTTCTGATATGTATTTTAATGGGTATTGATGAATGAATATTTTAATTCCATTATTTACTCCATAAAGAATAAACTATTGTCATGTATTTTTGCTTTCAAAGACCTGGCATCTCTTAACTTTGTCATTAGTTTGGTGAGCCTGAGTTTCGCCTTACATATTTTAGCTTGCTCTGTTTATGTCTATTCTCTTTCTCCTTACTAAAGAGGAGTATGAGAAGTAGTAAGAATGAATCTATACATAAGGTGAGTTAAATTTCATTGATAAAATATTGATGATAATAATAATAAAATATTTATTGAACATTATATGTGGTCAAGGTGCTGTGCAGGTATCTAAGAAACATAACCTTAGTTTTCCTCAGCAACGCCCTTAGAGGTTCATATTCTCCTTTTTTGGGTTGAGGACACTGAAGCTCACAGAGGTGGGTGACTCACCTGATATTGCATGGTTGGCTGGGATACTGGGGTCTCTCTGACTCCAAGCAAAGCCTCCTAACTATTGCATAAGAGTGATTATGGAAAAGGTTGGATCAGGCTTTTTCACAGCTTCACACTAGCGTGAATGATATTTGAAAGATATATGCATCCAAATTCAATTTTCATTGTCAAAACTGACTTTATATTACACTGAAGATAAAGAACATAAGCAAAATGAATGAAGAAGCTCTCCTCTTCTCTCTTGAAATCCTACATGTTTAATCTAGAAATCTTAGCTTAGAATCAGAAGTCATATTGTGTGTCTTTTATTGGTGATTTTTAAAGTAATTACATTTACCGTTTGAGAAAACACAAAAACAAATTAGAACTAAGGTAGCTAAAATGGACTAAAAGAAATGGGCAGTGTGGCTAGATTTTGCTATGGACAGAAGTTTTCCTTTCTGGATAAAGTATCAATAACCTGTTTATCTTATGTTAAAACCTGCCATCTGTTAATTGATTCATTTATTAATCAATTGATCATTTGTTTGCTTGTTCTGTCATTTATTTTTAGTTTAAAAAATTTTAAAATTTGGCCCTAACTGGTTTGGCTCAGTGGATAGAGCATTGGCCTGCGGACTGAAGGGTCCCAGGTTTGATTCCGGTCAAAGGCATGTACCTTGGTTGTGGGCACATCCCCAGTAGGGGGTGTGCAGGAGGCAGCTGATCGATGTTTCTCTCTCATTGATGTTTCTAACTCTCTATCCCTCTCCCTTCCTCTCTGTAAAAAATCAATAAAATATATTTTAAAAAAAAGAAAAAGGAAAAAAAATTAAAATTTGGTCAATTATCTTGGTTGCATGCTTTGAAAATATTTAGGTTTCAAGTGAGTTTATTATAAAATGTCATTCAACCTCCCTGCTTCAGAAAGTCCTTAGCCCTCTAATCTGTTCCATCTGAATAAATGTTGTCATCGAAAAGTTATGAGAGCTCTAGGGAGAATCTGTCAATAAACCCTAGGATTACATCAGTATCAGAAAGGATGAAATGCCTCCTGCATCCATTTATCCCTTCATCTGGAATATTTATTGAAAGTCTACCATGTACCAAATAGGTGCTAGATACTGGGGATGTGGTAGTGAGCAAAATAAAAGACTTCTACCCTTAAAGGAGTTTATAGTCTATTGGATAAGTACTCACTAATCAAATATTCATTCAAATAAATGTTAAATTGCACCTATGGTGCTATAATGGAGTGTGGCCCATGGTGCTATAAAATCTGGTAATAGTGAGATAGTCATAGTTGAGATCTGAAGGATGAGATAGAAAACAATCGGTGAAGGTTGAGAAGAACACTGCCGGTAAAAAGAAGAGCAAGAAACAGGAAGGCCCTTTGCTAGGAAGGAGCATGTGAGCACAAGCACTCTTGTTTAAGACACTCCATCAGCACTGCCTGAGTGTGGGGAGTTCTCACTGAGAACAATTCCATCTCAAAAATAATTCCGTTTTCTTTGACTGATATTGGAGAAAACGAAAGGTACCAATTTCAGGTTAATAATTAGGCATGTAGGCTGTTCAATGCACTCAGTAAGCTAAAGCATCAATTTTTTAACTGAGTTTAAATAGGACTTTTTACTTTCTGCCTTCATATCCCTCTCCCCATGCTGTTTTACCTACAGAATCACTTACAACTTTTGCTTTCATGTCATTACCTTCTTTTCTGCAGTATTCTTTTTACTGTACCAGTGTGTCAAACAAACGATTTGTTTTTGAGCCACTAATGAGTCTCAGCAAAAGCTTCTGGTCTTGGCAGGAGGGATGCATTCCTAACTTCTCTAGTGGCTCCGTGACCGTCTGTTTTGATGTAATACTCTACTGGCAGTCAAGATCGTCTCCTGAGGATAGCAGTTCTACACTTTAGATATGAGAGGGTGGAGGGGCACAGCATTCTGGATAAATGCTCGAGGAGCATTGACTTTAAATCATGCACATGCCTTTTCTATCTGTGACTCACATGATATAAGGAAGAGGAGGAGGATCAAGTGACAGAGTCAAGAGGGTAGACACAAAACCTCAGCCCTGCTTCTGGTTACTCAAAGATTTCCTTCCAGAATGACTTTATGTGCATCGCCAGAGTGTGGTATGGTATCTTACCATGACGATTCTGTGGTTTGGGTTTGTTATCTTATCCTGTCACAGATAGGGCAAGAAGAGAAACTTTCTGATGCAAAGGGAGATTTTATTTGGCCAGAGGAATTTTGAAACCTTTTCATACTACGTAGTTCAGGGTATTTTTTTTTCACTGTACTTTTTGAAGTTTGTGATCAGAAAATGCGTGTTTTCTCTAAAAAGAAATAAAAAAGGCCCTAGGAGGGCCTCATTGATTGTAGTGAAATATATATATATTATATATAGCCCTTTTTATGTTTTCACATGTTGCTATTCCTCCTGGTTGCATTTTTCCATCCACATTATTTTGGATGGCATTGAAAGTTTTGCCTCGGCCCTTTATGCTCAGTTCAAAGGACATTCAGAGGGTTGACTAAGCCCAGCTGAGATGACTATAGATTGTGAAATATTTTATTTCTGTGTAGTGCTGTATAACTTACAGAGGCTTTTATACACAGTATCCCATTGTTCCATAGCCCTCGATGCAATTAGAGCAAGCATTATTCCTGTTTTAGGAATACATATCACAGGTTCCTACAGGCTAACCACTTCCTGAAGTCACACATCCTGTATTGGCAGAATGAGGCTAAGGACAAGGTGTTTAGACGCCTGGTCTGGCTCTCTTTATACTGTATCATGAAGCTGTATTCCTGGAGAGGTCGGGCTGTAAATGAAGAGCATTTGGTGGGTGCAGTCAGGTCCTGGACGAGTCCATGACTCATTTCTCCAGAGCTTGGTGTATTCAAAATTAGAAAATTATAGCTACGAATAGTTGTTTTCCACTTGATTGGTAAAGTCAATTGAATTCTGTAGAAAAGTCTTTTGACAGTGGGTTGCCTTGGAAATGGAGGAGCACAGCAGTACAACAGCTTTTTCTGTATTTGAGATCCCAGCAGTTCACGTGTCAGTTGTATCTTTCTGAAGGGTGTGGGCAGTCTGAACAGACTTCTCTGGTTGCTTATCAGCTTGGCCGTCATCGTTCTTGTTACAGCAGTCGCTCGTTTCCACAGATGTCTGTTAAAAACCTTTCGGTGTTGTTTCTGAGTTGAGAATATGTAGAAGAAACTTCTTTTTGGTGGGTTACATCGGTTGTCCTTGCCTAGCAAGTAGCTGGTGTGAGGAAATGCATGCTGACTCGAGTAGGAACATGTCACCTTTGTGACCTGACTTTAAGCTTAGTAAGCGCTGCCTCCTCCATGATTATCTTCGATCTTCACAACAACCATGTGAGAAATTGAATGTCCATTTTACCATTCCCTTATTTTACAGGTGAAGAAAAGCAAGATTTACCAATATTACACAGTGGTTAAGACCCCGGGCTTGAAATCATAGTTTGAGTTCAGATTCCATTATGTCTTACTGACCAGCTTTTTGATGGTGGATGACAGTTCTGTCTCAGTTCTTATAATCTATGAAATAAGGTGTGAGAGATAGGGTACCTCGTTAGGTTGCTGTGAGGGTTAAATGAGTGATGAGGCCTTCAAATGGCACTGGCAAATAAGGGTCAGTGTATATTAATAAGTGACTTGATCCCATTCACACATTAGCAAGGAGTGGAGTGGGACTTGAACCAGGGACTTTCTACTCCACCTCTGACCTTCTCATCTTTTCAGCATACCATCCTACAGCAATCTCCTTCTTTCTCTCTGCCATGAACAGGCAGCTGCTGTACTAAGTTATTAGTGAGGGGGATGGGTTTTTGGAATAAAAGACTTAAGAGATGCTGCAGGAACATTTGAACTCCTGGAATAAAGTCAGCAAATTATTCTAAAAATGGAGAACACCCTCCCTATTATTAAGAGCTGTTTGGTTCTAACCTAAATTTAGCTTTTTAAAAATTCCCCCCTCTTTGAATTCCATTAATAGTATATGAGTACTTGTGGATGTACCTACCAGTTGATGTGAGGTGTCTGCTGTCATTGGCAGGGGACGGAGGAGAGATGTTGCATTCCCACATTATAAGCCCCCTGAAGCCCCCTGACCCACAGCCTGTCCCTGTGATGGTTCTGGTGAGAGTGAGGGCTGCAGCTGAAAGGCTCCTGGGGCACCAACCATTTGCACTGTTCTTCAAGCAAATCAGTTTACATTGGTGGCCAAATAAACAGTTGACTTGAGATGTTACAGAATTGGGATTGTCCCTCAAGGTGTTTGCATTCATTTCTATCATACTGTCAGACTTCTCCCTTTTTTTCTGAGAGTCCTGCTCGACCTTTCTAGGGGGCCTAGGTGGTGGCAGCAATGGGTCCCCATCACTACACGTCTTGCCTGCAGGGGTCCCCAGTGCTGCACCGTAGTCTCCGTGTACGTGCACACCTTCACTTGTGTGAGCCTCCACCTCTTCTCTGACTCTAAAAACAATAATACCTTACTTTATCTAGCTCTTGACAGGTTGCAAAGCACACTCACATACACAAGTGATTCTGATGGCTGTGTAGAGATTATTATTCCTACATGACATAAGAAACTATAGATCTGAAAGGTTAGGTGAATATTCCAAGGAGAGAGGATAAGTGTGAGAAATAGTTAGGACTTGAGCATCCCAAGTCTGTGTGTTTTTTTTTCATATTGATTTTCAAAATCAGCGTCTTCCTCTTGACTGAATTCATTAGTTGGTTTGTTAATAGCTTCTTAAAGTTTACAGAAGATTTAGATGTCTTGAAATAATTAAATAGGGGTGAAAATAGATGTCAAAACCAGGGAGAACATGTAATATGAAGAACCACCAGAACCAATATTGTTATCAGAGGTGAATTTAATTTGTCTCTGAGCTTCCTGGCAGCCAAGATAAAAAGAAAGACACAATCAGTTACATGTTTCTGTAAAGGAAAAGCATGCTAAAGGGAAGTAAAGATTTTACCAAGATTATATTCTAAAAGGAATGTTTTGCTTGAAGCTTTAGATTATGGGCAATAGGGATAAGTGAAGATAATTCTCTCAATCAAATTATGTAGCTGTGCAGTACAATAGTCCTCCCTTGTTTGTGGGGAGTGTGTTCCAAGACTCTGGGTGGATTCCTGAAACTGTGGAGTGTAGCAAATTCTGTACATCCTATGTTTTACCTATACATACATACCTATGCTAAATTTAATTTATAAATTAGGCACAGTAAGAAATTAACAATAAGTAAGCATTTAATAGAATAGATATAACAATATACTGTAATAAAAGTTATGTGAATGTGGTCTCTCTCAAAATATCTTGTACTCTACTCATCCTTCTTGTGATAATGTCAGATGATACTACATAAAGTGATGAAGTGAGGTGAATAATGCTGACATTGCACTGTAGCATCAGGCTACTATAAAGGTTACTTGAACCCAAGCACTGCCATACCACAATAGTTAATCTGATAACCTAGAAGACTAACAAGTGACTAAGGGGCAGGGAGCATATATGGTGTGGACACGCTGGACAAAGGGCTGACTCATGACCTGGGCAGGATGGAGCAGGACAGCATGAGGTTTCATCATGCTACTCAGAATGGTGCACAATTTAAAACTTACAAATTGTTTATTTCTGGAATTTTCCATTTAATATTTTTGGACTGTGGTTAACTGTAGGTAACTGAAACTATGGAAAGCAAGTCATTACTATAACATAAAAATGCATTGCAAGGGAGCTAACATTTGTTGGGTGCTATTATGTATCAGGCATTGTACTAGGGACTTTGCATGCCTTATTTTGTTTAACTTCCATAAACATTTAATTATTACACCTGCCTTTTATTTGTTTTGTTTTTGTTAATCCTCACCTGAGGATATTTTTTCATTGATTTTTAGAGAGAGCAGAAGGGAGGGAAGGAAGGCAAGAGAGAGAGAGAGAGGGAGTGAGAGAGAAACATCAATGTAAGAGACATGGATTGGTTGCCTCCCCACGTGCCCTGATAAGGGCCAGTATTGAACCTGCAACCCAGGTATGTGTTCTTGACTGGGAATCGAACCCCTGGCTCTCCAGTGCACAGGCCGATGCTCTAAACACCATGTCACACTGGCCAGGGCTACACCTACCTTTTAAAGTTATCATTATACCCACTTGATGATAAGGAAACTCAGCCTCAAAGACTTTATATAACTTCTTCAAGATCTGTAGTAAGGAGTAAACATGTAAAGGAGAACCTGACCTTGTCTCATTCTGAAGCCCATGCTCTCCTCACTCTAGCATGTTCTTACCATGCTTTAAGAAGATCAGTTAACTGAAAGCAAGTATATCGTATTCTAGGTCTTTTGTGCTTTCCAGGGATGATTTTTTAGAGGACCAGATTAGAGGATCATCTTGTGTAAATGTCACTTCTCTCCCATCTAGGCCTTGCTAGGAGGTGGGAAATAGAAATCTTTTGTTCTGTTGCTGCTTGAGAGTGTTTCCCTAAACTAGGAATAATAGTTGTTTATTATTGTTGTTGAATACTACTTGCTCTGTACATTATCTTCTTTAGTCTCCCAGCAGCCCAGTGAGGAAGGTACCATTTTTATTTTTATTTTTTTTTATTTTTTATTTTTATTTTTTTTTTAGGAAGGTACCATTTTTATTCCCATTTTGCAGTTGAGGAAAGAGAGGCTCACTGAAGTTAGATGATCCACAAAAGGTCGTAGAGCGGCACAGTGGCAACATTCAAACAGAGGTCACTCTGACTGTAAGGAGCATGTTGTGCTAGTAGGCCTCTGGTTAAGCAAGTGCAAAAGTGGTTAATCTCTTGGTAAAACACACCAAGATTCTAATTTAGACTCTTGTCTGGAAAAAATATTACCTCATCTCAGCACTGAGATAGACCACAGGGATAGCCACAGGCAAGTCTGAATTTTCCCCTGATAGGCATTGGGTCAGTTCAAGCTTTAGTGTACAGAGTTTAACATCATCTATCATGAATGATACAGCATTGACATGCAGAAATTCCAAAGGTGTTCCTGATAACTTTCATAGCCATAGGAAAACCTTAAAAATGTTTCAGTGGATTTAATTTTATGTTTTATGGGGTCTCTGAGGAAGCCCCCGTGGTGAATTAACCACTAGGTTCAGGGGTGTCAAGAACTGACATGGATAAGTAAAATTTTGGAGAATACAGACAAATGTAATGATTTTAGTTTAGAATAGTTAAATACAGAACTTCTTTTTATCCCTCACCTGAGGATATGTTTTTATTGATTTTTAGAAAGAGGAAGGAGAGAGGGGGGTGGGGGAGGAAGGAGGAGGAGGAGGAGGAGGCAAATGAGGAGGAGGAAGAGGAGGAGAAGGAGGAGGGAAAAGAAACATCAATATAAGAGAGAACTATAGATTGGTTACTTCCTATACATACCCCGATTGAGGATCTAACCTGCAACCTTTTGGTGTACGGGACAATGCTCCAACCAACTGAGCCACCTGGCCAGGGCCAGAACTGTTCTTTTTGACAGTCCTTCAATACTATGGTCAATTATACAAGTCATTCCCATTTTGTGATTATTCTGATAGAGTGCTAATCACAACCGTCACCATAATTGCAGTCAGAATAGGTAATGCTGTGAGGGAGGTATAATTGTTAACTCCATTTTATAGATGAAGAAGTGTAGAGAAATGTGTAACTCACCCAAGGCACACAACTGATAAATGGTTTTCTCACTGTGCTAGTCTGCTCTTTATATATGGTGGATCAAACAAAGATACATATGTCCCTCTTCTTCATTGCAGGTTACAATGCAACCAGTTCATATGCAAGTGCTTTTAAATCCCTAACAACAGAATTAAAAATAATGGGGGAGGGATGCAGAAAACAGCTTAAGATGACTAGATTCCTTAGGAAGAGACCATGCCTGTCCAGATTAATTCTTGCAGTGGGGCAAGTACCAAATGCCTGGGAATCTCTACTGAGCTCATGTAGTTTGGTTCATCATTGGTTTCAGTCCACAGAATCAAAAGCTGATTAGAAATCCAGAAAAACTCAATCTTATGACATTGTTCTTGACATGTTCCCTCACAAGGTAATGTTTCAATAGTTGATAGTACATACTTTTGCCTAAGTCCACTTGCTCTACAAGTGGAATATTGCATTGAGAATTCTAGATGTATACCTGTATATTGATAGCAAATTGGTACAAAGTTCTGAAAAAACAGCTGAGTGATGAAGCAGTCTGTAGCTCTGGGTAGCAAATGGGATACGACTAAAACCTGGGTTAGGATACGTGGCCTTGGGCCATTTTACTAACGTCTCCGAGTCTCCGTTTGCTTCTCTGAAAAAATGGGGATGAAACTACCAAACTCATAAAATTGTTGTGATGATTACATGAGATAAGCAACATAAAATGCTTAGTCTGGTGCCTGGCATAAGCTGTCAATAAATATATATCATATCAGGTTTCCCGTTAAAAATGGTTAACGATGCTCTGAGTCCATTCAGACAGAATTATACATGAAGAATGAGAGCAAACAGCTTGACAAAGATTGGGAGTCACCAAATGGAATATTCCTGAGTAATTTAGGTGTCAGAATTTAAGTCTGCACATGCGGTTGGTATCATTAGAAGAGTTCGAAGCTCTAATGATCAAACTCTAGAATTTATTTTCCGACCTGAAAGGAATGAAGATGGTCCTGTGGCAGAGCAGAGAGAGCGCCAAGCTGGGCTCAAGAGGCTGAGTCCTAGGCCAGCTGTGCACCTTTTACCAACCACTTGACATTTGGCGCAATACTGGAATGTTTTGGGACTTCAGTTTACTGAGCTGTAGAATGAGGGATTGGTGTAGGTAATCTCTAAGTTTCTCCTAGCTTTCATATTCTACTGTAAATTAGTTTAGGTTATATGAAACGAGATAAACTCATCAGTTTAAAAAAAAAGGTGCCATTAAGGGCTTTTTAAAGATAGTTCCAAATAAAACAGAGAGGACATAACTGAAAATACAACAGAAATTCCAAAGTGGGTTGCTGGAGATTCTGTTTTTATTTTTTTATTTTATTTATTTTATTTAAAAACGTTCCTTAGGGCCAAATGACCCTTTACTGTCTTTCATTGATTTCTTTGGAGAAATGTCCTCAGCTCATTCACAGGCTTCGGAACTTTTGCTTCCTTCCTTGATTGAAAAAAAAAATTCCTTTCAGTTCTTTTCATTGCAGCAGCAGGAGTGGCCCCAGAGGATGCAGCCACAGGAAGCGTCTCTGCTTTAATTGTTGCCTATGGCAGCACAGCCCTTTTCTGAGTCGCCCTGAGCTGCCACCAGAGTGAATATATGAATGAATCAAATGAATAGGGGATATAAGTCCAAATAACAGAACAGTTTTCTTCCCCAAATAACAGTTTTGTTTTGAGCAAAGCGTCATTTAAACTGGAGATGTGGTTGGCACGGTGCCCTGGAAAGGCTTGTCACTTTCTTTCTACAAGGCAGTACTTCCTGAAAAGTTGCCCTTTCATCTGGAACTTGTTCTGAGTGGCTGTCATAATTTTCCTTAAAGTAATGGTGACAGGGAGTGATGATTAAGTGTAGAGTACATTATAGGACTGGTCTTTGCCTTTCAAAGTTTCAAGGTAATACGACTTTCCTCAGAAATTTAGCTCTTCTGTCTCTGATGGTGCTTTGAGAGCAGCAGTAATATATACTGGGCTGACAACATCATACATTATTTAGTTAAACCTTCACATTTAATATTGAATGTGAGACAACTGAAGAAAAGTCACTTGGCCATGGTGGCCCAGAGTTAACTTAGGCCTCTAACACTCAAGCAAGTATTTATCATGCCACAATTCCTTCCTCTATTGGGCTGTGGCTTCCTCATTCTTACAAAACTTGAATTTGTCACAGCAGTAACCATCTCGCCCCAACATTAGAACTTAAGTGGAGCCCTAGTCGGTTTGGGTCAGTGGCTAGAGCATCGGCCTGCGGACTGAAGGGTCCTGGGCATGTACCTCGGTTGCAGGCTCCTCCCTGGCCCGGGCCCTGGCCAGGGTGTGTACAGGAAGCAACCAATCAATGTGTTTCTCTCACATTGATGTGTGGCTCTGTCTTTTCCACTCTCTAAAAATCAATGGAAAAATATCCTCAGGTGAGGATTAAAAAAAAAAAAAAGAACTTACGCAAAAAGATTTTCCTTCTTTGTAAAGCCATGCTTCTAAATGACTTTCTGCAAGTGACTTGAGCAGAGCTCCAGTTTCCTCCTGTGATCACCTAGTAGCCCACCACTGTCATATACTACCCTTTACCTCTTTGCACACAATATGCCACAACTGCCTAACCCTCACAGCTTCCAACTACACGGTAACATTTAGTCTAGTCCAGTGGTCGTCAAACTCATTAGTCAACAGAGCAGCAAACTGCGGCTTGTGAGCTGCATGTGGCTCGCGAGCCGCGGTTTGCCGACCACTGACCTAGGCGATCTCCAAAGTCTCTTCTAGGTTTACATTTCATGGTTCTCGGATTTTTTTTTTTTTAAATAAAATGGACTGTGGTATGATCTTAATTTTCTCTTGATTAGAATTTAAAGCCTTGATATGAGAAATGATAATTGATGTCTAACAATGAACTTGTTAAATAAAGTGTTTTGGAAATGTCCCCTTTGATATAAAATAAGCACTTTGTTTACATGTATGTAATGCTTCAGGGAGTTAATTGATTGACAGTTCTCTTTCAAAACTATTTGAGGGATTATAATGTCACGTTAAATATTGTGTGTCCTCTTGGAATTGACAATCTGTGAGCAATAGCTTAGTAATGCCAATGAAATATAAACTGTTTGTCTTGAACAATACACAACATCAGCGAGTGGCCAGGGACATTTAACTTATTTTCTCTCCTTTGTTTCTCTTTAATTTTCTGAGTGAGATACGTGCATGATGCATGTTATTTCATTCTTATATTTCTTAGTTACATGACCTCAGTTCTTGCTCACTGACTGGTACAAGTTCTGAAAAAGAGTGACTTTTTAATGAACCCTGTTAAAAAAAACCTTGTAAAGTTAAGTTTGGGATTTGAACAGAAAGGAAATGGAAAAATGATCGGCATTCTTAGGAAAGAAAAAGCAGCATGGCTTGATAAAGTTCCCAGTGCGCTCTGTGGGAAGCCAGATAATAACCCGCTTGGCCAGTGCATTATATTGTACAGCAAGCAGATGGGCAGCGTAGCTGCATTAGGGAGAAGGGCAGCCCTAACACTGATTTTAACTGGATAAGAACCATGTCAATCGGCATTAATGCATGGAACACCCACGTGTGTGACGGGATTTTTCAAATGTGCAAAGAAACAGGGACCATTACATGTAAAGCTGAGGTGTGACAATGCTACATAGACTTGGTTTGTAAATCTAAAGAGCAAAGCTTTGTCACGAAAATACCCATCACGTGTCCTGTCATGCATTTTGGAAAAAGCATGTCCATCTTTGTCCTTTGTGATCACCTAGAACTGTTGATCTGCCTCAGAGCAGCAACCATGACCGTAGCTCTGCTGATGTGTTTTATGTTTCTTTCACATCATTATACTCTTCACTCCTTTCTCCCCTCCTCCCCTAATTTTAACTGGATAAGAACCATGTCAATTAAAATAATCTCTCTTTCGTTGTCTTAGGAAGCCTTTCTGTGAAAACCCCATGTCCATCTTTGGTTTCTGTGTGCTCGTTCATGGTGCTGTCTCCTGGAACAGGAGGGCAGTTTTGGTGCAGAGTGTCTGCAGTGCCTGCAATGTGTGCAGTCTGGGCATCTGACTCACAGAGGGAGCCGCTCCTGTCCTCAGAGTCACATAGGACCGAACTCTTCTGCCTCAGTTGCATTGAATGTCTCGGCCTCTGTGTGTGGGAAGCCAGCAGAATCTTGGCAGGATTAGGTGTGAAGGCTACTCTTGTCTCATTCGTGCTAGCTCACAGCCTCATCACCCTAATTTCCAAGGAAGGAAATGTGAGGCTGTTGGGGGAGTGCCTTTTGAATCAACATTATTGCTATATGATCTCCCCTTGTAGATCACCAGATGGTACCCATTAAACATGTATTGCTATTTAAAGAAATTAGATTAGTTATGAAACTTCTATTACCTTTTTTTTCTGTAACATTTCCACTGCTTTTGCAGGCGTTCTAGGTCCTAGGGCACTTCCCTGCGCAGTTCAGTGTAAGCTGATCCCAGCTGGTCCCCGTGTCATCCTCTCAGACCCAAGTGAGCTTTTTATAGTCTGGTACTGCAGATCCCTTCTCCTTTTGCTTCTTTATGCTAAATGAGGAGGGCGAACGATCCTCTTAGGGAATTTTCTCAGTAGTCAGCGTTCAGGAATAGATCTTTTTTTTTTCTGTCTTGACTTGTAAAGTCTGTAAACTTCTGCTGGAAACTTAACCCATGGTGATAAGGGTAATTGGAGTAATGCTAGGAGTAGTATGATGTCATAGGTAAAAATAAGCCTCTATCAGTTATATTTCCCAGAATGGCAATAAAGGACTTCTCCTTGTCATTTAGACTGGGATCATTTTAGATGTGATACGCTCTGCCAGATTCATTACTACTCCTTTAATGGTAGAAAAACTTGGTTTCTGCTTAAAGTAGTTTTCAAAGAATTTGAGCACAAAGGGAATTTAAGGGCCAGTTGTTCTCTCTCTCACCCAAGTAAAAGTCTTAGCCATAATTTTTCTGACTGATCATAATTCATACTCCTAGGGCCAGGGACTCATTGTTTGCACTGTGGTCCATTCCATTCGTGGATAGTTTTAATAATTAAAATGCTTTTCTTTACATGGGATCAAAGTCGGACTTCCCATGATTTTGACCCTTTGGTCTTGGTAATACAATCAATCATCTCCCCGCTCCACCCCTCCACAACAGCCCTTGAAAATAAGAAGGAATTGTAACATCTCTCAGCTTTGTGTGACTTGCTGTTTTAAAACTTGCTGTTTTAAAATAACTTGATGTTATTTTAAAGCTATATTCTATTTATCTGTCTTCTTCCAAGTCACTGCTAACAATGTCAAATAGAACAGTGTGCTACTTTTCCAAGCTGATCTTGGTTCATCAGTCAACTCTCTTTGTGCTTATGTCTTTCTGCTCCTTTACGTGGAAACTAGAACGATGACTCACTTGTGCTTCCTGGTCGTTGAACACCTTTGCTCCCACTAGTTATTTCCCATTCTTTTGTATATTTCTATATTCTTACACTTTGGGTTTTGTGTCTTGTTTCCAGTTTTACATTGTCCCCTGGTCACGTCTGATTTTCTGGGGTTTCCTACTTTAATCACTTTGGGTAACTACCTGCCAACCTACTTTCACGAATAGCTATCAGACGTCTGCCCTTGACTGGGAGTCTGAGCAGGCCTTGTTTAGCCATGCAGCGGTGTTCCTTAGAGTGTGCTTGTGGTTTGGGTCCTGTGGCAGCGGATTACAGATGTGCTGAGAAATTGATCTCCGCAGATCTTGGATAGCTGGCCAGGGCCTCAGTGGACCCAGGTGTCAAGTAGCCTCCTCTACATACTTCAGTGGACATACAAACATCATTCTCTGTGTACTTCATGACAGGCCACAGCCTTCAGCATTGTCTCAAGGAATCATAGAGTACCACTAAGTTATGGTTCAGGATAATCTGCTTAACTCAAGATAAATGATGCAGTCATTTAATCAGAAAGGAAATGAGGCTTTCTTGGCATCACAGTCTTGGTGAACCCATCGTGGCTCCAGGTAAAAGGGGTGAGATGAGTGTGGCTGGGTGCTGTTGGCAGTGCTCGGTGTGGCGATCCCTCCTGAAGGCTCACCTGGATAGCGTGAAGGCAGATTGCCTGTGTTGATTACAATCTCTCATTAGATGTCTCTAACCTCAAAACATGGGTGGTAGTAATTCAGGCATGTTCTGTGAAGGCTGGGGCTTGATGAAACATTGGAACTTGGAAGTATGCTGATTTTCAACTCATGCTTTTGTATGTATGGCTGGCACAGGCAAGTGGTAAGGTAAGGGAGTCAATATCTGAAACACTAAAGAAACCTGACTGCTTGATAAGACCAGTTGTAAAACGATTCTTTTATTATTTTACGAGATGTCATGAAAAAGATGTATTTAAAGGAGAAGTTAAATCTTAATTTTTTTTGAAATTGTGGTAAGTGCTGGCTATATTTATTTTATGACTTTTCACAACAAAACTTTGAAGCGGCTGTTCAGTTCTCAGACTTGAGGGGACATCAGAACCACTTGAAGGTCTTATAAAAAATTCAGATTTTTGGCCTTACTCCCAGAGACTTTGAGTAAGTAAGGGTGTTGCTAAGGAATGTTTTATAAAAGCATGCCATGTGGGTTCTCTTGCAAGTGGTCAGAAGATGAAACATTGAAAAACATTGGATGTAAAAGATGATGCTTTCCTATTTACCAGTTGGTGGGTGCTTTGTATTATATTGTCAAAGGATCGTTTGCCTTAGAGACTTGTATCTCTCCCCTGGCACGTGTCTCTTTCTTGTATTGTATTGAAATACAGAAACATCTAACCAAATGGAATCATCACCAGCAGTTTCTATAACTTTATGCAAAGTCAGGTCAAACAATATATGTTGTCTTTGGTTATGATATGTAGAAAACACTCAACTTACTAAGAAGGACAGAATGATATTACCTTACATTTGTGTATAGTTGTACTATTAAGCAGTATTTTCACTGACATTGTCTCAATTGATCTTTATAAAAATTGTTAGTTTCATTTTATGACATAGAAAGTTTGAGGTTGTGAGTAAGTAGTAGAAGTGATACCCTAACCCCTATTATTTATACTCCAAAATTAGGTAGGATTTATTATGTGCTAGGGACTATGATGTACATGCAGTTCATTCTCTTTCAATTTTCATAAGGACACTGTGAGGTAAGTATTATTATTATCTTTATTATCATCATAACTTTTTTTTCCAGTTGGCTCTTGATGAGGTTAAGTAACAGTAACTTCTCAAGGTCACGCCTTTAGGAAATGTCAGAGCCAAGATTTGAGCTGGGTTTGTCTGACACCAGAGTTCATGCTCTTACCCAGGTAGTGTGAAGGCAGATTGCCTGGATTGATTATGGTGTTCTAATTAGACGTCTGTGTTCCCAGAAGGATGGGTGGTAGTATTTCCAGGCAAGTTACCAGTACACATTACAGTATACATTATACAAAGCCACGTTGCAACTCTCTTTAGAAAGAAAAGAAGTAATAGAAAGATCTAACCAGAAGGGAAGTAGACATTCATAGTATGAAAGGAAATAAAACCAAATGAAAGGAAACAAAATTGTACGTTTTTATTTTTTACTTATATATTTTTAATTTTAATTTTTAAATTAAATTTATTGGGTTGATACTGGTTAACAAAATTATCCAGATTTCAGGTGCACATAAAATTGTAAATTTTTAGAAAACTTGATAAAAATAACATTTGCACTCTTTAATCACCAGGAATACAAAGTAGGCAAGTCGTTAAATTGTGATCTACTTACATTCTGATAATGTTAGCTATTCTTTTTGAAGAAGTAGTAAAGTTGTCTTGTGTTTTACGGGCTTTTGAGTATGGTTCAGTCTTTCATTTATGGGATCATACTTCCATTCCTAATACCAACTGACATTTGACCTTTCATGCTTATATCCTTGGCAGTGATTGTCTCTGTATCTCCAATGTACAGTATGACCTTTGTGTTTTAATCAGAAGTTTGTTTTCATCAGACACATTTTGTGTTGTTGTGCTATACTCCCCCCACCACCCATATTGATAGAAAAGTCTCACTGATGCTGTATTTATCCTAGTTTTCTTTATGAAAGTTTGAAATTAAAGATTTTGGTTTCACGAAGGACTTGCATGCATATGAGCATAACCAATGGACATGGGGGCGGGGGGCGTGGTGTGGGGGAATGTGCTGGGGGTGTGGGCAGCCGGGGAGAGGTCAATGGGGGAAAAAGGAGACGTGTAATACTTTAAACAATAAAGAATTTAAATTAAAAAAAAGAAAGTAAAAAATAAATTTTGGTTTCGGTTGTAATCCAATGATTACTTTTAACACATTGCGGACCAGTAGTTTTATTGTTAGCTTTACCCAGTGGCCAGATAAGTTTCTCTTGAATGAGTACAAAAAACGGTTTACATAAATGTTAAAGGTACACTTTAAAATTAAATACCCATTGCATTTTGAAGTTATTTATTACATATTCTTACAAGCTAATATCTTTTTAAAGTATGATACTTTGTAAAACACTGTGTAATATGAAGCGAGAATTCTCATGATCCATCTGCAATGTCTTTAATACAGAAGAAATAAGCAAAATGTTTAAATAGTTTCCCCACTGAATCCTACTCTGATTCAAAACAAAGCATGTGTGTGTGTGTGTGTGTGTGTGTGTATATATATGTATGTGTGTGTGTGTGTGTGTGTGTGTGTGTGTGTGTATATATATATATACACACACACACTAGAGTCCCAGTGCATGAAATTCGTGCATGGGGGTATATGTCCCTCAGCCCAGCCTGCACCCTCTCCAATATGGACCCCTCGAGGGATGTCCGACTGCCCGTTTAGGCCCGATCCTGTAGGATCGGGCCTAAACGGGCAGTCGGACATCCCTCTCACAATCCAGGACTGCTGGCTCCCAACTGCTCGCCTGCCTGCCTTCCTGATTGCCCCTATCCACTTCTGCCTGCCAGCCTAATCACCCCCTAACCCCTCCCCTGCCAGCCTGATTGATGCCTAACTGCTCCCCTGCCAGCCTGTTTGCCCCTAACTGCCCTCCCCTGCAGGCCTGGTCCCCGCTAACTGCCCTCCCCTGCAGGCCTGGTCCCCCCCAACTGCTCTCCCCTGCAGGCTTGGGTCCCCCCCAACTGCCCTTCCCAGCAGGCCCAGTTGCCCCCAACTTCCCTCCTCTGCCAGCCTGGTCACCCCTAACTGACCTCCCCTGCAGGCTTGATCACCCCCAACTGCCCTCCCCTGCAGGCCTGGTCCCCCCCAACTGCTTTCCCCTGCAGGCTTGGGTCCCCCCCCCCCCAACTGCCCTTCCCAGCAGGCCCAGTTGCCCCCAACTTCCCTCTTCTGCCAGCCTGGTCCCTCCCAACTGCCCTCCCCTGCTGGCCATCTTGTGGCGGCCATCTTGTGTCCACATGGGGGCAGGATTTTTGACCACATAGGGGCAGCCATCTTGTGTGTTGGAGTGATGGTCAATTTGCATATTACTCTTTTATTAGATAGGATAGAGGCCTGGTGCACGGGTGAGGGCTGGCTGATTTGCCCTAACGGTTGTCCCAGATCAGGGTGGGGGTTCCCTTGGGGCGTGGGGCAGCCTGGGCAATGGGCCTGTGGTGGTTTGCAGGCTGGCCACGCCCCATGGCGACCCAAGTGGAGGCCCTGGGATCTGGGATTTATTTATCTTCTATAATTGAAACTTTGTAGCCTTGAGTGGAGCCAAGACTCCTGCTTGCTCTGTGGCCGCAGCCATTTTTGTTGGGATTTATTTATCTTCTATAATTGAAACTTTGTAGCCTTAAGCGGAGGCCAAGGCAGGCTAGGGCTGCAGAAGCTTGGCTTCCTCCATTGCCAGGGGCAACTCAAGCCTCCTGCTCTCTCCAGCTCTGTGGCTGCTGCCATTTTTGTTGGGATTTATTTATCTTCTATAATTGAAACTTTGTAGCCTTGAGTGGAGGCCTGGGCCTGCCAGGGTGTGCGGAAAGCTTGGCTTCCTCCATTGCCAGAGAAACCCAAGCCTCTTGCTTGCTCCATGGCTGCAGCCATCTTGGTTGGGTTAATTTGCATACTCACTCCTGATTGGCTGGTGGGTGTGGCTTGTGGGTGTAGCGGAGTGATGGTTAATTTGCATATTACTCTTTTATTAGATAGGATATATATATATATATATATATATATATATATATATATATATATATATATTAGAGGCCCGGTGCATGAATTTGTGCATGGGTGGGGTCCGGTCAGCCTGGCCAGGGGGAGGGGACATGGGCAGTTGGCCGGCCTACCTGCTGGTTGAACTCCTGGTCGAGGGACAATTTGCATTTTAGCCTTTTATTATATAGGATATACACTGAGTGGCCAGATTATTATGCGTTCAGAGATCATAATAATCTGGCCACTCAATGTGTGTGTGTGTGTGTGTGTGTGTGTGTGTGTGTGTGTATGTCTGTATTTCACCCAGATTTAAGATAAGTAAATTATTGGAACCTTTTTTTTTTTTGCTCAAAAGCCAAGCTTTATCATAACCTTGTATCATCTGTTATTGATGCTGATGAAAATTCCCAGGATGTAATATGTTGTCCTAACATCTATTAATCTCTTTCTACCAATGCCCATTTAGCAACTGTTCATATTCATCTGACTTTTAATACTTACCAATTACATATTAGTATCTTTTGGCTCTGATAGTCTAGGGCAATGGTCGGCAAACTACGGCTCATGAACTGCGGTTTGCCGCTCTGTTGACTAATGAGTTTGCCAACCACTGACCTAGACTCTGGGTTCCAATAATTATAGGCTGTTGTTGTTCCTTGTGATTAAGCCCCTATCCCAGTGGTTGGCAAACTCATTAGTCAACAGAGCAGCAAATGGCGGCTTGCGAGCCGCATGTGGCTCACGAGCCGCAGTTTGCCAACCACTAGTGTAGGGGTCTGTGCCAGAAAGGAGCAGCATTCAGGATGACGTCTAATTGGAATTGAGTCTGCCTTGCATGGTGGCCTATTTGAAAGCCATGAGAGGAAGATCTGGGATACGTCAGTCAGAGCTATCTTTTCTAAATGCTTTTCCTTCAGGGGGAGGCTGAAAATGTCAGAGGCCCTGCTTTCTATGGAGACAGTGAGTCCATGCAGCTCTTGATGGTTTGGCTTGATAAAAAGGAGAGCAAATGCAGGGTAGGGCCTCTACAGCAGCTTTCAAGGGCATCTGGAGCCATCAGGCCAGTATCCTCACTCAAGAAATCTTGTGGAGTTCAGTATTTATTCAATTAAAAACAACTCATGGAAATGCCAGGCAGAGCACCCTGCTTTTCCCCTCACTCCATCCTATGAGTAACAGAAACTCTGTTTTAATTCGCTCTTTTTCTCCTTTGTATGACTGGTATCAAAACTCGTATGACCTTTGTATCTTTTAGTGAAATGCTGGAAGCGTCTAGACTTTTAGTGTGGCTGTTAGAATTGCATTCTAAGTTCTAGACTTCAGGGACTTATGCAGAGGCCTAGGCTGACCTTGAGAATGTACTTTTTTATGCCTTTGAGAGTAGCACTGAGCAAAGCAGATTGGGGAGCCAGTATTCCAATACAGGCAGGAGTAAGTAAGTAGGTTAGTTAAGAAATTATTCCTTATCCTTCCAGGAGGTGGATAAGCTAAAGAGGAAAGCATGAGAAAGAGGATTAAGCTCATCTGAAGAGGGAAAGTGTTTATAATGAAATATTTTAAGACTTTTTATTGAAGGAAATTGTATCTCTTGTGACTATTGATTAAAATGTGTATTGGATATATAACATTTCTTATAGGTATAGGATTTGGGTGTAGGGTTATGATATTGGCCAGCCATGATAATACTTTATTAATTAATAACTAATTAGTGGATGCCTGCTGGAATTGGAGTACCAAAATGTTCTAAATGTTTTTTTTTTATAAGAACTAAAATGTTATTATAAATGAGACATTCCCTACTTCCAAGGCATTTTGTAATCTAGTAGGGATTAAGATAGAGTGTATATATGGTACTATTTGAGAACCCATGCCAAGTAACATATCAACAAGTGGGAATAAAATCCCAGTGTAAATTGTATATCTAAATATTGAGTGATTAAGGGAGTGATGTTAATGATAGGAGGCTAGTGAGGAAGGAGCTGGATTTTGAACTGGATAAGGAGAAAGAGAGAAACATAAATTGGCAGACAGAAGCAAGGTTGGCATTTTGAGTGAGAAGAAAGGCATGTGAGAAGACACGGATTTGGGAATGACAAGTAAGTCCTGTGGAAGGAGGTTCCTAAGCCCAGTGGCTTGATCCAGATGGAACTTCCATGGCCATGGATAATTTGTGATGAATTCGATTATTGATTTGATGTGATAGACAGTAGGAATGTGCCATCGGTTCTTAAAAACAGCAGGTCCTCGAATCACATCATTTTATTAAAGGTCGTTTTGTTATAACATTGATGAGATGCCAAAAAGAACTTAACTCTTACTTACATCAATATGCTTATGGTAAAGTTGGTTTGGTTATACTTCACTTAAAGTTACAAAACCTATGGATGATGTTAAGTGAAGACTTACTATATATGCAATGTGCTAGAAATGATAGATATGATAATTATTTAGGCAGCGGTATCTATGATGGATTGGAGTGGGAGAGCTAGAGATGGGGTGAGTGTCAGGGGGCTGTTTCATAATAAAGAGGTTAAATAAAGAGGATTTAATGTGGGGTGTTGGGAAAGTGTGCTGGCCTAGAAAAAAGTGAGCTCAGTTTTGAGATGTTCTATTTCAGGTGTCAGGGGTCATAGCCTGAGATGAACAGTCAGGAACTGGAGATGGGATCCCAGTTTAGAGGCCAAGCCTTTGTCATTGATTTTTTGAGGCACCTGTGCAAGGCGATAGTTCAGTAATGGATGTGGTATATGCTTTGTGGTGGTGAATACTGAGGGAGAAATGCAGAAAGCTGAGTTCTGAACCTTAGGAGCTTTTGCCAGCCAAGGGGGTGGAGGCCAAAAAAAGAACAGTCAGCAAATGAGACACAGAGAACATCCAGAGAAACCATGCGAGGAGAGAATTTCAACAGTGCTAAATGAAGCATAGAGGTCAAGGGGATTGAAAACTTGAGAAAGGTCTATGGGATTTGTTAAGGGAAAGGTCTTTAGAGACTTAGAAAAATGTGTTCCCAGTGACGTTTCAGTGCAAAAGTGCATCAGAGATTTTCTAGGTGCTCTGTGTGACAAGGGGTTTAATGTTTAATAAATAAATCCCTCCTGTAATTGCTTTAGCACATATGACTGGGTAGCTGGGTCTTCAGTATTTCAAGGGAAACTGAGGTCACCTCAGGAAGGAATTGAGGTATCTGATATTATGCAAATCAATGAGGTGATCTGGTGTGTTATGTGAGAGAGAAAATCTCAAAGCTAAACTATTGGGCTGACTTAGATTCACGAGATCATTTTGGCTCCAGGGAAAATCTCTGGGAAAATGTAAAACCCAAGCAATTGCTTGAAAGCTCCTCATGGGTCCCGTTATTTGGTATATGCTAACGGATGAGCCTGAAGTCTTTGTCATAAATGTTTAGTTGTAGAAAATAATAAGAATCAGGTTTGTTTATGAAAATAATTGACATAAAAATGGAGGCACCAAAGAAATGTTGATCAAGATTGAATCAAAGCTCTAAATTTAATGGCCTATTACTAACGCGATGCCAAGAGAATGTAACATCAGTCTAGTATGGAATTGATAGGTTAGGTATGGTGAAGAACTCAAAATTTAAAAGTTAGCAGATATATTTTCATGACTCAAGGGGGGAAATTTATAGAAAAAACCCCCACAAACTTTTCAATTTCCCACTCAACTAATTATTGGTAGTTTCATTAATTATAAAATCTGAAACTACAACTATAACATGATCTAACTTAGATGTAAATAGGTGAAAATATGCTTTTCTGGTGAGTTAAATATGTGAATTGGGATTTATAATCACATCACAGCAAGTTAGTTGAGAAGGGATGAAGGTAAAAAACGGCATTAACGTTTTCCTTTTGCCTTTAGCTCATTTTTCTTTAATGTTCAGCTGGTAGTTGTCTAGGACTCACTAAGGGCTAAATATAGTTTTCTTATAATTGAGGATGTGACCTTAATGTTTCCATGTCTTTTTAAAAATATTTTTATTGATTACAGAAAGAAAGGAGAGGCAGAGAGAGAGAAAGAAACATCAATGATGAGAGAGAGTAATTGATGGGCTGCCTCCCGCACAACCTACACTGGGGATCTAGCCCAAAACCCAGGCATGTGCCCTGACTAGGAGTCAAACCAGTGACCTCCTGGTTCATAGGGTGACGCTCAACCACTGAGCCACACACTGTCCAGGCCAGATTTCCATGTCTTTACAGCAGAACATGAATTGCTTGTGCTATTTCTCTTATGTAAAATAAGTGAGTTTTCCAGTGCTTTATGAAATATAATTTACATGGGTGAACTTGAACTATGCTTAAACTTGGTTTGCATGGACACTGAAATTTTCCTAATAGTCTGTTCAAGTTGATACTTGGCTGTGATAGTGTTTCTTCTTGATTTTCCAGAAGCTGTTGTACATTATAGGATGTACAGCGTGTGGCTAAAGTAGGTTTATAGTTGTGAGTATGCACAACACAGAGTTTATTCTTATATTATTATTTATTTTTGTATTATTTTCCACATGAACAACTATAAACCTACTTTTGCCCCACCCTGTATATTGAATTAAGCCAGTAATTTTCAAAAGGTCTCAAAACTTTATAAACTTACTTACTTGAATTCTGCCTTATTACTGCAAAGTTCCAAGGTGACATATAGTTATTACAGAAACTAAAAGAACACAAAATTAATTAGAGATACTTGAGAAAATGGAAGGGAAAAGAAGAGATTTAAATAGAGTCAAGAAACAAGTGTAAAACTTAGTTACAGTTATGTGGTTTATGTGGACCTCACTTTATTTTAAGTTTTCCACCAGGCAGGGCAAAATATGAAACTTGATTACTTAATTTATAGGGACCATGAATTAAAAACAGATTACTTGTTTCGGAGATGCACAAGTAATCACCAACACAGAACCCAGAAAGAAAGAGGACTTGGTATAATGCAACGAATGACACCCTTAACATCTAGACTGGAGACCAGTCAAGGTCACCAGGTCCCATCCCCGGAGGTGGCTCCATGAGTCCACACACTGCTGGTGTCACCCGCAACGTCAGTTCAATGGTGCGTCTTCAGGGTCAGTCAGATAATTCTCTTAATAAGTATATTTGGGGTAACGATTTTTCTTTTCACCTCACGCATTGTGAACTTTCAGGGCAGCCATTACATGCCCGTGTCACTCTGAAGGTCAATGTGCCGGCTCTCCTCTACAGGGAGCAGCGGGAAGGGTGCACTTTCCTAACAGCAGGGAAGGGTGAGGTAATTCTTACACCATGGGTTTTGGAGCACGTGATAACTCCAAGGAGCAGTCAGGGTCTTCAGTCCCCAGTGGAAGGCTGGAGAACTGAATCTGGCAAAAGTTTCCAGAAACCATTATCCTGTCCCCTTCATAACCAGAAGTATATTAGTAACTACTGCAATTTTTTTTTTCTAGAATGAGGAGGAACATTCAGAAAAATAAACGAAATAAAATAGTAGGAAGAGTTCTATGAGTTTAAGGGAGAAGCACATTCTCTAGTTAGGCAGGGTCTCCTCTGTGCTGCCGTGGAGCCATTCCCTGACAGGTGTGAACCGCGCCTTCTCTCTCCGCGGCCTGTTCATTGTATTTCCCTTGGCATATGGTTCAGGCTGTTGGAGACCTTGGTAAACTCATCACATTAGATCATGGGTTGATGTAAGTTCATGTTGGATGTTTTTAAAATTGGTTGGGGCCTGGCTCAGGGAAGAATGTATGTCCACAACAGCCCTGAAAGAGATTCAACAGGTTTGAAATGTTTTCCATGGCAGCACCGAGGCGAGTAATGTTTCTTTCGCTGGGAGCTGCAAGAGTGCCTGTGAGGAGAGCATTCCCAACCTGTGAGGCTGGTTTGCTATAGGCTAGGTGAGGCCGTGGAAACTGCTTGTTGGCGAGATTTTGTCATTAGTTATGGAAGATGAACATGCCACCGATTTAAGGACTAGAGACAGAGACTAAAACCAAACCGATTCCTATCTTGTTGTATGTTTTCTTTTCATTTAAACTTTAGAGCTTGCTGCCTTCAAAGTAGTTGGTTTTCTCCAGCCAATGATCTGTAAAGAATGAAGGTAACCAAAATTGTTACAAATATTTCATTTAGAGTTATAGTTAATGTAACACATGACAAGTCAGTAGTCAAAAAGACAGTTTAGTTTTTTTTTCTCTGCCAAAAATTCAATCTTGTTCCACAAAACAGATTTATAAACCTTTGCTTTTCCCAGACTATGTATTTAGCTCTCTGTAATTTTGAGCATTTAGGTGTGCTATCATTATAAAGCATGCTTATTCAGACCTTAAGTTTTATATACAGTTGGCTGGGGGAAATACAAATTCAGCAATAGAAATGGGGGACAGAGCTCATTTGTGGAGGGAGTGATAATTGGAGACAAAAGACAAAAATATAGGAACATCACAGTTGTGATATTGATTTAGGAGTCACCTATTGTACTTCAAATATGTTTGTCTAACTACAAAAGTAGTATGCATGTGTATGTATTAAAGAAAATATTATTAGTGTTGATAAGCAAAAAGAAAAAAACAATTATCTAGGGCCTGTAGATAGTCATTAATGTTTTGGATATATACTCCCGAGTTTCTTAATTAAACATACATATTTTTGATAAAAATATTATCATACTATAAATACGGTCTTCATAACCTGCTATTTTCTCCTAACAGCAGGTCATTGTATAGGTTCATAACTCAGTATAATTTTTAATGGCTATTATATAAGTATACCATGGCTTCTTTAGTCATTCCCCTGTTTTGCGGTGTTAGGTTCTTCCTCATTTTGATTACCAATAAGTAGTACTTTAATGAATATCCATCCCTATAGTTAAACCCTTGAGCCCATCCATGGTTATTTCCTCAGAATAAATTCCCACAATGTGGATTTTCTGGATGAAGGCGTAAGCAGAACTAAAAGCTTCTGCTACACAGCATCACAATTGTCCTCCACAAAGCCTGCATTAATTTACCATATGGTCAGTGGTAAATGGCAGGATGCATCGAGGTGGCATCCTCTCTTGATATAATAGCTGAAGTTTTGTTATCATATGTAACTTGGGATGATTGACAGTTTGGTTTAGCATCTGGGCGAGGACCTCCTTCTTGGGGGTTGGAGCTTTCTTTAGCTCCTACACTGTTATGTCCGGTAATATCTTAGGCTGACTCCTTCCTGAGCCAGGCTCCGCCTTACAATTTAAAACCACCTCGCAGGGTCAGTCATGGCCTGTGGCAAAGGGAAAAACTCCTCTTCTCCTCCTTACACCTGCCTTTCTTTGACTCAGAGCCATCCACAGATACTCTTGTCCTGCTTATAGTTTGAGTCATTTGCCACTGAAACCTGCACTGAGAGATGGAGGGGGATTGTAGAGCCCAGAGCTGCAAACTCTCGGCATTTATACAGCATCTCTGGGCTGGTTTACCTTTGGTTTGGAATAACACACATCCTTTTTTATACCCACGTCGGAGGTTTGCAGGGGCTTTACCTTGGTTTTCTTAAGAGAGGAGGCAATCCTAGAACTGCATTTCTTTTCCTAACTCTTAAACAGTGATTGGAGAAGAACATGTTTGTAGTTCCCCCTGCCTTTCACATTGGGAAAGCCTTAACAATGTAACTTACTTTAAATCGAAGTGTGCTTATCCTTGGCAGCAGCTGCCCACCCTCCCTTTTCTAAGGCTCTGCGTCATTCAGCAGCTGTTTCCAGGTTTTTCGTGGCCCTGTCTTGAACCAAATCTTTCAAATTTGTTTTCTCCCCCACTTTTTTCTTTATCTCAATAAAAATTTGAATGCATGTTTATTTCCGCAGTTCAAACAATGTGGAGTAAAAAGCAATAAAATACAGAATAAATGATGAAGCAGAAAATGAGCCTCTCTCCATCCCTCTGTGCTTGAGCCTTCTCCAGGGTTATCTTTCTATTTCTTTCTCGTTGGATTTATATGCATTTAAATGTACAGGAAGAAGGACATTAATCTGTGTTTTGCAATAGACAGGATTAGAAATTTACCTATTGCATGTGTAATGATTGATGAATTGTCAGCCTAAAAATCCAATTTGTATGTTTTAGTAGCATACAGCATTTCTATGTTAGAAGAAATGTCCTGATAAATGGCAAAGCTCTAGGCTCATTGAGTTTATTTTTATTCAGAGTTTCATGTATTTTCACTTTCAGGGCCATTAGTGACTTTTAGATATATTGGACTAGCTCACGATATTTTCAACATAAAAAAAGAATTTGGGGGGACTCAAATATGATTTGGTAATTTTCATTGAGTCATTGCCTCCTTAATAGTTTCCTAATTAAAAACCTTCCTACTTAAAAGGCTGTTTTCTCAGGTTAAAGGGGAGAAGTATTCTGTCCTTATAGATATGCCATTTCACAGGCATATCAGTTTGCCTTATTGGCTGGGTGATAGAAAATAAAGGGCAGGAAATAAGAAATCATCCTCCATTGGATATTACCTTGTTCTCTTATCTGGATTTGAAAGTATTATTGGAAAAAAATACACCCTAATCTTTCATTAAAGATAAAGAACAAGCTCTTACAAAGTATAGGTTGTTTGCAGGACTGAGAAATACTGGAAATATGTCTTGGCTCAACTAGCTGGCCACTCTTGAGAGCCAGTAATACTAAGTGGCTCAGCTTAGTTGCACTCAGTGGCAAGAGATGTTCTGAGGTTTCTCATGTGTTGGGAGGGGGCCCAAGACAAAGAGGTCCTTGTAAGACTCCACTAGAGACTTGGCAGTGGGACAGAGTCCTTGACAAATCTGCATTAACTGTGCCCTGCCCAGTGGCATATGCTGCCACCGCCCCTGTGCAGTGAACCATCAGCATCATGGGATGAGTTTGTGTCTCTAGGTAGACACCTGAGCGTCTTCAGCTTCCTGACCTCATTATTGTCCCTGAACACTGGAGCTGCCCATGGAACATCACATGCCTTCTCTGCAAAATCATATTACATATTCATTTTACTTATGCTTTACATCTACCTTTCTGGTTTGCTGTGTGTGTTTGTGTGGGTGTGTGTACATAAGTGTATATATGTATGTATTTGTGAACATATCCTATCTAATAAAAAGTAATATGCAAATTGACCATACCTCCACTACACCCTCAAGCCATGCCCACCAGCCAATCAGGAGTGAGTATGCAAATTAACCCAACCAAGATGGCTGCAGCCACGGAGAGAGCAGGAGGCTTGGGTTTCCCCGGCAATAAAGGAAGCCAAGCTTTCCACCTACCCTGGCAGGCCCAGGCCTCCACTCAAGGCTACAAAGTTTCAATTATAGAAGATAAATAAATCCCAACAAAAATGGCGGCAGCCACGGAGCTGGAGAGAACAGGAGGCTTGAGTTGTCCCCAGAGATGGAGAAAGCCAAGCTTTCCGCCTGCCCTGTCCTGCCTTGGTCTCCGCTCAAGGCTACAAAGTTTCAATTATAGAAGATAAATAAATCCCAACAAAAATGGCTGTGGCCACAGAACCAGCAGGAGGCTTGGCTCTGCTCAAGGCTACAAAGTTTCAATTATAGAAGATAAATATTTCCCAGATACCAGGGCCTCCACTTGGGTTGCTGGGGGGCATGGCCGGCCTGCAAACCACCACAGGCCCCTTGCCCAGGCCGCCCCATGCCCCAAGGGAACCCCCACCCTCATCCGGGACATCCTTCAGAGCAAACCAGCTGGCCCCCACCCGTGCACCACGCCTCTATTCTATCTAATAAAAGGATAATATGCAAATTGACCGTCACTTGAACACACAAGATGGTTGCCCCCATGTGGTCAAAGATGGCTGGCCCCATGTGGACACAAGATGGCTGCCACAAGATGGCCAGCAGGGGAGGGCAGTTGGGAGGGACCACGTCTGCAAGGGAGGGCAGTTGTGGGCAATCAGGCCAGCAGGGGAGGGCGGTTGGGAGGGACTAGGCCTGCAAGGGAGGGCAGTTGGGGGCAATCAAGCCTGCAGGGAAGGGCAGTTAGGGGTGACCAGGCCAGCAGAGGAGGGAAGTTGGGGATGACCGGCCTTCAGGGAAGGGCAGTTGCGGGGGACCCAGGCCTGCAGGGGAGAGTAGTTGGGGAGGACCAGGTTTGCAGGGGAGGGCAGTTAGGGGTGACCAGGCTGGCAGGGGAGTGGTTAGGGGGTGATCAGGCTAGCAGGCAGAAGCGGTTAGGGGCAATCAGGAAGTCAGGCAGGCGAGCAGTTGGGAGCCAGCAGTCCTGGATTGTGAGAGGGATGTCCGACTGCTCGTTTAGGCCCGATCCTGCCTGGAGTTGTGGAAGTGGGCAGTCGGACATCCCTCGAGGGTTCCCATATTGGAGAGGGTGCAGGCTGGGCTGAGAGACACAACCCCCGTGCACGAATTTCGTGCACCGGGCCTCTAGTATATTATAAATGTAAACATATAAGTATTTATATATATCTAAGTAAAGTGTTTAAATTCACCAATGCACTGGTTTCTTTTACCATAATATGAAGAGCAGAGTATTGGAAGTCAGAAGACCCAAGCTCAGGTTCTGCTTCTGCCACCTAATAGCCCTGTGACCTTCTGAGGCTCTGTTTCCATTTCCCTTTCCCATCTTGCTTGGGACTTGTGAGCCTCAAATGAAGTAACCTATTTAAAAGCATTTGTGAACTCTAAACTACCACATAAATATTGTCATTATTTTAAATTTATTCTCTTCAGGAAAATCAAACATTAGTAATTATGCCTCAGGAGTGTCTTAATCCCAGAGAAGACACATAAACTTATATTCTTTTTTGATAGTGAAAAGGCATATTCATATAAGGCTACTGGTAAGGAGTGAAGACCACAGTATGCTAATTTCATGCTGGGTGGAGAAAGGAGGAGGCAGACAACAAAGATCAATAAAAACTTAGTTTATACATAACCTGGTGAGACTGCATTTTGAAGGATTGAGTTTAATTGTTAAGGTTGACAGTGTTTTACACTTTACATGGATGCCTAACTAGCATTTACCAACTTTTAAAACAATAATTTTCTGAGTCACCAAATGCACAAATAAGGTCAAAAGTGTGTTACTCTTTTCAGAGAAATTATCTAGCTGTCTGGGTAGTAAGAGTCCTTTGACTCCATAGGAAACAGCATAGGGAAGACGATTTAGTATTTTCTAAGGTGAATTTCACATCCTGGAAAAGGTGTTTTCTCATTTAGATGCTGGGGCCATCTTCAGGTTGGAAAGTGTCAACAGGAAAAAGTTCAGGCTCAGGTCTGGGCAGGTTCCCAGATTCCCAGTTTCAAAAAGGGCATCTGGTAATCAATTGTGACTTGGTTTTCACCCACCCAGCTTCGCAGGTGAGTGGCCAGTTTCATTTCATTCTATGGCTTCATCTTCAATGTAGTTGCTTGTTCTTTCATGGAAAAATTTTAACTTTACTGATGAAAATTTGTGTGTGTGTGTGTGTGTGTGTGTGTGTGTGTGTGTGTGTGTGTATTCAACTTCAGTGAATTCTGAGAACATTTTATTGATTAGTCTAGCTATTATGTTGATTCTTATAACATCTCACACATATCTAGATGCTCATAATGTGAACATTTTTATTGCCCTCCACAAAGCTTTATTCTGGGTTTGAGTGAACTGTTGAATTAGCAGATTGACGAGATTCCTTTTTGCTGCCTGTGAGGCTGAAAAGTGGCAGAAGGATATGTGACTTCAGCCAGCTGGCCGCTGACCAGCCTCCCTGTTGTCTGGGCCATAGGAAATAGGACATTTGGAGGCAGGTGCTGAGGAAATGAATAACACTTACTATGATAAGTCTGACACATTCCCAGTTTTGCTCTCTATATTTGGTGTTAGGTGCTTGTGTTGTCTTGCAAAGGATGGTATAGCTTAGTAAGATGTAATTTTATTTCAGTGTCCAGGTACGAATGACTGAGTGTTGTAGACCTGCGGAGGAGGCACCTGTTTGAATTTGGAGCTCTTATTTAGTCTTGTGTGCTGGCAAGTAGTGGTGATATTTTTTTTTCAGTCTTAGCAAAGGACATATTTTAAAATCTCTGAAACAACTAGGTTATTGATAGTCAGATTACAGGAAAATAAATGTGCTGGGAGTAATGAATACAATAAAATCTTGGCTCTGCTAATAGCTTGCTGAACATGAATGTTTTCCTTAATGTCTCTGAACCTTTGTTTTCTTGTTTATAAAATACTTCTATATGCTTTTAAATGTCCCTTTTACATCTAAAATTCTGTGGCTCTGATTTTCCTCTATGTCTTGTCTCAATGATTATGATTTTTCTTTTTTTCTTTTCTTTCCCTGCATCCTTTTTTTCTTTTTCCTTTTTTATTGTCTAAAGTTTTACATATGTCTCCTTTTTCCCTGATTGACCGCCCCCAACCCCCACCGCCCCAGTGTCTGTGTCCATTGGTTATGCTAATATGCATGCATACAAGTCCTTTGGTTGCTCTCTAACCCCCCCTCCCCTGCCCTTTGTCTCTGGATCTATTCTTGTTCATCAAATTATGTTGATCATTATATCCCACATATGAGTGAGATCATGTGATATTTAATGATTATTATTTTTCAAATGTTTTTATTTATTTTTAGAGAGAGAGGAAGGGAGAAAGAGAGAGAGATAGAAACATCAGCATGGATCAGCTGCCTCCAGCACGTCCCCTGCTGAGGACCGAGCCCACAGCTCTGGCATATGCCCTGACCAGAAATCGAACCAGTGACCTCTTGATGCATGGGATCATGCTCAACCACTGAGTTACACCAGCAGGGTGATGATTGATTGATTGCAGAGTAAGAAGTAATAGTAAGATACTTCCTATTAACAAAAATTACCCTTAAAGATATAAGGCAGCAAGTTTTGTTGCCAAGGGCATATGTGGAAAAGGTCCTGTGGGTCTTGAACCTAACTGTGTTGCCTGTAGCTCACTCATACTCCCTGCATTGTTGACTCATGGCTGTTTGTTTCTCCACCTCCAGTTGCTGAGATTCTGGAAGGTCGGTATTTTGCCTTGAATGAGTAGTTTCAGTAACCTCTTTCTAGTCAGGACATATATATATTAATGGGGACTTTCAGTGAAAGTGATGCCCAGCCTTCATTGTAGGTAATACTAACATTGGGACTTTGCAACCATATGGGAAAGGAGGGTGGTGCCACGTTAGAATTCAATTGAGTATTTTGGTGCTGGCTGGGGTGGCTGGGAGTGTCAGCCCGCACACCGAGGGGTTGGGGGTTTGATTCCTGGTCAAAGGCACATACTGGGGTTGCAGGTTCATTTCCGGCTCTGGTTGGGGCACATGTGGGAGGCAACCAGTCGATGTATCTCTCTCACATAGGTGTTTCTCTCTCTCTCTTTCCCACCCCTCCCTACTCTGAAAAGCAATGGAAAAAATATCCTCAGGTGAGGATTAACAACAACAAAATTAAATACAGTTTTTTGGAGATGCAAAATATCATATAGTTTACACAAGCATAGATTTTGGTAAATGGATTTTCAATCTCCATCATGTTTCCTTAGACGTTTTTACTTATTGTAGTAATCATTTTTCTGTGTTTATAATACATTCTGTTATAAATGAGGGTTACCATCTGCCAGGAAGAAAGTATAAAAATCAGGCTGTGCCCATCTTTTCTTCTCTCTAGAGTAATTTCCATCAGATCTCATTTTCCTCTGCTTTAATCTCTCCTGTGAATGTGGTCACGATCTTGAGTCAGGTACCTCAAGATCTTGAGGCATGTTACAGATATAAATCTGAGGGTTTAGCAGGAAAAGGGAGGGCAAAATCAATGCTACGATGGGATGGGGGAGTAGATTGATTATTCATGTACACTTGTTTGGGAGAAAGAACAGCAGATTGGTTGTTTACGATAAAATTCAGCCCAAATGGCATTTGCACCATCGTGAAGGTTCATTTCACAGCAATGCAATATGCCTATTAGCGTTGCATACGTCTCTCTGCTGCTCTGTCAGGATGTTTGCAGATGACTTTGCTGCTCATACTTAACGCCACCTTTTGTTTCCTGGCATCTTTCCCATGGACCATTGCTTGATAAACAACTCTTGCAGTGTACATGCATGAACTATCTATTTAAGACCCATCCCATTTCTTTGATTATGAATCACAATTTCTGTGACTATTAGCAGAAAGAAGAAAACGGGAAGCGTTAGTGTAACGTTGTAATCCAGGATCAAAATCACAAGACTGTGTGTGACTTTGAACCTTGCCTGTTCTTTCTCAGAAGAGTTGCAGCTGTAACATCCTAGATATGTTTTTATCTCCTTTTCTTTCCTCTCCCTTCTTCTTCCACTTCCCTTTCCTGTCCATCCTCTCTTTCTCCTTCCTTCTCCCTCCCTCTTTCCTTTCCTACCTTCTTTTCTTCCTCACTATACTGACGTATGAGCAAGAAAAGGGGCACTACCCCTGTTTGGCAGATTCTGATCCATCCTATCTAACAAGGGCCTGTTGTATTCTTGGCTCGATGCTGGGCCCATTCCTGTGCATGTCTCATTTAAACCCCAAGGCAGTCCTTTGATAAAGCTGGTTCATTCCACTCTGTCAACGAGGAAACTTTGGCCTGACTCACAGAGCTGCTATATGGCAGAGCCTGAAACTGAAATTAGGTCTTCAGAATCCTTCCTCCACTGGGTAGAAACTCTATGTTTCATTTTGGCAGTGCTTTTAGAAAAAGAGCCACACCTTAGTATGGGAGCAAGGCAGCTGCGATCAAATGAGAAAAACAGACCAGATTCTGGTTCCCGATTCCCCAATTACTGAGTCGGCCTTGGGCACGGTTTTTAGCTTTGTACGTTCAAGTCCCTCCTTATTAATTGGGATAGTAAAACTGTGTCCTAGAATAATGTTAATCTGTAAGTGTCTCTATTCACAGTGGAATCTTACTTTCATTTATACTCTAATTTTGTGGAAAACTGGGAACTTCTTAGGAGAGAAATTTCAACACAGTTGTCTATATAGCGCCAGCATTTAAAAAAATGTTATCATCTAAATCAGTTGTTAACAAATGTGCTCCATTGCTGAGCAGAATCTGATTATTCACTGAGCCAACCAATACATAGTAATTGAATACATACTATGTGACTTGTGGCAACTTGCATTTGTTATCTCATTTCATCCTTATATCATTCCTGTGAGTTCGCAAACACTAACCTCACAGATTATAAAAATGAGGCTCATGAACTCATAGAAATAGAGAATAGAATCAGAGAAAGTATTGGTCAAAGGGTACAGACTTCTGGTTATAAGATAAATAAGTTCTAGAGATCTAATGTACAGCATGGTGAGTATACTTAACAATCCTGTCCTATAAAATTGAAAATTGCTTTGAGAGTAAAGCTTAAATGTTCTTAACACACACACACACACACACACACACACACACACACACACACACGGTAATTATGTAAGGTGACAGAGTGTTAACATTATTATGGTAATAGTTTAGTAATATATACTTGTATCAAATCATCATGTTTTACACCTTGATCTTATACAATGTTTTATATCAATTATATCTCAATAAAGCTGGGGTAAAAAACGAGGCTCAGGGAAATTAAATAATTTTCCCAAGGTCATGTAACTCGTAGATGCTGGAGGTGGGATGTGGATCTTTGAGAGCATAGAAATAGTACAGTGGTTACTAGTGTGCTATTTGGAGTCAGATTTAAGTCCCAGTAGTATCTCTTACTAGCTGTGCAAACTTGGGCAAGTGACTTGACCTCTCTAAATCTTCATTTTTAGAGTGAGCTACTTCAGTGGACTCTTCTAAAAATTAAATCACAAGAATGTACGCCTTTAACATGGTCTGACATAGTAAGTGAGATATGAAATGAGTTTACCCCAGTCTACAAGGGCTTGCTTTGTTAAATGAGAAATGAAGTATAAAGATAAAATGTGAACAAAATTTTATGTTTCATAATGTATGATAAAATGTTAGCTCATGCGGTTTATCAAAAGAGAAGACTAGGGTGGTGCATGTGGTATATTAGACAGATGTTGAATCAGGGCTGGGATATGCATACTCTTTCCTCATCTTTGCCACTAGGGTACCATGACGCTTAGAGTAAGTCATCTCACTTCCATGTCCCTCCTACTGTGCTTCATTTGTTCAGTCATTGATCAAATATCTATTGAGAGATGGCAGTGTGTCCAGGCACATGTACTGGAATCTAGGTACTAGAGAAGGACTTAAGACATGGTCCCTGTTCTCAAATGGGCCATGGAACTTACAACCTACCAGGAGGAGTGGCAGACATAAGACTTAATTATAATGCAAGGTGAAAAGTGATATAATAGTGCTTGAGAGACACACACACACAGTACTTTGCTCACTACAGAAAACATTGATAAAGTCTGTCTGGAGTCAGGGAAGGCTTTATTAAAGCCATGACAATTCAATTCATCAGTGAAGATGAGAAAGGACCATGTCTTATTCATCTTTGCATTAACACAATGCCTAACACACAGTAGGTGCTCAGTAGTGGATTAGGTACTGAGTCACAAGCCTGACTTGTTCTGAAGACCCCTTTCTTCCTATGTATCATGTAATAGCTCCTCCAACTCTGTCAAACACAGTTCAAGCCATAATCTACTCTCAGCATCAGCATACCAGATGGTGAAAAGCAGAGGCTCCGAAGTTAGTCTTCTTGGTTTCAATTCCTCTCTCTACCACTTACTGGATCTTTGGCTTTGGACAGGTTACTTAACTTCTCCTTGCCTCAGTTTCCACATCTATAAAAGGAAAATAATAATGGTACCTAGCATTAGTAAATGGAAAAAATTAACTGCAAAGAACTTAGGATGGGGACTAAGTTTTAAGGATAGTAATCACTTACAAGCTAGTAGCAATTTTTATTTTCATTTGCCCTAAGTTCATTTGTCTAATGCAGCCTCACAAATCCTCATTGTTACCTGCAAAAATAGTATTTACTGTATATATTCTGATTGACAGGGGACAAAAAGGGAAGATGGCTTATTTTAGGAAGCAAGTTACTTATTCATGGCTGGTCTTGCTGTAAAGTACTGACCATAAGGTCCTGGTTAATGTCACAAGGAACTCACATGTGTTTTGCTAATTACAAATCATGCTTTTTGGCGGCCCTTTTAACTTCTAAAATGACCTCCAGATTCTGATTTTTCTTCACTCTTTATTAATAGTTAACAAATTGTTTTAATACATAGCAGGAAAGCCAAGTAAGCCCAATGCATTTAGAAAAGGGCATGCGAATTAGTTGTAAACTGTTTCAGTAAACATTAAATGGGGGGCAATTACTTAGAGTGATTGCCTAAGTTTCAGTAAAGTATTTAAAAGAAAAATAGGTGCTTAATGCTGCTTTAATTATAAGGAACTCATTGGGATAGCTTCAATTTATGGTTTACCAAACCAGCTTAATTCATAACCTCACCCAGGGCATCTTTTAAAAATATGGATTCCTAACTTGCCCCACCCCACTCAGACCTACTGAGATGGGAGACCTGATACCCTGTTCTTAATAACTCAGGTGAATCTGATGATCAGGTAACTCTTCCTGTGTTGTCTGGCTAAAAGTCTGCTTTAGAGTTTGCTTTCAACAATTGAAAAAAAAACACAAACACTTAAAGATGCTAAAGTAGAACTGGTTATCAAGGGTTCATATTGGTGTATATGGAATGAGAGTAGCTGAGAAAATGAGAGTTTGTGATGTTTGGATTGTCTTCCTAAACCATCAGCATCAGCAGCAACACCATTTATTGGGCTACGTCAGGACATGCTATAGCTCGATCTGCCACAAGTTGGCTTTTTTAGATAGGCGAAGAGTATGGATGTTGTCTGATAAGTGGGCGTGGTACATTTGTGAAGAGAGCTGCAAAAGAAATTGCTGAGTACACTTTTGAAGAAAGGTGGCCTAACCACATATTATTGGAAACAAATAGAAGCAGGCAGCTACATTCTCAAGGTGTGTCCAGCCAAGAATACAGATGCTGAGACGCAAAGAACAGTCAGGTTGAATAGGTGTCCATAGTAGGTGTCACAACTTTATAGATATAATCACCATGGTAAGAACTGCTGAATACTTCCCATCCTCCACCCCACCAACAATGGCACGGACCTAATCGGTTTTCTAAAACAACTCCTGATTTTGCCGCTTCCTGCTTGAAGCCCTCAATACTTCCCTATTGGTACTGTAGGATTAAAGTCTAAGTGCTTTATCAAAGTATATAGGGCCATTCACCATTTATCTCATATCTGTTTTTATAGTTTTATCTTTCTTCTGTTACCACATTTTCATGCTCTGTGCTCCAGCCACACTGAACTGCAAGGCTTCCAAAATAAGTTAAGGAAAAAACGTTCTGTTATAGCCCTTAGAGCATGTTGCCTAGTAGGGCTTACATAGTAGGTGCTTAATGAGTTTATTGGATAAATGACTACATCAACAATACTTAACACAAGTACTGTAATTATCTGTTTACATGTGGGTTTTTCCCTTTTGGCATGTGAGCCAACCCAGAGCTCTAGAGTGTGTGTACAGTTTAAGGCACATTGTAGATACTCATTACAAATGTCTGACTGAATCAATAGCCTGATTGGCACAGCTGATAGGTACTTTACATCCTTAGGGTCAGACCTTAGTTATCCATGCTGTTGAAGGGAGCTTGGATAAGCTAAACATATTAAATAATAATGTGTTTGGTTTTCTTGGAATTTGTGAAATTATCAAGCCAAACATGACTATCTGGATCTTGAAAGACTGGAAATTTGGCTGACTTTCTAGGTACCTCCCTTCCCCGTGGAATTTTTTGCTTTGCTCTCTAGTCTATGTCCAACAGCATCAGACCTAAGGCTCACAAATATAATAGATTTAGGCTTCAAAGTCTCTCTCTCAATAGTTCACACCTCTCCAAGGGGGGAAGACAAGTAAGTGTTGTGAACTGTATAAGACGTTGGCTTGAGTGGGGTTTCCCAGGCAGACAAAAATAGGCAAGAGGTATTGAGTAGTTATTATATTATTTTATCACTGTCAGTTTAGTCATGATGAGGAGCTAAAAGGAATGGATGACAGTTGGACATAGTCAGCTGGATGCATGTTGAGCCATGCAAAGCTGTGGTGCAGACGTTGAGTTAGACTTTCTTCAACGGAGGCCAAGAAGACTTCCTTCTCAGACAGGGATCGATGTTCCCAGGGCTGGGGCGTGAGGCGCAGTATAAACATATTTACCTGAAGCATCACTTTTACTGGGATATTTGGAAAGAAACATTTTTTAAAATAGTAAAATTAACATAGAACTATGAATTTGAAATATAAAATCCATGAAAATCTTTAAAGTTTAAGAACAAATCATGGAGATTATTTTGAGGCTCGGTGGCTGCCTCAACTATCCCCTCAGATTAAAAATATGAAGAATGTGCACATTAGCTAATGGATTGGTTTGTAACTTGGAAGATTTAATGACTGTACCATAGACATTTGTAATTAAAGCACATATTTAAAGGACAAAGCCCTGGAAAGCCTTAGTTTTTTACTTTATTCCTGTGGACTGTGAAATTCTCTCTCACCACTTCTTGGGCATAAAAGACGGTGGTACAATCGTCATCTTCAGTTGTTGCGTGGGAAACCAGTTAGGACCCAAAGCTTCTGAGAGAGAAGGGGGATGCCTTCCTGCTTTTGAGAACAGCTTAAATCAGGAACTGCTTTATTTAGAGTCAGTTGGAGGTAGCATACTGCTGGCAGCTCCAAACCATTTAAAAAACAAAAGTTATGGTTATTAATTTTTGAAGCCACAAAAGCATGAATCAACATTATAGCCATTGTCAGTATCTCAGTAGGAACTGGCTTCAACTGAACTGTGGCAGCAAAATAAACATTTGCAGATTGTTTTGACAGAATGTCTTCCACTGGGCTTCAATTTATTCGCCAGCAGCTTTACTTTTGAAACATTGTTGTTGCACTCTAAGTAGAGAAGAAAATCCTCCTGCTGAACATTTCTGGACCTCAGCAAATAACTCTATTTGCAAGCGTTTGAAATGTAGTTCTGCAAATGTTTTCAGAAAGAACTGAACGCAGTTGCTAAGAGATGCGCCTCTAAACATCTGCTTGACATATTTCACTGTTGTGCAAATTAGGGAAATGGATTCATAAAGCAAAGTGGTCAGCTGGTCACCATGGTGGTACTGGCCATTTTAAGACACAGGTCACATCTCTTTTTAAGGCTTTCTAGACAGGTCTGTAAGACGGAAAGGTACTTTTTCAGCTAATGTACTGAATTATTATAAGCACTTACTGACCCTTGATCATAAATTAAAATTGTAATAATATAATAATGTTCCTTGGCTAATTTTTATGGTATATATATATATATATATATATATATTCCCTAAGATTTTATGTGTTGATGCACTGTTAGTTGATTTTATTCTTATTTTCCAATGTACACCCATCACTGAAGATTGGGTACATGCAAAATCCTAGTTTATTCCCTAGAATGATGTCTTTTTTTATGTTTTGAAAATCGTCTTATGAATCTGAAGAGAATAATTTTCTAAAGCATTTACATCAATTTTATACAAAACTCGGCTTGTGTGTTTGTATGCATTTCATCTGCCTCTTAAACAGATCTGCAGTCCCCAAAGTTAAAACTGACAAGTTTATAGACTAAGTTGTTTGAGCTCTGGAATGAATTTAGACAGCTCTTAAAGCCATTTATAATCATAGGAAAATAAATTTAAGGAACAGAATGGATGGCTTGTTGAAAAGTAAAGGAATAATGGCTGAGTCCCAAGCTTACTGTAGGAACAGTTTAGCTCTCATTAGAGGGCATTTGGTAATATAGAGCTTGGTTATTTAAAGAGAAAAATAAACATTATTATCAAGATTTCAACATGTCTCACTTTCAAAGAGTTCAGGTCAATGGCCAGATATGTTTTTGAGATAGGAGCCTGGGCTCTTGAAGGGTGCCCTTATTCAGAAATATGGTAGAAATAGAAGCGGGGAAGCGCACTGTAATAAAAAGCATGGACTAGCCAAGTCTGTATGACTGCATTCAAAATCTAGAGCTCCTGATTACTAGATTTGTGATCTGGGTAATGTGTGTGGCCTCCTTGAGCATATTTCATTTGTGAATCTAGAGCTAATAATCCTTAGATTATAGGAGTGTTTCCAATCAAGTGTCCTAACTAATGCAAATATTACCGTTCAAACTGCTTGGCTGGAGAAAATGGAAGCAAGCTGAAGACCATCTTCAATAAGCCCCATATTAGTAGTCATCTCTTGAAAAGGCATGCATGTGGTGAATGAGGAATGAAACCTTGTGATAGTGGAAAACAGAAGTATAAATTTTGGAAGAAAATAGTTTGCTTTTATGTGATTATATCCCCAAAGAGATTATAAGCCAAGTTATTGTACTAATAGTCTTTGAGCATTTTATTTATTTATTCATTTTTCAAAAATTTATCTTTATTGTTGAAAGTATTACAGCTGTCCTTTTTTCTCCCATGGACTCCGCTAATCCTATTTCTGCCTTTCCCAGGCCTTCTTTGAGCATTTTAAATAGTAATAAGTCATGATAGAAGAGAAACTTACCCCTGAAATGAGCTTGATTTCAACATGTGAAAGAAGACATTTTTTGGGGAACTTAGTTCCAAATATACTAATTTCATAGGCAAATTAGCCAATTGTTATTCATGGCAGGACATACCATGCAAGCATTTCAGAAAAATTTTAATTGTAGTTGATGTTTCTGAAGTGAATTTTTGGGCATAGCCATCTATATAACTTTGATGAATCACTCCATAGGAGAAAATTTAGTATCAACTGATTCAATGTGCAAATAATAAAATTTTAATATTTAGGCATATTTTATATTAGTGGCCAAAAAACCATTAGAAGTTGACTTTTAGAATTTTGTTTAGGGGATTTATTTAGCTGAGATCACAAGGAACTATTAGATGTCATTTTTGGATGAATATATTGGATGAATATAATGTTATAAAAGCTGAGCATTGGTCAATTTCTCTTTGAGTATACAAGGAAGAAGCTCAAAGTTTATTTAATAACTATAATTTATTTTCATGTAAACCAGTGATGAAATTTGTAAAAATATTTGAGCTCTTGTTTTGAAGATTTAAGACTTTCTTTTAGGAACATGGTTAAGAACTGATTTACACATTTTATTTTAACACTAGAGGCACAGTGCATGAAATTTGTTTCCAGGGGCGGGGGGGGGGGGTGTCCCTCATCCTGGCCTGTGCCCTCTCGGCATGCATCAGTGACCATACTTTTCATACAGGTGAAAGGCATCTTGCTGTTATATGGGAAGCTACATTTTTTTTTGCCATGATTATAAAAAGTAGTACATAACATGATCCTTCTGAGGCAGTGGTACCATTTTCCCCATCTTATGGGTGGAAAAACTGAAGCAGAGAGAACTTAAGTAACTGGCTGTGTCACACAGTTATAAGTGTCAGAATCAGGGCTGAACACAAAATGTCCAAGCCAGAGTCCATGCATGCCATCGCTGCATCATCCTGTTTTTTCAGTGTTAGAGTAGCCTTGCCAGGTTTTAATTTTTAAATCTAAGAGACTGTTCCCAATATATAGGGCATGATCCCTAGGCCTGGCTGGCGATCAGGGCCGATCTGTGGGGCAACTGGCGGGCAGGGCCATCAGCGGGCCACCTGCTGGCCAGCCCTGCCACTCCCCTCTCCCCCCGCCCCCGTTGCTCCTGCCAGTAGCCTCCCTCTCAGTCAGTGCAACCCCATGGTGGTCAGTGCACCTCATAGCGACCAGTTCCACCATTGGGTCGATTTGCATATTAGGGTTTTATTATATAGGATGAGTTTTGTTCTGTAGTACAGAATCACACTTCCTGAAATCTCTACTCAACAAGAGTAGAAACTAAGTGGGCATATCTTAGGGTATAACAATTTTAATGTGTGTCTCTTTTGAGTACAGCTCAGAGATAACCAATGTTTAATATTCATTGAGTATCTCTTGGGTTGCTGATTGTGTATTTGTTTTTAAGACAGATATTACTTGAGAAGAAAAAGTAGGTGATTGTCAATAAAACCTGTGAGTCAAAACTTCTACTATACACACAATTTTCATATTTATTTCAGTAAGTCCCCCTTGTGCGTAACTTAGTTCTTTTACCACATATTCTTTTTATCTGTGAACCATCATGCATACTTTTTCCTTTCTGTCTTTGGAAATTCTCACCCTTATTCACATGCTTTATTCTTCACATGGGATTATTTTTAGACCTGTGTGGCTGCTCAGCCTGCTAGCTTTCATAGTCATAGCCAGTCCAGCTTTTTAATTACCCTAAACACTTAGTGCTTACTTAGGTTTCTGGAGTTGATTATGTGCCTTTACCTCGTAAGGTCACTTTGAGGGTTATTTTCGATGCCACAATTGATAAATTCATTGAAAAAGGAAGAGTAAATATCTTCATGCATTGTGCAACTTCTTTATGTAGCTGGTGTCTAAATACTACTAGTTAGTGCTCACTGCACATCTTTAACTAAATAACAGTGTAAATAAAGGATGAGAATATTGCTAAGGGTTAGTTTCCCATCAAGGAATGCCTAGTTCAGTTGTTTCAGTCTTTGCATTTGAAAATCTGTTGGTATTGCTTCTCAAAGGAAAGATGAGAACAAAACTGATAGAACCAATAGTGCATTAGTCATCATCTATATAATAAAAGCCTAAGCGACCGTTACCGCGAAATGACCAGAATGACCAGTTGCTATGATGTGCACTGACCACCAGGGGGAAGATGCTCAATGCAGGAACTGCCCCCTGGTGGTCAGTGCACTCCCACAGGGGGAGCACTGCTCAGCCAGAAGCTGGGCTCATGGCTGGCAAGCACAGCAGTGGTGGTGGGAGTCTCTCCTGCCTCTGCGGCAGCACTAAGCAGCAGCGAGCAGGCAGGCAGAAAGGAGCAGCGAGCAGGCAGGCAGAAAGGAGCGAGGGGTCCCGGATTGTGAGAAGGCGCAGGCCGGGCTGAGGGACCCCCGCCCCCAGTGCATGAATTTTGTGCACCGGGCCTCTAGTTTAATATAATAGCACTGTCTTATATTTACTAGTATGAATATACTAGAGACCTGATGCATGAAATTCGTGCCTGGTTAGGGTCCCTAGGCCTGGCCGGCAATCAGGGCTGATCTGTGGGGTGACTGGTGGGGTGATCGGGGGGCCCCTGCTGGCACCCGCCTTGTCTGGCCTGGGGCCTGTGAGCTGGGGGCAGCTCCTGTGTTGAGCGTCTGCTCCCTGGTGGTCAGTGCACATCATAGTGACCGGTCGTTCCACTGGTCGTTCCACCGGCTGTTCCACCATTTGGTTCATTTGCATATTAGACTTTTATTATATAGGATTTTTGTAAGCCAGAAGAGCAAAACTCAATTTCACCATCCATAGATGTGCCTTGTAATCTAGTTTTTCAGGCTCTGAGCATCTTCCATAGCCTTAGTAGGAGTTCCCTGCCTCATTCTTTATATTCCTCTATATCTGAATCCCACCTATACCATATAAGGAAGGTGTCACAGGGATTTGGACAGTTTTCAAGTGAATGCCTAATGTTTACCTCAGGTAAGGTTTCTAAAGCATTTTATGAACACAGTTCTAGGAAAGACAGATCTGAGCTTATGTAGGTAAAATTGTGGTAAATAGATAAATGTGTTTATAAACTAGCTTAAACTGATACATGATGGATCTAAAGAAGTAGTTATTTGAGAAGGCAAAGGAACTCTAAGTTTTATGATTGATATTTAATTAATTGGAAATTCTGCACCCAACTAAGGAACAGTCATGCATTACACATTACCACAAGCCTTAGAAGTGAATACTACTTTCTCTGTCCGTTCTTTCTGAACAGGAAGCTGTTAATAATGAATCTTGAAGTGGCACTCATTTACCTCCCCCCTGGTGAATGGAGGTTTTCTCCAGATGATTTGAAGTGTTTACATCAGCTTTTCATATCAGGGATTAGGAAATATTGGCTAGAAAGAGTATAGTGAAGCATATTGTTTTGAAACGGGTGATTTATTTACTTTTATTGGTATTGCTCTGTGAAATACATGGATTGTTCACAGCACACTTGAATGGGAAATTGAAATCCCTAGCCAGCCCACACATACTCTCTGATCCCTGGTTTCCATCAGCTTTATGTGGTTTTGCTCTATGGATAATTTAGAAGGAAGTTTATTTTTGTCACAAATGATGCTCTTCTGCTCTAAATCATGGTTCTAAAAACTTAGCTGGTCCCATTTTATTACTTACTAGAGGCCCAAAATTCGTGCATGGGTAGTATCCCTAGGCCTGGCCGGCAATCAGGGCCAAACTGGGGCGATGGGTAGGAGACCGGGGGCCCTGCTGGCATCTGCCTTGGCCAGCCTGGTGCCGCCTGCTGGTCACCTCCCTCTGCAGGGCTATTGGGGAGCCCCACTGGCACCCGCCTTGGCTGGCCTGGGGCCTGAGGGCTGGGGGCAAACCCTGCATTGAGCATCTGCCCCCTGGTGGTCAGTGTGCGTCATAGTGACCAGTTGTTCCATCGGTCATTCCGCCGTTTGGTCGATTTGCATATTAGGCTTTTATTACATAGGATTGGAAATAATTTAGCAAGTTTCTGTTGATAATTTGGGAAGGTACTTAATGAAACAAAATCAAAACTTCATTGTTTACTTGTAAATAGACTTGTAACTCAGATGCCATCTCTCAAGTAGTTGAACTGAGACTTTCCAAATGATCTTTCAGATTCTGGCCTGGTTTTTGGGTCTTGGACATGTGTTGCTGGTTGGTTTCCCTAATGCAGAGCTTTTTGGGTGGATAATACAAGGCAAATGAAGCTGTCTGCTGTCTGAGAACAGCCAGACTATAAATGTCAAGTAGGTAGTGTTGGAGGAACTGTTATATATTATTTTCTTTGCTGAGGATGTAATTTAGCGTTAGAGAGGTTGGGTGATCACTGCCACTAATTTTGGACCTCTAACTTGGGTACAAAAGAAGAAAAATTTATTGTAGAATCTTGATGATGTTTTTGTATTACGTTGAGAGTTTTATCAAAATCTTTAGAGCAATGATATATCTATGAGGAATGTGGCTTTTTTTTTTTTAAACAAAGAACCAGTCCTTGTAATGTTTTCTTGATACATCTGGTCCCTACTCTCCCCTTTTAATGGGATTAAATGGGAATTGAATCACATTTTTCAATATTGCTATCTAGAAAAAGATGGGTAGAACTTTTTGGTAATGTGGAGATGAAGTCATCAGAAGTCCTAAAGGTTCTTTTAACACTTGGTGCCTTTGTATTCTTATACATTTTGACAGAAAGTCCATAGGAAGAAGGCTATCTTTTGTATGTGGAGGCATCTAATGGCAGCATTAGCATGGTGGTTTTGACACTAATTTTGGAGCATTAAATATAGCTACTTTGTATAGAAGATCATTGCACTTGAGCAAAGGCTGGAGACTTTATTTTTGGAGTCCTGAAGATTTCCTCATGTTGATGAGAATTGGGTCTGACTTTAGAAACCTCAGGGTATAAATTGTGCTGATAATTGTTCTGAATTGAACCTGGAGAAAATGCTGATGTGTTACTCTTAAGCAGAGTGATTCATCACAGAAACCTTATCACAGACAAGTCTGGCAGAGCAAAGCGAAGTGGAGTTAGAAATGAAAGGAAAATGGAAATGGGAGTTATGACATACGTTAGGAACTTTTAGGTCTTTTAGGAAGAGGCTGCTTGGTGGCCATATTCTTTACCATCTTAATTAATGGGTGAGTTTCTGTTTGCAGAAAGCATCTTACCTTTCCATGCCACATGCAAGAAGCCCCTCACCCCTGTTCCCATGGTTCTGTGCTCATGGGGTTATTTTTAGACCCGTGTGGCTGCTCCGTCTGCTGGGTTTCATGGTCATAGCCAGTCCTGTTACATGGTGTTGTACCAGGGTAGTGACATTGCCATGATTGGCTCTGGTGACACTGTTTACAATGTGGTACCCTTTCCAGGTGGATTTTCAGACACAGGGCATCAACAATGGTATGGAGCCAAAAGGATGAGTAAGTGTAAAACGTCCATTAAAATACGTGGGAGGTAGATTAATTGGAGGGTAGAAGGGGATGCAGGTTTGTGATATGCAAATGGGGAAAGAATCAGTGAAATTCAGTTATTTTTATTTCTGTGAGCCCATTTTTTTTTTCTCCCAAAGGTTTATGACCACCAACCAAACCTGGATTAAATGAAGGAGGGAAAATGATTAGTCAACTCAGGCTACCGTAACAAAACACCATAGGCTGGGTGGCTTAAACAACAGGAAATTATTTCTTACCGTTCTGGAGGCTAGGAAGTGCAAGACCAAAGGGCCAGGTGATTTGGTTCCCTAGTGAGGGCCCACTTCTTCTTTTTTTAAAAATATATATTTTATTGATTTTTTACAGAGAGGAAAGGAGAGGGATAGAGAGTTAGAAACATCGATGAGAGAGAAACATCGATCAGCTGCCTCCTGCACACCCCCTACTGGGGATGTGCCCGCAACCAAGGTACATGCCCTTGATCGGAATCGAACCTGGGACCCTTGAGTCCGCAGGCCGACGCTCTATCCACTGAGCCAAACCGGTTAAGATGGGCCCACTTCTTGACTTGCAGATGGAAAGCCTTCTCACTGTGTCCTCACACAGTGGAGAAAAAGAGGAAACAAGCTCTGGTATCTTCACTTATAAGGGCACCAATCCCGTCATGAGGGTCCCACCCTCATGAGTTCATCTAAACCTAAATACCCATGAAGGGCCCCATCTTTAAATACTATCTCATTAGGGATTAGAGTTTTTCTGTATGAATTTGGGGGAGGGGAGAGAATTCAGTCCATAATTGTTACTCATTAGGCCATTATTGAGGTTGCTAAAACCCAAAATGACTGATTTGAATTTTATATCTCTCTGATAGAGATTCTTGAAATATTGAAATAATATTAACAATATAATTAATATAATTAAATACTTAATAAAAGAATCAACAGACCAAAAAAGACTTTGAGCCAATGTCTTCTCAATACAGCAGTCCCTGGAATTTTATAGACAAAATTTATTTGACTGCTAGTCCATAACTGGGACTGCTTTTTTGTGAATGGCTTAGTAGCATTACAAAAAACACACACATATTAACGTCACTGATAGCCTAGTTTTAATTTTTCCACCCCTTGTATCGACAGAGATTATGAAGGAGGAAGACAATTAATTGGGGGAATTGAAGGGCTACCATCTTTTGATTCTAAAGAATTCTGAGTATTTTATACATATGACCCGAGTCCTGATAACGTCTTTGTAATGTAAACATAGGTAAGATTTTTTTTCCAACATTTTGAAGATGAAAGGCTAAGACACAGATATTTCCCAAAAATGTCTCAGCAAGTTCCAGTTTTTATTACCTCTTGCTAGCTGAAATTGAACTTATTCTGCTCCTAAGTAAGATAGTTTGGTAGTGTTCTGAAATCCAGGATCTTAGTGCTGCTGACTCCTTATAGCTGAATAATAATGGCACGGTACATTAAGGATAATTGTGGTAATTGACAGCTTTTCATGTGTGGGAGTTTATTAATACATGGATGCCTAAGTATTTTTAAAATTACCTTATCTTAATGAATGCTATTTTGCTGTTTTAATTTCTTAGCTAATTTGAAACAGAAAAAGTAACCATCTAATTTACCTGTCTAGAATCTGCCAGCATGTAAATCATTAGTAATTTTCTGGATCTGTTGAGGTAGAGGTAGGTTAAAGCATGGAGAAAGGCTAGATGACTTGTACAGATCACTCTAAGAAAACTTGAGTTCCATATAAACAAATTCTTTGATACAATTACTTTGAAGATGCTGATCTCTAACCCGTTAAAATGGAATTGTATCTGCATCTATCCGGACTCTTGGTTGCAAGTGACCAAAAAAAAATCTCAGATTACTTTAAGCTAAAAAGGAATCATCACATATGGTTGAAAAGTAACTGACTTCAGGTCTGGCTGAATCTAGGTGCTTAAATGATGGCATTAAGAACCCGTGTCTATCTGGTTCTAGTTCTTCCATGTTTACTTTGTTCTCAGGCAGGCTCTTCCCTTAGGTTGCAAGATGACCATCTGCACTCAAAGATTTTGTTTTATTATCTTAGCACTTTAGCATAAAGTGAAAATCTATTTCCTGGAAGTTGCACCAAAAAGCTGACACTTCCTCTGATTGGCCTGGATTAGGTAAAGTACCCCCTCAAAAAATGAATTGCTGTGGCCAAGAGTTATGATATCCTCATTGTTCAGACCTGTATCGCAGGGGCTGAATTCAGCCTCAGTGAACTTACAAGTATAAAGATGGTTCTCCAAAAGAAAATTGGAGGCTGTTGTCAGAAAATGAGTTTAGGTTGCTGAGTGGTCGGGAGTAACAGATCATTACTACAATGCGTTTATGTTTAAAGATTTATATGTATGTGAAACTTAGTTATTTCTCATTTCTTATAGTTATGAATATGAAAATGAAGTTTGAGGATTTTATATGTATATTTAAGTGTATTTCTAGAATACTACAGTGGTCTAATAATTAGATAAATTGTGGAAGTTTTAACAACCATGATGTCAAACTATAAACTATATCTCAGAATGAAGACGGGAAATGAATACTTAAAATTATGACTATGTGAATCAGTTGGTGGTAGCGTATTAATAACGTAAAGAGATAAAGTTATTTCTTTTTATACTTTGGTTTGAGAGCTCAGAGTTTACCAGATGGTGGACTTTGTCAGGAGAAAATACAAAATCCAGAAATCCTCATTTAACCCACAGGAGGAAATTTGCATATAAACTTGCCATGCTCAGTATGAATTGTTCATTATGATCATTATTTCTATTAAAAACAATTTTTCTTGGTAGCCTGCAGGGTGGCCACAGTGGGATGCTTCCAAGACCAAAAATAAAAGGGCACAGTCACAAGGTGCCTTTGGGTGGTTAATGAACCAAATGCTCCGTTATTACGTGAGGACTATTTCATATGCCATTGTGATTTCTGTCTCTTCTGAGATCCAGTACATTTATGTCTGTGCTGTTCATGTGGCAATCTGACTCTTTTTTGTCTTTGTTTTTAAATGAGATTATCCATTAGAGTGTGATGGCTAAGAAATGGGCTTGGAAATAATATGGGTAGGTTTGAGATCAGATCACTTACTTTTGTGATCCCTTAACCTTTTAACACTCAGTTTCCCCATCTGTAATATAAGAATAATATAAGAGGAGAATAATAGTAGATATTTTATAGGCTTAACAATACCTGATACAGTGTAACCATTCAAAAACTTTAGTGATTGCACATTACATGTTTATTCATGGCATTTTTCCTATTGTTATTTGTTATCTTACCATCTAGGAGTTCCTTGAGGACAAAGAACTTAAAAATAGTTTGCGTTCTTTCAACAAATACTGTAGTGTATTGCATCCCCTAAAAACTAGTAAGTATTAAGTTACAAAATGAAAGTATAGAACTATAGATATTTCAATTATTGCTAGGCCTCAGGGTTTCCATTTTGTCACACCATCTCGTTTTCCTACTGCATTTACAAAGAGGCAGAGGAAAGAAGCAGAGAAATATTTCTTATGATAAACTGGGGCAGAATGTATATTATTCATTTTTTAACTGATTGTCTTACTCGTTCTGTTATCCATTCTTTTTTGTGTAACTTCACTGTGCATTACGTAGGCACCAAGAATAGTTGAAGTAAGGGATGAAACAGATGGTTGGCTTAGTCAAGGTGCAAAGACAAAGTACAGCAATGAATACCACATAAAGCAGTAGATATTAAATGTCTTCATAGAACTGCAGATTACACATTGTGGTCCCTCGGGTAGGTGATTGCATCAAGATGAAGAAAATAGCTTGCCTGAAGTTGTTTATTCTTTTATTTGTAGCTTCCTCAGCATAGAATGGTGACTGTATTTTGGTCTTGGTAAAGCTAAGATGGATTAAGGGGAAGGGTAGAATAAGGGCAGTTTTTAAAACAGATATTTTTCATTTCAGAGCTCTGTATGCTTCCTTTGGCAAATGGTTATGTTTTTATGTATTTGGAAATGTCCGAGGTTTATTAAGCCATATCTAATTCATTACTATTCAAAGTGACTATTAGGTGCATGGTACTAGGCCTGTCTTTGAGAGGAAAGTGCATAAAACACAGACCCTGTCTTCCAGGACCTTGGGGATCTAGTTGGAAAGTCATACCTACAAAAGTTAGGTAATCATGAGCAGGTTGCATATATATGTATGTGTTGGTGCTGAGTAAGTAATTTAAACACAAAGTATTATTATGGTTTAACTGAAGGAGAACTCACCTTTCTATGAATGGTTAATGTAAGTTCTTGGAAAAGATAGAATGTTCTACTGGAGCTTAGCAATTGAGTCAGAGTTAGAGGGAAGAATAATGTAGACAGGAAAAATGAAAATGATCTGAAAATGAGCAGGTGTAGTCTGTCACAAGACACTTCAGGATGTGGGAGACAAGGTTGGGCACACAAATTGGGGCCAGAGTGACATGAAAGGCAAACTGAGAATAGACAGTCTTCTAGCTGGCATGGTGGAGAGGATTCGGCTCATACAGCCTCTCTGACCGAGGGACAGTGGCTGCTCTGAGGCCAATCAAGTTCAGGCTCAACAGGAATGAGCGTGATGACGCGTGAGTGATGTCTTCTGTAGGTGCTGGTGGTGGGAGTGGAGTGCACAGCATTCCTGCCACATATCTGCCTTTCTTCTTGTCAGCAACAGGAATTTTGGAGCCCTAGGTTTCCCCAAACTTTTCAGACCATCACATTTTTATCCTGCAGGTGGACACTGGTCAGGGATAATCACATTGATCTAGGACCCTCCAGGAAATTCTACAGCTACTAAACAAGCAAATCTCCCCAAAGCAAAACATTTTAACAAGAGAACAGAATAAAAAAAAAAGAAAAGAAAAAAATCAAGGCAGAGGCTTTATCCACAGGGCTTCTGTTCCGACAAATGCGTTAGGATTAATTTGAAGTTTCTCTCTCTTCCCTCATTTCCCCCCTCCCTGTCACCCTCTCTCATTTTTCTCCCGGTTTTCTTTCATGATTAAACTAGGTTAGTTATTACTTAGAGTCAGAATCTTTTCATCTGTAATGCAAGTTGATTTTCTGATGTCCCCCTCGCCCTCAGTTATTGAAGTGGAACTGTAAGGATTTCATTATTTTCCCCTATTCTTTTATTGGCTGCTTCCCAGAATGTAGGTTATCTTTGTGTTCTCATTACTGAAGCTACTTAATTTGCTGAAGTAAGTAACACATGCAGAACTGGGCTTTTTTCTTCCCTACCTTACATACTTTCCACATGTATGGGCTCTTAAGGCCAGTATCTGTGAGAGCTTTCTTTCTTAGAAGCTAGGCAGATTGTACTAGTAAGGACCAGCAATTTTTTAAAAGAATTAAAGCCTTGAATTTAACTACTGTGTAATGATGATAATCATCCCACTTTTCAGATAGGGAACTTGAAACTCAGAGAGGTTAATTAATTCATTTAAGTCACACAACAAATAAGTAACAGAATTTGGATTCAAACTCTGGCAATTTGGCTCCAGAGTCTATACTTTTAATCTCAATGAAATGCTGTGTCTTGTGTTTAGCCCATTTAACCATTTGACCAAAAGTTATGGGGCCCTATCCTGTTTGGCTCAATGGATAGAGCGTCGGCCTGCGGACGGAAGGGTCCTGGGTTCGATGCAGGTCAAGGGCACATGCCTGGGTTGCCGGCTTAATGCCCAGTAGGGGGCGTGCAGAAGGCAGCCAATCTGTGAGTCTCATCATTGATGTTTCAATCTCTCTCTCCCTTCCTCTCTCTGAAATCAATAAAATTATATTAAAAAAAGTTACGGGAAAAAATGAATTCTTGATGCACTTCATTAGAGGGACTCTTGCTCTGCATATCTTTATGTTAAGAATGATGCTAGGGCCCTGGCTGGGGTAGCTCAGTGATTGGACTGAGCTACCCCAGCCAGGCACCAGTGAGTTTCTGGTTCATTCCCAGGCCCCTTTTGAGGCATGTGCAGGAAGCAACCAAATGATGTTTCTCTCTCACATCAATGTTTCTCTTCAAAACCGCCCCCCTCCCCGCCCCCAATCCTCCCTTCTCTCTAAAAATCAATGGAAAAAATACCCTTGGGTGAGGATTAACAACAACAAAAAAGATGTTAGAAATTTTGGGAAGGGTATTTTGCTGGCCACAGAGGATGCCCCTCCCATAGGTGGATATTTACAATACAATTGTTGATTCCTTTTAATTCCTAGGAAGCTCAGGAGAGCAACTAGGGAAAGGAATTTACAAGAATAGCAAGCTACTTTAGGACACATGATTTTGGAATTTTATTCCAAAGGGATTGTTATATTGGTTGCTTAAAGGCTGTATTTAATAAATAAGACAACTTAAGAAAGGTGCTTAGCCACATGCAAATGAATGAAACTGGATTAGTTTGTCCCAGTGTACAAAAACCAATTCAAAATGTATCAAAGGCCTAAATATAAGACCCAAAACAGCAAGTAACATAGAATAAAATATAGGTACCAAACTTATGGACCTTGGTTGTAGAGAAAATTTTATGAACTTGACCCCAAAGGCAAGGGAAGTAAAGGCAAAAATAAATGAATGGGACTATATTAACGAAGAGCTTCTGCACAGCAACAGAAACTGACAACAAAACAAAGAGGCAGCCAACCAGATGGGAGATGATGTTTGCAAACAGTAGCTCCAACAAAGGTTTAATTTCCAAAATATATAAAGAACTCATAAAACTCAACACCAAACAAACCACCCAATCAAAAAGTGGGCAGAAGATCTGAAAATACACCTCTCCCAAGAAGATACATGAACAGCCAATAGATATATGAAAAGACGTTCAACCTCACTGGCAGTTAGGGAAATGAAAATCAAAACTACAGTCAGATTACCCACTGACACCTGTTAGAGTGGCCATTATCAACAAGACAAGAAACAACAAGTGTTGAAGACGTTGTGGGAAAAAGGGAACCCTCATTCACTGCTGATGGGAAAGTAGACTGGTACAACCACTATGGAAAGCAGTCTGGCGATTCCTCAAAAAATTATGAATAGAGCTACCATATGACCCAGCAATCCCTCTTCTGGGTATGTACCCGAAAAACTTGAAGTCATTTACTTGCAACGATATATGACAACTCGAAGTCATTTACTTGAAAAGATATGTGCACCCCTATGTTCATTGCAGCATTATTCATGGTGGAAACAACCAAGTGGTACATATATACAGTGGGATACTACTCAGCATAAGAAAGGATGAAATAGCGCCATTTGTAACAACATGGATGGGTCTTGAGAACATTATTCTAGGTCAGTGGTCGGCAAACTGCGGCTCTAGAACCACATGCGGCTCGCGAGCCACGATTTGCCACTCTGTTGACTAATGAGTTTGCCGACCACTGGGATAGGGGCTTAATCACAAGGAACAACAGCAGCCTGTAATTATTGGAATCAAGAGTCTAGGTCAGTGGTCGGCAAACTCATTAGTCAACAGAGTGGCAAACCGCGGCTCACGAGCCGCAGTTTGCCGACCACTGTGCTAGGTGAAACAAGTCAGACAGAAAAAGCTAACAACTATATGATTTTACTCATATGTGGGATATAAAATTGAAGCTCATGAACATAAGCAGCAGTGTGGTGGTTACCAGAGGGAAGAGAGTCAGGGGAGAAGAGGGTCCTAATATATGGTGACAAGAGATGATTTGACTTTGGGTGGTGGGCATGATGCAATATACAGATCTTGTAACATAGAAACCCACATCTGAAACCTATATGTTCATGTTGGCCAATGTTACCCCAATAAATTTAATTAATAAAATTTAAAATAAAAAAAAGGGAAAGCTGCTTAGATACAGTGCCTAGTGAGGAAGACCAGAGGTATTGTTGCATCCTTCTTCCAGTCCATTTTGCAGAAGTCACAGGTGAATTGCTGTCTGATAAGCAGTGAGTTGTGTTTTCCTAGCTGAGAACACCGGACTACAGAGTAATGCTCTGTGGGTTAGAGCAGAGCAGAGGTGTGTGCTGTCTGTGCAGGAGCTTCTGTTATTTAAGCAGGAGAAACATTGACTCTTCCGTTGGAGGTTGGGACAAATCCACATCACCTCTTTCAGAAATCCAGAAATCGACAAAAGTTGATTCTCTAAACATAGTGCCCCTTCTAAAAGCTGGTTCTCACTCAGGGATCTTTGATGTTGAATGTTGATGAAAATCAATCAAATTTGTCAGTCAGCTGTAGAACCACTGGGATCAATAACTACATTTTTAGTAATGTGAACACTATACTCCTCAGAAGTATTACCCAGATTCCAAATTCTGCCTATCATTTTAAACTCTCCCCTTATTTTTTTATGCTATCCCTGATCCTCTAAAAAATAATCACACATTCTTTTTGTTGACTGGAAAGGCAATTGCAAATGTTTTTGCACAAAGTTCTGAAGCTTTAGATATTTTTCTACCAGAGATGTTAAGAAATTTTAAAGCCCTTTTTTTCTAATAACAAAAGTAAAACATATTATAACCTGTGCTAATATGTGCAATTACCTTATTTTTAAAATTGATTTTTACAGAGAGAGGAAGGGAGAGAGAGAGAGAGAAACAGTGATCCCATATGCTACCCTACCAGGGATCGAAGCCCCAACCTAGGTATGTGCCCTGACCAGGAACTGGTGTATAGGACGATGTTCTAACCAAACTGAGACACCCAGCCATGGCTCAATTACCTTATTTTAATGTTTTGCAAACACACTTCATAAATATTTTTTGCTTGTTGTTTAATTTAATTAATTGATGGATTAATTAATGTTTGCTTCCCCTCCTACCATGTAACTTTGATAACAACAGGAATCTTTTTGTCAAGTTCTTCACTTACCCTTTAGAGCCTGAAGCAAAGCCTATTAGAACATAGGTAACACTCAGTAAATACTGCTGAATGAATAAATGAATGAACTGTGCACACTTCAGAATTAATAGAAAAATAAAAGGAAGAAAATAAACATTTGAAAGATGTGTATACAGGCAATCCTTGCTTTTGCAGGACTGTAAAACTGACTATGCATGCTGAAGGTATGTAAAACAATCCTAATAATCAATGAGAAAAGTTACTATTATTGTTCTTTGACTTTTAAAAAATTTGCCAAATCATTAAGCTCCATCTTGCTTTTGGCTGTAAAGGCACAGGGGAATAAAAAAAGTAGTAAAACTAATATTTATTTAGTACATGCTAATTTTTAGAAACATTAGGATGAAAGGGGGTGATTCCTTTGTAAAATCTCATCAGAAGTAGTTTGAATAGTGCTTGCTTTCTTGCTATTGTACAACTAATGAAATGGAATGAGCATCTTTTCTATGCCCAAATTGTCATACTCCTCCCTAATTTGAATCAGCTTCCAATATTTTATCCTCTGTGCTTACCATGTCAAGAAATGTCTGAGAGTTGCTTTAATGTGAAGTGGTTTTTGGTTTGTTTTTTTGCCAGCACCACTTCCTTTGGGACATTGTTATCATTTTGTTACAACCACTTTCCTATTTATGTTGACCAGTATGCCTTCACTGAGTTCCCCCACTAGATAACTACTCTCTCAAATGGTCACTGGCAGCATTGTTTGTCTACATGCCCATGCCCAGTGAGGTCTTCTATGCCTCCATTTACATTTGACTACAGATTTCACTTCCGGTGTCATCAGGTTTTGTTTCTGTGCAGTTCTTTCATCTTTGTTGGCCAACTCTCTTTTGAGTATCCATGTTGTATGAATTTATCACTGGGAGATAAGAAGGCAACACAACCACACAGTTTGCTGTCTGTACATGAACTGGATAACAAATGTGTAGTAACCAATCACTGACAGACTTTGAAAGATGCACTATGACTGGTCACTGATCAAGATGCACATATGTTATTTACATAGTCATTAATTGTGGACTAGAGAATGAAGTTTGTACTTTAGTCAATTGCTCACAGTTTGTATACCAGGCTAACGAAAATTTGTACTGTGTTGTTAGGGGACTAGTATTATTTAACTAAACTGTGGTAACTGAAATTTCACACATATTGGAACCTTGCAAAGTGAGGACTCCCACAATTCCGGGCTATTTTATGTACATATATGTATTTTTTTCTTTACTAAAGTGGAATCACACTTTATTAAAGTGGAATCACATTATGAATTGACAATTTTATTTGTTTATTTAATATTAATGTATATACATAAAAAAACAATAATCTTAACTTCAGGTTTTATGACTATATAGTATTTTATTTTATTTTAAAATATATTTTTATTGATTTCAGAGAGGAAAGGAGAGGGAGAGAGAGATATAAACATCATTGATGAGAGAGAATCATTGATTGGCTGCCTCCTGCACGCTCCCTATTGGGGATCGAGCCTGCAATCTGGGCATGTGCCCTGACCAGGAATTGAACCATGACCTTCTGGTTCATAGTTCAACACTCAACCACTGAGCCTCACTGGCTGGGCAACTACATGGTATTTTATTGAATAGTTGTATTATAGTTTATTTAATCAATCCTCCTTTTTTGGACATTTTGGCTTTTTCTATTTTTCTTAATTATAAAACTGCGGTGATCACCTCTGTAGCTAAGTCTTTGAGATAACAACTGCTATTTATTTGAAATGAATGACTTTCTAATGATAGAATTGCTGACTCACTAGACTCATATACTTAAAAAAATTTTTTTTATTGATTTCAGAGAGAAAGGGAGAGGTGGAGAGAGATAGAAACATCAATGATGAGAGAGAATCATTGATCAGCCACCTCCTGCATGCTCCCTACTAGGGATTGAGCCTGAAACCCAGGCATGTGCCCTGATCAGGAATGGAACCATGACCTCCCCGTTCACAGGTCAATGCTCAACTGCTGAGCCATACCAGCCAGGTTCGACACATATACTTTTAAGACATTTCCATATCATTCCAAATTTCCATATCATTCCAAATTTCCCTTCAGATAGTGATGTTCCCTGTTAGGCTCCTAACAGGGAACATCACTATCTGAAGGGAAATGCCCAGATTGCAGGCTCGATCCCCAGTAGGGAGCGTGCAGGAGGCAGCTAATCAATGATTCATAAATTCATACAACATGGATACTCAAAAGAGAGTTGGCCAACAAAGATGAAAGAACTGCACAGAAACAAAACGTGATGACACTGGAAGTGAAATCTGTAGTCAAATGTAAATGGAGGCATAGAAGACCTCACTGGGCATGGGCATGTAGACAAACAATGCTGCCAGTGACCATTTGAGAGAGTAGTTATCTAGTGGAGGAACTCAGTGAAGGCATACTGTTGAACTATGAACCAGAAGGTCATGGTTCAAAATTTTTTAAGTATATGAGTCTAGTGGCATAAATTTTCTAAATCATTGCTGATATTAGACATTATCATTCCTTTTCATTTTTGCCATTTTAATAGGTAAGACATATTTTAATAATTAGTTTTGAATACTAGTTAGGTTGAATATTTTTATGGGTTTATTTGAGTAAATACATCTTGAGATACGAAATTTTATCCTTGTCCTCTTTATAATAGTTTTCAGATGATATGGATTTTTTTAGGTTAGTTGAGTACGTACATTTTTACACACACACACACACATGCACACAAAACATACACACACATATATATTGGTGTACCTGAACTACATTCATATGTACATACCATTCTTAGTTTTATCTTGGGATTATACTGGTATAGAGTATCTGTGGGCCTTAGGTTTGTAACAAAGCCTTCAGTTTCCAAATGCTACCCTTCAAAAAAAAGAAGGGGAACATAACCCATGACCTGGAGGAGATGCTAGTTAATTTTTTATTATGTTATTTTCAGGAGATGGGGTCAAAAGGAGCTAGTAGGGCATTCAATTCAAGTGTGTTGGAAATCCCCGCGCCCCCCCCCCGCCCCCCCCCCCCCCCCCCCGGTGTACAATATTTTACTTGGGCTTGTTTTTCCAAGTGCACTGAAGTGTGACTAAATATTTTTGGTGCACCATTATGTAAAGAAGAGGCCCATCTTGTTAAATATTTTTTCATCAACTTTGTAGTTAGCCTGTAAGGGCATGGGCGTTAGGCATTGGACAAAGGGAAGGTAGGTGGGAGGCGGGCACCTGGGCGAAACTGAGGATAGGAGTGCTCTGTTGTCTCCTCCCACTGTTGTAGAAAAGTGATTGGATCAAGCTGGCTTCTGTCTAATCATTTTGGATGGCTCATAAATGGGGAAGGAGAGAAAGTCATGAGGTCGGACCTCAGCTCATCTGAGGGCTAAAGGTTCTTTGTCACACACCACACAGAACTGGAGCGCTGTCCTTGCAGAGAGCTGAGATACAGTTTAGAACCAAAGGAAGAGAGAAGGGCTTTGATTTCTTTTTGTCTTGAGGTTGGGGATAAGCAAGGAAGATGTCTACTGAAGATGTGGAAGGGAAGCCCAGCAGCTTTGGGGACGGAGGAAGAGCTCGGAGCTACACGTTCCTCAGGGTGGTGCAGCCAGTGTTTAACCGCAGTATTTTCACTTCTGCAGTCTCTCCTGCCGCAGAGCGAATCCGATTCATCTTGGGCGAGGAGGATGACAGCCCAGCACCCCCTCAGCTCTTCACCGAACTGGATGAGCTGCTGTCCGTGGATGGGCAGGAGATGGAATGGAAGGAGACAGCGAGGTGAGGCATGGTGTATGTGTGCAGTACTGACCTGGGGGAACAAGGATGGGCAAGAGAGTTGAGTGTGAATGAGCACCTTTCTCTAACCTTAGCACTTTGAATAACTGATGAGCATGATGTTGGCTGGGTTAGGGAATTAAACAATTTTTCTCTTCTCTTTCACATTGACATGATGCTGGACACCCTTTATTGTACTGCTAGAGCATCGTTTCACTGATCCGTGTTGCTATAATTTTAACCCTGATGAGGAATTAATAGTAAATCTCCACCCATATGCTACTTATTAGTGAAATATTTTAAAATAAACTCAAGTACCCAAACATGATAGTGTAGAGATATGTGCCTTCAGCCTCCACATGTCAAAATATCTTGTGAGATAATGTTTGATTTATTATCCATTCCCTGTTAGGAGGGAGGTTGCAAAGGCAGTAACTGGTACCAACAAACTTGCTATTATTCCAAGTAAAAACCTGTCATCTTTTTAAATATCCAGTGAAAGTAAGTAGAAGATTCACCTGAACTTAGAGTTTAGAGACCTGAGTTCTAGTTCAAACTCTGTAGCCTGTTAGCTCAAAACAGTTTCTCAGAACTTTGATTTCATTACCAATGGAGTGGATAATAATGCCTACTTCATATAACATGTATGCTATATAAGATATGTAACATATGTAAATATAATATACAATATATGTCTGATTATTTTATATATACACACGTGTACGTATATAATGAAATTCTTCGTAAATTGTTAAGCACTGTATAAATATCCAAGTTTTTATTAATTTCATGAGAGCAGAGCTTTTCCTTCTTTCTATATATAGGTTTAGTTATATATTCCACACTAAATCTTTGATGACATATAACATTTACATAAGATAAAGACTGATATAATGCAGTTGTTGGTCTCTCATTGCCATCATTTCATGGAGAGTCAGTATATTTCACTTTCTTAAACAGAATTATGTTAAGGTATGCCTTTCATAGTCTGTAATTTAACTAAAACCAATTAAATTGAACCAGTGTTTTTTGAATGCCTGGGATAGGTCAGGTACTATTTTAGTATTGGGAATACAGAAGTAAATATTTTTATTACTTGCTCTTTTAGGATCTCTTTTCATGTGTCTCTTCTTCCCATTCTCAGTACCAATAACCTGGATATAGTATAAAGTCCTTCATAAATGTACTTTTAGTTCATAAAACATCCTGCAAAAGAAGGCTTTTGAAGCAGAACCTTTTATTAGTATCTCCATTTCATTCTTTCTTTCCCTTCTTCCTAACAGAAAAAGAATGAGAGTTGTACTGTTGCAATCTGAATTAAGTGTTGGGGGGATGTTGGTTTAGCCTTGGCTCTGTATTAACCAGCTGTTTAACTTTGGGTGAGTCATGTAGTCATGTCGTCTTCCTGAGTGTGCATTTTCTATTCTATCAAATGAGGGTCCTATTGGGTTACATCCTCATACTTTAGAGCTCTAAAATTCCATCCCTGCTGTATACTGGTGTAGTCAGCTGTGATTAGAAGACATATTTGACTCTTATTTTTATCTTAAAGTTCTGTGAGAATACTTTATATAGATTAGAATTCAGGTATAGCATCCTGTTTTTCTTTCAGTCAAGTGAAGACTACACTTTATTTTCTATGACCCCTGGTCCCAGAAATGTGGAGAGATCACAGTTCACTTATAGGTAATAAAATGTTGAGAGAGGTGGACATCGTATTTTCCTTTAAGATTGTTAAAGATTAAGATGGTCTTAAATACTGTATTATCCATAAAGACTTTATTTCCTTGGAAGCATATGTGTCATTTTGATGATGCCCTTGGTTCCTGGGAGATTGGACTTCTGGAGAAGTGTGTTGGGAATATGCCAGGTATCAGAGGGAAGCTGTCCAGGAAGAAACATACTTACACATAGTCAACACCTACGACTCCTCCTATATAGGACTTGCCACAGTTACTAGTAACAATTAATCAACCATATATGTGATATTATTGTTTTGGTTTTATCTCCCTCCTTACACTAATTCATATGAAGGCAGGGATCACCATGTCTGTCTTTTACTACTGCATTCCCAGTTCCTTGCTATACCTGGTACATAATAGGTCAGTAATATTTGTTGAGTGTGATTAGTTGAGAACTGATTGCTTTATAAACAAGTGTTCTACATATACCTTCTTGGAGTTCTGTGGTAATCCATCCCTGATGGATAGATAGCTGAATGATAAACCCAGCACATCATTGAGAAAGCCCAGAAGAGGAAAAAAGCCCTGTGTTTGATGTTTCAAACTAATTCATCCGTATACTGATGCCATCTGCTTTTAGTTCTCTAGCCATACTTCTTGCCTTATTTGACTGAAAACAAATGATGGCCCAGCCGGTGTGGGTCAGTGGTTGAATGTCAATCTATGAACCAGGATGTCACGGTCCTATTCCTGGTCAGGGCCCATGCATGGGTGGTGGGCTTGATCCCCACTGTGGGGTGTGCGGAGGCAGCAGATCAATGATTCTCTCTCACTATTGATGTTTTTATCTCTCTCTTCCTCTCCCTTTCTCTCTGAAATAACTAAAAATATATTTAAAGAACACACAAATGGTTGGATAGCTAGTGAGCATCTCAAAATAGCATGTCTAGAATGAAGCTTCTGATTCATTTACTTCAGATAAGCTCCTCCTACAGAGTTCCTCACTACAATGAAAACTCCATTTTTGTAGCTGCTCAAGCCAGAAACACAGTAGTCTTCCTTGACTCCTGTCTTTCTCTACACCCCTTACTTAATCCTTTGGCAAATCTTATCTATTTATCCTCCAAGATACTCAGAATCTCACCATGTCTTATATTCAGTACTGCCATAACCTGGTCCAAGCCACCATTATCTCGCACCTAGATTACTGCAAATCCTTCTTAACTAGTCCACCTCGCTGCACTTGCCTTGCCCTTACCTCCCTCATGAATTGTCCACGATGATCTCTCTGACCTCATCTGCTTCTTCTGTTCTTGTTCTCTCTGCTTGCATCTCAATGGCCAGTCATGCTCCTGTGTCAGGGATTTTGCATTTGCTGTTCCCTCTGTCTGGCTCATTTTCTCACCTCCTTCAGGTCTTTATTCAAATATGACCTTCTAAGTGACTGCCCTTTCTATAGCGGAAGCATTCCCCCAACTCTCTATCCCCCATGCTCCATAATTTGTATCTTTAGCATTTACCAGCATTTAGCATTTTACATACATTGTTATTTTCTCTTATGAATAAAATTAAAGCCCTCTGAAGGCAGGAATTTTTGGTTGTTTTGTTCACCACTATGCTTCCAGTGCCTACAACTACCTGGCACACAGTCTACAATCAAGACATCTGTGCTAAGAGAATGAGTGGAGAAATAGGACCTTGATTCTTAGTTTACTGCTCCACCTAAACCCTGTTGGGAAGTTTTGAGGTGATTGTGCCTCCAGAAATTATTCAGGTTTTTAGTAATTTTTACTTCCTGGATGTTTGCAATAATTTGACTGCCATTTATGAGGTCCGGTTTCCAGACATGATCGGGTTCTTTTTCCATGAAAAGCTCTCAAATCTACCAGACCAATAAAAGTGTTGTGCTTAGAGGGAATTCACTTTATTTTTGAAAGTGCAGCATGGATATTTTTGTGGCTAACTTATAAAATTGAGAAACCCCAATTGACAGATTATTGTATTCCATAGAGAACTAAGCTACCAGACTTCTTCAGCTTAATATATGTTCTACTGTTCACATCCTCTACCCATTTTAATACTCTTCCTTTTAATGTTCTATACTTTTCATTTGACTAATGATTTGATATCACCAAGAATATCCTACATTGAGTGTCAGAGTTACTGTAGTTTCAGTCCTGTTTCAGGAAGTTCAAGTTAGCTCCGTGTCTCAAAAAGTAAGGAGGAGGATTTCAGTAGTAGGAAAAATATCCCCATTTAAGTTGTGGAATTCACAGTAGTCATGTAAAACTATGAACAAGGGAAGCTTTTATTTATATGAAATTTGAAGGATAGCCAGTACTACCACCTTCATTTTTCACATCTTTCCCCTGCTCTTCCTTTTCCTAAAAGTTAGAACTTTAAATTTTTACTGGCTCTTCCAACAGAGTTCAAGTTAAAGACTGTGCAAAGGGTGGAATGATCAGACCTAAGAAGACTATATGATCAGTGGAATGCAGAGAGCACTGTGTGTTTTTTCTTTCAATACAAGGCTTTTATTGTATCTTTATAATATCGCAAACATCTTTATAATATCGCAAACAAGTGTGACACATCATTCGGCATCTTGGTGTTTCTATAGTTGGACAACTTAGATCTTATTCATCAGCCTGCTGAACTGGTCCTTTTTCGGAAACAGATACCATCCAAAAATTTTTTGATAACCTTGTTTTTAACTGTTGTGGCTCGCTGAATCAAAACAGCTGAATTTGATACAAGTTCAATGTCATTTCCTTCAAGAATCAACTCATCTTTCTGGGCTTGAGATACTGAATAAGCAATGCCTGACCTCATCTGAACTCTGTGAATGTATTTTTCACCCAAGAAATTTCTAATTTCAACAAGAGAACCATCCTCCTTTTTTTTTTTTAAATATATTTTATTGATATTTTATAGAGAGGAAGGGAGAGGGATAGAGAGCTAGAAACATCGATGAGAGAGAAACATCGATCAGCTGCCTCCTGTACACCTCCCACTGGGGATGTGCCCGCAACCAATGTACATGCCCTTGACCGGAATCGAACCCGGGACCCTTCAGTCCGCAGGCCGACGCTCTATCCACTAAGCCAAACCGGTTTCGGCAGAACCATCCTCCTTAATAACAATGTTGATGGGGAAGTGAGCGTACACAGACCTCATATTGTAATGGAAGCTCAGTGTAACACCCTTGATCATGTTCTGTACATGACTGTGGATAGTGCAAACTGTGGCCAGTTCCTTTCTATTTCCCCACCATTTGTCAACCCAGAGCCTCTTCTTTTTCTTTCCAAGGAGACTGAGCTCTACATTGATGTAGTTGAAGTCCCTCCACAGGGTGCCTCTGGGGCCCTTCACAATAACTGTGCATCCTTTCAGAGTGATGTCCACATTTTCTGGGATGTCCACAGTCTGATTGCTGAGAATGGTCTTCATCCTCACAGTAGATGTGTCACAAAGCGAGAGCACTGTGTTTTAAAGAGTACTCCTAAGTGTTAGGTCATTAGAATACTGACATTTAGTAATGTAGCAGTAATTATAATGGAATATTTGATATTAGGGAAGAAGCCCATGTTTCTCATTAAGAATTTCTAGGAGCTAGGTATTAGCTAGTGGACTCATGAAGCAAACTGGTAAAGAATAAGTCATGGTCCAGCTTTGGTGATGGCCCCATCACCAAACTCTGTTTCTTTGAATCAGTAATATCTCTGCAGAAATCGTTATTGGCTTTCACTTTTATTTCAGTGACTGTTCAAATGGGCAATGTTGTAAGTGGTGAATGTCACAAGAAACTGTGTTAAAGTTCACTCCCCCAGTGTCTCAGTGGGTAAGAAGGAAAGGCATCAAAAGTTTCAGCAAATGAACAAGCCAACGAAGGGAAAGGTTATTGGGTTTCCCTTCTGCTAGGAGAACACACAGGAGCACCCGCTTGTTCCAGTTTGCCCTGCAGACTGACTGATATACCTCTGGAGAATCTGATGTTAGGGCCTGGCCATCAAACGGAGCCGCGTGCACTGATCCTGGGGCTGTGGAGAGAAACCGCTCCCTTCCCAATTGACATTAACTTCTCTTTGGAAAATTCCGTTTGAGACCAAGTTCATTGTTTCTGTAAGAAAAAGGCTGAAGGAAAGGGAATTTAATCACTTTATAATTCAATGTAGTTACAACATACAGATAATTTTATATAAATATGCAGAAGTGTAACTTCATATACTTTTTATACGTACACATAACTTTTATAACAACATGCATAGGACTTTTGCAATAACTTTCACAGTTGCTCTAGAAATTTAAGCATTCTCCTTAAAAATATCATTTATCCCAGATACACACTAGCACTGGTTTTTTTTTTTTATGTGATGAGGCAATTACTAGTTAGCAAGAAATTTTATTATCATTTTAATAGTTTTATGAAGTTGAACTATAATCTAGGGCAAAGGTCATGTCAATTTTCCACAGTAAAACTGGCATATTTTTAAGTTAGAGGTCTTGTCTTTTCTTAATTATATTCAATCATATGATTGGAAAATTGCAAAATTCAGTGAGTCCCAGTGAGTTTTCTATTTCTTCACCAAATGAGTTGAGTCCTGTTGTTTGGCAGTCACTCAGAGTGTGTTAAACTGCAGTGTGCTTTATCATTGTTCTTCTAAGACCTTGGAATAAATAAACTTCACCTAATAAACTCCTCGTCCAAGGTTACAACAGTTTTGTAATGCAAGCATTTAAAAAGCCAACTTCTTAAATTAATTTTCCTATAACATGTCAAGTACTAGGCAGAAGAAAAAGTGAGAAACTTATTGCAGACACATGGTTATTCATAGCTATTATGGAGGGTAGATAGGCTTTTAGTACATTTAACAGGAAGAACATCTATTTTTTACCATTGTAATTACATGGTTCTGAAGCACCTTTACAAATCCATTGGCTGAACTTTGGTACCTTGGCCTTAGCCTTTTCCTTAATGGGTTCTATTTGAGTTGAGTAGTTTTCAGTATTTTTTTTTTTTTCAAATTTGTCCTTGCTACGTGAGGAGGATGGAGATGGGATGTGTAGTTTCTAGAATGAAACTCCCTGCAAATAATCTGTTTAAATGGCAAACTTAGTTGACGCCTGAAAGCATATGTTGGAAGTACCTTGAACAAGCAATTCTTTAAACAATTATTGCAATACATTTTAAAGGAATTTAATAGTCCTTATTCCAGAATTTCCCTTATGCTGTTAGCTATGCTAGGATATGACATCATCACAACATTCAATATTTACTGAATTCAAAATGAAATAGATGCTAAACTGAACTATGAGATAATACTTATCCCCTGAGAATCTGGATTCCAAGGCGCTGGCTAGTTTGAGACTGCATTTCATTCCTCTACTAGAGGCCTGGTGCACGACATTCGTGCACTGGGCGGGGGGGTCCTCCAAGCCTGGCCTGTGCCCTCTCGCAGTCCACAACCCCTCAGGGGATGTCCAGCTGCTGGCTTAGGCCCAGTGCCCCCTGCGCTCATCAGCCGTGAGCCCAGCTTCTGGCTGAGCGGCGCTCCCCCTGTGGGAGTGTGCTGACCACCAGGGGACTGCTCCTGCATTGAACATCTGCCCCCTGGTGGTCAGTGCACATCATAGAGACTGGTGGTTCTGCCAGTCATTCTACTGTTTGGTCGATTAGCATATTAGGGTTTTATTATATAGGATTGTTAAATCTTGATTTAATGTCCTCTAGGAAGGTGAGTAATGCTATTCCATAAATCCAAGCTAGTTAAGATTTATGATTTCTAAATATACTTTAAAAACTTGTTCAAAGTCATATTGAAGTATAGTGTGGTTCCTGTAATATACACTATGGAGAGGAATGAAATAAAAGATCAATCACAGAAGAATGCAGAGGTTTTACTCCTTTAAATTTTTTTTTAAATTAAACTTATACTGTCTAAATATAGTAAAATAGAACCATTGTCACGTGCTGTGTGTAAGTGAGGCTTAGTTTTCTCTCAAGAAATGGTTTTGGCAATATGAATTTATGGCAGATGGTAAAAAGGGGGACTCGTTTAGTAAAGATTAGCCGGAATTGAAGGCTGTATAAAACACTTCCCTTCATTGAGTTTCTAGCTGACTCTTGTCATTCATCTTGGGCTTAAATTTTATGGCCAAAGATTCTACTCCTCAACTAATAAGAATACTCTTAGGAATGAAAATAAGGAGTCACTACAGTCTTTAAAGATGATATAATTTTTATGTAACCCTGTCTTGGTTTCATATGCTATATAATCTTCTAACCTCTAGAGTCTTATCTTGAGCAATAACTTATAACATCAAATGTAAATGTGATTCACATAGTAGTTGCCAACAAACATGGTTAGAGATTCTGTCAGCAAGCATGAAAAGATAATACACCTAAAGTTAACCAATGTAATATGCTCCATAAAATGATTACTTTCAAAATAACCCCAATTACCTTTTATCGTTTTGGCAAATTATATGAGTGTGATGTAAAATTGTCATTGTTCTATTTCTGCGGTTCTAATACCGAAGTGAAGAACTAAATTACACATATACATACACACACAAGAATATTAAGGGTCTTTGGTTCTTTCTTGGGATGTTTTGCAATCACTTTGTAGAGATAAACAAGGCCCAGTTATGAAGGTTTAAAACTTTGGTGGTGCTGTTTGTTTTTTAACTTGTGAGGAAAGCCTGTAAAAAGTCTCCACTGCCTACATATTTTGGGATACAGGGGAAAGGAGGAGGGTCTTAGAATTAAGGATGAGGTTAGGAATAAGGTTGCCATTGACAAGTGGGAGTTTATTGGGTGGGAGAGGCTTCCTGAGAGGGGTAATGGAGGGAGACTTTTCAAATATGGCTAAAATACTTCTGAATCACATGAGTGTTAGGCTTGCTTAAAATTCTTAATTTTCTATGACACTGTGGCTGACCTCTTGATCTCTTTTCCCTCCTGGTTCTGCTAATGTGTTTTTTCCCTCCTCTGGGGGTGGTGAGCGGTCTATAAATAATATCTTATGTAGAGCTTCCTCTGATCTCTGCCCTTTGTTCTCATGTTTAGTGAGCGTTTAGCTTTTCTAGGTAAACATTTTTCAATCATTAAACCTTTGGGTGAAGAATGTAGAAAAACAATTTTTTATACCCCTCTCTTGATCTTTTTCAGTATCTTTTAGAAGGTTTGAAGTGAGAGGAAAAAAGCATTTTTCTTTGGATCATGCTGAATAGCAAAATGATAATGCTTTCCTTTTTTTTCTTTAATGTGTATTTTTAACCAGTGTATGAAGAGTCTATACCAGTGTAATGTGTGGGACATAAGAACTGTCAAGTGTGTTTTGCTCTCATTTCCATTAAACTTTTTGATATATATTACTAAGCTATCAAAATGTCCAGGAATCTCAGAAAGAAGAAGCTCTGAAAGAGGGTTGTTTGCTCCATTGCTAAGGTTAATAGATCTGTTATAAGAAGATATGTTGTTCGTTGAGCTTGTGTATTTTTAAACACATGTGAAGCCAGATTTTAAGGAGGGAACATAGGTTAGCAGAGAAATATGTATTAAAGTAAGACATAGCAACACATGCTCACCCTCTGTAGGCATTAAAGGGGAATTTTATATTCATGTGACCACTTTACACCATGTTTTTCAAATATTTAAGATAAATATTGGTTTATAACTGATATTTCACCTTCTATAAATTAACCTTGTGAATTCACATAGTGGTGGCTCTACCTACATGGATAATTCTGTAATGCATATTTTTCTACCTTATTTTAAAAAAATTAGTTAAATCATTCTAAAGGATTTTGTGGTTACTGATAGACAGATATAAAACCTTTGGTTCCGCCCTAACCGGTTTGACTCAGTGGATAGAACATCAGCTTGCAGACTGAAAGGTCCCAGGTTCGATTTCGGTCAAGGGCATGTACCTTGGTTGCGGCACATCCCCAGTAGGAGGTGTGCAGGAGGCAGCTGATCAATGTTTCTACCTCTCTGTCCCTCTCCCTTCCTCTCTGTAAAAAATCAATAAAATATATTTAAAAAACAAAACAAAAACAAAAACAAAAGACCCTTTGGTTCCTTTGGGTTTTTTTTTTCTCTCTCTCATTAGGGAAAGGTGCAGACTACTGACTCTGTTTGGCGTATTTATTTATTTATTAAATTTATCTTTATTCTTGAAAGTATTACAGATGTCCTCTTTGTTTTTTTCCCCATTGACTCCATCTACCCCGCACCTGCCCCTCCCAGGCCTTCAACACACTATTGTCTATGTCAATAGGCTATGCATATAAGTTCCCTGGTTAATCCCCCATCCCCCTCTGCCCATCACAATTAATGATATAATAAGGATTTAAGACTCTAGGAAAGGAGACATTTTGGTAGTGCTGATGGGGGTGGAAACGGAGGGGTTGATGTTGCCATTTCCAAGGTAGTTAGAACACTTTTAATTGCTATTCATGAATCTCATGTTCCTAGGTGGATTAAGTTTGAAGAAAAAGTGGAAGAGGGTGGGGAGAGATGGAGCAAGCCCCACGTGGCCACATTATCCCTTCACAGCTTATTTGAGCTGAGGACATGTATGGAGAAAGGATCCATCATGCTTGACAGGGAGGCTTCTTCTCTCCCACAGTTGGTGGGTAAGTATGTTGTTTTAAGTTCCTATCATTTTTTCATCTTTTCCTACCTATTCATGAGTTTCCATCAATGCTGATGATTTCTAGTGTAAGCAGAGTTGAATATTCTAGAATATTTACTCTCTCTCATTTTATGTTTTAAAACTAGTAAGGTTTCTTGCAGAAAATTTGGAAAATACAGACATATATTGAGAAGAACATTTAAGAAGTCATTCATTGCACCTAACATTTTGGTGTATTTTTATCCAGTTTTGTTTCTCAGTCTTCTCTTTTATGCTTTCCATTTTTATGTTATTTTATAAAAATTAATATTGTGATTATACTATATGTACATGGATATGCATCTATTTTCTAGGATTAATATTTTGAATGGAGTCCCCACCCAATTTTTTGGTTATATTGGACTGGATGTCTGGATACTAGGTTTCTCGAACTCTTTTTCCTTAGACATTGAACTGAGCTGCTCTAGGCCTCAGTTTTGTCGTCTGTACAATAGGGTTTAAATCCTCTGTAGGAAGGAAAACAGTCTAGTTCCTGGGTTGGGGCTGATTTTGTAGACGGAAGTCAAACTTCTTTAGCTGTAGGTAGAGAAAAGTTGTGTGGAGCCAGAAGCCAGCAGGACCTTATGGGCTAGTGGTCAGATCACATTAGTTCTGAGTGTCATTTGTACAACCACCCGCAAGTCAGTGAACCTAATGGTACAGGGCAGCTTTGGCATCTTTTGCAATTAGTGTTGTGTAGTGAAAGTTAACTCATCATGTAGAACACCTTGGGCACACATCACTACATTCCAGACAGTAGTAATTGTTTTTATTTTCTAGCAGAACCAGAAGTATGGCCTAAGCGGCCTTAATACCCTTCAGATCTAGGTGTACTGAATAACAGCATAGGTGTGTTGCTCATTGAGCACACCTTCAAAAACAGGTGCAGGGGCTCTGTCTGTTATTCCTAGGAAAATTCCATAACCAGGTGACCATTGGACCTGTTAGGATGACTACACTTTCCCAAGGGATCTTCAGGGTGCCTACTTTGGGATTATGGGGAAGAGGATGTGGATCATGGCTCTACAGAAAGGGACTAGTGTAAAATTTCTGTGTAATTTCAGATTGCTGCAAAATTTCTTTGATTATCTTTAGACAAAAGGCTTGCCTATGGCATCTGTGTCTTTCTAGACACTGGGGAGTTTATAGCACTTACACTGAAAGAAAAGATTTGTTGTCAGATGAGGCATATATCTGGCTGATGTGTATGTATTCCCTTCTTCTTCAGAGCTTGTTAGATTTGCAAAGAAGCCCCATACTTTTCATGCATCTGAAGTATTGAAGGTGCATGAGAAGGGAGAAAGACCAATGTGAAGATGCTGGGTGGACAGAATTAATGAGTTCATACATTTATTCAGCAATGGTGTGTAAGCTTCTGCAATGTGCCAGACACTGTTCCAGGCCCTGCAATTAGGTTTGCAAATCTACCACTTTGTAAACGGGATAAGTTACAAATCCATGTCTATATAGGTAGTTAGAAGATAATGTAGGAAATACAGCTCTGTGTAGAATTTTTCGTATTTGACAAGGCAGATGAGGCTGCAATGGACATTTGATATATGAGGAGAGATCTTGGATTATTGTACCAAGGGAAGGTGGGGCACATCTACAAAGACAGAAGCAAATGGAAGGGATGGTTTTCTGGGCAATTTGTTCCACCTGTGATTTTTAAAACTAAATTGAAATGTTACTTATATATGAAAATTTATCATGTTGTTTGGGTTTATTAAAAAAAAAAAGATTTTTATCATTGAAACTCTTGTGGCTTTCAAACTCCATAGCTGAATGACGACTGTTACTTTAGCCAAGTGATTCTTTGAGGTAGATAAGTGTAAGGATTCTTCCTTCTTCTTCTGCATCTCCGCAACAAGAATGTAAAATCAGAAACATTAGGATTCTAAATTGAATAAAGGCATTCACATTGTATGTTCTTTGCTTACAATGAGGGATACGTCAGCTTTTCTTACAAAGCATCTTATGAATAAACTAGGATAGAACAGTAAGTGATCTCAGTGATACAAATACAACTCATACTTCAGTAGAAACAGAAACATGGAGAACAAAAACATGTCTCCTAACAGAATAATTTGTATATTGACGATTTAAGGTTTTATAATTTCACTAGAGGCCCGGCGCACGAAATTCGTGCACAGAGGTGTGTGTCCCTCAGCCCAGCCTGCACCCTCTCCAATCTGGGACCCCTCGAGGGATGTCCGACTGCCCGTTTAGGCCCGTTCTCAGTAGGAATGGGCCTAAACGGGCAGTCGGACATCCCTCTCACAATCCAGGACTGCTGGCTCCCAACTGCTCGCCTGCCTGCCTTCCTGATTGCCCCTAACCGCTTCTGCCTGCCAGCCTGATCACCCCCTAACCACGCCCCTGCCAGCCTGTTTGCTCCTAACTGCCCTCCCCTGCCAGCCTGGTCACCCCTAACTGCCCTCCCCTGCAGGCTTGATCACCCCCAACTGTCCTCCCTTGCAGGCCTGGTCCCTCCCAACTGCCCTCCCCTGCTGGCCTGATCGCCCACAACTGCCCTCCCTTGCAGGCCTGGTCCCTCCCAACTGCCCTCCCCTGCTGGCCATCTTGTGGCAGCCATCTTGTGTCCACATGGGGGCAGGATCTTTGACCACATGGGGGCAGCCATCTTGTGTCTTGGAATGATGGTCAATTTGCATGTTACTCTTTTATTAGATAGGATAGAGGCCTGGTGCATGGGTGGGGGCCAGCTGGTTTGCCCTGAATGGTGTCCCGGACCAGGGTGAAGATTCCCTTGGGGTGTGGGGCGGCCTGGGCAAGGGGCCTGTGGTGGTTTGCAGGCCGGCCCCCGCCCACCCCCGGCTACCCAAGTGGAGGCCCTGGTATCTGGGATTTGTTTATCTTCTATAATTGAAACTTTGTAGCCTTGAGCGGAGCCAAGCCTCCTGTTTGCTCTGTGGCCAAAGCCATTTTTGTTGGGATTTATTTATCTTCTATAATTGAAACTTTGTAGCCTTGAGTGGAGGCCAAGGCAGGCCAGGGTGTGCGGAAAGCTTGGCTTCCTCCATTGTCGGGGGCAATCCAAGCCTCCTGATCGCTCCGTGGCCGCAGCCATCTTGGTTGGGTTAATTTGCATACTCGCTCCTGATTTGGCTGGTGGGTGTGGCTTGTGGGTGTATCAGAGTGATGGTTGATTTGCATATTACTCTTTTATTAGATAGGATAAGCATCTTACAGAGCTGAAAGCATCCTAAGTAACAGGCGCCAGAATTGTTTCATGGGTATCCTTCCTTAATGGCCTACTGGCACTACAATGCACTCTTAAACATACATGTGTATCACTCTTCACCCACTAACTTTTTTCATTTATTAAAGTCTGCATGAGAGATTATTATTTAAAAAAGTGTTATGGTTAGCAAAAATCAATCTGATTTTTGAGTGAGAACTGCAATCTCTGTATTCTTAGATTTTAAGAACTGATCTGGAGCAAAAATGTCTGAAATCAGACAAGTTGCAAAAATACATTAGGAATGCATACATGCAAGACAAAATGGACATTAAATTGTGTCCTGGCAACGCATAGGCAGTCTAAAGGGAGAAGATGTGTGTAGTTCAAAGGTCACCAGAAAGATTCCTATATTCAGAAGGAAAAGTCTTACCATAGGCTTTTGTTACTGCCTGAAATTTCATCATCGTTTGGAGATTTATTTCACTGAGCCCAGAGAGTCCTGTATTAAAATATACTGCTGTTTGACAAAGGTCATGTATTAATTCCATGAGACACAGAGTGGTGGTGTAGAAAGGATGGTGGGTTTACAGTTGAAGGGGGTTTAATGAAAGATTACGTCTACTAGCCTGGATGACTGTGGGATGGACAAAGCAAGTTATTTAATCTTTAGTGGTCTCAGTTTACTCCTCTGTAAAAGCAGGATGAAGGTGGACTTCTCAGAGTTTTTTGTGAGAAGCAAATGAGGATATCAGGTGTGATTATTATGTTCTTACATAACTATGTCAGTATACATGAGTTTATCCAAATCTTTCTCCCTGTCACCCAGCAGAGGGCTGAGTGTAGCCTGAGTCAGGTAGATGTTCAGGGACTTTGTGAGCAGGAGAAAAGATTCTGAAAGGTGTAGTGGATGGATCTGGAAATAATTAACAGCTTCTGTGCTGTGCCTAGATGTGGTCAACAAGGGTGACGAAAGTTAAAGTGGATTACATACTTGGACTTTCTGTAAAACTGTCTTTGGGATAGTCATCATCAGAAAGGGTCATCTTAAGGAGCTTCTGTTCTTCAGCAACTAACTGACCTTTTATTTGAAGTAGAGGACAGAGTCCCACATTATAGTGGAACTTTGTTAGCCAATGACCAGAGAGGTTCTGGTATTTACTACAATTAGGAAAGGGTCTCCAAGCATTGTGTTCTCACTTTAATTTTCCATTACCTTTTGTTATCAGCTGTGAACTTTTTCTCTAACCTCCATGCATTTATTTAAAAAATTGTCATTAAAATTTAAAATTAGACACTACTAGGTCACCTTGTACTATCATTAGTTAGTAATAGGTTTGCTCTGCGGTCCCTGGGGTGAGCAGGCAGAGGAGAGGGCCAGAGGTGCATTGTGGAGCTGATAATACAGAGAAACAAGTCAGAGGCAAATAAAGAGGCAAAAAAACAATTCACAAGTGAAAGAAAGAAAAGAAAGGACCAGATTTGCAGGAGTGCAAAGAAAAGAACATGTTTGAGAGAGTGTAACTGGCTGAAAAGAAATACTTAAAAATCTTCTGAAACAATCTAAACCTTGCAGAAAGTTAAAGAATATGAAAGGGGGAAAAGCCCTTATTTCATTTCATTTCATTTCATTTCATTTCATTTCATTTCATTTCATTTCATTTCATTTCATTTCATTTCATGTATTTATTTAGTTCTCACCCAAGGATATGTTTATTGATTTGAGAGCGAGAGAGAGAGAGAGATGAGAGAGAAATATAGATCAGTTGCCTCCTGTATGCATCCCAACTGAGAATTGGACCTGCAGCCTTTTGGTGCATGGGATGATGCTCCAACCAACCGAGCCACCCAGCCAAGGCCCAGATTTCGTTTTAAATGACAGGAGATAGAATGGTAGCTTGAAGAGTTATTGTCATTATTTGGTTATCAAAAAATTATTCTTTCTTTAGCAGAGGGTGAAGTGGAGTTGTTTTGTCCTGAATTGAGTTGAGAATTATGTGCAACTATGTCTTAATAGACATCTCCCCTCCACCCCATTTATCTAAGCAAATGAGAAGAAAAAGTGATAATAACAAGTGTGATTATAGCAAAGAAACAATAGCAAGATTTTTATCCTTTTTTGCAGTCCACCTGCTACCCCTTCTTAGTGGCATCTGATGCCTCGAGTTTGCAGGCGTGAAGGAACCTGGTCCTGAGCGGAGGAAGACTGTTTAAGCAGTCGTTCCTTCTCACACGTGCATAAAAAAAATTCAGCCCAATTCTGATTCTCCTCAGAGCCTCTTCTTGTTTTCTTCATGCAGAATCCCTTCTTAACGCTGGTAGAAAATTTTGTTTTTAAAGTATTTAAAGGATAAACACTGATTATTTGGTAGCTTTATTATTACTATCATTATAATTCTACATTTAAAGAGTGTCATTCACATATGAATCAAGTACATTGGTATTTTCCTCCCCTCCTAAGTTAAAAAAATTATGTCATTTCAGGTATTTTATTATGATGGGACATGGATTAGGAAAATGTAGCTCTATTTTTGGAGTTCTCATTTTTATATTTAAAGGCGTTCCTGAGCTATGGCTGTGAGCAGATGTGCTAGTCATTTTTTTTTTTTTTGCTTCTTACACCTTTTATATTTGCAGAATAGTAATATATGTGTTTTATCACAAATCTATGTTCATTTTTAAATAATCCAGAAAAATATAACACAAAAATCAAAATATCACAAATCTGATCCTGCAGAGCTGTCCTCCTGCAATTTTTCTGTACATCTCTTTACAGATATGAAATGTATTTTACAAAACAGGATCATACTATTACACTTCAATCTGCCTTTTTCTAAACTCAAAAACATAATACAAATTTTCTTTCCACATCATTAAATAGAAATATAAACATCATTTTAATAGCTGCAAAATACTTAAAAATCTATTATTGGGCATTGAATTGCCTTTAAGATTTTATTGTAAAGAAAAGAAGTGACCTGGCTGGTATGTGTGCTCAGTGGTTGAGGGTAGACCTATGATCCAGGAAGTCACGGTTTGATACCCGGTCAGCGCACATTTCTGGGCTCGGTCCCCAGTGTGGCAGCCAATTAATGATTCTCTCTCGTCATTGATGTTGCTGTCTCTCTCTCCCTCTCTTTCCTCTCTGAAATAAAAAATATATATATGTATTAAAAAGAAATAAATAAAGATCACTCAGGACTGGGTCCCCAGACCTCAGCTTTAAAAGGTAAAAATAAAAAGAAGTGACCATTTTTGTCCTCTTATGAAACTGTTTCCTTAATATAGATTTCCAATGGTGACATATCCAAAAAGCTTGAACATTTTAAAGGGTTTTGTCATGTGGTTGTGGGTGCCTTCAGGACAGAATGCACTAGTTACTACACTCTTCATCAGTATGTGGAATTGCCTGTTGCACACATCCTTCATGTCCCCAGGGACTCGCCTTTTAAATTTTGCCACTTTAATAGATTAACAGAGACCTCGTAATTGGTTATATCGTGAAAATTTGTTCAAATTGTCTGTTAGTCTTGGAGTTAACTAATAACTTGGGTGTTTGTATTTCCTTTAAGAATGTCTCCTTTGGCCCTAGCTGGTTTGGCTCAGTGGATAGAGAGTCAGCTTGTGGACTGAAGGGTCCTGGGTTTGATTCCAGTCAGGGGCACATGCCTGGGTTGTGGGCTTGATCCCCAGTTGGGGGCGTTCAGGTGGCAGCCGATCAATGATTCTCTCTCATCATTGATGTTTCTATCTCTCCCTCTTCCTTCCTCTCTGAAATCAATAAAAGTATATATTAAAAAAAAAGAATGTCTCCTTTGGCTTTTTTCCCCCTTTCTGTTACATGGCCATCTTCCTGTTGGTTTGCAGAAACTCTGCATGTATCAATATTTTTTTTTTTGGTTTAGAGCTTCCTTTTCAAATAAAGAAAAGTATTGTGTGATATGGAAAAAAATCTAAACTGTGAGCCAGAAAACCTGGTTTTATTTGGGGGTATTTTGCCTCTAATTGGGCTATGTCTGTGAACAAGTCTCTCTTGCCCAGTCTTTTCTCATCTGTGGAACAGGAGGTTGAACTGGACGCTCTTTGCTATCATGTAGGGTTGGCACATTCTTTCCCAATTGGTAACGTCTGTGGAGTTTTGACATTGAAGGCTTAATTTCAGTGTAGCTATGAGATGTTACTGCCCCCACTTTCCTTGAAAGGTTTTGTAGTTGATGCTTAAAGAGTTTCCTGCACTGTGGGCCATTTTTATAGAAACTTAATGAAAGGTATAAGCCACACAGATGTTTTAACCTGTGCTAACTGGTGATTTCCAGGCATTAGTAACAGACGGCGGGCTGTGCCTATGTAGGCTTGGTTTGAGATTACCAGGGAGGGCAAGAATGGAGGGAGGCCCTGCCAGGAAGGGTAGATAAGAAACACTTTAATCCACAACCCTGGAATTAGAGTAGGAGTTTGATAACACTTGCAGCCGATATGCTGAGGCTGTTTGTTTATTTTTGTGGTTCCGCTGTCAACTGGACTTTCCACATTGAACAAGCCTTAAAGGGAAAGTAGAGGAGTTGTGTTTAGTAGCACCGAATTACTTTTGCTGTGGAGCAGAGGGTTCATTGTAATTTCAGAATCAGTTCTGAGAGTTTTGTTGAGCATGGTTTGCATAGTTAAAAATATTCAGAGCTAAAGGCCATTGTCAAACCAAAAATTCTGATGTGAGAGACTCTTCCTGCCTTGCCCAGGCTCCCTACCAAGTGGTCCAGCGTGATGTGATATTTATGGCATCTGTGTAAGGCACGTGATGGAAAATCTGGATTCTGCCTCTGTTTGGCTCCCAAATAGTTCGTTGTACACTGTGTAAATCATTAGTTTCTAGTCGTAGGCTGTGAGGCCAGGTCTGTGAGTGCTTGCTTTGTAAAGATGAGCTGCTGAGAGGTGTGGTCCTGCCCTAGCAAACCCCCTTGGATATTCCTAACTTTACAAAAGGTTGGGAATGCTTGGGAGATGCTGTTATCCTAACAGCTCCAGTCAATTCTCTCTCATTCTTTCCTCCCGCCTTTATTTTATTTTATTTTTCCCCATCACCATTTATCCCTCCTATACCCTCTTCCACTTCCTCCCCCACCCCCTGCCATCACCACACTTGTCTGTGTCCATGAGTTCTTTCGGTGTTTTTTTTTTTTTTCTTGCTTGCTCAATCCCTCTCCCCCTCCCCCACACCAGAGCCGTCCACCTGCTCTCTATCTAGGAGTCTGTCTCTATTTTACTTGTTAGTTCAGTTTGTTCATTAGATTCCACATATGAGTGAAATCATATGGTACTTGTCTTTCTCTGACTGGCTTAGTTCACTTAGCATAATGTTCTCTGGTTCTATGCATGCTGTCGCAAAGGGTAAATTTTTCTTCCTTTTTGCAGCCAAGTAGCATGGAGTTTTGTTTTCTTCTCCGTTTTTGTAAACTGAGAACTTTGCCCAAGGAAAATATTGATATGTGCTAGATGAACCCATGTACCTGAAAAGGTGGGCATGGGGTGCATTGTTCTGGTTCTATGCAGGGACAAAAGCTCTATCCGCATATGTTGAGGTAGCGTCCTGCCATTGCATGTCTTGCACAGATTCTGTGATGCTTTGGCTGAGTCCTATTTTGGACAGAGGAAATGTCAAATTGTGATGTGACATTAGGATGGGGTGCACCAGAGTACATTTGCCCTGACTTGTGAGAAAAAGGATTTCGTATTTTTGAAAAATTTTAAATTTTTTACTTTTTTCAGTTACAGTTTATATTCACTGTTATTTTGTATTAGTTTCAGGTATACAGCATAGTGGTTAAACAGTCATATACTTAACCGAGTGTTTCCCCTGATGTTTCCAGAACCCACCTGGTACCATACAAAGTTATCACAATATTATTGACTATATTTCCTATGCTGTAATGTACATTCTAGTCACTATCTTATTTATGATTAGAGTAAAATTTGTCCTTCAGCAGAGCCACCCATGGAGCAATTTCTATGAAACACAGTCAGTCATCTTTTCTAGTGAAAACCATTCCTAAAAAAGGAACTAATAAAAAATTTAATTTTTTTGTAGTAAGAATAAGATATTAAAATTTCATAGAAAATTGTAGTCAGGTTATACCTTAAAATGACTAATGGGTTATATTGGATCTAAACAAGAATAGGCATCCCTTCTTAGATAAGACTAAGGCATAATTTGTAGTTTAATTGCTTTTATTGGATTAATTGTTATTCAAATAACCTGATATGGGAAGGCATTGTTTTCCTTTACTGGGTCCCATTATAAAGAAAGTAGAACATTACAGAAGAATTTGAGGAAATATTTTAAAACATCAATAATGTCACTACTTTTAATTTTCCATATTCTCTAAGTTTTTTATATCATTTATATTGCTGGCACACTTGCTATGATAGAGTACATGAACTGTTCTAATCTTAACTTTTTTTTCTTAATTGAAAAATGTAAATTGCTGATTTATGCTGTTACTCATAGAAGAATTGATTAATGTGAATTTACTACTAAGTGGGATTAAAAAAATGAACAAGAATTTTTCCTCTCCAAAAATATAATTAATACTGGAATACTTACAGCTCTCATTAATACCAATATTCCTGTACCTATATCTTTACCCTTCTCATAAGGTGGGAAGTTTGAAATTTGGAGAATAGTATATTGATATTAAATTTGAGGATGACATCTTTAAAGTTAGAGTAAAAAATTGACTTCGTGATCTTGTGACTGAGTTTTGTTTTTGTTTTGCTTTGTTTTTGTATCAGATATGATTGTTGACCATCAGATTGAGACAGGCCTTTTGAAACCTGACCTTAAGGATAAGGTGACCTACACTCTGCTCCGGAAGCATCGGCATCAAACCAAGAAGTCCAACCTTCGATCCCTGGCTGACATTGGGAAGACAGTCTCCAGTGCAAGTAGAATGTTTGCCAGCCCTGATAATGGTAATGCAGGGCCGACTGTCTGCTGCTCTCTTTACCAGTCTCACCTTTACTCCATCGCTTGTCATCTTTTGTTTAAACTCCCTCTCCATATTTCTTCATACTCAAGTTCATATGCCACAGCCATTTCATAATGACACTTTTTATCCAGTTGGGCAGGTTTGCAGTCCTGTTGGAAAGATTTCAGTGGCTATTGTAGGCTACAAATGCCAAGATGCCTTGCTTGCTCCATATACATGTATTCTGATGGACTGGGATGGTTTGGTAATAATGTTGTGATGAAACAACTGAGATGAATCAGCGAAGGTGTAGATTATTGAGGACATCAAGGAGTATGCTTTCGACATGGTAGTTTGTCAGAATTAGGACAGACTAACACATGAATGCTCTGAGATCTCTTATAGTGAAGTATTTGCTTGGTATGTGAGCTGGTATCCAGCCTGTAAATGATCATCAAAATAAGGCTCACTATTATTTTTCTACTTAAACACACAACCTGTTCTTTTGTTATATGATAATGATAGTTAAGGAGAATAATGATTCCAGGTGGGACATTAACCTCATTATATAGCAATATGAAAGACTGTCTTATTTATATTCTATTGCGTTCACCAGAGCTTTCTGTAAAGGGTCTGTCTTCTGTGTCCTTGTCTTTGTTTCATATAAATGTCATGATTGGATACAATCTGAGAAGGGAGAAGTTAATTTGGATGGAGTACTGAAAAATGAAGGCATGGTGGAAAGAGTTGCTAAACATTGAGCTGGTACAAGTAGGTCTCTCCCATCCCACCCCCAGTCGTTTTTTAGTATTAAGAGAAATGAGTAGATAAGGGAGCTTCTAATTCACTGCCCTCAGCTGCATTTTCAGAATAATATAAAACATGCTGTCATGGAAAAGGTGGGCTAAGTGAATTGTATAAACTGAATTCTAACTCAGCTGCTCCATTTTCCGGAAATTTTAGTATTTGTGACTGAATATTAAAATGAATGGTAGTCTGGAAGAAAGCTTTCCATTAGCAAACTTTTGAACCATTCCATTATTGTAAATATTAAAATGAATGGTAGTCTGGAAGAAAGCTTACTCTTAGCTCTATTTTTTAACCATTCCAACCTTGTAGTTTCTCTTGAGTGTTTAGTTCTTAAACAGAACCAAATAAAAAGTTCAGTTTTATTAAATGGCTTAGATATTTAAAAAAAAATAAAATCAGTTATAAATAAATAATATAAAGAAAAATACTGCTTATAAAAAAACAGCCACAAAATAAGTAAGATAATCTAGAACATTCATACTACAATTTGATGGCCCTGCCATTACCTGGAATGTTACTGCTGACTGGAAATGTTTTGGTTTTTTAAAATTGTGTTTTTGAAGAGAGACATTGTTTAGTGGCTGGAAATGTTATGGGATGAAGAGATTATTATAACTGATGTCACATATATTTCATTTTAAAAGCACCCTGTGTTTTTAAAATGGTGGCAATTAAAATAAAATTCTGTCTTTCATATTTTATTTATTATTCTTTCTCTGGCATAAAATGAAATTCCATGATTTAGAGTTTTTTTTTTGTCATGAAGTTGGTGGTAGTATAAAGAAGCAAGAATCCTATATAATCCTATATAATAAAAGGCTAATATGCAAACTGACCGAATGGCGGAACAACCGGTCACTATGACGCTCACTGACAACCAGGGGGACGATGCTCAATGCAGGAACTGCCCCCTGGTGGTCAGTGCGCTCCCACAGGAGGAGTGCTGCTCAGCCAGAAGCCAGGCTCATGGCTGGCGAGTGCAGCCACGGTGGTGGAAGCCTCTCAGGGGTCCCAGACTGCGAGAGGGTGCAGGCCAGGCTGAGGGACTGCCCTTCCCTCACCCTTCCAGTGCACGAATGTTGTGCACTGGGCCTCTAGTCCTATCTGATAAAAGAGTAAGATGCAAATTGACTGTCACTGCAACACACAAGATGGCTGCCCCCATGTGGACAAAAGATGGCTGCCACAAGATAGCCAGCAAGGGAGGGCAGTTGGGGGGGACCAGGCCTGCAGGGGAGGGCAGTTGGGGGGACAAGGCCTTCAGGGGAGGGCAGTTGGGGGTGACCAGGCCAGCAGGGAAGGGCAGTTAAAGGTGACCAGGCTGGCAGGGGAGGGCAGTTAGGGGTGACCAGGCTGGCAGGGGAGGGCAGTTAGGGGCAATTGGGCTGGCAGGGGAGTGGTTAGGGGGTGATCAGGCTGGCAGGCAGAAGCGGTTAGGGGCAATCAGGAAGGTAGGCAGGCGAGCAGTTGGGAGCCAGCAGTCCTGGATTGTGAGAGGGATGTCCGACTGCCCGTTTAGGGGTCCCAGATTGGAGAGGGTGCAGGCTGGACTGAGGGACCGCCCCCCTCCGTGCATGAATTTCGTGCACCGGACCTCTAATATTAATATATTTGCAAAGAGAAGAGGAAAACGGATATGACAGAGTGAGGATGCCTTCCACCAGTGTGGTGTGATCTTCATTTTCATAGCTGTTCAGGCAGAGTAGAATTAGCAACAGATGGGTCTTGGAGGCCAGCATCTTGTGCTTTGGGAGTGGAGTAACTAATGAGTTGATATCACTCATCACTCATCACTCAATCTTTTATCCTATCAGTAGATCTTTGTACTTCAGAGGAAAGTTGAAATTGCTCTTGTCAGTCACCTTTTCTCTTGTGACGGGTTATATAGCTGGGCAGAAAGCAAATAGGAAGGGCAGGCAGGTCTTTTCCTTTCTGCCTCTCCACTTACCCTAAAGCATGGAATTCAGGAGGGCATTTTAAACATGTTATTATTGACCGTTGTGTTACTTAACTCCTTTCAAATATCCAGAGGCAAGATTTAAGATTTGGCTTTGAGAAATTCTATAGTAATGAATTTCATGTGCTTCCGGGGTGGTACACTCTTACAAATGAACAGATGGTTAAATGTCGGTTTTCTAGAGGCCCTTAACTTACAAGTTTATATAGTTACCTTGGTATATTAGGGTTTAATTACATAATATTTTTAATGTTATGAAATACTCCTAGGATACATTTCTAAAAATGAATTATGGAACTCTTGCTACTATTTTAATAAACCAGAATTTTATATTTATTGTAGTTCGAACTAGATTCTGATATCTCTATGTAAAACCTAGATAAACTTGTCATAGTCTAGAAAATAGACTCAGTGACACTGTCAACTTTAGTTATAAGAGCAACAATGTACTTAGTAGCTGAAATTTATGAAGATACTGGAGAATTAGAAATTTTTTTTATTTCACAGTGGTATACTGGAGCAACCTCTTATCTACTCGTAAGAGTCAGTTATCAGGAATTTTGTGACCTGGTTGTTATATATAGCTGTTAGTAAAAATTAAATTATATAAACATATGCTTAAATACTTATATTAAAAATGAAGGTAATAAAAACTCAAACTTCATCACTTCCTACTTATTTTACTGAATTTTGCTATAGTCTATCCTCTTGAGGTTTTTTACATCTACTGTGCCTGGATGGTAGCAGTACTATAAAATAATATGCTATTGTGCACCTCTTCTCAACTCTGTATGTAGTGACTGGTAGTATTTACACCAGACAAATCAGCAAAGGCTACAAATCAGGGCTAAGATTTATTGGTGATTGATTGTCTCTAGACTTAAAAAAGTGATGAAGAAAATGTTAATAATGCAGAGTCAATTTAAAAGTGTATGATGGCCATTAGTTGCCTTAGTCACCTTGGCTGCTACAAGAAATCACCATAGACTGGGTGGCTTACCCAACTGCACTTATTTCTCACAATTCTAGAGGCTTGGAAGGCTGGGATCAAAGTGCTGCAGATTTGGTATTTGCTGAGGGCTCTCTTCTTGGCTTGTAGATGGCTGCCTTCTCACTGCATTTTCACCTGGCAGAGACAGATGATCTTTGACCTGTCTTTCCTTATAAGGACACTAAATCCCATTCAGGATGTCTCTGCCCTCATGACCTATTCACCACCCAAAGGCTCCACCTCTTAATATCATGACATTGGGGGGTTAGGATTACAACATGTGAATTTGGGGAAGATACAGATATTTAGTCCATAACAGCTGTTTAAATGTGAATAGCACAAGTAATTGAGGAAATATTCTTCTGGGATTCAGAAACTATTATTATCCAGATTAAGCAAAGGAGTTACTGACAATTGACAGGTGAGTGAAGTCTGACACGTGTCTTCATTGTTTTGCTTTTGTCTTGCTTATTAGCATAGAAGATAATGGATGTTCATCATGGATACTGGAACTGTGCTTGTTTGCCAGTTGTCACTATAAGTTGCCTACAGACAAAAGAGTTTGGTGAAAATCAGCAGAAGCATTCTATGGGAATCAACTGGCACATGCAGGCAATTTACACGAGATTATTGTGTATTTTATTATTCATATGTGTGCTGCACATCCTTTATATCAGTAAAATTTACTACACACACACACACACACACACACACACGTTTTTCTGCCCTGCTTGAGAGCTGGTTTTCAAATATTTACCACAACACTCACTACCAGTCCAAACACTGTCTATCCATAGCTAAAGACTAACTCTCATGTTTAAGGTCCTAATGTGGCTTGGAGTTCAAGACAACTTAGTGTGTTGTTTTTTTTTTAAAGATAAATGTTTTTACTTGTAATAAATTAGGGAAGAATGAGGCCAGCTTCCAAGATGTTAATTATTGTGAAATTGATACTTGTTTGAGACATTTGTGTATGCCAGGTAAGAGACTTTAGGCAAGTGCTATAGTTTCTCAATATATTCATTGAGGCATTTCTATAGAGTTGGTGTTTACTGAAGAAATTAATGAGGTTATCAATTCCTCTGACGGTGGGTTTTCCTTTACCTATTCTATTTATCACTATTGTTTCAGGTTGAACTATATGAAATTGCCATTTTTGTGGGTAAGATAGGGTTGACTGTTGGTAATTTCATATAGTTCTAATAATTTGGTCTGAGACACATAGGTGATAGTTCTGTATTATTATGGTTTACTAGGAAAGAATAACATGCAAGCCTAGGAACATTCCTTGGTAGTAGTTAAAAATCAAGTAACCAATCGATGTGTTTCTCTCACATCAGTGTTTCTCTCTGCCTTTCCCTCTCTCTTCTACTCTCCCTAAAAATCAATGGGAAATTGTCCTTGGGTGAGGATTAAAAAAAATTAAAAATAAATAAATAAAAATCAAGTAAGATGGATTCAGTTTGCTTTTTATTAAAAAGTGGAAGTTTATACTTTTGGTTTGGTATTCATCAATACATATTAAGATGTTTATGACAAGGTTACCTGATAACTCTGTTTTTAAAAGCCATGGTTTATAGGATGATCTGATTTTTAAAAATACCACTTACCATTTACATGGATACTTCTGATATGTATGATCTAAGCTCAGAAAAGATAAATGAGACCTGCCTTGAGGACCAGGATCAACCAGAAACCAGGATCACTGCCTTTGTGGAAATTTGGGCAAAGCTGTCATCAATTTGTCCTAAACTGTTACAAAAATCGGTTCCTTGTCCTTCATGGCTGGGGAGTACCATACACTTCACTGGAAAGTGATTTTGGTTATCCAGTCAGAGCTACACTTTGAATTTTATTTTTCCTGAGTACAATTTCATGACCCCATTTTTCATTTGTATTTTTAAGTAAAAAATTCGAAAATAATTTAGTACTCAGTTTCAATATCTATAAAACCGAGGTAATAAAAATTAAATGAGATACTATATGTAAAATGTTTAGAATGGTAATTGTCACATAGTAATCACTCAACCAATGATATTAAATTATATATACGTTTAAGCACAATTAAGGAAGAAAACCTCATATTTAGTAAGAGTGATTTTGGGTATTATATTTGCCCTGTAGCTTACTATTTGGGAAGAGACTTATGGATATAGTGTTGATTTATTTCCTCTGCCCTTTGGTAATATCGTCAGCCATGGGAGAGGCAGGAGCCTGTTTTCATCACAGTCCTCTTACAGAATACCTGTCCCTGTCAGAGGTTTTACATTTTGTTGAATGTCTGTCAGAGAAATACTAAACCACACTGAAAATCCAAGACTAGATGAGACGTTAGGAAAGGTGGCAGCTCCAGGCCCGGGCAGTCGGCTCCTAAACCTCACCCTGGTTCCGCCAGGCTTTCTCCTGGTGCTATATGGCGTCTTCTTTACTATTTATTGGGATATAGACTACTCCTGGTTGACTTTATCTTCAGTCCAACACTATTTTTTTTCCTGTCAAGTTTGAGAAATTAGATCCACTTGCTCCCACCACTTATATCTCTCTGGATTCCTCTTTTCAGTGTTATCTGCCAGGCATAATACTGCTTCCTTGCTTTCCACCACATGCTGTTTCTGACATAAGCACACAACATCTTCAGGTGTTTTAAAAGTCTGTTCAGTTTCCTAAAGTGACTTAGGTAGTGGTTCACAACATTGAACAAACAATGGAAAGAAATACATTCTTTTTGTGGTGGATCTGGCTGGGACCACTGCCAGATTTGGCAGCTTTCTCAGTCTCTTTAGAAACTCTTAGCTTTTTGTCTGGGCTCTGGATTGCAGCTTATCTTGATTGTCTCTGGCTGGATGGTTCTACTTGGTGCTCTCTCCTACCCCCCCGCCCCCATATCCTTGAATTCAGACTTGGTCCCTGAATCAATGGGTGAGGCAGGTATTTCCCTTACTTCCTTCCCTCAAAGATTCTGTTCCACTGAAGCAGGCCATCATGCTCTTCTACCTCTGAGATGGATCCATCCACAGACCCACATCACCTAAGATGAGTCATCTTCCAAGGTGCCTTTCTGCATACAATCAACTCTCCAAAAGCCAGCAGCATCCCTCCACCTGTTCTGTTCAGAACGCTAATTCTGCATTCATTTGCGCAGCACAAATGAATATCCTGGCCAGAAACCAATGATCAAGCTCTTCTCAGCCTTAGATTTAATAGCCAATCCATGGAAAGTTTCTATAAAAGTACCTGAATGAAAGTGTTTCCTAATAACAGTAGTTATCGTTACTGTTTTCATTATATTTCTAATTCATTTATCAGACCCCATTCTTATCTTCCTTTCTTTTCCCCAGGTAGGTGACCGATCTTCCAGATTTATAATGTTCAGGTCTTTAAATAAACAATAATAAATTTTCCTCCATGGGTCATTCTCTCCCTCTATGTGGAAGTCTGTTCTGCTCTTTATGACACTGAGGAGTCAGGCTTAACCAGTTAATTGCCATGAGTCCAAAACGAAAACGATCCCCATTTCTTCGATATGCGCTGGAATATTTACGAATTTAAATTACCATAGTTTTCTTTACAAACCCAGAAATGTCACTAACAAGTCCGATTTTAAAATTGGGCGACCAGAGTTGATATGCAAGGTTTGCATCTATAGATGCTTATGGCATACAAAGTTAAGAGATAATCACAAAAGTGAGGATTTAGATTTTGACATTAAAGGCCTACTTTATAATCTTCTTGAAGACATGGTATTATCTTTTCCAAAGGCTACACTAATCCTGGGCTTATCCTTTGTAGTAGTGTGATTTTGAGCAATTTAATTTTTTATTGAATTATTAGAGTGATATTGGTTAATAAAATTATATAGGTTTCAGGCATACAATTCTATAATACATCATCTGTATATTGTGTTATGTGTTCACCACCCCTTGAACAATTTAAACAACCTTCTTGAGCCTCAGTTTTTATATGTGTAAAATAAGGATAAGAATGTCTTATTCTGTGTATACAACCAGGAATAAGCTATCTTTGTGAAAGTATTTAATTAGCACAACATGATGTACACTGTAGGGAACAGGTATTACCCAGAAATATTTTAAGGGGCAAGTTTAGTGCCTTTCAGATTTAAAACTGAGGACAGAACTTCAATTCAGCACCTTTATTTTGTATTCTATTATTTTCTGTGTCTCTCAATTTTTTTCTTCCACTACTCCATATATAAAAACCTTCTTGGAGCTTTACTTTTTAAACAGTGTTACTTTCATTATCAACTTTACAGATGCCAAATAATGCATAATGAGGCATCACTCATGAGCTTTATAGTATTTTAAATTTAGAGTTGAAAATTGATCGGTATGTCTGAGCAATGACAGTTTTTAGCTCTCAATAAGTAATATATGTGTAACAGGATGTTACCATGAAATGAACATATTTTAAAGTGTTACTAATTGCCAGTCTGTTTTGCATAGCCAGAGTCTGTGATGAAGTAAAGTAACCAGCCCTTCACTGATGTGCTGCTGTTAGCCCTGAATAAATCTTTCAAGGCTTAAGGTCCTTGGTAGAGCTGCCCATATGAAGTCTTGTTTTCCCAAGCCTTGTCTTCTTCTAAGAGCAAATAGGAGAGTAAGAGTAGATCTGGGATCAGGTCCTGGTCTCTGTGAAAGGGAAGTAGAGAGGAGTAGAGGAAAGTTAGGCAAACACGAGAAAAGGAGGAAAGGCAAAATAAAGCACTGTGCATTCTTTCCTGTGTCTTCTCAAAAGAAAAAAGGGGAAATAAACATCTTCCGAGATGATTAAGCATGCCTTATTCTACTCAATCCCTGTTTCATTACAAATACAAAGGACAAGAAGGAGATCTTGGCAGGTTTGTGAACCTCATTTCTTAAGAATCACCTTTTAAATTTAAAGCAGGTTGCAATCTTTAGGGTTTCCAGCACCCTTTTGGATGCTGAACAGAGAAGACATCGGTCCATCAATGATAATAGTACTAGTAGCAATGATAACACCACCTCCCATTAATTGAGCACCTATTGTATACTTTGTTCTTTACTATGGTTCTAATGTATATATCATTATCTCCATTTGCAGATGAAAAACCTGAAGCTCAGAAATGTAAGATAACATGTTCAAACATACAAAATGGAGGAACCCAGTTGGTTAATAACAATATGCTACTGCAACTACAGCAGGTCACAAGCTTCCTCAGGTGTAATTTATTTCCCACATATCAGTGAGTTGAGGTCTCTTTGGGTGATCCTGTGATGTTGAAGGGCTCTGGCAGGAATACATACCAAACATAGCAGTTGGATGTTTTTATTGGCTTTTCCAAATGGAAATTTGTAGACAACCTGTCTCATGTGTTTACAGGTGAAATGTTGCTATGCTCTTGGGTTAAATTTCTTCGCTAAATAACAGTATGAAATGCATAGTAGTTGCTCAATAACCATTTGCTCATACAACATTGCAATCCTGAAGGAATCCTAAAACTTTAACATAAGTAAAATTTATTTTCTTCTTAATAAGACTGTTAAAAAAATAATTTTCATGGAGCAGATTCTTGGTCTACTTGAATAATTCAGATTGCAAAGAGAAGACACCCTCCTCATTTGAACAGATTTGGGATTGATGGTTTTGGATAAGTTGATTCTCCAGGGAAACATGAATCATCAAGAAAAAAGTCCTCTTCACGACATCTTTTTCTACAGTCTAGATATTGGAAACCATCATTCAAAAATCTTTCCCAATCATATAAGCCAATTTCTACCTTGTTCATGCATGAAGTCAGGCAAAGGTGATTTAAAAGAGAACATGTAAGATCGAAGCAAAACTAAGTTATTTTGTAGCTTAAGTGTACAGTAAAAACATCATTTGGAAAAGGTGTTTGATAACATATTATTACCATGGTATAATCATAGAAAGTTCAGCTCCATCTTTGGGAACAACTTTCAAAGTTTTATCTTTGGAATAAAATTGTGAAGAGAAAAGAAGCAACATGAAAGGGTTATAAAGTTTGTACCTCCTTCTGCACAGAAGTATGCACAGGGTCCAACAAATCAAAATGTTGTAATTTGCCAATATAAGTAATGGATGCTGTGAGCCTCCCCGTTTTCATGATGGTAAGTAAGCAGATGGCTCCAATCAGCTTTGCTGAAACACAGGTGCCAAGTCTCTATGGGCTGTTTCATTTTCATGCCTGTCTTTGGAGCCAGGTTCTTTCCCGGTGTGTGGCAGGCTCCATTCCACTGTCTTCTTGATGGTGAGGTTCAGTGTCATTGGAGATAGTCGATGCAGAAAGACTTTCCAGCTTTAGTTCCCAACCAATCACACATTGATACATACAGTGGAGGAGAGAGAAGCTACTGAGAAAAGTTCGTTATTAACATCTGAATTTTGGAGTGGCTGCTGACCTCTTTTACTTACTTTCGGAGAAGCCATGGCATCAGAAAACTACATACTGCTTAGAAGCTAACAGATGAGAGCATTCTTTTGAGTTTACTTTGCATTACCAACCTCTGTTAGTTCTCACTGACCTGGAATTTCAGTAGGTTCTTGCTTGGGCCTGCATCAATGGCTGCCAGTTGTCTAGCCTCTCTCATTGCCTTTAGCTAAGCCTGCAGGAATAATGGCTCTTGAAGCAGGTCACTCAGTTGTCTAAAGAAATAGGAGGTGAAACTTGGTCAGTATGATAATATATGTTTCTGAATGCCTCCCTCTTGACAAAAGCAATTTGGAATAATCTCAACTGGTTCATTTCCCTTTATCATGTTTCTTAGTGCAATAAAAACTTGCAAAGAAATTCAGTTATGGGAAACAATTAAAAATTCAGATTGCAAAGAGAAGACATCAGACTTGCCTCAAACAGGTGCTGGCACAGATGGCCCACTCACAAGTGCTGGCTTTATTTACAGCATTTAAACATAGACAGATAAATTGACAAAAATGGTTTTAGATTTTATAATGTGCTGAATGCCCAAATTTGGCCATAAAATTACATTAACTTATGTAAATGATTCCATTTAAAACTTGACCTTCCAAGTCACCAATAGCCTTAAGAAGACTACTTGTCTGCCCTGTTGTATATATACTTGTGTAAATAGAAGATCTAATCTTTGATTTTAGTTGGCTATGCTTTGTTTATTGCCTTGATCATTAAGTGACTGTCTTATTAAGGGGGGAAAACTCTCTCATGTTGAATTGTATGGAATGTGATGGTTAGATATTTCCAACCTCATTGTTCTTCCTGGAAGGGCAATGATGTTGCCTATTTCTTACTGCCCTTGGAATGAGGTGTTTGATAAGAATAGCAGAATAGATAACAGGAAACCCTAATGAAACTATCTTCAGGCAGAAGTTGATGAAAACTATCTGGAGGAACCATAGTATGTTTTTAGCCTGCATCATTATTCTGTCTTGGATGTGGTCTAAGATTTGGCATGGGTGCACCAAATTATAAAATTATAGTAAAGCAAATATTAAAGGGCACCAGAAAATGAGTACTGATTTGCATTCCTGACTTGGTTTGTATTAAGGTATTCATTTAGCTATATCCTAGTCTCATGTTTTGGAAGGGCTGAAAAGCACTAGGCAGAAGAAATTGCAAACCAGTTCTATATTCACCAGGGAAAATATTCCAAAGTGGAAGTATGAACTGTTGCTTTCTGCATTGGTGCACAGGACCCATAGAAGGGTCTGTTGGGCAGATCAGAAAAAAGCTGCTTACTAATACAACACCCTGCTCCCGTGCTTCACAAAACTGTGGACCTTCCCTGTGTGTGTGTGTGCTTAGGTGGTGCAAAATTATTAACAGTCTTGATCTTACATCTTGGATTAGTGTTCATTATGTGACTCTCTCCTCCAGATACAATCCATGTTTTGTGTATTAGCACTGCAGGGTGGATCATCCACTGGTACTGGGGGAACTATAATGATTGAATGTAATGTTTTCCTTCCGTGTTGGAATTTGTTCCATCAAAGGATGCAGGGTCATGGGAGGGGGTGTGTGTCCAATGTAATATGTCATTATTCTCCTTTAACCCGCTTGTGTGATTTGCTTTAGTATTTTTTCTTCTTAATTAATGCTCCATCCTCATCCTTGCTGTGGCTGCTCATGTGTCCTCCTCCTCCTCCTGTCTTCTGCTTCTGACACTAAAGCCCGCAGCCCGCTTGAGAACTCAGTGCCCTGCCTAGCAACCCGCACCCTGGATGATGACCCTCGAGTGCGGCGTGCTCCCAGCGTGGGATGGCTGAGTAAGTCAATGACTGGGGCAAGGGCAAGGATGGTGGCGGTGGCGGGCAGTGGGAGGGCAGCGAGACTGGGCTGATGGTTACTGAGTGGAGGGCATCCTCAGGGTGCCTGAAAGGATAAGGCGTGCAGATTCCTAAACTCATAGTTACTGGTTTATTCCTGCTGCTACCAAATTGTATAGCAATAATGTCTTCTCTGGGTGGTCTGCCCTCCTGAATTCAAGTTGAGTAGTTCATAAGGTAGCGGAAAGAGTTTTTTCTTTCTTTCTCTCTCTCTCTCTCTCTCTCTTTTTTTTTTTTTTTGTCTTATTTCAGAGAGAGAGAGAGAGAGAGAGAAGAAAGAAGGAAAGGAGGGAGGGAGGGAGAGAGAGAGAAATTGGTTGTTGTTTTACTTATTTATGCATTCATTGCTTGATTCTTGTATGTGCCCTGATCGGAGATCGAACCCTCAACCTTGGAAAATTGGTACAACACTCTAACCAACTGAGCTACCCAGCCAGGGGCAGTGGGAAGAGTTTGAGACAAAGGTTAGGCCCGGCACTGGCAGCACCTCCTCCAGTTTCCTTCAGAGGACTGTGAGGAAGATCCTGGAGATGAGATTTCTGAGGGTGGTTTGAAAGCATTCCAGTGATAGGTAAGAGGAAGAACTTACTATTAAGTTAATGGTCTAAAAAAACAAAAACAAAACAGATTCCTATTACATGCTAGAAAGGCAGTGGGTGTTACGGGCAGTGAAACAATAATATGATAGAATCTTTATTTTTAAAATAAAAAACTTTGTAAAAGAGACAGGGTTTATATACCTAAAATCCAAACAGAAAAGAACATGCACAGAAAACTGCATGGACTTTCCCCTAGGATTTCCAGATCTGATTATGTGTGCTATAAATTTTAGTTGTCAAGAAACCCGTCCATGGTGACATCATTCAGTCTTAGCTGTTTATTATTACCTTAAGCCTATTGATTTAAGCTTTTTACTATTTTAGTGTGAGTAAATTTCACTTTCCTAGGAAGATGTCCTTCTCCATTGACTTCATGGGGGATATTTTAGTTCATCCTAAAATGGTGTTTGGTGTGCTACATTATTCCACAGCTTTCAATGGAGTAAATTTAACATTTTTAGAAACTATTAGTAATCTTTATTTCCACTAAGAATATAGATGCTCTGGGTATCTATATATATAAAAACCCAGCGACCGGAATGCTGTAACAACCAGAACGCCATAACGACAGGAACGCCGTAATGACCGGTCACTATGACGCCCACTGAGGCCAGCGAACTGGCCAATCGGGGGGTGGGGCTGGCCGGCCCTCCCCCCAGCTGCTCTGCCCCTGGCCAACCCCGCCCCCCGACGGCCTTTTCCCCCAGCTGGCCCCAGCCCCGATTGGCTGCTCCACCCCAATTGGCCCGCAGCCCCTCCCCCAGCTGGCTTCACCCCTGGTTGCCCCCCCCACCCTAATAGGGGGAAGGGTCCGCTGGCCAACCTCCTGCAGCCCCTCCCCCGGCCGGCCCTGCCCCAGATAGGCCCCATCACCCCGATCAGGGGCAGGGCCAGCCAGCCAACCACCTGCCGCCCCTCCCCCCAGCCGGTCCCACCCCCAATGGGCCACCACCACCCCAATCAGCCCATGGCCCTTCGCCCCAGCCAGCTCCACTCCAGATTGGTCCCCCTACTCTGATCAGCGGAAGGGCTGGCTGGCCAACCACCCATGGCCCTTCCCCCAGGCCGCTGGCCCCTGCCCCCCCCCACCCTATTCGGGGGCAGGGCCTGCCAGCCAACACCCACGGCCCCTCCCCGCAGCTGGCCCTGCCCTGATCAGGTCCTGATCAGGCCAGGCTGGCCAGCCAATCTCCCGCCATCTCCCATCTCCTCCTCCCAACAGGCCTGGCCCCGATTTGCCAATTGGGGCCAGGCCGGCTGGACCCTACCCATGCATGAATTTGTGCACTGGGCCTCTAGTTTAGAGATAAATACATGAATCTTTGCCCTCAGGTTTGTTTTTTTTTCCTAATGAGGGAAGCAGGACACTATATAAAAATTGTACAAAATGCTGAGTGAAATGACTGAAAAAAACATGCACACACACTTGCATACACAAGATTATGGGAACATCTGATCTGCTTGGCCTGGGAGTTGTGTTGGTAGAAGAGACTTTGGAATAGATGATTTTGGGGTTAAATCTTAAAGGAAGTGTAGGAATTTGGTGGTGGGAGAATTGGAGGAAGGGCCTCTTATTGAACTATTACCTTGATTTCTGCTGTAAAGTAGGTCTAATTTTACTTGACTCATAATACAGGTTGCAAACATTAATTCATTACTTTTCAGGTAAAAACCCTGAGCTAAGTACTTTGTGTAATACCTTTTCATTTTTTGAACAATCCTGTACAATGACTATTGATATTACTCACATTTTGCAGATGAAGAAATGGTACTTAGAGAGCTTTAGCAACTTGTCCAAATCACACAGATACTGAGTATATAGGGCAGGACTTGAACTTCACCATAAGGTAGTTCGATCTTCGATGGGCAATTTCATTGAAATTAAAGTATAGGATAGTCACACATTCAGATTTCCAAAAAGATCTACTGACCCCATGCTGAAGCTCTGATACTAATATTATTTTCTCTTAAAGAATCATCCATTCCTTCTAAATAGTGCTTTTTTCCCCCCTCAATGATGCCTTTGGGGTAAAAAATAAATTTAGGTAAGAAGTTTAGTCATTGGGGTTTGGAATCAGGCAGGATTGGGTTTGAATCCTGCATCTGCCATTTGCTGGCCTCCAGACATTGGGCAAGTTACTTCTCTACTGTAAATTTGGGTTTCTCAACTATAAAATTGAATTAGTTTTACCAACATAGGATTGTAGTAAGAATTAAATTAGAAATATGTAAAATATTTAGCAAATTGCTCAGCACTCAGTAAATTCAGCATCACTGTTATTAGCAAAGTGCTTATAGGAATTGCTCAACAAATTGTAGTTGGTCTTATCCTCTGAAAGTTTTATTTATTCCATGTCAGACATTCAGACACTGAAATATTGTGGATAAAGCATCAAGAAAATTGACCAAAATATTCAGTTTGTTGATGATACAGAAATATGGTAACTATTTGGAAATCAACCTAACACCACATGTGGGTCAGTCTTTCTAAGAAAACACATTTCAGTCATAAGAGAGGATTCTTCTCATAGTCTATTTATGTGATATATTCTCTCCCTAAATAAACAACTTTTATGTATACTCTTAATCATCTTCTCCAGGGCTTCTTATATCTACCACACCAATTCAGTAAATTTTGGATACATATATTAAATAATGAAAGTGTACAAAGTGGTGTTAAATAATCCTCGTTCTATCTACCTATCCAGCCTAATTCTCATCTTTTCTCAGGATGAACCTGTAGTCCAATCAACTTCTCTTTTTCTTTTGGCTTATGTTGTATCAAGTCCGACTTCTGTGCCTTCATTGATTCCTCTGCCCTTTCAAGAGGGCCTTTTCAAGTGTGCCTATCCACGACTATCCAGCAGGGTCTGAATGCAGTGTCATCTCCCTGATCAAACAGTTCTAGTAAGCATGAAAGATCTCTCCAGGTCTTAACATTTCAGAGTCGCTGCTGTCTGTGCCTCACAGTTGAAGATTTAGCATTATGTTGTCTTTGGTGCTGCATTGTTTGTATTTTTTGGTTTCAACTATATAAAAAAATCTCCTTTAGGGGAGGTGCTGTATCTCATGCTTTTGTGTGTCGGCCAGTGCAGTGTAGGTACTTGAAACATGGGAGTTGTATAGAAAACAATGATTGATTCATGACACTTGGACATTTCATTAAAAGCAACCAGCAGCTCAGTATTCACTAGGGCCCATCTTGGCCACAGTCAACTATTAACCAGAAATGAATATTGTTTACTACCTGCAAAAATGATTTCCCCGTATTTCTGCTCATCCTGGTCTGATGAATTTGATTAGCAGTTTATTCTGATAGCTAACACGGAATTATTTTTCAAAAACACTGCCAAAATATCAGCTGAAACACAGGTTTGTGAACAAGGTTCCAATAACTTAATCTTTCAGTATTCTTAGCAAGGCATTTTCAGGCTTAGTGTCACTTGAAGTAACTAACTACCTTTAAAAATCTCCCTTTAAAGTTGCTTTTGGAGTAAGCGCTCATCATTTTTACATTGTGTGCTTCTTATCTTAGTTGTCACCTGAGGCAGATACGAGCTTACAGCTCTTATCCATTTCAAATGCTGCCAAGGTATTGAATTAGAAGTTGGGACAAAACCAAAAATGATTTCCTCTTACAGATCTCACTGGCAGGTCTGAGATCAGCCCTGGCCACTGAGAGCAAAAGAGAAGCTTTCACCTCTCCTTTTCAGGACAAACTAATACCCACTTAAATGCTTCGCCATTATTAGAGCACAGGAGCAGACCCTATCTTGGGAGATCCAGATGGCTCTTCACTCTTGCTCTTATCTGGGAAGTCGGTTTGACATCTAGCACTGGTATCCTCAGAGCCCTTAGAAATCACTTGTGTCCTTTCACCGTTATTGGAAGCTGAGATCAGCTGTTGGGACTCTTATGTCTGAACTTCAAAGAAGAAAGTAAGGTTTAGGGTTTTTTTCTTACCATCTACACATCCTGGCATGTCTTCACCTTGTTCAACAAGGAGATTTTGGTATTTGCGAACATTCAAACTTGTGCTTGGTAAAATAGTGATATGTAGACTATGTTCATACTCACATTCTTTCTCTCATCACCAAAGCTGTTCCTTTTTCTGACCTTCCTGTTTCTTACCATCTTTCTTCCTCTTTCAGACTTGGAAACGTACAGGCGTCTTTGATTACATACTCTCTCTTCACCTCTACCCTCATTGAATCACTGCATCTGTTAATTGTTACCTCTGTACTGTTGCTTAACTCTGTCTCCGTTCTCATCTTACTGCCATTGCTTTGGTTCTGGTCCTTTTTTCCTCTTGTTTAGTCTAACTCAATAGCCTGTTATTTGTGGTCACTGCTTGTAGTTGGGCATATGCAATCACATTTGTCACTTTGCTTCCAGTTAATCTTATCATATCTGGCTGATAAGTTACCTCCTCATGTGGAAATGGTCAAGGGCAACTCGGTGCATCTCAAACAACATCCAAAATACTGGGCCTGGCATTCAAGGCTCATTGCACAGTGAGTTAAAGTTGAGTAAGTGGCATTTCATGCTACTGTATTTCCCTTTATTTACACTACATTTCAGCAGCTACTTACCATTACTTGAATTTGCTGAATGCTTCCCTCTGTTAGTGTCTTTGCCCTAGGCATTCTTTCCACTTGGAATACTCTCCTTTCTCCTGAGGCTTTCTGTGAAAATTCTGCCCATTGTTCAAGGCCCACAAAGTCTAAAATATTTACTAAAAAGTTTTCTGATCTTTGCACTATAGTACTGGTTCTTAAAGTGAGGACTGGAGAGTCCTGGGTATCCTGAGATCATTTCAGAGGGTTTGAAAGGTCTTAGGATTTTTTAAAAATATCACTCAACACAACATACATATCTCAACAGATTGAGCACAGAAAGAGACATGAGAATCCAGTTGTGTTCCATTAATCCATACATTAAAGAGATTTGTAAAAATGTGAAACAATGCCATTCTTTTTATCACATTTTTTGTTTTGTTTTGTGAAACAAGTTATTTTTCATAAAATACATTACTTATGTTACCATGTAATGGGTTTATTAATATTATTGAAATTTATTTGATAAATATTTTTAAATTTTTAGTTTTAGTTTCTAATATGATACATGTTGAAAGATAAACACTCTTAATTTTTAAGTGTGTAAAGGTGTCCTGGGACCAAAAGGTTTGACAGCTGCTAGCAGAATGTTGAAAGAATGAGTAACAGAATCAAATGTAAAATTAAAGCACTGTGGTAATAAATGAAAGTATTGAAAGGGAAGTAGAAGTAAGAGCCATTAAGAAATTATGTCTACTATGTGTTTTGTAACTTTGATTCTTCCTTTGCCTCCCAGAGAACATTGATGAGCCATAGTACAGTGAGGATAGCTTGAGGAGGTAGGAAGAACAGCTCGTCTTCCTGACCTTTTTCCTTTCATGACAACTCTAGTCAAGATGGGCTGGATTATGCTACAGTGACAACTAACCCCAAACATCTCACCTCATTAACATCACAGAAGTTTCTTATTCATATTACTACATGTTTATGTGGAACTTGAGGGAGCTCTGCTCACCATCATTAGTCAGAATCCAGGCTCACAGAAGGTTTCTCTCAATACATGCTTCCACAATCATTGTTGCTGCCTCTTCAACTTCTGCCCAGCCATGACATACACTGAGTGGCCAGATTATTATGATCTCTGAACGCATAATAATCTGGCCACTCAGTGTAAATCCTACATAATAAAAGGCTAATATGCAAATTGTCCCCTTGACCAGGAGTTTGACCAGCAGGCAGGCTGGCCAACCACCCATGTCCCCTCCCCCTGGCCAGGCTGGCCGGACTCCACCCATGCACGAATTCATGCACCGGGCCTCTAATATGCATTCAGAGATCATAATAATCTGGCCACTCAGTGTATGTTACTTTGACTCACATTTCATTTGCCATAGTGAGTCATATGTCTCCACCTAAAGAACTGTTACTCCCCACTTGCTCAGAGGTGGAGATTCAGAACTATTTGGTAGACAGTGCTAATGATGACCTCTCAGTCACAACCGAAATTGTAGCCTTGACTTTGGCATGTGTCCTTCTTGGCAATGCCGAGAGCAGTGTGAAGCTAGGTAAGGACAGTGTACAGAAAATATTCTCTTTCTGCATACTCTTGTAGATGGGTGATGAGGGCTTTTCTCATAGTGAGGGAAGGCTGGGGTTATCAGTTCAAGGGCTACCACTAGGACTGTGGTTTTATGAGCGACTTCTGAGATGGACTAGATTAATTTGAAACTGATGGAGGTCCTTTCATGTAGATATACAGTAAACCGTTCTTCTTAGACCAAACAACATCTGGATTTAATTCTTGGAGACAGCTTAAAATCTAACTACTTGAATTAGTATGTCTGTACATATGTGAGTGAAGAGACTGGAGGAAAAGCAAATGTAATATTCTAGCTGCAGATATCAATTTCAAAGTGAATAATGAAATTTCTTTTTGGCAGCTAGTGGTAGAGTTTTACTTTGATAAAAATTGCTGGCAGAATCTTCAGAAATTTGCCTTTTCTTTTTGTGGTAAACTGAATGTACATGGTGTTTACGTTGTTCTGACATTTCAGGTCCCAAGTCTGTTCCTCTTAATGCATCTTCCATCTCAGTAGCTCCTCATCCATCTCTTGTCAGGGCAAAAGCCCCTGTCATCTCAGACTCCTCCTTGTCCTCTATTCTCCACCCTCTCCTGTTTTTTTCCTGCCCTTCTCTGAATCTCAATTACAACTGCTCTATTTCAGTCCTCATAATCTCTTGTGAAAACAATGTCAATATCCTAGTTTTCTCAGCATCCATTCTTACCCCTTTATATCCATCCTCCACAACTGCTAGAAGGACCGAAGTCACAAAAGCAAACAAGTCACTCCCTCTGCTCAAAAACCTTGTGTGACAATTCTTTGTCCTTTATATGCTCAAGCCCATGCTCCCAAGTCTGGCTTTCTAATCTGTAACATGTGCCTTGACTTGGTCTCTCCTTAACTCAAATTATCTGTGGACATTACTACTCTAGAACTACAAGGTCCACTGATAATTTGGATTCTCATGTACTTAGATTCCATGCCTTTCAACCTCTCTATATCTTGACCTGACTAAATTTAACCTATCCTTGAAGTTCTTATTTCTTCTAGTTGATTCTTTTTCATCTCTCTCCTTTCCCTCCATTCCACCAAAGTGCCTCTCCCTCATTTCTGCTCTCACTCCTTGCCTTGTTTTATCATTGCACCATAGTACAAGCATGTTTTCTTCATTGTTGACAAAGTGCTCAAAGGACCTGAACCATATCCCACTTATCTTTGAATCTCCATTGCCAAGCACAATGCCATACACTTAGTAGATATTCAGTAATAGTTGGACTGCACTAATTCATCCACCTGAATCTTGCCTGCCATGGGTAAATTATTTTCTAACTGGGCATTGTTAGTCACACTTGTATCTCATTTGTCCCCACTAGGTTGATATGGATAAGATATACTCTCATCATGTTTAAGAACTTTGTCAATCTGAAAAAAATAAGAGAAGCCCTAACCGGTTTGGCTCAGTGGATAGAGCATCGGCCTGCGGACTGAAAGGTCCCGGGTTCGGTTCCGGTCAAGGGCATGTGCCTTGGTTGCGGGCACATCCCCAGTGGGAGGTGTGTGAGAGGCGGCTGATTGATGTTTCTCTCCCATCGATGTTTCTAACTCTCTATCCCTCTCCCTTCCTCTCTGTAAAAAAAATTAATAAAATAATTAAAAAAAAATAAGAGAAGAATGTAGCATATACTTAACCAGAATGTGCAGCATCCATTTGCTTGAGACAAACCTTTGGAATAATAGGCAGTTCCAATTTTGTTTGTTACTATTGGGCACTCTTGGAAGGAATAACAAACTTCTCAAATTCATCTACATTTTATTTGGCTTAGTTTCCTTTTTATTTTTCTATATTTTTCGTGAGAGGTGGTAGTAGTGTGGTTCATGAATTGTGATTTGTCATGCATAGATTGGGATTCTTTCGGAGAACTGTGATTTGTTTATCACTCAGGGCCTTTCAGGAGCCACAGATACTTCATGAATAATTGTTATTTAAATGCATACTTAAACTGAAAATGAGATAAAAGACTGAAAAGAGACCAGAAATGATTTTTTTTTTTCGAATTTGTTAGATCAGAATCTTCACATCACCCAAATTAACCAGCCTCAGCCCCAGTGGCATCAGGAAGCTCTGCTGCTTTTCTTTGGCTGCTATTTCTTCGGTAGCAGAATTTGAGAATTCTTGGGCCAGGGGCTCCATTTCTGGTTGACCAGACCATTCTATCCATGGTTGAGATATCACTACTAAGGCAACAGCTGCCTTCTATTCAACCTGGCCCTGTCTCATTTAATTCCCACAAAACATTCTATGAAGTTCAAGCATCACTGACCCCTTATTATAGATGAAGATGCTGAGGCTCAATGAGGTTAAGTACTTAGAGTATTCATTAAGGCTATTCACAAATGTTACAACTCTCTTCTGGGTAAATATGAGGATTCTACTTCCTCAACCATTTGAAGTTAGGTGCGACCATATGACTTGTTTTGGCTAATGAAACATGAGCAGAATGATGGATGTCATTTCCAGGAAAACTATTCTTTCCTTCATAGCAGCAGTGTTCTAGAGAGCGGTTACATGCATTTAATACCCGGTTTAAAGACAAAGATGCAGGCCCAAACGCCCAGCAAGTCCACTGTGGACATTATCATGAGTGAGAAATAAGTCACAGTTGTTTTAAGTTATGAGACTCTGAGGTTGTTATTTTACTGTAACCTTGCCTATGTGGCAGGGGAGTCCTTGAAGTCACCCAGTAAGTGGGGCACCAGGGTTTGCATTCAGGTGTGCAGACTCCAGATGGCACGCTTCCTTTTTATTTCTCTTTTGCTTCTCATTCTCTCTGTCTTCAGGTCTTCCTACTTTCAGCCATAGATAGTGCTCTTGTCTGCTAATAAGAGGTGTGGACACTTACCATTCAGAGTTTTGTCATTTCACATCAGAAAATGAAATTCCTAGTATTTCTTAATGAGAGACAGCAAGTCAGCATTCCAAAGTGTAATTTTCTGGGATGGTTCTGTTTTCTAAGGCCCATTCTTAATGACTCCAGGAAACAGCTGGAGCACACAAACTATTATGGGCCATGATCAGCTTTTGCTTCAGAAAAGCCATACGCTGTGATGGGTTTTACAAGTAGCAACCATGGTTACCAGTCAAAGAACAGTATTGTTAGGTGAATGTGGCAGAGAGACTAATATCATCATTCTTTTTGAGGAGGAAGAATAGGGTAACTCCAATTGTAATGACAAGTTTTCCCCTCAATAAATGTCTTACTTTAAAAATCAATTCTCCCAGCACACATTTAGACTGTGGTCTGGATTTTAGGAATAGCTGTCGATGTCAAGGTTGACTCATTTCTTCAATTTCTAAAGGACATCTTTGAATAATTTTTAACAGTCTTTTGAGGGAACTGCCTAGAGCAGGGGTGGGCAAACTTTTTGACTCGAGGGCCACAATGGGTTCTTAAACTGGACCGGAGGGCCGGAACAAAAGCATGGATGGAGTGTTTGTGTGAACTAATATAAATTCAAAGTAAAGGAGCGGAGGGGAGAGCAAGAGAACCCTCTGCTCTTTCGGCTCTGCGGGCCGGATAGAACAGCTGAACGGGCTGGATCCGGCCCGCGGGCCGTAGTTTGCCCACGGCTGGCCTAGAGCCTGTAAGAAAGTGGCCATTTCCTTTGGACTAGTTAGTGGCTGAACTGTGTAGGTTATTTTTATTTGTAATGATGTCAGTGGTGTTTGAGACTATTGTCTTCAGTAAGAATGATTATTATCCCCTTGAATTGGTAGTATCCCTTCTCCTTTAGTGATGATACATTCACTATATCCAGTTGTAGTGATAGAGTTTTTGGGTGTTATATTAATTCATGTAAACTGTCCATTCATTCATTCATTCATTCATGTAAATATTTTTAACTACCACTCTCTGGCCAGCGCTCAGCTAGGTGCTGCGAAAATACAATGAACAAGGCAGACACAGTCTCCACCTTTAGAGACCTACTGGTTCAACCAGTTTTTACCAAGGGGAGAGTGAAGTTTGTGATAAACTGATTCTCCTGAGCAAAGTGGGAGTGTATGTAGAGCAGTGGTTCTCAACCTTTCTGATGCCGCGACCCTTTAATACAGTTCCTCATGTTGTGGTGACCCCCAACCATAAAATTATTTTCATTGCTACTTCATAACTGTAATTTTGCTACGATTATGAATCGTAATGTAAATATCTGTGTTTTCCGATGGTTTTAGGTGACCCTGGTAGCGGTTCTCAACCTGTGGATCGTGACCCACAGGTTGAGAAACGCTGCTGTAGAGCCTAAGACCATCGGAAAACACGGATATTTACATTACGATTCATAACAGTAGCAAAATGACAGTTATGAAGTAGCAATGAAAATAATTTTATGGTTGGGGGTCACCACAACATGAGGAACTGTATTAAAGGGTCGCAGCATTAGAAAGGTTGAGAACCACTGGTATAGAGAGAGTGAGTCACAACTGAAGGGGAGAATGAGGACATAGAGACCATCTAGGCTAGGACCGCAGTCACCAACCTTTTGGACCTTACGGACCACCAGTGGTCCGCCGACCACCAGTTGGGGACCGCTGATCTAGAAAGTGATCAGATAGCAAGAGATCCGACTCAGCCTGGGAATGTTGTTTAGAGGAATCGGAGAAAGGGAAACGCAGTTGGCTCAGGATGAGGGCTAGCTTAATACAAACAAGTGGAGGAAAGTAGACTTTGCTGCTTCAGAGAACAGAACCAGGCTCTAAGGGTGAACATTTTTGGGGAGAAGATATTGACTCAAGACTCCTGATGTTTTAGATAAGTATTTGTAATTTTTGTTTTCATGATTTTCCAAAAGGATCAGTGACCTGATCCAGGTTCAGGCTGGTGAACCCCAGTTGGCAAGGATATAGTTCCTTATCTTTTGTACAAGGATGTAGACTTTCATATCAAGGTACCTTTGTTTAACAGTGTTTTGCGTGGGTTTTTTTTTGGGGGGGGTGGGGCGCGGGGGAAGGGAATGAGGGCTGCAGGAACCACCTCCCCTGTGCCAGAGAATTGTAAAGGTAAAGCAAGGGCCTCTGTTTATGAAATCCATAGTCAATCCTGGGAATATATGAGGATGTACATTATTTATAAGAAGTTATGTGTATTTAAATGAAAGCGAGCTCTTGCTATGCATGTGTGTGCTTTGAAACGGCACATACCGTCTCTTGGTCCATCCACATGCTGCTATCTACTTGAGAAATTTGCCACAGGTAATCATGAGCTTTATTACAATGAAATTGGTTACCTCATTATATGGCAAGGTTCCTGTCATCCAAAATATATAAGCAGATATTAAGAGACTGGCTCTGTCTGATATTATAGAACTGCTTGGGAAAGAACTTGATTATGATCTCCAGGTACTTTTTAATTCTGTGATTCTATGAGACACATCTATAATAACATACACAGCCTTCCAGTGTATCTACCCCTTGGGGCATTTAAACTTATACCATCTGTATTATATTCCTCTAGAGATAACATGTAACTGTGAGAAAATTCCAGTCTACTGTACTAGATGAATTTCTGAAGCAAAAGTTTTGATACTGATTAAAATTATTACTGATAGGAGTTTTTTTTTCTAATTTTCTGCTTTTCCCCTTCTTCATTTTGGTTTAGCCAAAAATAGATTTTCTAGAAAGGATCTTTGCCCACTGATTTATGCTGTCGTTAAACAGCATAACTAGACCTGGTGAAGCATTCTTGGAGTCTCTGCATCTTTTTGGGGGGTTGTTGATTGAGGTTTCATATGTTTTACCCTTTGCTCTTGTTCTACTCATTTCACCCTCTATTCCACTGTAGTAGTAAATATAGAAAGGCATATATTGCCTTCAAATCAGAGGGAGAGGTGCTAGAATGAACTGAGACCACAGTCTCCTCAGAACACAGTAGTGATCACCTTAAGAACTTTCTGTCACCACGATATAACACATCAAAAGCATAGGTTTCTCAGGTAAATATTTATTAATGACCTCTGTGCTCAGCAGGACATCTGACACCTTTCCTAGAAGCTCTCTACCTCTGGTTTGTCTGAAGTCCCTCTGTGTGATGAATACCCTCTGGTTTGTCTGAAGTCCCTGCATGCCCTCTGTGTGATGAATCACAGCTACTTTAGGCCTCAGTCCCCATTTCTTGATTTGGCTCAGATTATTTCAACCGCCCCGCCCCTCCCCGCTGCAGCCTCTCAGTTCTCTGAATTGGTCTCCTAAGCCTGGAAAATTACACATGGTGGGATCCTACCATGGCGCCTGGAGTTCACAGTTTCTTGAGCATCTTTAGTTCTAAGGGGATTTATGCATGTGGTTTCAGGCCAAAGGGAAGGAGAAAACCATGAACGTTGATTGAGCAACTGTGCAGAACTATTGTTCACATGTTTCCCTGCTTAATCCTTTCAACAATCCTGTAAAAGAGCATTACTCCCGTTTTACCACCTTTTCATACTCAATTTTTTCTTCTTTCCATGATACAATGCTGACAAGTTATCTCTGGGGTTCTTTTTGTATTTCTCCTTATGGACCATTAGGTTCATCTGAGAGAGGTGAGGTGTGAGCCACCACCCTGTACACCCCCACCCACCATCAGAAAAACGGCTGTGGCAGTTGGTGTCATGCAGATCTGTGTCATGGAGTTAAAGATCCTTACTCTCTGGATTTATTCATTTATATATATTTGTTAATTTCAGAGAGGAAAGGAGAGGGAAAGAGAGATAGAAACATGAGTGATGAGAGAATCATTGATCGGCTGCCTCCTGCATGCCCCACACTGGGGATCGAGCTATCAAGAGGCCGCAACCCAGGCATGTGCCCTGACCAGGAATTGAACCGTGACCTCCTGGTTCATAAGTCAACGTTCAACCACTTAGCCACACCAGCCGGGTCCCTTGGGATTTCTTAGAATAGATGACGACATGGTTTTGGAGTAGGACAGGATCAACTTGGCACTGCAAGCATCAGTTCAGCTCTGGTTTTTCATTAAGAGGGAAATCCTGAGCGCATCTTAATTCTGATCAGAATTCCCCAGCGTAACCCTAACAGCCGTGGGCAAACTACGGCCCGCGGGCCGGATCCGGCTGTTCTATCTGGTTCTCTTGCTCTCCCCTCCGCTCCTTTACTTTGAATTTATATTAGTTCACACAAACACTCCATCCATGCTTTTGTTCCGGCCCTCCGGTCCAGTTTAAGAACCCATTGTGGCCCTTGAGTCAAAAAGTTTGCCCACCCCTGCCCTAGGATCACTTGTGGCCTCAAAGCTATCACTTGGAATCTAGAGGTCACTTTGGCTGACTTTCTCCAAGGGGGAGAAAGGAGGGTCTGAGTAAGTGCACACCAGGAAAGGGGCTGTCCCCTGCTTTTGCTGTCACCCAGACTTACAGTACGTAACTGAGAGTCTTCAGGACATTTGGGGGATAGAGGCATTGGCCCGGAGATGTTTGTGTCCTTTTCTGGAGGCTGCTCTCTGAGCTGTGAGTGACCTGTAATTATTATTGCTCAGTGTGTATTAACTAATTGCATGTGTGTCAGCAAGGCCATGTGGAGTTACTGCCCAGGAAGCCAATTTAAATGATTTTTCCCCAAATCCCTGTTTCTGAGCCATGAATCAGGAGCCACGAGGAGGGGCTACATTTGTAACTGGGGGCCTAGAGACTGTGCTTTATACTCTTTTTTAAAAAAATATATTTTATTGACTTCTTACAGAGAGGCAGGGAGAGGGATAGTTACAAACATTGATGAGAGAGAAACATCGATCAGCTGCCTCCTGCACACTCCCCACTGGGGATACCCCACAACCAAGGTACATGCCCTTGACAGGAATCAAACCTGGGACCCTTTAGTCCACAGGCCGACGCTCTATCCACTGAGCCAAACTGGTTAGGGCATGTGCCTTATACTCTTAAAGTTTTATATCTATGTCTGTGTCTATCCCTATCTAATACTTACATATCTAATACTTACAAACTTACAGTTTATGAGATATACTATAAGTTTATAATTATATCTAATACGTATAAACGGTTTCTATATCGGCATTGATATTGACATCCATATGTATGTATTTATTTGGCCATTGATGCAGAACTATATTAAATGGCTTTTCTGTGCATGCTCTTTTTTTCTGCATATAATTTTCAGGTATAAGTATTTTTGTTGACTAAAACTATCGGTGTAAATCTTTGATAATTCAGACAGAACCTTCAGGAAAAATTTCCCTTGCTGTGATTTTAAAAATAGTGTAAATATTTATTATTTCATGGAGCATGTTAAAACTACTTAAAAATTGATTTTAAATTTATTTAAATTTTGATCTCAATGTTTACATTAAAATTTGATCTAATTAAATCTTCCAAGGTTGTCTGCTAGCAATAATGTTTCAACTTAATCTCAGGTACTTAGAAATAATCAAAGTGTACCTACTTAACATTTATCATATGATAAATAGACATGTATTATATTTTTTTAAAGTATTATGTGCAAATCGTTATGGAATTGAAGAGCCCAGAAGGATTTCAAATGAAAAAATGAACTGTTCGGCTTCATATTCCTGGGCCCGCCCTTGTAACAACCACTTGTAATTCTTTAAATTGTTTCTATTTTAAAAATTTATTTTAGGAATCTCTTTATATATATATCTCTTTATAATTAGCTTACCTTGCTATTTCTTGTTTATCAATCTTAGATATTGTCTGTTAATTTTTTCTTTGCTAGAAAACATTTTATCTATTTTATGCAACCATGTTTCTGTCCTCCAAATATGTTTGTATCTTCCTCTTAGTTCTGTTAATTACATTTGTAATATTTAAGCAATAAACCTATGCTTTTGTTATTTATTTGTTTTGTTTGTTTATTCATTTGTGGCAAGTATTGGTGGGATCTTTTGACATCTTACTTGAGGAAAGGGATATTGACTTCCCTACCCCTCTCCTCGTTATATTCCTTTCCTTGCCCCTCTCCTTGCTATTTTCACTTCCAGGCTTCTGTCATCAGTACTTCTCCTACTTATTGTCAATATTGGTTAGATTTACATTCTTGTCTCTACAAATAATATCTGTGTTTTTTGTCAGTCAATTCTAAAGTCAGAAACGCATAATATCATTTATATTATTATGACTATATGAATATTATTTACTCTAAAGCTATAGATTGGACTATGATCACATTTTATCTTTGTACATTTTTTTTAAACCTAGAGTTTTAAATTACATTTTTTAGAATCACCTAACATTACTTTGTTCCCAAACTTTTTCAATATTTCAGGGATACAGTAAACCCTATAGATACCTCCTTCTTGCAGATCCATCGTCCTGTTGTCCCCCACTGCCCCGCACCACCCTCTTGCTGCATAAGACACCTGGTCCTCCAGACCTGCTGCACAGCTGCTGTTCTTTTACTTTCACTGCTCTCCTGAGTTCAAGACCACGTCTCTCTTTTTCTTAGTCTGTTCCTTCATTTTGGTAAATCACGCTTCAAGTAACTTTGTATAAAAGGGCATATATAAGAGTTGACCTTTTTTTATTCCCTAAAAGTTTCATTGTGTGTGTGTGTGTGTGTGTGTGTGTGTGTGTGTGTGTGTGTATTTCCACATGTATTATTTGGATGAGTACAGGATTACATGTTGAAATGATTTTTCTCCCAGAACTTTGAAAATATGGTCCCATTCTCTTCTATCATTCCTTAAGAGAATTCCAAAAGTCTGATTCTTATTTTCTTTCCTCTGTAGATAAAAAATCTTAGAATATTTTCTTCATTCTTGGTATTGTGAATTTTCACAATGATTCATCTATATATAGGGCTGGATGTGTGTGTGTGTGTGTGTGTGTGTGTGTGTGTGTGTGTGTGTGTGTGGTTTGTTTATTTTTCTCTTGGGACCCTTGTGATTTGAAGAAACATATCCTTTAGATCTGGTATATTTTCTTTAATACTGTTCTCTTTTTCAATGGGTTAACAGGTTAGTAGGGCTCCTAATAGTCAGCTGCTGGCCTTCCTGGAGCAGCCTCTGTTCCTCTGATCTTTTCTCTCAGGTTTTCTGGCTGTTTGTCCCCCTTGCTGTCAGTGGGAAACAGGCTCCTCAGGGGATCCCCAGAAAAGCATTTCAAGGACCCACTCACAGGAGATTGTGATGTGGCAAGGTGGCTTATTAGTGATGGCTGCCCCTGCCCCTGCCCCCTGGGCTCCCAATGTCCCCTCTCCATCAAGCCATGGAGAAAGACCAACCATGTTTTCTGCAGGGCCAAAATGAAAGCTAGTGCCCAGAGTTATGCTTCATAGTTCTTCAGAGCCCACATAGTCTGCCAGCCTTAGTTGGCCACCAGATCCCCATGTTCTACTAGTCCCTGGCAGGAGAGAGCAGAAAGTAACAGGGTAGGGGCGGCCATCACAGGACCAGTGCAGATCCGAGAGAGAGAGAGAGAGAGAGAGAGAGAGAGAGAGAGAGAGAGAGAGAGAGAGAGAGAGAGAGAGAATGAATGGATGAGAATGCTTTCTCTCCAGGGATTGTAACCAGGAGCTTTTTCAAAATACCAAATTTCACAGGCTTGCAGTGGCTCCACCCCCTAGCCAATGATCTTTTCTCCCAGGTTAGACTGACAGGCCTCTAGGGTCAAACACCTCCCCCTGTGTTTGACTTCATTGGGCAGTCCTTATCTCTCCTCCAGCTGCCCAGTACCAGAGGGGAGAAGGGAGGGGTGTTAATCCCCTTGGAGGGACAATGCTGATTTCTTGGGGTGTGAAGCTGTAGCTTCCTAGTGAAGCAAACAGGCCTCAGCTTCCCAGCTGAATATGCTCAACAATGTCTGGCTCTCTTTGCTTTCTTCCTTTAGATAACTAGCTAAGGACTATGGCACCTCTACCCTTACATTTTTTGGAATATTTTCCTTATTATATTTTCTAACCTTTATATTGTTTATTTTATTTTATTTGCAATGATATATGGTCTTTAAAAGTAATTATAACTCTAAAGTATTTTTTGCTTTATTTTTTATAACATCTTGTACATATTTTATGAATATAATAGCTTCCTTCTTTCCTTTTTTTAAATTTGCACCCTAGGATTATTTTTAACCCCACTGATTTTTAGAGAGAGTGTAAGGGAGGGCAAGAAGAAGGGATGGGATGGAGAGAGAGAGAGAGAGAGAGAGAGAGAGAGAGAGAGAGAGAGAGAGAGACAGGCAGACAGACAGGCATTGATTGGTTGCCTACCCCAGGCATCCCACCTGGGCAAGGGATCGAACCTACAACTAGGTATATGTCCTGAGAACCTTAGGTATGCAGGCCGACCCTCTAATCACTGAGCCACGCTGGTCAAGGCTATAATAGCTTCTTAATCTCTCTGCAGACTGGTAAGAGTTTTTATTTAAATTTTTAAAATTATATTTTTAAAAATTGAAATTGTGTGGGGTTTTTTTTTGGTGTGTGTTTTAGGCTTTCTCAAATATTTGATGATCTTCAATTGCTCATTTGTATTTAAGAAAAAGTATTTGTTTTTGAATGAGTAGAAAATGTTATCCTGATGTATCCCCTAAATTCTAGAGTTCAGAAGACTGCTCTGAGGTACAAATTACCTGCACTAATTACCCCTGTGTTCTCTAACACCTCTTTAGCAAACAGCCCTGTGGTGTAATGGCTGCTGGGTGCTCTGCCCACTGGGGTGGTGGTAAACTTTCGGTGCATAGAGTTTCCATAAACTCATCTCTTTCAACCCCCATTATATTTGGCCTCTTCCAGTGTGAGCGTCTTTGGAGTTTTGCAGGGAAGATCTCCTTTTTGACACATGCCTCTCTGCACATATTTTACACTGCAGTTTCTATACTCTGCAGATTGTTCCAAGTTCTAATATACCATCTGCTCTTCTTCATCCAGAAAGTTTTGGAAGTCTGTTTCTGTTAGTCTTCCACCAGTTTTTTTTTTTTTAATTGATGTGGTTTTATATTATTTTGTTTTTAGTATTTTCTTTTAAAATTTATTTTTATTGATTTCAGAGAGGAAGGGAGAGAGAGAGAAATAGAAATCTCAGTGATGAGAGAAAATCATTGATTGGCTGCCTCCTGCACACGCCACACTGGGAATTGAGGCCACAACTCGGTCATCTGCCCTGACCGGGAATCGAACCATGACCTCGTGGTTCTTAGGTCAAAGCTCAACCACTGAGCCATGCGAGCTGGGCAGAATAACTTTTTGTTCATAATTTTATGTGTGTGGTGTGTGTGTGTGTGTGGGGGGGGGTGGGTGGGTGGGTGTGTGCGTGCATGTGAGATACAGAGAAAGAATTAGTATTGGATCACAAATTCTGTATGTAATACAGGGACCACAGATTCCTTGAAGTACTTTATGGGACTTTTCTATTTAGTAAGTTTTTCAGTCCTTGTTTGCCTCTGAATGTTTATTCAACTGAGTAGAGGTTTGTTTGTTTTTTTGTTTTTTTTTCTGTCTTTTTTATGTATCTGATGCAGAAAGAGAATGAAATGCTTTCTTAATAAAAACTATCTGTTTTAGAGTATAATAGAAATTAAATATCCAGTGTAATATTATTAAAATGGGAGTCTCCATGGTTAGAGCATTTTGCTTTTGTTGATATAAATTTTAAAAGAATTAGAAGAGATGAACCTTGTATATTTGACATTGAAGTCTAAGACCTAACATTAACTCTTGGGAAAAGCCCAAAGAGTAGCAGAAAACTCAAAAACGGGAGAGAATAGGGTCAAGGTGATTGAAGTTGGAAAGATTATCAAGCGGCATGTGGACAGTCAAGATCTCAATAGGTAGAGAACGGTCTTTAAAAGTAAAGAGTAGTCTCTGTGAGGACTCATTGGCATAGGTGTTCATTATATTGTGGTTTGGCCTCTGTGCACTTCTAGTTCTCTCTAGAAGATGTCCCTTCCATTGTCTTTGTCCCATACATTAGGGATGACTTGAGCTTTTGGCTAGAACTTGACTAACATACTTTGATAGTTATCTGGATCTTTTCAAGTCTTCTTTTCTCCAAATTTGCTTAACTTTCAAAGCCAATTACAATACTGAGTTATTTCCTTTCCCCTAGAGTTCTCTACCCAAGGCTCTCCTTTCCTTTTGCTGACGTGCTGACACTCTCCCTTATTTCTCCTTTTATTCTCACCTCCTGATTCTTCCTTTACAGGGTGTTTTTATTTGTTCCACTGCCGACTGACGGCTTTAAGCTACTTTGGCAGAGTCCTTTCCTTCTGTTAGTTCTGGGTCAGCTGCAAACTTCTTCCTTATGTACTCTAAGGCTTTCCAAGTCTGAAGGCTATTGAAGTGTGCACACAGCATCTCCCTCCATAGGAAATGGACTTTGAACAGTAGTGCTTATAGTAACTCAAAATGGAGGTAAAATGATACCCAGTTGTTATTCATTCATTCACAAATACTTACTAAGTGTCACTAGTGCCAAGCTCAGAGGCTATAACTGTGAACAAGATAAACTGAAGGCCATGGCTCTGGACCCTTGGAGTTTACATCATATTAAATCATAAACAGCAGAAGTTCTCTAAATAAAACATAACAGTTGCAATTGAAAGAAGCAAAAATATTCAAATTGATTTTCTCTTAGTCATGAAGTTCCTTCAGAGAGCTCCTTCTGATGATATTTTTAACTTCCCTTAGTCTAATATTTATATTTTAAATATTTCTGTATTTTATTTGGAGGTAGGGAATGAGAAGGGGTTGGAATTTTTAATGACATGCTTATTTTAATATTGTTTTTGGTGGGGAGAGCTCTTAAAATTCTGTTGCCATGGAAGACGAGGAAACTTGTCTGATAAAATCCAAGCTTATCCATTAGCCATTTCTTCTAGACTTTCTCAGTTAAACTTATTGTGATTTATTCTGTCTCATTATATTCCTGATTAGTGGTTGAAATGGGAATTGCATTTGGAGTAACTTGAAATGCGGAAAACCAACATGGAAATAATGAAGAATTGGCTGTATGATCATTGTTGGACCTTACTATGTCTGTGAATTAGCACATTCAGAAGCATGTGGCATTATTGCTTTTATAATTACATTTTATTGTTTTTAGCATATTTTCTTTTTTGTTACAGAACAGTGGTTTGGAGTTACTATTTAATCTCAGTGCTAAACAGACTAGCTGAGTTGAATATCTGCCCTCCCCCCTCATTTTTTTCTTTATGAAAATAAAAACACAAAGATGTGTAAATTTCATTTTTTGGAACATCTAAAATTGGAAACCAAGAGCTTTTTTATCTTAAACATTTTTAGTAATATATTGCACACAATTGGCATGGAAATAGGATATATTCTTTGTAGTTATACTGTAAATTTTCTCTTCATTAGAAGTGAAGTTCATGTGTTTATTTATGTAAATAACATAGAGAGACCATTTTTTTTTCCTCAGAGGCAGTGGGATTTGTATTAAGAGATCCAGATTTAAATTATGTTTTTACCATTTGCTGTGTGATCATAAATTTAACTGCCTTGGAGTTCATGTTTATGTTAAAGTGGTAATAACAATACTAACCGCAAAGTGTTTATGTAAGGGTTAAGATTATGGAAGTTCAAGTACCTAGTACTAAAAAAGATTAGTTGGTCCTTAATCTTAGATAGAGACATTTTCTAGTAGATTTGTTATAACAACAAGCGCAGGGGGAAACCATCAGTGAGTCATTGGGAGACAGAACATATTAGTATGCATTATTCTGAAACTACATATTGTTTTGTGGTCCCAAGCAGTTCAAATCATACCCATGGCTCTAAACTTTCTGACATTAATGCCCAGATTCATTTAAATGTCCATTACATGTAAGTTACCTTAGTTATTTTTATGGTAAAAATATTATTTAATGCCCAACTGGCATGGCTCAGTGGTTGAGCATTGACCTATGAACCAGGAGGTCAGGGTTCAATTCCCAGTCAGGGCAAAATAATATAAATATATATTTTTAAAATATTATTTAAATATTAGTAAGAATAAAAACCCAGTTTATCTCATAGCCCATGTGATCTTTGTTTTACCTTGTTCCTAGGTTCTCTATTGGCTCGTTATAAAGGTATGAGGTGTGCATGTGGCAATATATGTGTCATCACACACATATTTGCAATTTTATCTAATATGTACTCTATTAAAAAATTTTAAAATATGTTTTTATTGATTTCAGAATGAGAAAGGGAGAGGAACAGAGAGATAAAAACACCACTAATGAGAGAGAATCATTGATTGGCTGCCTCCTGCACACTCCACAGTGGGGATCAAGCCCGCAACCTAGGCATACGTCCTGACTGGGAATCGAACCATGACCTCCTGGTTCATGGGTGGATGCTCAACCACTGAGTCACACCTGCCAGGCTGATATGTACACTTTTACATATCATCCTCTTCCTATGCTGTACACTCTCCTCACCCCTTTTTATTTTATCGAGGAGATATACTTGCAGAGGATTTTATGAATTGCTACATGTGTGCTAAAGAATAAAAATGATTTTCAAACTTAGTACAGAATGCAATTAGTTTTTATAGAAGACAGTATGTACCTGCCAAGTGGGTACTTAGAAAATGAAATTGTTTTTGATTGTGTGAAACTGCTTGAAAATGTGATTCTCCAAAGCTTTCTTTTTCTTATGGCAAGAAATCAGGGATATGCGAATTCATTATAATTAATGCACATGAGGCTGGTCCTACTTTTTCTTCTTTTTAAAAACCAACACTTAAAACCCAAAATTTCTTTGGACCAAGAACAGTTTTAAGACATCTGTATGCCCTGGATTTCAGATTGGAAGTGCCTGCTGGTGGCAGCTCCGAGTAAAGGAATCACTGCTTGCACAAGTGGTAGCACGCTTTAGGGTATCCTTGTAACACACCTTTCTGGTACAAGGGGACATTTTCCTCTGCTACCCCCACTCACTCAGGACTGCAGTATAATGAGTTTACATTATAGGATAAAACTCTAAATAGAAAGCACTGGTTTGTTCTGACAATGCGTCTTATTGAATGTCAGGTGCAAAATATCCACAATAGAACGTTGTTAGGGACCTGTTGTATAACAGCTTTTGGGTCTGCTAAAATGCTGCACTCAGATTTCTGATTCCCAGATATAATTTGGTTTGTCATCTCTTTTGGCTCTTGTCCTTGTCTTTTTGAATTGGGTGGTATGTTTCTGGAAAAGGCTAATTAAAACAGTGAACTTCCAAAACAAAGTTAGTTATTTACTTGATAGTGTAGGTGATGATTTAGAGGAAAAGCCTGGCATGACCATTTTTTGTCTGTTTATGTGGCAAGGATGCTAATTTACTGATTTGCTTGGATAGGACAGTTTGAAGCAGTAGCTTGGGGGAGAAAAGGTTATCAGAACTGCCACTCTGGCTACTTTAGCTTATTTAACCCCCTCTCAACTCTGATTCTGACTGGGACACCCTTTGGTTAAGATAACTGGTTTATTTAGAGCAGTAATTCTCAAACTTTAGCATGTTTCAGAATCACTTCCAAGGTTTGTTAGTGCCCACGTTGCTAAGCCCCATACCCAGAGTTTTGATATAGTTGATTTGGGGTGAGTCCCAGGAATTTGCATTTCTAACAAGTTCTCATGTGGTGCTGATGCTGTTGGTCTGGGGCCACAGGTTGGGAATTGGGAAGCATTTGTCTCTGGTTCAAGGTGTTAGGGTGTAAGGGTGAGGAATTTGTTAGGGAGGGAGGTGGGAAAAGATTGAAGAATGCTGATCATCTCCTTAGGGCTTACCTAGAAGTGTTGACTTTGAATTCTTCTAGCGTATTACAAAGTTAAACATTAGGGAACATTCCTAATTTTACTTTTTTTTTAAAAATATATTTTATTGATTTTTTACAGAGAGGAAGGGAGAGGGATAGAGAGTCAGGAACATCGATGAGAGAGAAACATCGATCAGCTGCCTCCTGCACACCTCCCACTGGAGATGTGCCCGCAACCAAGGTACATGCCCTTGACCGGAATCGAACTTGGGACCCTTCAGTCCTCGGGCCGACGCTCTATCCACTGAGCCAAACCGGTCAGGGCCCTAATTTTACTTTTAAATAGTACTTTTATTAATGAGAAAAGTTAAGTGTAGGAGGGACCATAGAGTTGATTATTTCTTAACACTGGCCTCCTTTTCCCCATCTGGTTCCTTCCTCTTCCTTGGACCTGTGCCTCTTCGTTCCCCATGTAATACAAATATAGATAGCTGTCTTTCAGAAATGAGAAATGATGAGACAGTAGATGAGGTTTCTTGGAAAAGTGGTGACATCAGTTAAGATTACCATCATAATAAAGACCTTATTCATTTGGCTTCCCCATACTCAGATTTTGCAGCAGTTAGGGCAGGACTTGGGTTGAAATGTTCCTTTTCAGTATTTCCAAAGCAAACCAGTGAGTGAGTTTAGGATATTGCCCAGGAAATTTAAATTACTTAATGAAAGACTGCCTTCAATTTATTTCAGTACTTCAACTTAATACAATTGCTTTATAATTAGAAATTAATCTTATCTAATTGCTTACCTAATCTACATTTAACTTATAATTAGTATTTCTAAGGTTTCATTGACATAGGAGTATAGAATTTAGATTTCTTTACTTACTCAGGTAGACTTTTTATCCATTTACTTCAAATAACTGGTTTTATATTTTAAGTATAAAGTGCAAAATTATATCTACTTCTTTCCTGTGCGTTTCAAACCCAACATTACCTTGGGGCATTCATGTTTGTACGTGGTATTGCTTGTATCCAGTGGTGTGCATGCAGTTCAAAGAAGAAAATGTGGCCTTCAAAGAAGTTCTTTTAATATTGCACATAAACATTTTTTCAGCTCTTACTTTCCTTTGAAAAATGCTCTGTGCTCAGATTTTCCTAGAATAAAATAACCCACCAGGTAAAGACTTTCAGAGACCTAGGACATGCTTACTCAATGAAATGCAACGGAGTGGAAAGCATCCTGTCTCTCAGCCCCAGAAAATTATGATTTTCCTGATCTAGTAGTTAAAGACAGTTATAGAATTTAAAGAGCTGCTGGTATATACACATTAAATTATTAAGAGTAAATTGCAATCTTTTGTAAAATTCTGTGTTGAAGTTTTGATCGGAAGGAATTAAAGTCTGTAATAAATATTTTTTTGGAAGCAAATGTGAAGCTGTGTTGGAACTTCTGCTTTTTTCCCTAACCCTTGTCCTCTTGGTGTGAAGACCAGCCTGAATCAGACCATTGAGGATTAAGGATGAATGCATTACTCAGCACCCTGCAGGGGTGGGTCAAGCACCCTGGCTTCAAAAAGTTACTCTTTTGCTTAGTAAGCCTAGAGCTTTCAGGTCAACTGCAGAATGAAAGTTCAGTATTGTGTTGATTAACACAGTCTACTTGAAAATGGTCTCTCACTCTTCCAGATGTCCTTCCTCTCTGTGCTTGTGTTAACAGTGTCTAAAATCACTGACTGGATTGCCAGTGGATGTTACCTACAGCAGCTGTGTTGCCAGAGAGCTTGGTTCCCCTGAACCATCCTTTGACTTGAATAAGGAGTTTGGCATGTTAAGGGGGAAGAAGGGACACAGTTATTTTAGTCTGGCAAATGGGAATGCAGGAACTAAGGGGAGCCTGTGATAACACTATTTTGAGGCAAAGAATGGGGATTCTGGATCAGATGCCTACTAAGGAGAAATATTCTTTTTAAAAAATATATATTTTTATTGATTTCAGAGAGGAAGGGAGAGGGAGAGAGAAATAGAAACATCAATGATGAGAATCATTGATTGGCTGCCTCCTGCACGCCCCCTACTAGGGATTGAGCCTGCAACCCAGGCATGTGCCCTTGACTGGAATCGAACCTGGGACCCTTTAGTCTGCCGGCTGACACTCTGTTCACTGAGCCAAACCATCTAGGGGAGGATAAATATTTTTATTAAAATGTTAGCTAGAGAAAGGAACACAGATAGCTTTTTGTGTTGATTGGAATGAGGGGTGTCCTAGGAAGGACTGCAGAGGCCTGGAAGAGAGGACAGTAGGCCTGAATCTGGGGCCAGCTCTGCTGACAAGAGAAAGAGCCTGGCTCTGCAGGGGAGAGGAAAAGGAAAGGCACCTGGTAGGTTAGGCTGTGTGTGAAAGGGCTGGGACAAAAACCAACCAAACCGGGAGTACATTTGTTTTTATGCCTTTTGTTTTTGATGTTTCTTTCCAAGTGTAACTTATCTTAAAATAGGGATTGGCAGTCAGACTTCAACAAGTTATGGGAGATTTTTCACACTTTCCCTTTAACCGTATCTGCGCTCCAACCTTGATCGTAGCTAAAGCATCATCACCATGCCCATCATCATCTACGAGTGTTAATGAAATATTCAACCAGAGTCTCTGTGCTTTTGAGAAGAAGTCTTAAATTAGGATTTGCTTTTGTTTTTCCAGGTAGCCCAGCCCTGACTCATAGGAATCTGACTTCCGCCAGTCTGAATGACATTTCTGATAAACCTGAGAAGGACCAGGTAAGCAAAGAATTCTTGCTCCTTTGAAATGTAAGACTAAGTGCATATCTAGAAGATGCTGGGAAAAGATTAGAAATGATAGTTCCCTGACTGAAAAGAACCAATATGTGTAGATGGGGTTTTTGTACTTTTTCTGTGGGAAGAGGAGGCTGTCTGTGAAAGGGATTTGGAGTTCAGAACCCAAGAATTAGAGTCATGACTTCAGCCTTTGTAGATGTAGTCTCTTGGGCAATTTGTTATAACTATAGTTATATTAGCTTTAAAATAGTAATAATAATCCCTACCTCAGGGTTATTGTGAGGATTAAGTGAAACACTTAATGAAAAAGTGCATTGATAAAGAAAGAACTAACATTCTGGCAATTGTTCATTCTTGGGTCTATTTCTGGCAAAGGTAATGTAGTTTTGCTAGCTGTAGATTTGTCTATTAAAATACATAGTAGGTAGACTATTTAAAATGTAGAGCAATTAGGGTTTGAGTCTCAATTTTTTTCTTTTAAAAAAATATGGTAGAAACTGGGCCATTTTTTCAGTTGGGAGAATATCCGGGCGGATAATAGAAAATGGTGAGCAGGTATAATTTTGCATTGTGCAATAAAAACCAAAACCAGTTGTGTGGCCTAAGTGGGTGAAATTTTTACCTGAATAAATAAATCAGAATTGTACATTTCTTCTTTATGAGGATGCATCTCTTTAACTAGCAACATTTGTAAAAAGTACAGGAAAGATGGAATTCATGTTCTTTCTTGTACATGAATATATCCAAAATAGCTTCTGGATTCTTCCTTCTCCTTCTCACCAACAGCACCCTAACAGGGCCATTATCATCTCAGCCTGTGTTGCTAGAAAAGCCCTTGGAGCTAATTCCTTGTCTCCATTTTTTCACAACTTAACACACTTTGTAGAATATTGTACTTCCATTTCTCCCTTGGATTAAAAGCTTGTAATGGCTTCCTATAAAGTTAAGTTCAGAATTGCCTGTATGACTTTTAAGATGCTCTGAAATCCCATGTTATCCTTCTTATCTTAATTTATTTTTGTTCCCTAGAAGAGGGATGTTTTGCTTTGGCCAGGCCTAATTTCTTCCCTCTTTACATTGAGATTAATTCTTGATTCCTAGTGCTACTCATCCTTCAAGTGCTAATGTGCATAGCTCTCCTCCCCTCCCTTTCCTGCCTCTTAAAATGATGGGGAGAAAATCATTAAATATGGAATACAGCAGCAGAAAAGGGAAAACTCAGTCCACTAGGACTTATTGAGGATTCACTTCAACACTATTTCATACATCTTGGTTCCACTCAGTATTTATCAAACAACATCTATATATATAAAAGCCTAACATGCTAAGTGTCTGACCATTTGGTCGACCACTCTACCAGTGGCTATGATGCGCACTTGACCATCAGGGGGCAGACACTCCGACTGGTAGGTTAGCTTGCTGCTGGGGTCCGGCTGATTGGGACTGGGCGAGATGGGCCAGACACGCTCTGGAGCTAACCTCCTGCGGTCCCTCCCCGGCCTCTAAAATATTTTTTTCTAATTAATTTCCTTTCAATGTGCACTAATTCGTGCACCAGGCCTCTAGTTTTTAAAATAATAGTTAATATTTATTGAGCATTTATTATTGGCCAGGCCCTAAGCTAAGAATTTATGCATACTCATTACATAAGGTTGGTACAAATGAGGAGATTTAGACTTAGGAAGATTAAATACATTGTTCTAAATGGCGATTTTCACTAAAGAAGCAACAGGAAGTCTCAAAAAAGACCACTTAAGGAATGCTCCCTAGAAAAGTACTTGGCTAAATAAAATATGGGTGTCAGGGGCTTAATAACCATGACTTTCAAGGGCCATTAAATTGAAAAGAAAAAAAAAATATGGGGAACCAACATAGATCCACAGTTCTTATATGTCATATGTGATTGTTTTCTTTTTACAAGTATATCAGATATGAATTCAATAGCATCAACTTGTTCTGGCTCTTGATTTTGATTGTTGTTCATACTGTATGGGAACAGAAGTGGAGAAGCCCTAAATCTATTTCTGATTCCATGGGGAAACTGAGAGGAACAGTAGCAGATTAGCTACGTGATTGTGATCCAGATAAGAGATGGTGATTGATAAGAATTGTCGTACCTTCATTCATTCATTCCTTTAATATTTGATTACACAATTATGCTATGCCAGCCTCTATATAAGGTATCATGCAACACTAATTATGAGGTTTGCCAGGGGTCATGATTCTAGATGAGGCAGAGTTAGGAATATCTGGTTGACATACTCTTTGAGGAAGGCTTTTTTTTATTAGGGACAGTTCTTCTCTGGATATTTGTCAATAAGCAGCTGATAAATGCTGAGAGAAATTTCTTACCTTCTTGGGTCTCTTCATATCTGGGCATGTGCAGAAGAAATTCAATGGCTTAAGAGGTATCTTGCACAAGATTTTGTATTAGAAGAAATAGGCTGGACATTATGTTTCTGGGGTGTTGATTTTACTATAAAACCTGTGTGATGTCCTTGAAACCAGAATCTTTGCTATCACTAGCATCTCATATTTATCAGTGGTTCTCAACCTTTCTAATGCCGCAACCCTTTAATACGGTTCCTCATGTTGTGGTGACCCCCAACCATAAAATTATTTTCGTTGCTACTTCATAACTGTAATTTTGCTACTGTTAATGAATTGTAATGTAAATATCTGTGTTTTCCGATGGTCTTAGGCTCTACAGCAGTGGTTCTCAACCTGTGGGTACCCACAGGTTGAGAACCGCTAGCAGGGTCACCTAAGACCATCGGAAAACACAGATATTTACATTACAGTTCATTAACAGTAGAAAAATTACAGTTATGAAGTAGCAACGAAAATAATTTTATGGTTGGGGGTCACCACAACATGAGGAACCGTATTAAAGGGTCGCGGCATTAGAAAGGTTGAGAACCACTGCATATTTATGAAGATTCAGAGTAAGATAAAACCAGGGAGATTTAATTTAGGAGTTTAGTTCTTTTTGTTTTCAAAGCCTGAAAATGAGGTTGATAAGGATATCATTATAAGAGCAACTATCCATCTCCATTTATCTAATATAACAGCCATAGTTAATGCAATGAGCCCTTTATCCTCCCCGCAAAGAGGAAGAATCTATGTTCTTTGCTTCCCACGAAAGAATTTGAAGCGAAGTTTTGTGACCGACCCATGATCTGTCTATGACCCAAGGTAGAGTAGGACTTCAAACTAATAGTTCCAGTTTCTATTACCACTATTTTAGTAACCTCAAATACAAAGGGTGCTAAGAAAAAATGGGCTTGCAAAGAAGATGAAGCTATGGCAAAAAAAACCCCACAAAACTAAAAAAAAAAACACAAAAAACAACAGCACAACAATCCTGGGCTTTTATTATATTGAACCTGCTTTTTTTCTTTCTCTTTGGGTAGGAAAAAAGGTTGCCAGGCTCAAATTTGTTTTGAAAAAGCTTTTATAATTAATTAGCCAGTGTCCTGGAAATGATCTTGGCAGTAAAGTCAAACTTGTTCTGTAGGCTTTTCCAAGTTGGCCCCAAAAACTTTCATCCCACTGGAACTAAAGTTTCTGATTGACTGATTGTTCTGCCTGGATACCATTTGAACAGTTGCGATGGTGCCTCCCGACTTCCTGGAGCTATGTGACTTCTCAGTAGCACAAGAAATGGGTTTAACTTTCAGAGTTATGAACAGGAGCCGAATTTCTCATTCTGTCAGCTACATCGTGACAGAATTTGAGGGCATGTTTTTTATGAGATTCTGTTTTGGGAAAAACAGAAGAAACAAATCTGTGGACTGTACTTTTTCTCTCTGGCTCTGCCAAGCCTGTGTGCTGATGATTTCAGTAGCGCTGCCCTGCGGAGAAATAGCTTAAAATAGTTAACGGCAGAAGAAGACTATAGCCAGAATTTAGGTGATTCAATGCTTCAGCAATATTCCAACTTGGATGTTCTATTTATTAAGCAGAAAAACACCTGGGAGAAGTAGATTAAAAAAAAAAAACATCTGGAACTCATCTACTTGTAAATCTACATAAATAATCTCTTCTATTTTGTTGCTATGGATGATTTTTTTCTTCCATTATCCAGTTATCTTCCCCAATTACCTTGTATTGATTAGTTTTTCTTTACCCTTATATTCGTTTTCTGTTCTTTTAAAAACCTACAAGTGCCTGGCCGGTGTGGCTCAGTGATTGAGTGTGGACCTATGAACCAGACGGTCAGGGTTTGATTCTCAATCAGGGCACATGCCTGGGTTACTGGCTTGATCCCCAGTAGGGGGCATACAGGAGGCAGCCGATCAATGATTCTCATCACTGATGTTTCTATCTCTCTCTCCCTCATCCTTCTTCTCTGAAACCAATAAAAATATATTTAAAAATGTGCAAGTGTGGTGGGTGCTTATCAAACATAATGGGTTTCGTTCTCATTTTCATGTGGGTATGGAATTAGCTGTGAGGATAAGAAAATCCTTCTCATCATGTTACTGCTTAGCCTTAACTCTCTGGTGGAAGTGCTGTGCTCAGTGTACAGTGACTTTAAAAGGGCTTGACATTTCTTTTCCTGGGTTTATCAATAATGCAATGACATCTCACAATTACACGACCAACCTTAAGTGAAATTGCAGTCCACAGATTGCAGCAGATGTAGTAGTTGTAGAAATACCTTACAGATTCTCAGGGAGAGATTTAGGGCTCAGACCCTTGGAACTTCTTGTCTGATCATCACTTCCATGATACTCATTACTTAGCTAGCTTTTCTGAGATCCTATCTATAGGTCTTCTGGTGGAATTTGGCCCAAGGTTAATTTCTAAAGTGTATTATAATCATTTTTAGCACTATCTATTGCCTATTATCTTTAAGTATACTTGGCTGTCTTGATTTCTATTTTTGAAGTCTTAGTCTTTTGCAGAAATAGAGCTGAATGTAAATATTTTGTCAGAGAGTAAGAGGATGAAACCATTAAGCCATGTGTAAGTTTGAGACTGCTAAGCCACAATTGCCTTAAAATGAAAATTAGAAACATTTTGTGATTAAACAACCCCAAATCCTTTTCTGACACATACATAATGTAGGAGCAAGTCAGCTACATTCAGCTGAGATGACTTTTCAACGTTTCGAAGATTCCCATCCTAAGGTTCACATAGAGCTTCCCTTAGCATGAATAACTATTTTATTTGTAAAAATACTAGAGGCCCAGTGCACGAAATTCGTGCACGGGGGTGGGGGTGTCCCTCAGCCCAACCTGCACCCTCTCCAATCTGGGACCATTTGAGGGATGTCCGACCACCCGTTTAATGGGCGGTCAGATATCCCTCTTGCAATCCAGGACTGCTGGCTCCCAAATGCTCGCCTGCCTCTGCCTGATTGCCCCTAACCACTTCTGCCTGCAGCCTGATCACCCCCTAACCACTCCCCTGCCAATCTGATCGATGCCTAACTGCTCCCCAGCTGGCCCGATTGCCCCTAACTGCCCTCCCCTATCAGCCTGGTCACTCCTAACTGCCCTCCCCTGCCAGTCTGGTTGCCCCTAATTGTCCTCCCCTGCAGGCCTGTTTTTCTCCAACTACCCTCCCCTGCTGGCCCGGTCATTCCTAACTGCCCTCCCCTGCTGGCCTGGTTCCCCCCAACTGCTCTCCCTTGCAGGCCTGGTCCCCCCCAACTGCTCTCCCCTGCAGGCCTGGTCCCCCCAACTGCCCTCCCCTGCTGGCCTGGTTCCCCCCAACTGCCCTCCCCTGCAGGCCTGGTCATCCCCAACTGCCCTCCCCTGCTGACCTTGTCACCCCCAACTGCCCTCCCCTGCAGGCCTGGTGCCGCCCAACTGCCCTCCCCTGCCAACCCGGTCACCCCTAAATGCCCTCCCCTGCCAGCCTCATTGCCCCTAACTGCTCTCCCTTGGTGGTCTGGTCCCCCCACAACTGCTCTCCCTTGCAGGCCTGGTCCCCCCAACTGCCCTTCCCTGCAGCCCTGGTGCCCCCCCAGCTGCCCTTCCCTGCTGACCTGGACTCTCCCAACTGCCCCCCTCTGTCAGCCCGGTCACCCCTAACTGCCCTCCCTGCTTACCTGATCACCCACAACTGCCTTCTCTTGCAGGCCTGGCCCCCCCAACTGCCCTCCCCTGCAGGCCTGGTCCCCCCCAACTGTCCACTGCAGGCCTGGTTCCCCCCCCCCCCAACTGCCCTCCCCTGCAGGCCTGGTCTCCCCCAACTGCTCTCCCCTGCAGGCCCGTGCCCCCCCCCCCCCCCCAACTACCCTCCTCTGCAGTACTGGTCTCCCCTAACTTCCCTCCTCTGCCAGCCCAGTCACCCCTAACTGCCCATCCTGCTTGCCTGATTGCCCCCAACTGCCCTCCCCTGCAGGCCTGGTCCCCCCCCCCAACTTCCCTCCCCTGCAGGCTGGTTCCCCCCCCCCCCCCCAACTTCCCTCCCTTCCTGGCCTGGTCTCCCCCAACTGCCCACAACTGCCCTCCCCTGCAGGCCATCTTGTGGTAGCCATCTTGTGTCCACATGGGGGCAGTCATCTTGTGTCTTGGAGTGATGGTCAATTTGCATATTACTCTTTTATTAGATAGGATATCTTTATTGTTGAAAGTATTACAGATGTCTCCTTTTTTCCCCATTGACCCCCTTCACCCCACACCCCCCAACCACCCTGGCCTTCACCACATTATTTTCTGTGTCCATGGATTATGCATATATGCATAGAAGTTCTTTGGTTAATCTCTCCCCACCCACCTACCTACTCACCTTCACTCAGATTTGTCAGTCTGTTCCATGCTTCCATGCCTTTGGATCTATTTTGTTCATCAGTTTGTTTTGTTCATTAGATTTCACATATAAGTGAGATCATGTGATACTTGTCTATCTCTGACTGTCTTAGTTCACTTAGCATAATACTCTCCAGGTCCCTCCATGCTGTCTCAAAGGGTAAGAGACCCTTCTTTTTTATTAATAGCTATTTTATTCACAATGATAGAAATATAACAGCACCTCCTTTTCTTTTTCATGGCTCAGCCAGAAAACCTTCTAACTCACACTGAGCACTGGCAGTCTCGCTCCACTCCTCAGAGAAGGTGCAGTGGCTAAGAAAGGCTCACGTTTTCCGAGGTTAGGGTGCTTATTGTTAGCATGTGTTCAGGGACCAGTGAAACACTGCTGTACCAGGAGGAATCACATCTGTGAAGATCTGAGGACGAAGGCGTGTTGTGAGGAGGTGGTTACAGTCGTCAGATGCCTTCAGTCACTATAGTTTTCATAACTGCAATGCGCTTCCTTGTGGTTCAGTGGCTACAGCTTTCCTTCGCCAGGTGTCCTCGATGGGAACTGGTGTGGGCATTGCAATGATTAGCTTTCATGTCCCTTTCCAAGGGGGTTAGCTTGTCACTTAGGTAATCAACCGAACTGATGGTTGTCATCACCTTTTCCCTTTCTATAAGAAATTTGACTTTATATATCTTCTCTCCCACCTGATACTCTCTCCCATATTCTTAAAGAATTGGCAATCAGTGGTTATTTGTAGTGTTTGAAACACACTGATATACTGATTTCAAGAACTCAAGTTCTTGAACCTATGTCCCAATTAAAATTGGGACAGTTGAATTTTCCCATTTTCATAATGCTGTTTTTCCGGGAAAGCTGTTTATCTGGATCAGAAGACTGGGTTTTATTTAAAAACAGCTTGAAAATGAACCAGATAATCCTGTTTGAAGTCAACTAAGTTCTATCTTGCATTTTCAGTAAGAAAAAGAGGAGTCTTTTGTAAACTTTAGCATGAAAGTTTTAAGTAACTGTGATAGTGCAATAAATTAGAACTTCTAAATAACCCCATTACTGTATGCTGCTTTGATTTAAACGTCCATTCATTTAAAAAATATATTCTGTGCTAGAATGGGTTCCAGAGGTGAATGCGACAGATAAATCTTTTGACTCATGGAGCTTTCCTGCTTTTGGGGGACAAATTGACAATAAACATCAAAACCAAGTAAACAGATGAATAAGATACTTTTGCACAATGATAACTGCTATTCTGAAAACACAGCAAGATAATGTACAGAGGTACAGGAAAGCTGGTTTTGGGGTGTGTGTGTGTGGATGGGGCGGGGTGCGGCTAGGCAGAGAGGAGAAGACCAGGAGGATGAGGTTTTCTTGCTGAGCAGAAAGCAAGAGTAAAGCCATGAGGCAGGAATGGTGTAGTCAAGACATAAGGGGGAGAAGAAGAAAGTCTCTGGAGTGACTGCAGAAAGGTGGCAGGTGTGCAGAGGTAGGTGAGGCCGGGGAAGGCTGCAGGGGGAACTTGTAATTTTACTCTGAGTGGAGTGAGACACTATTTTAGGAACTTTATCTGGAGAGTTGTGGGTTCTGATTTACATTTTAAAAAGATCCCTGGGGATGCTGTGTGATAGGATGGAGGAACTGGCCAGTGTTCTGGACCATCTTGTGTTATTCCTATAATTAAGCATTGGATGAGCACTTCAGTGCATGAAACTGAGAGCTTACAGACCCAACAACCAGTTTCTTAATGCATTTGCCATAGACGTCAAGACCTTATTGCTATCAAACAAAGGAAGTTCTGTTCCACAGATACTGTAAGAAAGAAAAAGAGTTTCCTAGTTAAAATATTTTCCATGTATTATTGATTATATTAAATTATTAATATTAATAAAATAGTATTATTTTTTAATTGTCTACAATTTTACATATGTCTCCTTTTTCCCCAATTGACCTCCCCAGCCATTCCCACCCCGGGCAAGTCCCCACCGCCCCAGTGTCTGTGTCCATTGATTATGCTAATATGCATGCATACAAGTCCTTTGGTTGCTCTCTAACCGCCCCTCCCCTGCCATTTGTCTCTGCATCTATTCTTGTTCATCAAATTATGTTGATCATTATATCCCACATATGAGTGAGATCATGTGATATTTATCTTTCTCTGACTGGCTTATTTTGCTTAGCATAATGCTCTCCAGTTCCATCCATGCTGTTGCAAATGGTAAAAGTTCCTTCTTTTTTATAGCAGCATAGTATTCCATTGTGTAGATGTACCACAGTTTTTTAATCCACTCATCTGCTTATGGGCACTTAGGTTGTTTCCAAATCTTAGCTATTGCAAATTGTGCTGCTATGAACATAGGGGTGCATATATCCTTTCTGACTGATGTTTCTGGTTTCTTGGAATATATTCCTAGGAGTGGGATTACTGGGTCAAATGGGATTCCATTTTTAACTTTTTGAGGAAACTCCATACTGTCTTCCACAGTGGCTGCACCAGTCTGCATTCCCACCAGCAGTGCAGGAGGGTTCCTTTTTTTCCACATCCTCCTCAACTTGTCCTTTGTTGATTTGTTGATGATAGCCATTCTGACAGGCGTGCGGGGGTATTTCATTGTTGTTTTGATTTGCATCTCTCAGATGATTAGTGACTTTGAGCATGTTTTCATATGTCTCTGGGCCTTCTGTATATCCTCTTTTGAAAAGTGTTTATTTAGATCCTTTGCTCATTTTTTTTTAGTGGATTGTTTATCTTCCTTTTGTTAAGTTGTATGAGTTCTCTGTAAATTTTGGATATTAAACCCTTATCTGAAATATCATTGGCAAATATGTTCTCCCATGCAGTGGGCTTTCTGGTTGTTTTATTAATGGTTTCTTTTGCTGTGCAGAAGCTTTTTATTTTGATGTAGTCCCATTTGTTTATTTTCTCCTTAGTCTCCATTGCCCTAGGATCTGTGTCTGTAAAGATATTGCTACGACGTATGTCTGCTATTTTGCTGCCTATGGAGTCCTGTAGGATTTTTATGGTTTCCCGTGTTACATTTAAGTCCTTTACCATTTTGAGTTTGTTTTTGTGTATGGTGTAAGTTGATGATGTAGTTTCATTTTTTTTTTTTTTTTTGGCATGTATCTGTCCAAATGTCTCAGCACCATTTATTGAAGAGACTGTTTTGACTCCATTGTATGCTCTTGTCTCCTTTGTCAAATATTGAGCATAATGGCTTGGGTTGATTTCTGGGTTCTCTGTTCTGTTCAATTGGTCTATATGTCTGTTCTTCTGCCAGTACCAGGCAGTTTTGAGAACCGTGGCTTGGTAATATAGCTTGATATCTGGTGTTGTGATCTCTCCAACTTTGTTCTTCTTTCTCAGGATTGCTGTGGCTATTCAGGATCTTTTTTTATTACAGATAAATTTTTGGAGAGTTTATTCTAGATCTTTGAAATATGTCGGTATTTTAATGGGGATTGCATTGAATCTAAAGATTGCTTTGGATAGTATGGACATTTTAATGATGTTGATTCTACCAATCCATGAACATGGTATGTTCTCCCATTTCTTTATGTCTTCCTCTATCTCTTTTTTCAATGTCCTGTAGTTTTCCAAGTACAGGTTTTTTATGTCCTTAGTTAAGTTTATTTCTAGGTATCTTAATTTTTTTGGTGCAATGATAAATGGGATTGATTTTTTCATTTCTCTTTCTGTGAGTTCATTATTGGTGTATAAAAAGGCCATAGATTTCTGGGTATTAATTTTGTATCCTGCAACATTGCCGAATTCATTTATTAGGTCTAGTAGTTTTTTGATGGAGTCTTTGGGGTTTTCTATGTATAGTATCATGTCACCTGTGAATAAGGACAGTTTTACTTCTTCTTTTCCAATTTGGATGCCGTTTATATCTTCTTCTTGTCTGATCGTTATGGCTAGCACTTCCAGTACTATATCAAATAGGAGTGTTGAAAGTGGGCATCCCTGTTTTGTTCCTTTTCTTAGGGGAAATGAGTTTAGTTTTTACCCATTGAGTATGATGTTGGCTGTAGGTTTGTCATATAAGGCTTTTATTATGTAGAGGTATGATCCCTTTATTACCACTTTGCTGAGAGTTTTTTTATCAAGAAAGGGTGTTGGATATTGTCAAATGCTTTTTCTCCATCAATTGATATGATTATGTAATTTTGTCTCTCAATTTGTTTATGTGATGTATCACATTCATTGATTTGTAGATATTGTACCATCCTTGTATCCCCGGAATAAATCCCTCTTGGTCATGGTGTATGATCTTTCTAATGTAATGCTAAATCTGATTTGCTAGAATTTTGTTGAGGATTTTAGCATCTATGTTCATCAAGGATATTGGCCTGTAGTTCTCTTTTTTTGTGGTGTCTTTATCTGGTTTGGGGATTAGAGCAGTGGTCGGCAAACTGTGGCTCATGAGCCACATGCGGCTCACGAGCCGCGGTTTGCCGCTCTGTTGACTAATGAGTTTGCCGACCACTAGATTAGGGTAATGCTGGCTTCATAGAAAGAGCTTGGAAGTGTTGCTTCCTCTTGAATTTTTTGGAATAGTCTGAGGATAGGTTTTAGTTCTTCTTTGAATGCTTGGTAAAACTCCTCTGTAAAGCCATCCAGACCAGGGCTTTTGTTTGCTGGAAGATTTTTGATCACTGCTTCAATTTCTTTGGTAGTTATCGGCCTATTCAGGTGTTTTGATTCTTCCTGATTTAGTTTTGGGAGCTTGTATTTTTCTAAGAATATGTCTATTTCATCTAGGTTGTCCATTTTGTTGGAATAGAGTTGTTCATAGTATTTTTTCATAATCCTTTGTATTTCTGTGGGATCAGTTGTTAATTCACCTCTTTCACTTCTGATTTTGTTTATTTGGGTCCTCTCTCTTTGTTTCTTGGTGAGCCTGGCTAGAGGTTCATCAATCTTGTTTATCCTTTCAAAGAACCAGTTCTTGGTTTTGTTGATTTTTTGTATTTTTTTTTTTTTTTGGTCTCTATGTCGTTTATTTCTGCTCTGATCTTTATTATTTCCTTCCTTCTGCTTATGCTGGGCTTTTCTTGCTCTCTTTCTAACTCTTTGAGTTGTAGGGTTAGATAATTTATTACCATTTTTTCTTGTTTTTTGAGGTAGGCCTGTAGAGCTATGAACTTCCCTCTCAAGACTGCTTTCACTGTGTCCCATAGATTTTGGATTGTTATGTTTTCATTGTCGCTTGTTGCCTTGATGCTTTTTATGTCTTCTTTTATCTCTTTGGTAACCCAGTCATTGTTTAAGAGCATGCTATTTAGTCTCCAGGTGTTTGATTTTTTTGGATTGTTTTTATTGTAGTTGATTTTCAGTTTTATGCTATTGTAATCTGAGAAAATGCTTGATATGATTTCTATCTTCTTGAATTTGAAGAGACTTTGCCTGTGTCCCAAAATGTGGTGTATCTTTGAACATGACCCATGTGCACTTGAGAAGAATGTATATTCTGTGGCTTTGGGGTGAAATGTTCTGAAGATGTCAATTAATTCCATCTAATTTAGTGAGTCATTTTGGATTGATGTTTCTTTGTTTAGAGGATTTGTCCAGTGGTGTTAATGGGGTATTAACGTCCCCTGCTATGACTGTATTGCTGTCAATTTCTCCCTTGATATCCTCCAGAAGTTTTTTTTTTTTTTTATGTATTTGGGTGCTCCTGTATTGGGTGTATATATGTTTACTGGAGTTATATCTTCTTGTTGAATTGCTCCCTTTAGTATTATGAAGTGGCCTTTCTTATCTCTTGTTATGGCTTACATTTTGAGGTCTAATTTGTCAGATATAAATATTGCTACCCTAGCTTTTTTTTTTTTTTTTTCATTTTCATTTGCCTGAAAAACCTTTTACCATCCCTTCACCATCAGTCTGTGTGAGTCTTTTGTTCTGAGGTGGGTCTCTGGTAGACAGCAGATATATGGGTCATGTTTTCTTATCCCCTCAGTCTACCCTATGTCTTTTGATTGGGGCATTTAATCCATTTACATTTAAAGTTATTATTGATAGGTAGTTGTTTGTCGCCATTTTTATTCTTTATGCCTGTGTTCCTTCTTCCCTTCCTATTTTTTCTTTTTACAGCAGACCCTTTAGCATTTCTTGCATTGCTGGTTTGGTGGTAATAAACTCCCTTAGTCCTTTTTTTGTCTGTGAAGCTCCTAATTTCACCCTCAACTTTGATTGATAGCCTTTCTGGGTACAGTATTCTTGGATTCAGTCCCTTGCTTTGCATGACTTTGTATATTTCATTCCATTCCCTTCTTGCCTTATGTACTTCTGTTGAGAAATCAGTCAATAGTCTGATGGGAGATCCCTTGTAGGTAGCTTTCTGTCTTTCTCTGGCAGCCTTTAAGATTCTTAATTTGTCATTGGTGTTTGCCAATTTAATTACAATGTGTCTTGATGTCAGTCTTTTGGGGTTCATCTTGTGTGGGACTCTGTGAGGTTCTTGGACTTGTGTGAGTTTTTTCATTCCAATATCAAGGAAGTTTTCTGTCATTATTTCTTCAAACAGGTTTTCTATTCCTTGCTCCGTTTCCACTCCTTCCAGGACCCCTGTTATGTGGATGTTGTTTCGTTTCGTGTTGTCCCAAAGTTCCCTTAGGCTCTCCTCCTGTTTTTTAAGTTTTTTTTCTAGGTGCTGTTCTGCTTGGGTATTTTTTCCTACCTTGTCTTCTAGCTCACTGATGCAGTCCTACACTTCTAGTCTACTTTTGATGCTTTCTATTGAGTTCTTTATTGCAGCGATATCATTTTTCATTTCTTCTTGGTTCTTCTTCATTTACTCTTGGTTCTTACACATATTGTTGAATTCATCTTCTATCCTTTTTAGTGTTCTCAGGACCATTGCTCTGAATTCTTTCTCTGACATATTGCTTGCCTCCATTTAATTTACTTCCTTTTCTGGTGATTCCTCCTTTTCTTTCATACGGGGGCTGCTTCTTTGTCTCCCCATGTTCGCTCCTCTCAGGGTGTCTGGTTATGTAGGTCTCTCTCTCTTCTGTTGACTTAAAGGCACAATATACAACATGACAAGACACAATGCACAGGGCACCAAACACAAATGTATTCATGATACAGCTGTGTTTAATTCCCCAATTCCGGGTGGTTGTTGTTCGATTCAGCTGTTCATTCTATATGCTCTGTAGTAAGGCGCAGGGCCCGTCTGCATATTCAATGCTGCTTTCTCTCCCCCTGGACAGACTTTTTAGCCATCTGCAGTCGGGGAGGCTGGAGTCTCAGTGTTCATGGGTTTGCAGCTGAGGCAGCTGGTCATTGGGCATTGTGGTTGTAGGGTCCCGGGAGGTATCTGAGGTTTCTCTGGTTGAAGGTAAGGCTGGGCTTCCGATCACAGCTGGTCTCCCGTTCAAGATGGCGTAATCTCTGCAGTAGAGCTGGCTGCTACAGGAGAGATTTCAGCAGTGGTAGAGGCTGCCTGGCCAGGGGAGCCTGGTCCACCAGTCCCCAACAGTCCTCTGGAATATAGCTGTCCCTCACTCACAAATACAGACATTTCCCGCACATCCATGCACTTTCGTTCTCTCACTCACTATCTTGCAGCCTGCCATCCTGTCGGCAGTCATCTTGGATCCTTCAATAAAATATTTTAATGCACTAGTGCAGTGGTTGGCAAACTCATTAGTCAACAGAGCCAAATATCAACAGTATAACATTGAAATTTCTTTTGAGAGCCAAGTGTTTTAAACTTAAACTTCTTCTAATGCCACTTCTTCAAAATATACTCGCCCAGGCCGTGGTATTTTGTGGAAGAGCCACACTCAAGGGGCCAAAGAGCCACATGTGGCTCGGGAGCCGCAGTTTGCCAACCTGGCACTAGTGGTAGACATAGGCCAATGAAAGTAGTGAGATTGAGCTTTTAAGTGATTACATCTATACCTCCAGTTCTCTTTTTTTGTTTGTTTGTTTTGTAAGTCCTCAGCCAAGGATATTTTTCCATTGATTTTTAGGAAGAGTGGAAGGGAGAGGAAGAGTCAGAGGGAGAGAAACATTGATATGAGAGAGACACATCGACTGGTTGCCTTCTGCATGTGCCTCACCAGGGCTGGGGATTGAGCCTGCAACCAAGGTACATGCCTCTGACTGGAATCAAAACTGGGAGCATGCAGGCTGAGGGCCAACACTCTACCCATTGAGCCAAACTGGCTAGGACTCTCCAGTTCTCTTGAGGTTACTATTGGCTGATATCAGGCGTGATCTGGGTAAAACACATGACTCCTGAAACCTTCACTACGGGCCTCTCTGAGGAGCAGTGGCAAGCATCTTTGTCTCCATTGTTTAGAAAGGGGTATTGGGGGTGTAGGAGGAGGACAGAGCATCTGAGGTGGGTCCTGAGAAAGAATTGAGCTCCAGGGGCACTGCAGGAAATTTAATTCAACATTTAATAAACGGCATGGCAGGTTTTAATAAAAGGAATGTCACCTTTTTTTCCCTCTTTTCAATAGGTAACATTCTGCCATATTCCTATACCATGAATATACTTAGAATACAGGGAGGGGCAAAAGTAGATTTTCAGTTATGAGTATGTGAAACACAAAGTTTATTTTTATATTATTGTTTATTAATTGTATTATTCTTCATACAATAATACAAACAACTGTACAGTTGTTCATACAAACAACTGTAAGCCTACTTTTACCTCACCCTGTATAATGCAGAGAGTAACAGAATGCCGTCAACATTTATCTTTTTAAAAATTAATTAATTTTTTATTGTTGGACAGTATTACAGATGCCCCTGCTTTGCCCTTCTCCACCGAGCTCCCACCCTACCCCAGGCCTTCACCACATTATTGTCTGTGTCCATCGGTTATGCTTATATGTATCATCAACATTTATCGTTGATGGATGTCTACACTCATGTCATATGTTACCTACTCTGACCGAGAACTCATTAAAAAAACAAACTTTCTCCTCTTGGAAGTAGCAAATTGTTACACAACCAGAAAGTAGCAATATCTTATGATGAACATTCTAAGGGCATGGTTTAAAAACCTTTATAACAAGAGTTATAAATATAGACATGGAATTGTTCTTTACCTACTATTGCAATGATTTTCAACCTTTTTCATTTTCTGGCATACATAAACTAATTACTAAAGCTCTGCAGCATACCAAAAACATATATATTATTTTTTTGCTGATATGACAAAAAAAGTAGGTATAATTTTGATTCATTCACACTGGATGGCTATTGTTATGTTGTCCTTTTTTAAAAAATTTTGACAAACTAAGGGAAAAGAGGTCAGTGCCCCTCACTAACTAGTCAGGCATTGCATGTTTTAAAAATTCTTGTGGCACACCGGTTGAAAATCATTGTAACATGTTAATATCTATAATATTTTTTAAAACTTGAGCTCTTTCTGATACAAAAGTATACAAAATTGCTACAGAAATTCAAACAAAGCAAAAATGAATAACATAGAAGGTGAAATTCTCACCTTCAAAATAACCACTGTTAGCAGTTTGATGTAATTTTCTACACATAAATACTTGCATATTTATCTATATAAAATAAAAATAGCACAATATTGTTCTGCAAAAGAAACCAAACAGAATGTCATGAATATCTATATTCTTCTTCTTAAAGCCTAGTATATATGAATCATTTTACTTAAATGATCTATTAATAGATAGTTAATTACTTTCATTTCTTTGCTGTTACAAACAAACCTTTAAGAAATATTCTTATTGTAATTGTTTTGCATTCCTTCATGAGTATTTTCTGGAGGAGAAATTTTTAAAACTCGTTTTTTAATCGAATTTATGGGGGTGACATTGGTTAATAAAATTATATAGGTTTCAGGTGTACCATTGTATAATACATCATCTGTATATTACACCATGTTGCTGGGTCACTGTGAATTGCCAATTACTTTCTCAAAAGAGCATACCAATTTATGTCCTAGATCTTTTAAACACTTTAATAAATCCTCCGCCACTGTTTGCCTGTCAGATTTGAGTTTCTCCTTTATTTCACTCCACTGAAAGCTTAGCAACTCAAAGGGAAAAGAATCTCAGTCCCTAACATCTGCCTCCCAGCTTGCTCTGGAGGCTTTTTCAGCTTAAAATTTTGAGGTGAACACCTGGTGTACTCCCCTGGTCCAGCTGGATCCTGAGCTGGCTAATCCGCCCATGTTCTGAGGCGAGGAGGTGAAAAGTGCAGGCAGTAGACTTGGCCACCTGTATGTGTCTTATTGCTTCTGCTGGAGGTGCTGCTGTTCCCAACTCTGAGAGAAATCCTTCAGGCTTTGTGGGAATTTCCTTGGCAACCAAAAATGGCTTCATCTCAAGAGCCCTTCTTGGTGGTCAGAATTTGGAACAAAAAGAAAAATTGTAAAAAGAGCTGGACAAGCGTTCTCTTTGAAGCACTACTCAGCACATTTGCAGCTTGGCTTTGCATCTCCTTCCTCCTGGCTCTCCCACCCCCAAGAGAATTTTGAGTGAACTTATAACCGATTGTGAAGTTCGTTAAAGGAAAAGTTTATACCTTTTGTGGAATGCATTATTAGGAGCTTTGAAGGAGTGTTGTCATCTGGGATAACTGATAAAAAAGATCAGTGAACCATTCCTTGCAAGTTGGGTAGTAGTTGCAGATTTTACTGCTTCCTATTTCCCTCTCAGCAGGGAATCTCAGCAGAGTAGCTTTATGAAAAGGCCATGCCATGGGAGGAAGCTTCTCTTGCTCTTCTTCAGAAAGGGAAGGGCTTCCCACTGTTCCCAGCTCACTTGTGTGACTGATCCCACGGCTAGTTGGTTTATTTGCCTCAGCAGAATCTTATGACCTTATCAATCACTAGCAGAGCTTCCTGATTCTCTGCGTGTCACCACCAGTGGTCTGGTTCCACTCCCTAGAACTGAACTGAACCGAAAACAACCAGGCTTCCCTTTTCTCTGCTGCCATGTTAAAAGGGTAGCAGTAATTCTTTTCTACAATCTGAAAGCCGTGCTTAAGCATACCAAGCTGACACTGCTGCCTAATCAGTGTTCTATGCATGTACATGTAGGAAGACAGAAAATAACTGAGTCACTGTATTGGGATGCATTGTAATAGCTTTGCACTTCAAATTTAGCTGCACTGTCTATCATTCAGTGGCTCCACCTGATAGTATTGAGTCTATTTGTCTATAAAGAATAATATTGGACACTTATTCACACTAATGCTTTGGTTGGTATTGTCAACCCTATTTTACATATTGGTAAACTTAAGATAGAAAAAAATAATTTCCTCAAAGCTTAATAGCATCTAAGTGGTAGAGCTTCATTAAGATACGAGCCTATGAATTCTGCCTATTTGTATTATGGTCTTTTTCAGGTCCTAAGCCCTAGGTGTCCAGTTGATAGTTACTAGCCATTGGTTTGTCTTTGAGGCACACATCATCCAGAATAGGCTAATCACCAGATTTACTATTAAATAAACCAACAATTTAATAACTTCTTAAGGGTTTTATGGTGATTGGATGTTTCTGCTGCCACAGTGATTAAGACTCAATGAATTAAATGTGTGTTGTGTGCCCATACTCTGGGTGGTGGTGGTGGAAGTCAATGAGAAAAGGTTGATACTATTTTTAAAAGTATCTCAGATTGTGAGTTTATAGACCAAATAGAGTAAATTGCAGTGGTTCAATGAAAGACAAGCCAAATGTGTGGGTGGAATCATCAATCAGAGAGAAACAAGGGCCCTGGATGATGTGGCTCAGTTGGTCAGACAAGCATTGTCCTGTGCACCAAAAGGTGGCCGGTTAGATTCTCGTCAGGGCACATACCCAGTCTTGGTTCAATCCCCAGTCAGGGGATATACTGAGAACAATTGATTGATGTTTCTCTCTCACATCAATGTTTCTCTTTCTCCCTCTCCCTTCCTCTTTCCTACAATCAATGAAAAACATATCCTTCGATGAGGATTAAAAAAAAAAGTAGAGGAAAAATAGAGAAATGAGGGACTTTAGAAGCATCTTTCTATTTTAGAGAACATAAATAACAGAAGATAAGAGTTTTAACCAAATATAACATTCTTCCTTGTAAAAAGAGTTGAGTAAGAATTGTGAAAAATAAATTGGAATGTAACTATCTGCAGATTAACAGTACACAATTTGAGTGATTTGGTTTATCCAATAAATGGAAAATACTGTGACTTTTAAAATTCTTTGAACAATGGGTCAATAACCCCCCATATTTGATGAAAGACAACAAGGTTTCAATGTTAACCTATTTTTGTAGTTAGAGTTACCTGTAGAATTAGAAAAAGTGGATTAGATTAGTTAAAGGTTGACCTGTCCATGGACCACGGTAGATACTCACTTGATTTACAAATTCGTACTTCTGCTTCACGGAAACATTTTATGATTCCTAACTGTCAGGCTGTTCAGTATTTATTTTCAATATAAATATATATTCATTTCTTTATTATTATGTCTGATAGATGCACAACATTATAACCTTTATATTTTTTTCTGATAAGAGGAAAAAGCAATTATTATTAAACTTTTTTCATTAAGCTGATCACAAGATAGCACTGAAGATGTAAATGAGCATATTAAACTTTTACTCCTTTGAACCTCAGTTTTCTGATTTATAATATCTACACCAGGGGTCCTCAAACTTTTTAAATAGGGGGCCAGTTCACTGTCCCTCAGACCATTGGAGGGCCGGACTATAGTTTAAAGAAAAAACTATGAACAAATTCCTATGCGCACTGCGGGCCCGGGATGAGTTGGCTGCTAAGCAGGACAGGCAGCGGCACCTGGCGGGCCAGATTAATGTCCTCAGCGGGCCGCATGTGGCCTGCGGGCTGTAGTTTGAGGATGTCTGATCTACACTAATAAAAGAGAAACATGCAAATTGACCATCACTCCGCTACACCCACCAGCCAATCAGAGTGAGTATGCAAAATAACCCAACTAAGATGGCAATGGAGGAAGCCAAGCTTCCTGGCTGGCCCTGGCCTCAGCTCAAGGCTACAAAGTTTCAATTATAGAAGATAAACAAATCCCAGATACCTGCTTCCAGCTGGCCCTGGCCTATGCTTGGGTTGCCGGGGAGTGTGGCCGGCCTGGAAACGACCACAGGCCCCTCAACCAGGCCACCCCATGCCCCAAGGGAACCCCCACCCTGATCTGGGACATTCAGGACAAACCAGCCAGCCCCCACCCATGCAGCAGGCCTCTATCCTATCTAATAAAAGAGTAATATGCAAATTGACCATCACTCCAAGACACAAATGGCTGCCCCCATGTGGACACAAGATGGCTGCCACAAGATGGCCAGCAGGGGAGGGCAGTTGGGAGGGATCAGGCCTGCAAGGGAGGGTAGTTGGGGGCGATCAAGCCTGTTGGGGAGGGCAGTTAGGGGTGACCAGGCCGGCAGAGGAGGGAAGTTGGGGACGACCGGGCCTGCAGGGAAGGGCAGTTGGGGGAGACCAAGGCCTGCAGGGGAGAGTAGTTGGGGGGGGGCAGGCCGGCAGAGCAGTTGCGGGGGGACCAAGCCTGCAGGGGAGGGCAGTTTGGGGGGACCCAGGCCTGCAGGGGAGGGCAGTTGGGGGGGACCAGACCACCAAGGGAGAGCAGTCGAGGCTGGCAGGGGAGGGCATTTAGGGGTGACCGGGTTGGCAGGGGAGGGCAGTTGGGTGGCACCAGGCCTGCAGGGGAGGGCAGTTGGGGGCGACCAGGTCGGCAGGGGAGGGCAGTTGGGGATGACCAGGCCTGCAGGGGAGGGCAGTTGGGGGAAACCCAGGCCTGCAGGGGAGGGCAGTTGGGCAGGGACCAGACCAGCTGGGGAGAGCAGTTGGAGGGGACCAGGCCTGCAGGGGAGGGCAGTTAGGCATCAATCAGGCTGGCAGGGGAGTGGTTAGGGGGTGATCAGGCTGGCAGGCAGAAGTGGTTAGGGGCAATCAGGAAGGCAGGCAGGCTAGCAGTTGGGAGCCAGCAGTCCTAGATTGTGAGAGGGATGTCTGACTGCCCGTTTAGGCCCAGGGATCGGGCCTAAGCGGGCAGTCGGACATCTCTTGAGGGGTCCCAGATTGGAGAGGGTGCAGGCTTGGCCGAGGGACACCCCCCCGTGCACGAATTTTGTGCACCAGTCCTCTAGTAGATATTATAATTCATTTTAAAAAATTATTTTTATTGTTGAAAGATAAATTACATATCTCCCCTTTTTTTTTCATCATTGACTCCCTCCACCCTGCTGCCATCCCCCCTACCCCAGGCCTTCACCACTCTATTGTCTGTGTCCATGGGTTATGCATATATGCACATAAATTCTTTGGTTAGTCTCTTCCTGCTCACCCCCTTTCCTCTGAGATTCATCAGTCTGTTCCATGCTGTGCCTTCTCCATGGCGTGGTTATGTGAAAAGGAATGTGCTTAATATACTTTAAATTATTATGTAAGTCTTAGTTATCATTTTCATTTTCATTACTTAAATGTGCCACTGCTTTTAATTTTTGGTTTTGTTTTGCTTGAAGATTGGGTAGGATGGAAGTCATTTCCATGTTAGATTTTATTCCTTAAATATCCATTGTTAACTTGGCTCTTTGGGGTTTCATGCTCTTACCTTCTGTATTCCACTGCTCTGCCTGTGCTCCAGTGAAATGTGTCTGACTGTGCTTCCGTGAGTATTGTTACTGCATGCACATTTCCATTGGACCCCAGAGTCTCTTTTCCTCTCTACTCTTCCAAGGCCTCCCTTTCCTTCAAGACATATGTCAAGGGCTACTTTTTCCTTACTTGCATCCTTGAACATTCTGGCCCATGTTAATCACTCCTGTCTTAAATTTCTACCACCACCTAGCACTTACTATTTGTCACTTCACAGGGACTCACTTCGTTGCTATTATTTTTTGGTGTTTCATCTTCTTTATTGGGTGGGGATGGGGAGACAGAGGAGGAGGAGGATGAAGCAGGAGTCTCTTAAGTTACTTTCTGAGAGTAACGATGATGACGACTAATTGGGGAGAATCGGCTTGTACTTATTCTATCTCTCAGAACTTTGTTTTTAAAGGCTAAAAAAATGACTATGACTATGAGAGTTTCTCAGAGAAAGTTAATTTCACAAAGTATTGTTATTGTCTTATCTTTTCATTCTGGTAACTTCTTAGCATGATCACTGACAGAGTGTTTTGTTAGGTTAACCAGTTGGTTGAAGTACATCTCATACATTTAATTTTTTTCATCTAGAACAATCATGTAAATGTTAACATTTCAAATATAGTTTGCTCTTTCACTTTTAAAATCCATTTGCACATTTTTATTACAATGAAAACTCAATGAACATAGTTAACTGGCTGACTGACATAGTTTAAACAAATACAAAATCTTTTTTTCCCTTTATTTTAAAAAAAGTGTAGTGTGTCACAAGGACATATTGGAAAAGCCAACTGTCGGCAGAGAAAGATGTTCTATTACAAGATGACATGGCATTGCTAAGTTTTCCCAAGCATGGCACATTTCAAATCATGCACTACCCAACATTCTACTTTTAGACATGGGCCACTTCATTTTGTATGACATGAGATAGTGTGAAATTATGGTTAAGGCAGATCAAACTTGGGAAGGATTTATCATTGAACTAGAGGCCTGGTGCATGAAATTCATGCACTGGTAAGGGGGATCCCTCAGTCTGGCCTGCACCCTCTCACAGTCCGGGACCCCTCAGGGGTTGTCTGCCTGCCAGCTTAGGCCTGATCCCTCTCACTATCCAAGATCCCTTGCTCCTTACCACCCGCCTACTCGCTCCTTACCGCTTGGCTCTCTGCTCCTTAGCAGCAGGCTCTTTACCACTTTGCTCACTGCTCCTTAGCGACAGGCTCCTTACTGCTTGGCTCGCTGCTTCTTAGCGCTACTGTGGAGGCAGGAGAGGCTCCCACCACCACTGCTGCGCTTGCTAGCCATGAGCCCAGCTTCTGGCTGAGCTGTGCTCCTCCTGTGGGATCCACTGACCACCAGGGGGCAGCTCCTGCATTGAGTGTCTGCCCCCTGGTGGTCAGTGCGTATTATAGTGACTGGTCGTTCTGGTCATTCCACCTTAACAGTTGCTTAGGCTTTTGTTATATAGATGGGATACATTATATAATTTACTAGTTCTATACATTATTGTAACCCTTTTTCACGTCACATTTTTTTTTTAATATATTTTATTGATATTTTACAGAGAGGAAGGGAGAGGGATAGAGAGCCAGAAACATTGATGAGAGAGAAACATCAATCAGCTGCCTCCTGCACACCCCCCACTGGGGATGTGCCTGCAACCAAGGTACATGCCCCCGACCGGAATCGAACCCGGGACCCTTCAGTCCGCAGGGCGACGCTCCATCCACTGAGCCAAACCGGTTTCGGCCACGTCACATTTTTCTTATAGTTTAGGTCTAAGGACTGCATTATGATAAAGATCCAAGTATGTTATTGAAAATAAAAAAGAACAAGTCAAGTTGAAATCCAACTATGTTTCAGAAAAACCTTTTGGTCAGAGCTGAAAGAATTTTATCTCTTCTCATTGTGTCTTTGACTGCATTACTCACTGTTTCTCAAATGAAAGATGTGGAGGAAGCTTGTTTCAATATCAGCTTGTCTGTGATACTGAGAAATAAATGAGGGGAATTCCAGAAATTTCAATAAGTTACCTTTACATTGTATGAAGAAAAACTAGGTGCATGATTTATTGCCTTGTTGAATTATGATCTCTAAGAAGGCATCCTCAGACACTACATTCTGGAAGGAAGATCTTTGTTTAGAAAAATAACAATTGCAACAACTACTTAAAATAGTTGTGAAACTTTTTCAGAGTGAGGAATTCCCAAGGAGTAGTTTTGTCATGAGGACATTATGCAAACATCTGTAAAAATGTGTCATGGAGGGGTTTTCTTGGGCTGATGGCCATGTTGTTTCTAGTCTACATGTCTTTGTGGAACTCTCTGAATGAAGTTCTGCTAAGGGAATGAAGTGCAATTAGTTGTTTTGAAAGACCTGGATTCATGTCACATTTAGGTTTCCAGTTATATTTGTAAACATTCTCTATAGTTTTTCACTTTTAAAAGGCGTGTTGAAGTAGCACAACATGCAGGTTTTATTAAAATGAAAAACCAGAATAAATGAAAATAAAAAAACTTTTACTCTAATGCAAGGGTGGGGAATGTCCAGCCCACAGGCCTTATAAGGCTGGCGAAATCATTTGGTCTGGCCCTGTCAAGGCATTAGGGGTGAGTTAATTAAACGTTTGACCAAATATAGCAGGCTTATTTTTAAGTTGATAATTTTGTATGGCACTTGAGTGATGTTATAAATATCCAAATGGTCCTTGGCAGAAAAACGGTTCCCCACCCCTGCCTATTGCTATACTAGGGACTCCATGCTTCTAATGCTTATATATTCTGTGCTTCATGGTCTGAACCATGCTATGGGCTACATTGTCTTCCTTTTAGCTGTGCCTTCTTGATCTAAATTCTTACCTTGGGACACCTCAGTGTGGAAAATATAAGATAGGAGATTTAAATAAAAGGAATAAAAATGTAGTGTCCTTTCAGAGTTTTCTGGATAATAGGAAATGTGTTTTGCTCAATGAGGAAGAAAAGCCTGGGTTTTTTAACCTAGAGATGTTGGTTCAAATCCTAGCTTCCTTCCCTACCAGCTGAGTTATCTTGTGCAGGTACTTAATGTCCCTGAGCCTTAAAAAAGTGGGTAAAAACTTACTTTTCATGTTCTTATGAGAATAAAAAGAGATAATGTGTGTACAGCAAGCACAGATTAATTAGTGTTTTAAAAATATCACTTCCCTCTCCCCACCCTGCTCGCCTGCCTTCTTGTGAATAGAGGAACAGGATAAACTATGAGATAAAATAGGGGAAAATGAAACAAGTGAATAAGTGAGGCAATATATATTTGATTTTTGGAGTGGCTCAAGAAAAAGTAGCAAATTAGAACACGGGTATTTAAAAGTTTTATTAGTATAGATCTTAATTTAGAATGATTTTATATTAAATTGTTTCCTAGGCATATACATGTAAAATTTTGTAGTGGTGTTTTCTCTTTCCCTTCTTCTTTTCTGAAAGTAATAAGCCACTAGCCAGTCTATAGTAGTACAGTAAGAATTACTTTTACCTTCATATAAACCATTATAATTTATATTTTATATATTTTTAATTTTTAAATTTAAAAAGGTTTTTTTTTTATACAACTATGATTTTTAAACGTGAGAATGTGGAAAACCAATAAAGCACTGTGAGGGTGTACAGATTATGTAAGACAGGCTCTGCACTGGAGTGTACAGAGGTTGTCACTCACAGCTTAACATTGTTTGGTGGTCACCACTGCCTTTGCAATGAGCCCCGAATCCTTAGCATGGCCCCCGGAGCCCTTTGTTATCCCGCCTCTCTCCCTTGGCGACTACTGTGAGGACACAGTGTTCTTTCAGGTACAGTAGCGTGGCACTCTCCCTCGCTACCTTGGGCCTTTTTGCATGTGCTGTTTCCTCTGACTGAAATTCTCTCTCTGCCCAGGCAACTGGAGTTCACTCATTATTTCTCAGTTAATGTCATCTCTTCAGGGAAGTTTCCTGTGACCCCTCTGTTTAGGCTAGAGTCTGCTGTGATAGGCTCTCTTTGCACATTATACTTTTCTATCATGGCACCTATTACAACTATCTATATATATAAAAAGCCAAGTGACCGGAACCATGGAACAACCAGAATGACTGGTCGCTATGCCTGCACACTGCAGCGGCCAACCAGCCCAATCGGGGCCCTGACTGGCCCCCGCCCACCACCTGCGGGCCCCCCTCCCTGGCCAGCCCTGCCCCCAATCGGGGCCCCCCCATCGGGGGTGGGGCCAGCCAACCTCCCACAGACCTCCCCCCCACACTGGTCCCGCCCCAATCAGGCCACGTTGAGGGGTGGGGCTGGCAGCCAACCTCCTGCAGCCCCTTCACCCCCCACCGGCCTGGCCCCGATCAGCCACCATCAGGGCGAGCCGGCCGGACCCCACCCATGCATGAATTCGTGCACCAGGCCTCTAGTCATCAAATAAGTGCCTATTTTAATTTTTGGTAAACATGTTTGTCTTCACCAATACACCATTTGCTTCAAAATTGAAGAGATGATGTCTGGCAAACTGCTGCTCATGGATCATAGCCTGCCAGAAGCCTGCTTTTGTAAGGCTGGCAAGCTAAGAATGGTTACAGTTTTAAAGAGTTGTTAAAAAAAAACAAGAATATGTGACAGAGTCTTTATGTTGCCTGTAAAGCCTAATTTAACCTTTAAAAAAACACACCTTGTCGATCTATGATCTAAGTCATTGATACATGTGTTGAGTAGATGGACATAAGTGTATTTACATATCACTTTATTTGCATGAGCAGGACACTTGATTATAGTAAGGTATCCATGATGATGTTGTTATAAGCACTTTGATAGACTGAGGGCTGTGTGGCCATCACGGGTTTCTTAGCTAGAAAATAATTGTATTCAAAGTGTGTGGGTTAATGACCAATATAAATGTGGAAGGAGTTTTTAATGTCACTTTTTAGCTTGTACTGCCCAGATGAGCAGATTTATTACCAATTTGGATTGAGCCACAATGCATGCTTATCAGATTCTCAGCGGACATAAATTGGGCAAGGTTAGCCATCCAAGTTTTAAATGATAGAATCATGATGGAGAATGATCTTGACGGGCTGAAACCACACAGACTTTAACAAGAATAAATGTAAGCTATTTACGTTCAAACCATGATGTAAATAATGTGAAAATCCCATTTTATTTGGGCATAAAGTTTATGACTCATCAGATTTAGACTTTTGAAAGGTGCCCATTATTTGAAAACAGTTGAGGGCATAGTTATGGTAACTACAATGATGAGATGGTTGCCTTATGGTGAAAGAATAGATTCACAGTCTATTGCTCTAGACATAAACTTGCGATAGCAGGTGCGTGTTTTATGGAGGCAGTTTTTATTCTAACATAAGGATGAGTTAGATAGGAAATAGAGCAGTATTGCTAACTTACTTAAGAAGCACTAAATTCCTTTGCACTAAACTTTTATTAGGGGTCAGGATACCATTTCTGCCTTTCAGAGCTTCTGATGATAGACTGTGAGACAAATCAGTAAGTAATGTAGGGTGGTGGGTATCTTAGCCCAGAGAAGGGAGCATGAATTCTGCCAGGAGCTGGGCAGTGGACAGAGATGACAATGGATTTTGTCTTTTTTAAAAAATAATTTAAAAAAATGTGTTTTTATTGAATTTATTTTTAGAGGGAGGAAGGGAGAGGGATAGAGAGATAGACACATCAATGAGGAACATCATTGATCGGCTGCCTCCTGCACACCTCCCCTGTTGGGGATTTGAGCCCGTAACCTGGGCATGTGCCCTGATCAGGAATTGAACCAGTGACCTCTTGGTTCATGGGTCAATGCTCAACCACTGAGCAATACCAGCCAGGCAAATGATTCTGTCTTTTACTGTTATGTTCAAGAAGAAGCCAATGACTGTATGTTAGGAATATAGGGTGTTAGGAATATTAGGTCATTGGGTGGGATATTGGATTAGACAGTCTTTGAGTTCTTTTAAGATGTACTAATTTGATGAATATCAAATGAATGGCACATGGGGATTCAACAATTCAAAGTTCAAAAAAGAAGTAGAACTTTGCACTGGGGTGTACCATGGAACAAAGGCATGAACAGGCCCTCTGGCTCAATACTCATGTCAATAAAGTGATCATAACCTACTGGTGTCTAGTCAGAGCATACCAGGTAGAAATGAAGACCCTCTCAGGGGAGTTTTATATACTGTTGCCTGCTCTTGGGTCAAAATTTTAGTTTCCCGTTGATTTATTTTTTTCTGCTTCTTCAGTGTTTTCTATTGTTCTAATTTCGTTCATGATCTCAGAGATCTCAGTAAAGGGTATGTTAAAAAAATCTGCTAAATAAATAATAGCACGACTACTACAGATTTAATTATAGCCACACAACTGCCTGTTTGAGGTGTCCTGCTAGGGCCATATGGTTCCTTGTACCTGAAAGGTCCTGTTTGCAGTTTCCCAGTAAATAGTATTAAATTCTCAGAGAATGGCTAGCAGCCATTTGGAAGTCAACAGATTCTGTGCTTTACCTCCCTTGCCTCTCTGTGGATGGACGTTTTATTGGCAATTTCTTACTAGAACCCAAGTAATCAGATATTAAAGCATCCAGGTCTGAAGAGTATGTCCCCTTGTTAGTTTTACAGGCTGAGTTTGGTCACCACATTTGATGAGCTGAGTGGAAAGTACTCCATTTCACCACTTTCATTCAATGGCTTTTTAAAAATATTATTTTCATGGGTGATTTTTAAAAGTGGTTTCTGTCCCAGTGGTGTGGGGGGAACAGAAGTGGAGAAGGGCTCTGTAGAGGGCCTCTGTCCTGCCAACACCACTGCTGTAGGAGTGTGACCTTGAGGGAATATGTAGCTTCTCTGGGTCCCAAGAGAGCCAGAACTGGCCCCACTAGGTCCCTTCTAGTTCTAGTATCCTGCAGGAATCATCTGGGGAACATGTCCTTTTGGTGATAAGCATCTAGAGCCAGCATGTCGAACTCAAAGGCTACCACGGGCCAAATGAGGTTTACGTTTATGTGGGCCACAAAAACACAAAAGCTTCAATTTTCATAGAAACGTAGGTTTATTTTGATAGATACATGCTGAATACAAAGGGCTGAAATAAATGAGTAATCGTTAACATAAAATAATAGAACAGTTTAATAAAAATAAAATAAATTTTAATAAAAATTTTTTTCTCGAACATTAACTTAGCAGACACTGAATAACTGCACAAATTAATAAGTGTAATGCAAATAAACCTATTTTTCTTATTCTCCGAAAGCAAAATATTTCCTGTTGTGTACACCAAACAAGTCAGTCCAAGACTAATGACATGGCAATTGGCTGCTAAAATATTCGCTGCTAGTATTAGTGGAGAGAAATGGTGCACCTACGCGTAAGGCGCGGAAGGGAAATGAATACAACATGATTATAATCAGTCATTAGTGACAATGTATTTCGTTATTAATAATTATGTATAACAGGATATTGTAAAAATGAAGTTACAAAATTTTTATTAAAACGTTTCTTACACACTGTTATATTGGCTGGGCTGCAAAAATATTCATTGTGGGCCACGAGTTTGACATGCTTGATCTAGAGTAGAAGGGTGGTCTTTTCTTTTATCATCGTAGTATTTTGTGTATCTCTTCCCTTAGTGCTTAGAATGCTCAAATTGCCCATTCCTTGGGCTACAAAACTTCCGGTATGAAATCTGTGTAAAGATTTTAACCATAGAGATCAGCAGTGTTGGCCTTCATTGCGTATTGTTTCAGTTCAAATGCAGTGATCTTAAGCTTTCTCCATGTCAAGAATCCATTTGTGTTTGGAATGATACGATGGATGCTTTCACCAGAGAAATGCAAAATAATTGTTCAGGCACAAAAAATATGCTTGTAATTGCAAAACGCCCATGAAGCCACTGGGTCACCAACTTCACAACTGCTGCTCTGTTCTTTAAAAAGAGCCCTGCTTTTGTTCCAAGGGACGGGAACTGCAGGTGAGGTTGAGGACAGAAAAGAAGAAGGTGTGAAGCCTGAAGCATCAGCTCCAAGGGTCACATAGTGCCCAGGGCAGAGCTTGTGGGCTGATTTGGAGTGGAGCACATGGGGCGGTGGGCAGGCAGTATTTTCTCAGCTCCCACATGAGAAAAGCGTTCTGTATTGGTGTTTGTCAAGCCCTTACTTTTCAACTCCCTTGGTTGCCTCGATTGCCGTAGATAATTCCACCCTCCCACCTCGCTTCCCTTGAACTTTTTGTTTTTAAAGAGTGGTCTTTGTACTTTATTAACAGCCCTTTTGGGATGTGTGCAAAAGGGAATGCACACAAAACATTTCCCTTAAACTATAATTTTCTCTTTTAAGTTACTAACTCCGTGATGCTAATTTTTAGGGTTTTTCTTGTTTGTTTTGTCTTCATGTGGTTGTTCCTTCTGCTGCCCCTTCTCCCAGTGGCAGCTGGAGAGTTTGAGGAGAAAGAAGAAAGGAACCCTATGTTTAGGGTCTTTCTTTTTGGGGTGGCAGGGGAAGACTGTAAACAGATACTGCTTTTTAGATATTAATAGGTAGGGTGAGGCTTAGAAGTAAAACATTTTCATCGTGAGTTTTTTTTGTTTTGTTTTGTTTTTTGCTGCTGAAAATAGTCATTCAGAGACAAGGTATGTCATATGAGGGAATGCAGGTAAAATGGTGCCATTATTGCAAGGAATTATATTCATTTTACAGTATAGCTGCCCTGTTCTACCCAGGCTCATCTCAGTTTGCAGTCTATCCGAATATTTCTGTAACCATCTCAACTTAAAACTTAATGCATCTATACACTTGGTAGAATTAACACTCCTAGAGAGATACTCTACTGGATGAGAATACATTTGTAAGTCTGATATAAACGGGGGAAAGAGATTTCTGTCTGTAATTCAGAGAATTGTATATCTGAACTAAATGTGGTGCCAATGTAACTTGGTTCCTTTGAGAGAGAAAAATTTTATTTTGCCACATCATCTGTTTTCTGTATATGCTAGAATTATATTAAAACTCTAATATGATAACAATCATTGTTACTGTTTACTGAATATCTACCATGCTACGTCAGATACTATACTAGGAGCTTTTTACATATTACCTGCAACATGTAAAGGCACTATTATCAACCTGAGTGAAGAGGCTAAATGCAGAAGGTAAGTAACTTGATGGTCTTCCCAGCAACTGTTGCTTAGGTTAAAATAAGATGAAAACTCAGGGCACAGGTATTTTTGGTGCTCAGCCAAATTAGCATCTGTTATTCAGCAGTATCAGCAACACATTTGCTTTTGGTGTCAGGGAACACTGGGCATTTGAAGAAATGCACTTCCAGTGTTGCTTGTATTTAGGCAGAGTGTAAGGATGCCATTGTACAGGTGTGGTCACATGGAAACCAGACATTTAACAACTGTTTAGTGAACACTTACCACAAGATGGTGCCTTTATAAGGCACTGGGAAATAGAGTTGAATGATATGTGCTTTCTTTTATAGGGAACTTAAGTACCCTTCTTCTTTTTTTTTTTTTAAATATATTTTATTGATATTTTACAGAGAGGAAGGGGAAGGGATAGAGAGCTAGAAACATCGATGAGAGAGAAACATCGATCAGCTGCCTCCTGCACACCTCCCACTGGGGATGTGCCCGCAACCAAGGTACATGCCCTTGACCGGAATCGAACCCGGGACCCTTGAGTCCGCAGGCCGACGTTCTGTCCACTGAGCCAAACCGGTTTCGGCTTAAGTACCCTTCTTAAAGGTACTTATCCTATATAATAAAGATGTAATATGCAAATGGTCATTATGCAGTGAAGCGTAACGACCAACCCCATAACGACCAGATCACGGATCAGCTATGAGGGGGTGGGCGGGGGGCGGGGGTGGCGTGGAGGGAGCTACAGGAGGGTGGAGCAGCAGGTGGAGAGCTACTGGAGGGTGGCAGTGAGCTACTGGCGCACGGATTAGTGCACAGGGCTACTAGTAGTTTAATAAGAGTCATAGCCGAGTCAATCAATGAATGCATCGTGATAACTATAACCTCAGAGGGAAGGCTAATTAAGGTGCTATTGTAGCACAAAGTCCGGGTAAGTAGGGGGAGTCAGGGTCAGGCATATTCTCCCAGTAATTCTTGGCTAAAGTTTGGAGGTGTAATCTGTAATTAGTATTAAAGTGGAATCTAGGTGGGTGGCATTTCCCACCAGACAATTAATATGTATTTCAAGTCTCTTTCCTTGATGCATAAAGCAGGTGACCCACCCTTACACATGAGTTCATGACACAACAGTGAAAGAGGAAAAAGAACTTAAAAAAATATTACCTAAATCACCTACCACTTAGAATTTGCAGGTTCTCGATTTTCTTTAAATACTTTTTAAAGTGCTGTTCTCTTTATTTTGGTTTTCTGCTTTACCTGTTTCTCTGACTTATATTATGCAATTAAATACTGTTAAGTGCTTTAAAATATGCTCATTAAAAATTTTAAAGGTTATTTGTACAGAGCCCAAACCAGTGTAGATGCTTAACATTGGGTTGTTGCAGAAAAGCTTCAGAGACTTCGGGACGAGGTCTTCTAAACTTTGTAGGTAGTAAAATATATTCACAGCAATATCAGAGTCTCACAGTATAGTGAGGTAGACACAGCATGAAAGGTTAGAATTTCCATCCTGGCTCGGTTAGTTAGCTGTATGAGTTTCATAAAGTTCCTTAACTTTTTGAACTTTAGTTTCTCTTATCCGTAAGATGGTTTAATAATGTATTTGTCATAAGCTTATTGTAAGAATTCAAATAAGATAATAAATGTGAAAGTATTTTAAAACTGTAAATACTTGCCCTGAGCAGGTAGCTCAGTTGGTTAGAGTGTCTTCCTGATATGCCAAGGTTGTGGTGTGATCCCAAGGTTGCATGTTCTATCACCAGTCAGGGCACATACAAGAATCAACCGATGAATGCATAAATAATGCATTCATGGAACAAATCAGTGTTTCTCTCTGTCTCTATCTCTATCTCTATCTCTATCTCTATCTCTATCTCTATCTCTATCTCTATCTCTATCTCTATCTCTATCTCTTTCCCCCTCCCTCCTCCTCTTCCTCTCTCCCTTACTTTCTCTCTCTCTACAATAAATAAATAAATAAAATAAAATTTAAAAACTGTAAATAGCTATAAACAGTGACAGTATTATTTTTTAATGATATAAGACATGAGAAAATGTGACTAGAGATTTTGACAAGTTGCATTTTAAACTAGGTCAGTACTTGAAATTTCATCCTATTTAGGAAATCAGAACTGATGGATTGTACTTAATGTTATATTTAGTTTAATAGCCATTTGTAAATGTGCTACTTTGTAGAATCATTTGCATTTATGGTGATAAGATGTCTATATTTGGAAGGAAAAATTAGAAAATCAAATTTTCACCCTCAGGGGACTGTTTTCATTTTGTATTTTAAAGATAGAATATGTGAAAGTAGGAGAGAAATTGAAAAATAAAACATGTAACCACCAAACCTTTTGGCATCTTATCTTATTAAATGATTTTGTTTGCACACTTTCATATTTTATACACTCTGGAAACCTCAGAACTTATCATAAATGTTTGGTACTAATAGCATTATAAGTGATAGCCTAAATTTTGGATTCTGTGGGCAGTCAAGCAATAGTTCCTCTTTTTAGGCCTCTTAGACATTGGGTTAATAGTTTTTAAATTTACCCATTGGAAATATTTCTCTAAATCACAACTTGGAGATAACCTACAGGGCAATCAGAGCTCCATTAAAAACAAAACAAAAAATGTTTATAGTCACACCAAAAAAAATGCCCCATCCCACAAATTAGCTGGAGGGATGAGTAGAGAATCTCCTCATTTCCCTGGTCAGTGTGGCTCGGTTGTGTGTTGTCCCATGCACCAAAAGATTGATGGTTGGATTCCCAGTCAGGGCACATGCCCAGGTTGTGGGCTCTGTCTCTGGTAGGGGGCATGCAGGAGGCAGCTGATAAATGTTCCACTCTCACATCGATGTTTCTCTTTCTCCCTCTTCCTTCCTCCCTCTCTCAAAATAAATGAAAATATTTTAGACAAAGAATATCCTTATTTAACAGAAAAGTTTTAAGATAATTCTTCTTACATGGTCTTGGAATAAAAAGCAATACTGGGGTAAGCTTATAAAATAGCAATCCTTATCTTTTCTCTTCTGTCATTTCCTAGTTCAGCCATCATACAATTTACACTAAAGAAGTAAGATTTAGGGACAGAACACTGGCGTGTGTTTATGATGGTGTTTGTCCAGGCTATTCAGGAGCACCCAAACCCTATCCTCTGCCCAACACTTTCTCTAGAAGATCATCAGGGGAAATGTATACACAGAGAATCAAAGGAAACCTATGTTATTGGCTGAAGTTTTGGCTGTGAACCCTAGAGCAGAATCCTGAGAAACTAGGCAGAAGATCTGTCTCATTGTGATAGCTACAAAGAGCCTAGAAGCAAAGCAGGCTTCCTTATATTTGGAACTCAGGAGTAGGCTTCCTCTTAGTACAGTAAATTCCCTATTACAAAGCAAGACCAGAACAGAGCTTTCATTGAGAAGAACTATTTTCTCAGTGCCTGGAGAAAAGGTGGTGTAGGCTAATTGACTTAGAATTTGATTAAGGAAGATCAGTCCTTTTTTTCCTTAGCTGGGAACTACTGGAAAGTGGGGGGAGGATGGGAGATAGGGGCAGTCTTTAATTTACCATAGAAGCCATCTGTAGGTAATGAACTGGTCTCCAACTATCATACTCCAGGATCCCCAGAGTTTGAGACTGTAGGTTTGCTCCAAATAGATTCACATAGTTCTTGGTAGGTCAAATCTATTTCAAAATTATCCCAGGGATTAGTTTTCACAAGGTTCCTTGTGATGGCCTGTATCTTTATCCCAGCCCTCTTGGAGGCTAATTTTAACCTGAGGAAAGTATACTTGATTAGGTTATATTATATTTAAGTTGAGTAGTGGTGGGATATTAGGGTGTGTATACCATTAGAAGATAAAGGCTGGAATACATCATTTCAGACAGAGCACATTCAGGTGGTATATGCTGACGTGCACTATAGGAAGAGAGAAGGCAGTAGGCAGGTTTGCTCTCTATGTTGGAGAATCTAATAAGAAGGGAGGAGTGAGCCCATATTTTTAGGTATATCACCTGGAATTTTACCTCTTATCTCTTCTAATCTTTACAAAAGTTTGTAAAGTATGAGTTATCGCCATGGAATATGGTTTTAGTTTTTCACTTTCCTTGATTTCTGTATGGGTTTCTTGCCAAGGGAGCACTACATGTAAGCCATATTTACAATGAAATCATAGTTTATTTATTAAAAATCTCATTGTACTATAATTATTTTATTAAAGTAAACCATGTATGTGATTTACTTATATACATATATAAAAATCATAAATCACTTGATGATTTTCCTCAATGTGAACACACCTGCATAATTGTCATTCACATTAGAAATAGAACATGACCAGCATAGAATATTTATTTTCTATGTCATGATTTATTCTCTTGCTTCCTTTTTTATACCTTCTTTGAGTTTTGTTTGCTGTTTTATTCTTACTTTTTGAGATATATGTTTAGATAATTGAATTTTAGCTTTTCTTTTGTAATATTTGCATTGAAGGCCATGAATTTCACTCAATGAGCATGTTCAGCAGGATTCCACACATTTTGATATGTCATATTTTGATATTATGAGTATATTGACTTTAACAACTCAATAGTACATATTTTAATTTCTAAGATATCTGTTTTTTAAATAGCTTCTGCTGAAATTACCTTGTAATAAATATTTAAAAATATTACTAAGTTATTTCAAAAGTCTATGTTTGATAACTACAATATGTATCTCTGCTTTAAGTTTGTTTCTAATTTCTGTTGTTGTTGTTGTTTTACTTCTTGGGTTCTGTTCATTTGATTTTGCCTACAAGTATGCCTTGAATGTTAGCTATAATGTATACATAGTAGAAATAATCTGATACTCTTGATGATGTTATCTTTCTCCCTAGATTATTTCCTTTGCTCTGGGTTGGTGTTAGGCTGGGGGCAGGTCACCATAATATTTACTGTGGGAGTGAGCTGACTGGAAGGTGGATTTCTGTCCATGTGGACTGGCTCATTCCTGGTTTGCCTTTTGCCTTGGGGGTTTGTCCGTTAGGGGTCCCAGCTGGACGCCTGCCATGTTTGCCCATCGTTTTGGGAGTGCAGTAGGGTCTGCTCAGTTTCTGAATCCCTGTAGGTACTTAGGAATCATCAGATGCCTTTAGAAGAATATCAGCTGAATTTAGCCTCACCTCTGCAGTTTCCTTTTTCAGAGATATCATTTCCTCAAATTTTTAGTATAGTAATTTTCTGATTCCTTTAAACCAGTGATTTTCAGAGTCTGGTGTGCCATAAGAATTCTGAAAACATGAAATACCTGACTATTTAGTCAGAGGCACTGAACTCTTTTCCCTTAGATTGTCACATTTTAAAACAAATGACAACAAAAAGGAGACATATGTACTACTATTTTTAATACTTTAAACAATAAAATAAAATTAAAAAAATCTTAAGATATTTGATTAAGAACTGTACTTTAGCCCAGCTGGTGTGGCTCAGTGGTTGAGCATCAACCTATGAACCAGGAGGTCATGGTTTGATTCCCAGTCAGGGCACATGCCTGGGTTGCAGGCTTGATCCCCAGTGGGTGACGTGCAGGAGGCAGCCGATCAATGATTCTCTCTCATCATTGATACTTCTATCTCTCTCTCCCTCTCTCTTCCTCTCTGAAATAAATAAAAATATACTTTTTAAAAAGAAAAAAAAAATGACAACAGCCAGCACAACAGTAGCTGTCTGGTGTGAATGAATCAAAATTATACTTATCTTTTGTGTCAGATAGGCAAAAAATATATTTTTGTGTCCCACAGAATTTTCGCAGTCATATTTATGTGTCCCATCAGATGAAAAAGGTTGAAAATTGCTGTTTTAAACACATTGTAAAAATTCAGCTTTTTAGTTTTACTTGATGGAAGGGTTGGTGTGATGCAAGTTAGTTTATCATAGCTGGAAGTGATGTCTCTTGAAAACATTATTTAGGTTAGAAATTTCTAGTTCACTAAATACACAGCTCTAGGCCTACAACCAACCACACAGAATCTAAAATTGGGATTCATAGACTTAAGATATATGTGTTATGACAGAAATATAGTTGGGCCTATGAAACAGACTCTGAGTCAACATATCCGACCAGCCACGTGGATGAAGATGTCAGGTTTCTCGTTTCCATTCACTTGTCTTGCTGTAAGAGAAAATAATCAGCTTGCTTCTTGCTTTCAAGGTACTGTACCCTTCCATTAGAAAAAAGTCCCAATAAATTTGCTAAACTTTAATCCATCAAATTGGCCACTTTTTCCAAGGTGTAGAGGAGGAGCGTGGGCAGAGGCAGAAATATCTTACTCATAGTGAGTGAAAGAACACTTTTTCCTATCCTAATAACTAATATTGTTTGCATATAGTAAATGAATAAATTCATACTCTGGAGAAATACTTTACTCAGATGCTATTTGAGCTAAGCTTATTTCCCTCATTCTTTCAAATTACTTGAATCTTAAGTTTTCACAGCATATAATTATTCTTCAATGCCATGTCTTAGGCACTGCTCAAGAGTCAGCCTTCATGAGATTAATATGTAAGGTGACTGTATAATGGTTTTCATAGTCCGGGATACTTTTCAGCATGATAAAGGGTAATATTAACGATCACACCAGGACAGTGGGGGTAAACTGGGACTGTCCAAAGCAAACTTAGTAGTAAAGTATGGCGACTCTACTACTAACACAGGTATCTTTGCAATGGAAGGACATGGTACTAGGGTGACATAGAATGATTTTTGAGCTTACCAGATGAGTTGTTTTATTTTTTTGGAGAGAATAACAACTGGCAATGTCCAAAGAGAATGGAAGGGGACAAAGTCAGCAGGAAGAAGAGAAAATAAGCTAGGAAGATGATAAACAGAGGGGAAAGAATACCAATACAAAAGCCAGGGATAAGCTCTTTGCTCTGGAAAACAGGTGAATGTTAGCTTATGAACATGAGGCATTAGGCAGGGTCAATTGAAAGTGAATACAGATTGGAAGACTAGAGTTATTCTTCTGGAGAAGAAAAAAGAATGCATGGAATGCAGTAACAGTAGGGGTAAGCTTTGTCAAAATAATGAGGAAGTATACTCAAATTTAGATGATTTTTAAAATATTACTTGTACTAAGGACAGCCTATAGAATTGCCTTCTAATAAATCAGGTTCAAATGACAAACCTGGAGTACTGATTATAAATGAGACAATATTACAGAGATACACTTATTATAACATGCTAATAATGGCAGAGAAAAGGAGGTCTGATACCTGCCTACTGACTGAGTATGATATCCTGGGCCTACTTAACAGGTGATGCTGTAGGTCTGAGGATGATGGTAAGGAGATTAGGAGGACATGGTGTTAATCAAATGGTTATCCCAGTAAATGGTTATTAACATTGAATAGCAGTTATAGAAAACCTAAAATATGTGAACTGCTTTCATAGAAGAGGACAGGAGAACTAAGACTGGAGTGGAGAATGGAAGATTTCTCAATTAGCTACATATGATGCATATCACTTGTTTATGTGTAACTTTTCCATCATCACACAGAGTTACCATCCCAAGTAAGCTATCTACTCAGTCCTTCTGCTACATCCATTCATATTCTCCAGTTTCTTAGTATGTTAATACTGTGCTTACTGGGTTGTTAGAAAACCACTCAGAAAGTAAGAAAGGTTATGCAGTTATAAGGGTAAACATTTATGGCAGAGGGCAAGCCATTATTTCTGGGTAATTATAGCAAGACCTTACTGTGGAAGAAAGAATACAGGCTGGTCTAAAAGGAACCTGAAGTGTACACATCGTACACATCTGGACTCAGAGAGTTGGTAGTGTTACCTGGTAAAGACAAAACAAGGCACAGAATCACTGTAATAGTCTTAGTATCTCTTACCAATTGTAGCTGCCCATGGCAGCCATTTGAAATCCATTTCTTTGAAATCAAGATTAGCTAAGGGAATTTTTTTTTCCACTGTGTGTGTTCTCATAGTTGACCCTGCATAAAATCCAGGCTGAGTATCCCTTGGAGAATAAACTAATGATCTATAAGAAAGGAATGTCAAACTTTATCTTTGAAATTCAATCCAGATGAGTTTATTGGGTGATTTTCAATCTGATTTGAAGGCCTTTAGAGTCTGTTCTTGTTTTCATTCTCTTTTATTGTTCTTTGTAATTATTGGGTTATTCTTCATCTTTTTGTTTAGTATTTATACTTTTTTCTTACTATTTTATTATTGTTTACAGTTTATTGTGTAAGTGCAGAATTGGTTTTCATACTTCAATCATTACTTTTTTTTACCAGATATTATTGGGGTACTTGGAAAAGACAGCATATGAATGAATCAGTATTTAATGAGCCCACCTTTACCAGAGAGATTCAGAGGGGAGCCTTTCTTGAACTGTTGTGACCTCACATTGAACAATATACCTCTCAAATGGTTTTTATGTTTCGTTTTTTTTTTCATTATAGCTACTTCTATATTTTCTTCTCTCCATTGCACTGTAACTTCAGGAGAGCAGTGCCTACTACTAGCCTTGAATATTGTGGGCACACATACAGTTTAAAGAGAATTAAGTGGAGTTGAGAGAGGGATTAAATAGTAGATAAGTCCATTTCTGTCCAATGCAGCATTTTCTATTCTGTTTTCATATCATAGTGTGTTTTATTTAACTCCTAGTGGGAGAGAAAGCACTCAGGCACATAGGCGTATTCAAGACTCTGAGAAAGTATGTAGTATAGAAACGTATTCAATTTTATTTAACCTGGAATTCCTAAAATTTATTTGATAAATGTACTTTGATGAAGGGTCTGGACTCTTCAGTAAACAGAAATCACCCCAAATTAATTAAAGTCCCAAGTGGAATTTTCTGACTTATGTAACTGGTAAGACTTCTTGATGAGTTTACAGAATGGAGGAACTGCAGGACCTCAGGGCCAGAGACTGGGGACTCAGCAATCTCTCTTCCCATTCTTTTTTTTTTCTCTCCTGCTTTTGTCTGTTTCATTTTGGGTGCTGACCTCATTCTCTCCTAATGTGCACAGTGCTGTGGCAGGCCCTTTAACATGGAGGGAGCAATACCAGGTGAAAGGGAGAGCGTTGATTTTTATATACTCAAATATTGATTTTCCAAGTGGTTTAGTCCCTACTTGGGTGGTGCATCCATCCTTTGGGCCTATCACTTTTATCAGAGGCAGAGTTTATTAATATTGGCTATATCTAGGCCTTTTGTCCACTTGCTTGGGTGGTGGTAGCATGTCTAGAACCTATGATCTTAAGAGAGGAGTTAGGAAAGCTTATTGGGAAGAACAGAAATAATAATCATCATTCAGCAAAAGTTATTGAATCTTTCTCCTCAGGCATCTCCTAGGCATTAGGGATATAACACTGAACATAATGGCTGGATATTCCTGCTTTCATGGAGTTTAGATTCTAGTGGAGAGGCAGAAAATGAGGAAGATAAGTAAAACATATAACATGTTTGGCTGTGACAAAGTACAAAGAAGAAAAAAAGAAAGCATGAACGAGGAGTAAGAAGAATCTATGGGGAGAAAGAGGTTAAAAGTTTAATGTGGCGAGGGAAAGACTCACTGCTATGACAGTGACTTGTAAATAAAGATCTGAAGGAAAAGGAAGTGAGGCAGGGAGCTGTGCAGCAGGTGTACAGGCCCCGAGGTGAGAGTATGCCTGGTGAGTTTGAGGGAGGACATGGAGGCTAGAGTAGCAGGCATGGGAAGACGGAGTGAGCGGTAGGAAATAAGGTCAAGGAGCTGATGGTAACATTGCCTTCTCTCTTAGTGAAATCGGGACCAATAGAGTTTTGAGCAGAGGAGAGACATGATCTGACTCCTGATTTGACCTCTGGCCACTTTGGTGAATAGACTGGGTATAGGGGCAGAAGCAGATAATCCAGCCAGGAGGCCACTGCCATAATCCAGGAGAAGAATGAACGATTGTAATGTCGCCGAGGGTGGTGGCAGGGAAGGTGGTGAGAAATGGTCAGGTTCTGGATATACTTTCAACATAGATCTAACAAGATTTGCTGGTAGAGTGGACATAGGGTATGAGAGAAAGAAAAATGTTGAAAATGACAGCAAGGTTTTGGCCTGAGCAATGGGAGAATGGAGTTGCCATTAACCAGATGAGGAGCACTGGATGAAGACCTAGTTTGAAGGGACTATCAGGAGGACTCAGTTTTGCTTAAAATGCCTGTTAGACATCCACATAGAGATGTTTTTAGGTCTGGGGTTCAGGGAAGATGTCCTGGCTAAAGGTATAAATTTATGAGTCATCATCATATAGATGGGACTTAAAGACATGGGACCTTGGTGATCAACCATAGTTTGTGTAGAAAGAAAAGAGCCATCTGAGGACTGACTTCTGGGGCACCTCAGGTACCACACAGAGTTATTTTAGAACAGCTACTCGTTTTTCTGAGAACGCATGTGTTCCACTAACACAGTTTGAGAAACACTGATATAAAAGAACGTATCTTGACAATTTTTAGTTGCTTAGTGACAGAGCCAGATATAGTTTTAAAGGTTCTAGAATAAGCCTTTAAAACCTCTCCAGCCCTGGCTTGTGTTGTTCAGTGGTTAGTGTTGGCCTGTGCGCTGAAGGATTGTAGGTTCAATTCTTTGTCAAGGACATGTACCTGGGTTGTAGGTTCGATCCCAACCTGGTTTGGTGCATGCAGGAGGCAACAAATCAATGTGTCTCTCTCACATTGGTGTTTCTCTTTCTCTATCTCTTTCTCTTTTCCCCTGCTCCACCTCCCTCCTTTTACTCTCTCTAAAAATCAGTGGAAAAAATAATCTTGGATGAGGAATAACAAAACAAACAAACAAACACATCCTTTCTAACGTTCCTAGGCATTTGAAGTCCTTTTGGTCTGATTTTTAGTGCTCCAGAGTTCATTTCTTTCATTCAAAATATTTAGTATAGCTGAATTATGTGAAAAGCAGGTAGGTGTTCAGTACAAGGAAGGATAAACTGTTCTAACCCTCAAGAGACTTGGGGGAAAAACTTGAAAGTGGATAAAAGTCTGATTCAGAAATGAGCACTTCCGGAGTTCCCAAGAAAGTGGGCAGAGATGGTAGCAAGGCTTGGGCTGAGCATTGAAGGATGTTTAGAAAAGGCAGAAATGAGAGAGTTTTTGGTCATGACTGTGGGATAAATACATAAAACAGAAGTGGAAATGATTCGATTACCTGCCTAACTAGAGCAAAGAGAGGATGCTGGAGAGAATGGGGAATAAAATCTGATTATCACAGAACTTCGTGCCCAGTGTTGGTAATGGGAACTCTGCTCTAGCAGTGATATTGTGTTATGTGCTTGGGCCACTTGGCCATATCCCACACTCTGTTCTGTGTTATAGAGAACAGTTCATTGCTGGAACTTCTTTAGGCCATAATAATAGCTTTTTTTTATGACAATTTGATGTTTATAGACTCTTCCCATGGCTTCTCTTTTCATATCTGTAAATGTAAACATAATTTATTTTAATATGAGCATTTCTTGGAGGATTAATGGTACAAGCTTTGGAAATATCCCTTACCGCTCAGAAGTAATCATGTTTCTAACTTCTAAAAAATATATTTTGCTTTTGATTTTTGGTTTCCACTAAATTATTAGCCCTAACTTCCTTGTTTTTTGTTTGTTTGTTTTTTGCCTCATAACTTTCTTCTTATATAAAGTACCAAATTTAAGGAAAAAATCCCATAAAAATGCTACTGAGGGTAATGGAGTTTTAGGGATAAGTTTTCATTACGTTTAATTTCGTTATTTAAGAACTATTTAAACAGAAATAGAAAGTAAAGTCTTACTGCAACCTTTTTATTGTTGGGGAAAATTGGTCCATGCCTGCCACTTCCCATCTCAGCAATAATGCAGGGCACAAAATACTAAGTGCACTGGTAACTTTTGACTTGAGAGGAGAGACATTTCTATTGATAATATATCACAAGTCTGCCTTTCATTTGGTTCTGCAAAATTCTTATCTCTGTCCTTCCATGATTGTTGAAATGTTTTCCGTGAGCTGTGGGAGGCATTTCCCACTCACTGAAGGATGCTTAAACACCCCTTTCTAAGTGGGTGTTGAAAAGGGAAGGGAAGTAAGGAATAACACCTACAAGATGTAATTTCCTCAAAAAATTAAAAATGGCACTGCCATTTGACCCAGTGATCCCATTTCTAGGAATATATCCTAAGAATCCCAAAACACCAATCAGAAAGAATATATGTACCCCTATGTTCATAACAGTGCTATTTACAATAGCTAAGATCTGTAAACAGTCCAAATGCCTGTCAGTAAATGAGTGGGTAACAAAGCTGTGGTACATTTACACAGTGGAATACTATGCAGCTATAAAAATGAAGAATCTCTTACTCTTTGAGACAGCATGGTCGGCCCTGGAGAGTATTATGCTAAGCAAAATAAACCAGTCAGAGAAAGACAAGTATCACATGATCTCACTTATATGTGGAATCTAATGAACAAAATAAACTAATGAACAAAATAGATCTAGAGACATTAAAGTATGCAACAGACTGACAAATTTCAGAGGAAGGCAGGGAGGCAGGAAGAGATTAACCAAAGAACTTATATGCATGTGTGTGTAACCCATGGACACAGACAATAGTGCAGTGAAGGCCTGGGGAAGGGTTGGGAGTGGAATGGAAATGGTGAAAAAAGGGACATCTGTAATACTTTCAACAATAAAGATAAATTGAAAAAAAAGATAAGCTTTCAAAGTGACTGTTAAGCAACCTCCACTCTCCAAGAAAACCACATCTTTACCACTGTACTCAAACTCCCACATACCTCCCCCTCTTTTTCACTATCAGCTCACTTGTCTTTCACTGCAAAAATGTGCGTCTTCAGAAGACCTCATCTTCACCCACCAAATCTCCCCAATACTCCCCTCTGTACCCAGATAGTTTGCTTTCCCTAATGAGGATTGATAAATGCTCTGTGTTCCTATCTGAAATAATCCCTCTACTTGTGATGTGGATAATCTCTTCTCAAGAGTTCAGGGTTGCTTGAGTGGCTTTTGAAGTTATCCCGTATCTCCACAGCAATAATCTGTCTCTACTACATCATTCTCATTAACATTTACAAGTGTTATCATATTTCCCACTTAAGAAAATCCCCTATTTTATGCCTTCTTTCACCTGTCCACCTATTATTTGGCTTTTCTTGGTAGCAACATTTCTCAAAATAATTAATGTGTACTCCAGATCTCCATTTCTTCACCTCTTATTCTTTACTGGGCTCCCTGATGTGCACTGTAATAGCTCTTGTCAAGATCACCCAGCACCTCAGTCTTGCCAAATTCGTTGGGTCCATTCTTAGTTCTGATCTTATTTGAGCTTTCAGCAGCCTTTGACTCAGCTGATACGCTTTCCTCATTGAGCCCTTTCTTCACCTGACTGTTAAGCCCTGGCTTTCCTCCTACCTCACTGGCTGCTCTTCTCCAGTGTCCTCTGCTGAAAGCTCCTCCCATTCCTATAAAAGGCAGGTTGGCCCAGCATTTAGATCTTATCCTTCTTCTCTGTCTATACTCACACCCAGACTTGTATGATCTTGTCCTATGGTCATAAGCATTGTTTACATGGCGATATCTCTGAAATGTATGTCTTTCTACTCTACCTTTCCACCTGGGCTTTTATTAGGCAAGTCCCACTTAAAACATCCAGAGCTCCTGACTGTGGCCTTCAAAGTCCTTACCATCTGGTCCCTCCCCCACCCTCTTACCTATGCAACTTCATTTGTTGCTATTTTACCCCCATTGTTCCTTCAGCTGCCATCACACCTGCCTTACTATTTCCTCTTTCCCATCTCAGAGGCTTTGCACTTGCTGTTCTCTTGCCTGGAATGTTCTTTGCCCAGATCTTTGCATGGCTTGTCCCCTGACTCCAGGGTCAAATATATTTCTTTCTTTTTTAAAAAATATGTTTTATTGATTTTTTTACAAAGAGGCAGGGAGAGGGAGAGAGAGTGAAAGATCGATGAGAGAGAAACATCAATCAGCTGCCTCCTGCACACCCCCACTGAGGAAGTGCCCACAACCAAGGTACATGCCCTTGACCAGAATCGAACCTGGGACCCTTGAGTCCGCAGGTCGACACTCTATCCACTGAGCCAAACCAGTTAGGGTTCAAATGTATTTCTTCAGAGGCCTCTCCTGACCACCCTACCTAGAGTATCCTTTTACTGGTTTTATTTCTTTTTCTCTTAGCACTTATCACTACTTCAAATCATATTTTATTTCTCCCCTACTGGAATATGAATCCAAGGAGGACATGTGATTAGCTGATCCTTCCCTGTATTCCTAGTATTATTGTGCAGTGCATGGCCCCTTCTAGACTTTCAACATGGTTATTGAGTGAGTGAATCAGTAAATGAATTGTGTTACATGTAAGCCATGTGATTATACCTTCAATTTTTTTAATCCAATGTCCAGAGAAATGTTTATTAGAATGGTTAAACATAATAGGAAAATGGCTGTAGCTAGGTCCTGATATATGGACTGTTTCTTCTTGTTCCCTCTTCTGGAAATAAGCAGTGTTTTCTTGACTCTTTCCATGCAGCTGAAGAACAAGTTCATGAAAAAACTGCCCCGTGATGCAGAAGCCTCCAACGTGCTTGTTGGGGAGGTCGACTTCTTGGATGCGCCTTTCGTTGCCTTTGTTCGGCTGCAGCAGGCGGTCATGCTGGGTGCCCTGACTGAGGTCCCTGTGCCCACCAGGTAAGCTGAACCCTGACCTGCTGGGGCCTACAGTGTGGTTATAGGGAAACCTCCCCTCTCGCAGGCTAGAGAATCAATAGACTGAGGATACATCCAGAGAGAGCATATAGGAAAGATTTAATATGAAATAATGGTTTAATCTGACTTTCATACCATCATATGACTAGGCACTTATATAGTAGTAATCGTAATTGTTAACAAAACAATTTCTTGGATCATGTATTGGTTTCTTCTTATGGATTAGTCTACTTAATCCTCACAGTAATATTTTTTAAGTATAAACTGTAGGTGTATGGATTTAAAACTGAGTCTGAAAGTTTAAGTAACTTGTCCAAACTCATACAGATGGTTATTGATTCAGAGGTCAGTTGCTTTCATTTGTTCTATTTTTTATCAGAAAATTAATAGTGTGTGTGTGTATATATATGTGTATGTATACATATATATATATATATATATATATATATATATATATATACACACTATACATACACACTATATATACACACTATATACATACACACTATATATATATATATTAGAGGCCTGGTGCACAAAATTTGTGCACTTGGGATGAGGGAAGATCCTTCAGCCCAGCCTGCACCCTCTCGCAGTCCGGGAGCCCCCTTCAGGGGAAGTCCAACTGACGGTTTAGGGCCTAAGCCGGCAATAGCTAAGGAGGCCGGAGAGGCTTCTGCCACCGCCACTGTGCTCGCCAGCCATGAGCCCGGCTCAGGGCTTCTGGCTGAGCTGCGCTCCCCCTGTGGGAGCACACTGACTACCAGGGGGCAGTTCCTGCGTTGAGTGTCTGCCCCCTGGTGGTCAGTGTGCATCATTCCGTCATTCGGTTGATTTGCATATTAGCCTTTTATTATATAGGATGTGTGTGTGTGTGTGTGTGTGTGTGTGTGTATACATATACACAGACATGTAAAAATTATAAAGCTGTACCCATAACTTGACTGTTATGAGTTATGTTCCATAAATTTTTATTTTAAAAAGAAGCATATTATTGTTATTATAATCATGTATTTAATATACTGTACAGTATCTTCAAATTCATTCTGTTTATTTCCCTCTGCAACTGTTCTAATAGAGTTAGGAAGCTTGACTTATGGAATGCAATAGGTGAATAGGAATTAATGCTTCTCTTAAACTTGTGCTGAGAAGAGCTTGAAGAAAAGGTTGTAATCTTCAAATTGATGTCTGAAAATTATCACATGAATAGCAACTTTTCATTGTGTGTGTGTGTGTGTGCTTTTCCTGGGCCCCAGGGACAGGTGACATGTCTCTTCTTTAGGTTTCCCAGGTGAGCAGGAAGGACTATGGATCCTCCTCAGTGATCTCAGATGGTCTGAGCATGATCAGCTGACAATGACAAGGGGCTCAAGGTTGGTTTTGAACCAAGCTGGCAGGAAAATAAGGAGAACATTCCTTTTACGGCATCTCAATGCATAGATTACAGGACATTCTTCCTCATCATACAGATATTTTTTCTCATTTTTGTATTTCTTAGATACTTCAAATGGGAATAATACCTGTCATTATTAGGCAATCATTGGACAAATAGCTGAGGAAAGGAGATGACCATTGCTTTTCAATTAATGGGATTATCATGATTTGTGCTTTCTGTAACTTAGCTTTTGGCTTGAAAACACACCAGCAGAGCCTCAAAGTTCTATCAGAGCAATCACCCGGTGAAAGCTGGCTGACTCAGATCATGGCTGAAGGCCAGCTCGCGTGTCCCTATGGTTTTATTTATGTCTCTTTGGACAAACTTTACTGGAGCTCAAAAGAAAAAAAAAGCCAAGAAGTGTTAAATTGCTCTTGCTTTTTCATTTTTATTATTTTTCTTTAAAAGCTACGAATAAAAAATATTTCCAAAGGCTTTTTATTTAACAGTAGTATGAGATTATGGAGCAGCAAATTGTGACCATTTTTGTGTTCTTCTTATCATCTGTTCCTGCCTGTCTCATTTTTTCCTCTGTACTGGAGCGTGGCAGGAGTCTAGAGGTGAAATACAGCATCGTTTGAATGAACAAAAGGAGCCCAGTAATTCAAGGGAATGTAATTCAATGATGACATCAAACTATTTCAGGGCAATAATCTGAACAATTCTAGCATGTTAACATTTTCCCAGGAAATAGTTTTATTCATTTGCTGTCCCCTGAACCAGTGCAAGCTGGAATCACAGAGTAGGGAGTCTCATTAGCTTTTGGTGTGGATGAGTAATGTGGGGCCATTGACAATGGCTGCATCCTGTGAAATCCAATAAAGGAAATCCCACGAGGAACGTGGCAGTCATGTGTGGGACTGCCTCTGCACCAGCCATGTGCTCTCACATGCACGCCACTCTGTTGTACTGCAGGGACACCTGGGAAGTCTGGTTTGGGGCACATCTTGTAATGATCTTTTTCCCGTTTGAAGGTGGAGGAAAGTTATGCTTTTATGCTTATTATTTTTATTTATAATAAGCGGTATTACTACTGTGCACCTTTTAGGAAGTGTAACTCTAGGAGTTTCCTTGTGTGGAGTTCCCAAGTTATTTGGTTGATCTATTTTAGCTTTCTGTTTGTAGCTGGACTACTACCAACCAAGTGGATGTGATCTACTTAGGGGCCCTTCTTGCCATCCATGTGAAAGCAAACAAACTTTTTTTTCTTTTTTTAGTTTTGTTCCCTGGGTTGGATACGTTTACGATTTTCCTAGCATCTTGTACACACTTTGCTTGCTGTCATCTTTATTCATAGAGGCTGCTCCTAACTCACATTCATGGGCTCTGTGGGGGATAACTATTATTATTCCCACTTTATAGTTGAGAGATAGAGGCAAAAGGAAGATCCACTGTCAGTGCTAGAAATAGGACTGCAGATTTTTGACTGTGAGGCCAGGGTTTTAGGGAGAATCCAAGGAGATACCTAGAATGGACTGAAATAAAATACTTTAGGGTTTTCCCCTGAAGAAGAATAAAAGCCCTTGAGCAGTTTGTCCTTTCCTTAGATTTTCATATCTAAGGCTAATTTAGTGAGTTGTAGCCCCTAGAATGTTTACCTCTTTAATTTCACTGTAAGTTTCTATATATTATGTTGTAAATTATTATTTACCTAAAAAAAGTAGTTTCCACTTAATTGTTAAAACCATAACATACCCTATTAGAGGTCTTGGATTGGAGGTCTTGCTAGTTCCATTCTGTCTAGTCCAACAACCCAATTGCTACCTGCTGTTCACATAAGGCATGTGGTTGGTTACGGTTAGTTTGTGGCCCTCATGAGTCTATTGTGGAAGCTACAGGTCAGCCACATTTTCCAAAGCTGCCAAATATGAATAATGGGTTATTTGATTCACTGTTGTTTTGAGAGAAGCGAGTAAAGGATTGGTAAAAGCTGAGTTTATTCTAGAAATAGCTCTGATATATCAGGAAGGAGGGGGTGCACATCCTTTCTAAAAAGATTGAGTGGTTTAGGAAGGCTGGCTCTTTTTCTGATATTATGCTCTGTTTCTGGCTATAATTATTTTGTGAATGTGAGTGCAGCCCATTGGTTCCGGACACAGATCATCTGGCACTTGTTTTTGTTGTGGAAAATGCTACAGGCACCCTCCTCCCCGGCACAATGAGATATACGAAAATGCTCACAGGAGTATAAGTGCCTCGTGAAGATTCCAGAGACGACGAGGCACTGTTAAAAATTCGAACTGACTTATTTCTCGTTATGAGTGAATCAAAACAACTCAGTAACATAAATCAATCTTTCCCCCCGAGCTGTCAACGTGGGCTGTGCCCTTCCAGCCACACAAATGTGATGTTTACTTGAATTTGTTAATAAAGAAAAAAGCTTCTGGTTAAAAATAACATCTGTCCATTGACAAAAACCAGCTTGGGTCATGAAAGGAGTTTTCAGTACATTATAAAAGCTGAGCTTGGCAAGATGTGCTTCTATCATAAAAGTTGTAACGGCTTTCACTTCTTTGAGGTTAAAGGGGAGAGAACATGTTTCAAGCAGAAGGAACTTGAACTTGATGAGTGGTTCTGTTAGTTTTTTTCTTTTTTAATCTTTCATCCCCATTTTGACAATACAGTCCAAATTAGACACTTCTGAAGGGTCTCATTCCTACAGATGAAATTCTCAGCCTGAGGGGATGTTTTCTGCTACTGATAGATGGCCAGATTTTCTCTTTTTCTCTATAGTATTTGAAGGAGATGAATATACTGAATGGTTCCTGACTGGAGTAATGTGAAAATTTAACTGATACATAAGATGTTATTTCTATTTGGTACTTGGTGACTTTTCATTAAAGAAGAACATTATTTATATATGTGTGTGTGTAAGTTATATGTGTATATATATATATGTATATGTATATGTATATGTATATGTATATGTATATGTATATATACATATATATATGTAAAACTTATATATATATATACACATATACACACACACATGCACACACACATACACACACATACACACACACACATTATATTGCCTAAGAGGAATTGTACCTTTATATATAATTTACTGAAGTTATTAAAACATTATAATTCTCAGATATTGGGTTTTGCTATGGTACATGTTATATTCACCATTGGTCTGCTACTTCCATTTATTCTTTGGTGCTATTTAGCAGGGAATATTTAGCACTATTTAGCAATTTAGTGCTTCGGGTTTCTTATAGTTATAAGAAACCCGAAGCACTAAATTGAAAGAACATATGCACCCCTGCATTCATTGCAGCATTATTTACAACAGCCAAGAGTTGGAAGCAGCCCAAGTCCACTCTCAGTAGATGAATGGATTAAAAGGCTGTGGTATATCTACACAATGGAATACTACTCAGCTGTAAAAAAGGAGGAAATCATATCTTTTTTGACAGCATGGATGGATCTGGAGAGTATATGCTAAGTGAAATAACCAGTCAGAGAAAAATAAATACCATATGATTTCACTTACATGTAATGAAAAAAATAATCTAACAAAATAGAAACAGATGCATAGATACAGAAAACAGTGTGGTGATTACCAGAGGGAATGGGGGCTAAGAGGAAGTAGAAGAGGGTAAAAAGCGGGGGGGGATAAATGATGACTGTGAGTGGTTAACACAATACAATATACATATGATGTTGCCGTATAGTCAACCTGAAAATTAACTCCCGTGTCAGTTGATAAATGTGTATTTCCACAATGTGTATTTGTAAACTATAATCATAATGGAGATGCTAGGGAGAGGCAAAAAGAGGTATAGAGTGGTTCTGGAAAAGTTTAAGATATTATGAATTACTGAAAAACTAATATTTAGATACATGGAAATAATAAAAATGGCAAGGAGAAAGACCTTATTATTTAAAAATTTATTAAGTAGAAGATTCAGATGTCCATTTTCTCCTGTTGCAGTGCACCTGTCCCCTTTTGCCTAAAACTATGCCCTGATGGTCCTGCCTGACAGCTGGCCATTGGTAGATTAGGGAATACGGCTGGGAAATGTGACCAGTGCTATAGGAGTTTCTTAATTTGTATTTTGCCTTAGTGGTTAAATATTTCCTGCATGTGTTGCACTCAAATCAGTCCCTTTAGAAAAATAAATTTCACTGTCATAAAGGAGCACTGTATAATACTATATGTAGGGGTATATAATTTAAGCCCAGCTTCAAAGGAAGGAAAGTTCTAGTCTCAACTGAACTTCAGTGTTAGAAGAACTAAAATCCAATTCTGGTAATGGCTTCCTTCATACTTGCACAGACTTTTGTGCCTGCTGACTGCTGTGGCTCTTGCATCCACTGTGATAACACTTGAAAGTGAACATGCCGCCCCATTGCAGAACTGGTTGCTAAGCACATAAGTGCTGAATGACTTTATTCTGAGATAAACTCCGAGTGTTCATCCTTACAGATACTTTTTACATTCTTTATTTCTGGTTTTTCTTCTTCTTTGGATTGAATTTTATAATGAAAAAGAGGAATTACCTGTTCAAGGGCAGTTTGGAACAAACGCTAACACATTCAAGAGTACTTGCTGTCAATCCCTTTTTATTTAAAGTGAGGTATATAAATAAATAAGAAATAAAATTTTACTAAGCCAAGTCCTCAGCCATTCCTGGTCCCCTAAAATTTTTCCTAAGATTTCTTGCTCCCAGCTAAATATCCACAGCACCTTTCTCCAGGGTGAGCTATGGAAGTCATTGTTGGATAGCCTTTCTCTACAGAATCATAACCCTGGTGTATAGGTTGGGCAGGTAATATTAGGCAGAATTATGTGCTGAAAATAACAAAAGATTGGACGGCCTGTCTGCTCTCTCTCATATACCAGGCACAGTCTTTGGGCTCATCCATTAACTTTCTTGAGCCTGGGTTTCTTCACCATTAAACAGGACTAGGATACCTGTTCGTATTGCAAAGGGTTGTATGGAATTTAAATGAGGTGATGAATGTGAAGTGCTTTGCAAGCTTTAAAAAACTGTGCAAATATATGATGTGATCATTTTAATTGTCCTTATTATCTCTGTGTTAGGCAAGATATGAACATAAACAAGACAGGGATTTATCTGATGTTGCCTTTAGTATATATTTTTTATTCATTTACATATCAGGTTCCTCCTCCCTAGTCAAGACATATATCTTTGCTCTTGTCGTCAATGTGGGATTTTTTCCTCCATGATAAGAGGTGAACCTAAATGGGGATAAGCTTATTATTGAAAGTTTCAGGACCTACTCACTGTGGAGCACTGCTTGTGCATTATCAAGAAAAGAAGTTTGGAAAGGAAAATGAGGTTACCCACCAAAAAACACACAACACACCCCACACAAAACCTTAACTCTGAATGATGCTTTATTTTGCATTTTTTTTCATAGTTTCTTTCTTTACTGTCAGCATGTGGCTTACTTGTAGAAGACTTGTCACTTCTTAGTAGGAACATTTCTTAAGCCTGGAGAAGGTCATATGTCATTGCCCAAATTGGGTAAGGGAAAGTCAGAGAAATCAGAAGATGCACTAAATCTTTCTACTTATTGTGTTTAATGGTTTTTACTAAAGATTCTGCAATTTAGTAGAAATGGAGAGAAAAGAAAGTTTAGAAAAGAAAAATTGAATGACTCAAAAAATGGAACCTTTTCTTGTCAACGAAGAAGCTTCTCAGGTTTCCATGCTAAATTCTCCATTGCCTCCAAATAAACTAAACAGTGCGTTTTGTTTCACTGTAGTTGAAAGAGTATCTGTCATATGCTAAGAATATTACATTTGTTTAAAGATGAATTCTATACCTAACCTTTTCATGAGGAAGGATAAACGTGTCTCAGTTCAATGTATTTTGAGTTTGATGATATGTGTGTTATAGCCTTTGCTTCTTTCCTCTTCCATTAGGTTCTTATTCATTCTCCTAGGTCCTAAGGGGAAAGCCAAGTCCTACCATGAGATTGGCAGAGCCATTGCCACCTTGATGTCTGACGAGGTAGGAAATCGGGAAGATGGTGATCTGCGAAAGTCTTACTTGTGTGTTTTCATACTGTGATTTGGCTGTCACTGTAAGCTAATACTGTGACTTGACCTTCTTAAAAAATACTTAACCTACATCAGTTTTAAGAAGGGAAAATGTACCCTGGCCAATTGGTTGGAGCATCATCCCATACACCAAAATGTGGTGGGTTCAATTCCTGATCAGGGCACATAACCAGGTGTGGGTTCGATCCCCAGTCAGGCAGAGGCAATTGATCGATGTTTTTCTCTCACATTGATGTTTCTTTCTCTCCCCATTCCTCGCTCTAAAATCAGTAAAAATAAATACAACACACACATAAATAATGAAAAATGTTTATAAAATAAAGGAAAATATATTTATCCCAATATGAAACTTACTTTTTGAAAACTGTGGATGTCAGCTTATTTGCCGTGAAGCTCATTATAAAGAAGGCTGACAACCACATCCTTCTAATTAAATGATGTACATTCAGCAAGTTCTTTCTTTGGATATTTGCATAAAAGGCATGGAGCATTTGCTGCCTTAGATGGTTTAGTTGTTGCCTCAATAACTAGATAAGCATATAGACACTCTCTGCATTCAAGAATGTACATAATTCTTTTTGCCAGTTCCATTCTTTTTGCCTAACTGATGATCTGAAAGTCCCTTACACATATCCTAAGTCTTTCATAGCTGGACAGATGATCGCCTACATTTAAAACCCTTTGGTTTAGGTGTTGCCAATATAGCTCAGATTTTCTTTTTCAAAAAATAGCTAACATTATTTTTGTGTTTGAAAGCTGCAGTGTTTTTCTCTTAACCTGGTCTTAACACTCAGTTTGATCTTTTCCTTCTTGAATGATCAGCGGTGGTTTGTCCCGGTAGTTTTTATTTCAGGGAATGATTCTTCAGTGTATTTCTCCAAATCATTTTCATTTGGTTTCCATAGCAACTATATCAATAATGGTATTTACCATTGGCAGATAATAGGCAATGTTATTTTACAGTATTATAGAAAAAATATAAAAGAAACAGCCATTTGTTTCTCATGCCTCTCCCTATATTCTTTGGGTTTATTACTGAAATATTTTGGGGCAAGCTGAATAACAGAAAATGTGCGAGTGCGGTTATAGTGATATTAAAGTGGATTATGGATTATATTCTTTAGGCCGGGCATGTGAGGCACGTGGAGAGTTACCTTGTTGGGTCAGCACACCTCTTCTTCTTCTTTAGGTGTTCCATGACATTGCTTATAAAGCAAAAGACAGGCAGGACCTGATTGCTGGCATTGATGAGTTCCTAGATGAAGTCATTGTCCTTCCTCCTGGGGAATGGGATCCAGCGATCAGGATAGAGCCTCCTAAGAGTCTTCCATCATCTGACAAAAGGTAAATTATCAAGCAGTTGGGGGTGTTAAACCTCGAGAAAGAGGTTATGTTTGGCAAAGGAAATGGAGTCAGGCTACTGCCCTGATATTTTTAGGTTCCCATTTAACTTGATGTATTATGTCATCTCAGATGAATCCCATATGTACCTTGGTTTGACATTTCATTGACACTGTACAATGAATGTTACATGTTGTGATGTTCTTTGGTGATTACAAAGTAGAGATATGATATTGGAATATATCACAGAGCCTCTTTGATAATGTTCTGGGGACTCCTTGTGCATATGGGAAGATTAGTTTACTCAAAATGGTGTCCTGTAGATATAAGAGCTTAAGAAATTGGGTGAGATGATTGAGGAGAAGCCATTTTCTGGATACCTGTTACTTTCCAGGTGAAATGGTTTGCCTCCTATCCAATATACAATTTGTTCAACTTTTCTATTTCCCCAGTCATTTGTGTTGGCTCTAAATATAACACTTTCAGAACTGTCTGTGAGGATGGCAGAAGGAAATAATGATCCTTCTCCCAAAAGGTTTTCAGCTCATCTCTTCATTAGCTGGTGCAGATAAGTACAATAAACTAATATTCCCTTGGGCTCTCTTGTCTTAGAAAGAACATGTACTCGGGTGGAGAGAATGTTCAGATGAATGGGGACACTCCCCATGATGGTGGCCATGGAGGAGGAGGAGGAGGACATGGGGACAGTGAAGAATTGAAGAAAACTGGACGGTAACTGATGGATTCTTTTGTCATTCATGATCTAAATTTCCTCAATTTCCCTTCATCTTTCTATCAGCATTTTATTTACTGTTTGCACATTCATTCAGCTAACAAATATTTATAGTTACCTAATAGTCACAGCCATTGGGGATGCAGCAGTGAACTGAACGAAACTCCTTATCCTTATGGGTCTTGCTTTGTAGTGGTGGATACATATAGTGAGCAAATCAAGGAATGTGGTGATGGTTTTATGTGGGGAATCAAAGGAGAAGGAGGGAGTTTGCATTGTGAGAAAGGTGTTTTAGATAGGGTGGCCACAGAGGGCCTTAAAGAGAATTGCAGCTTTTGAGGAAAGTCCTGAGGGAGGTGGCAGATAGACCATGTAGACATGGGGTTGGAAGAGGGGACAGCAGAGCACCTGGCGTGTGCTAGGCTGGCACTGTGGCCAGTGTGACTGGAGTGGAGTGAGGGAGGGGGTGTGAGAGACAAAAAAGAGAGGTTCTGGGTAGAGTGTATGGCAGGAAGAATGTATAATGTGCCAGTCTTGCACACTTGGCTTTCATGATTCCATCTCTTCCCTGTACATTTACTCAAAAGGGGGTAACATGTTATAGCAGTGGTCGGCAAACTGCGGTGGCTTGCGAGCCGCGGTTTGCCGCTCTGTTGACTAATGAGTTTGTCGACCACTGACCTAGACTCCAATAATTACAGGCTGTTGTTGTTCCTTGTGATTAAGCCCCTATCCCAGTGGTCGGCAAACTCATTAGTCAACAGAGCGGCAAACCACAGCTCGCGAGCCGCATGTGGCTCGCGAGCTGCAGTTTGCCGACCACTGTGTTATAGAAATACATGAGTAACTCACAGGTCCTGTTTTCCAGAGAGGGCAGTTGGGGAATCAGGTTTTCCAGATTGCTTTGGCTAAATCTCTTTTCATGACAATTCTCCCTCCTCCACTGCTAGGTTCTCCATTTCATTTTGGGTTAAGTAAAATTTTAAGTTGGGTACTCATTTTATGAAAATAATGTCTTTTTAAAAACACTACAGACTGAGATGTCATTCTTCCGTATTTCACCTTTGCTAAATGCACCAAGTGTCTGCAGTTTGCCCGGCTCTGTGCATACCAAGATGTGAGATTTGGCTGGGAGGGTGAGTTGACTGATGCATAAGTCAGCTGACCTGCTAACATTTGCAGTGGGAGTCAGCAGACAGCGCTGTTCTACCACATACCTGCATGGCTTCCTTGAATCTGAAATGTCTTCAGATTCTTACCCCAAAGTCACCTGATCGGGAGACCCGTTCTGGCCACCATCATATTTCAACCACTGCTCTTCTCTCATCTAATAATCCTATTCCCCACTTAATTTTTTCCTTGATTTTTAGCACCGTGCATTTTACATATTTTGTCTCCTCCATACTGAAAGTAAACTTCATGAGAGTGGGTATTTTTTTTTTCTTTTCTGTATCATTCGATTTATATCTCCAGTACCCAGATTAGTTCTGGGCATATCACAGATGCTCAATAAGCATTTATGGAATAATGACTGACTGACTGACTGACTGAATGAATGAATGAATGAGTCTGTAAAGGAAGCCATGGCAAGATTATAAAGGTCCTTGTATGATCTGCTCACATGTTTGGGTGATTTTCTTCAGACAGTGAGAAGTTTTAATTTATCTCAACAATTCACTCTCATCTAAAGACCAACTGTCTGGTCTTTAGGGAATGTGACACCTAATTTGGTGACTGAAAAAAGGGAAAGATAGGAGAAAATTTATGCTTCCACAGTTTTCTGGTTTTATCTTAAGTGATTAAATAGTACCTTGTTCCTTCAAGCATGTTAAGTACACATTCTTTGTGGTTTAATAAGTTATCTCTTGGTTAATTTGATGGTAATTTATGTTACATCGTCACATGTTTGCTTTCTCCTTACCCAGGTTCTGTGGTGGACTAATTAAGGACATAAAGAGGAAAGCACCATTTTTTGCCAGTGATTTTTATGACGCTTTAAATATTCAGGCTCTATCAGCAACTCTCTTCATTTATCTGGCGACTGTAACTAATGCGATCACGTTTGGAGGACTGCTTGGGGATGCCACTGACAACATGCAGGTGGGTTGGGTTTGGGGGAAGACACAAATAGTACAGCCCAGATCGCCTTCCTCACCCTGCGGCTCAGTGAGAAGCAGATGGCCTTTCAGTTACTCAGCGTGATTTTCCTTTTTTTGCTGGATGCTGCGTTTTACTTTGCTTCTGGCCTGCTGCTGTATTTCCAACATTTTAGTAATTATAAAAATAGCTTGATGAAATCTGGCTTGAGTCACAAGTGGAGAAAAGAAGGGAAGGAAATGAGGATATACAATTCTATTTGGGCAAAAGCATATCAGCTGCTTTAATTTGGTGCAGGGCACAAGGTTTAGATCTTCTACTACCTTGAATGTATGGACCATTTTGTTAAACTTGATGACCACACTCTTTCCAGAAATATGTGGTCACCTTCATTGTACACCTGACCCAACAGAATCGTCAACTTAGGGTGGATTTGCTTATCAGTCAGTGGAACTCAGTGTTAAGAAATACGGAATAAGATTTGTTTCTCCTATTCCTGAATGTACTTGTTAAGCTGTAAAAACTGTGAATTTATTTATTTTGTCTGAACCATAATACTTTGGTGACTTAGCAGGTGGCATTTGCCTACCTTTTGAATCAGTAATACCTAATGTTTTAGTGATAGGAAAAATACTTCAGATTCTCTTAGTCAATCAGAAAAACATGTACAAAACTACTTTTATTTGATCTAGTCATTAAGAAAAAAAGTAGGCATTGTGGGAGATACTGGACACAGTGTAGTGAGTGAAGGTGATAGTCTTATGTAAAGAACCAGATTCAAGCCCTTTTCTAATTCTGTCCTTCTCTTTTACGACTTATTACTGTTTAACCTATGTGACATTCCTCAGTGCTGCCAGCCAACTTATTAAAAAAAATACAGCTGATTCCAAATGATTGCTTTTCTTCCACTTCTATTTTCTTCCCTGGGCACATTTATGTTTTAGACTTCTGATTAAACACAAAAATAAGAAGGAGACTATCTTTATTGCTCCAAGTAAAAAAGGAGAATCTATTTTAAACAAGTGTATTTAGTTTCTTGAGAGTATATTTTATCTCTTAGTGCTCATTTATTGCTGCATAGCATATTGTCCCAAAGCTTAGGGGCTTGAAACAACCGTTTAATCTCTCCTAGTTTGGGTGGTTGATGGAGTCAGGTGGTTCTCTCTTTGGTTCTCATATACTTTCAAGATGGCAACTGAGGTTGGAGTCATCTGAAGGCTTCTTGACTCACAGGCCCAGTGCCCAGGCTGGATGTCTGCAGGAGCTGGGACTGAGGACTCTCCGCATGACTTTACCACGTGGCTCGCCTGGGATTCCTCACAGCTGGGGCCGTGACAACTCCTGAGAGGCCACATTCGGTTGGAAAGGGGCAGCTGCCACTCAGCTCTGCTTCTTTCCACATGAAAATATACTCAGTATAATTTCATTTTCTGATTTTCAAAGAGCGGTTGAAATGTAAAGTTCTTATGTGAAATCTGGTGATTTAAAATACTGGCACCTGATTGACATTTTTAAAATATGTTTTTATTGATTTCAGAGATGAAGGGGGAGAGAGAGAGAGAGAGAGAGAGAGAGAGAGAGAGAGAGAGAGAGAGAGAGAGAATCATCAATGATGAGAGAGAATCACTGATTGGCTGCCTCCTGCTGGAGATCAAGTCTGCAACCCCAGCATGTGCCCTGACCTGAACTGAACCACAAACTCCTGGTTCATAGTTTGATGCTGAACCACTGAGCCATGCCAGCCGGGCCTGATTGACATTTTAAAAATAACATTGTGCTGGCCAGAGAGCACTTGTCTGTGTGTTCCCAATGGTAGGCCTGCTGCATGAGGAGTAGACAGTGTGGCAGAAACAGAGGAAGTATATGAAGAAGGTGTGCTCTTTTTTGCTTTCATAAGATAGAAATGAAAAATTGAAGTTAGAGCAATAATGTCAGCAGGAGACTTTCTTTAAAATTTGACTGTATTCAAATAGATAGGTACTCTTCATGCAAATGAGAGCATTGCGATAACTAAAACATAAACTTCAAGGAAATAGGTAGAAAAAAGGGAGATGTGATTTTGAGAGTAGCAAGAACAAAACCATCTTGTCTTTCAGAATATAGAGATTTTTTTGTGCAGATTTTAAAAATGTTTTTCAGTGTTATTTTGTATTAGTTTCAGGTGTACAGCATAGTGGTTAGATAATTATATACTTTACAAAGTGGTTTCCCAATATTTCAAGTACCCACCTGACACTGTACATAGTTATTATGAGATTATTGACTATATTCCCTCATGCTGTACTATATCTGGGACTATTTTGAAATTACCAATCGGTAGTTTTTAATCCCTTCACCTTTTTCACCCCGTCCCCTAGCCACGCTCCGCTCTGGCAACCATCAGTCTGATCTCTGTGTCTATGAGTCTGTTTCTATTTTGCTTGTTTATTTTTTGTGCAGATATTGTTTCAACACTTTTATTTTCATTAATGTTCTTCTTATTGACATAGAGACATTATGACACTTCCTTTGTGTTGTTTATTGCCTTAAATTTTTAAAATTACAGTTTAAACTATGTAATTACATTAGTTTCCAGTGTACACCCCAGTGATTAGACATTGCATAACTTACTAAGTTATCATCCTGATAAATTTTGTACCCACTTAACACCATACATAGTTATTAGAATATTATTGACCATATTCCTTATGCTTATTGCTTTAAAAAAAATCAACTGAATTGAACTCCTTAGCTTTAGAACACTGTATCTGAGATGTGACATCTGTTAGTCTATTGTCCACCCCTCCTAGGTGAGTTAATTTCTATATGAGTGAGTTCTTGGGAAAATAAAGGACTCTGTTGTGTAACATGAAATGTGTATTCTTCTCCTCTGTGATAAATCACACAGGAAAGGCCTTGCTGGTGGAGTAAGCTGTTTTCTAGGTTCTGAAGACTTTAGGAGAAACATAAATACTTTCCATGGTCAGGATGTTAAAAATGACCATTTGCTGGGTGTTATTACTGGGGGTTGACTTCATTCAAAGTATCTAATTAGCAAAAGAACTACACTTTGACACTTCTGGAAGTCACAGTGGGTGGCAGAAACACTGAAAAAGTGGGCTAGAAAATTAATGATTGTTAATATTTGTTGAACTGAATAGTCTGTTATTAATTTCTTTTGGGTGAACTACTGCTATAAGTAAGTGAATGCACAAGCACTGGGTTTATAAATCTAAAACATCTGTGTAAATAGAAATTAAATAGGTAGTACATGCACACATGTACCCAACTCAATGGTTATATAGTGATTTTACATATCCTAATATTTTAATATGAAAAACTTTACCTGTAGTAATCATATTAGGTTTTCTTATAATGGTAGATGATTATATATATGTATGTACTGGTATGTGTGTATATATATATATTTATATGTTTATATGTATATACACACATATATAATATCAACAGATATATGTATATTAGTAGTTATCGATATATACATGTAGATGTATGTGTATACATATATGTGTGTGTGTATACATATGTGCGCACACACACACATATGTATGTTGATTTGGTCTCTATTAAGGACCAAGGAGTGAGGTGACCTGAGATGCTGAGCGTACTCGGCACTGAGAGGGTAAGAGCTGTAACATGCAGAAGAGCTGATGCTCCGGCAGTGGAAGTCCTCTTGGCATCAGGACAACAAAGTGTTCTGTGGATTTGGTGCTAAGGCCCAGGTCATTTCACAAGTCTATGGCAGAGGTTGATTCATTCCTTTGAAAATATTTACTTAATGTCTGCTGTGTGCCAGACACTATTTTAAGTGCTGGGGAAACAGATAAGTGACCAAAATAGATAAGACTCCTCTTCTGACAGCATTTACAGTCTAGGGTGTTGATAGAGCTATCTGTTTCTCTGCCCCCGGGAGATAACCATAGTGGTGTGTAGAGGGCTCATTTAGGGGGTGAGGTCCTCTGGCTTTATTTGACACTCTAAACAATAGATCAATATGAAGCAGCAAAGCATTGGCACAGCCTGAAATAATCTTCAATTATATCACATGCCTTTATAAATGTGGCAGTGGGTTATTCTCAAATGTACAAGCAGCTGAAATGAGTCAACTGAAAACAGTGTCCTTGCTTTTAAAGGCAGACAGCTCAGAGATGGTTCACATAGGGCCTTTATTGTCAGGCACAAATAGACACGGGCGCTGGCTAGAAACATGTTGTGAAAACACAAATGAGTCACTGCATGGCTGTTGTTTAAGCACACTCTTCCGCCAGCTTCTGTGCAGGAGGTCTTGCCTACTCAAAGATAGGAATTTACATCGAAGCATTTATTTCAGAGATGAAATATGTGTGTGTATAATAATCTCACGTATATAATAAGATATATATTTAATAATTCCATATACACTTACATGATATATATGTTTAATGTCCCCATCTATTTGTATACACACACACACACTTCACTAGAAGCAAATCTGGGTAGCCTTATGGATCATTTCCCATTTCCCATGGACCTGTGTTCAAAATAAGACAGTTGAAGCTATGATGGCTCCAAGTATAACCAATTTATAATGGCCACATAGATGGCTGTATAATTTCCCCAACATGGCACTTTGACTGTGAGGCCGCTGCCATTTCCAGAGTGAGTATTCACAGCTTGCTTGTTAAGCATGGGCGAGGTTTAGCTTGGGCTTCCGGGAGCAACTGAACCTCTTCATCAAGAGTTGACCTTATATTCATCTAGGATCCAGCCCAGGCTGGTACTGTTTTATGTTCTTAGAGTTTTATAAGAGCATAACCTTTCTGAGATCTATGAATTGTGCTGATACTTATTATATTCGTATTACTCTTACCTTTTCAGGAAGTCCCACCATAACACCACTCAGGTCCCCTGCATGCTGTGAATTAAACAAGGGCTTTTCAGCTTCACCATCCTGAAAATTTGTCCTTCCCACAATTGAGTTCTGTGACCATCCATGTCAATTCGCTGCATTACATTTACACTAGAGGCCCGGTGCATGAAATTAGTGCAGTGGGGGGGGGGGTGTCCCTCAGCCCAGCCTGCACCCTCTCCAATCTGGGACCCCTTGGGAGATGTCCGACTGCCAGTTTAGGCCCAATCCCAAAGGGGACAATCCGGGACTGCTGGCTCCCAACCACTCGCCTGCCTGCCTGCCTGATTGCCCCTAACTGCTTCTGCCTGCCAGGCTTATCACCCCCTAACCACTCCCCTGCCGGCCTGATTGCCCCAAACTGCCCTCCCCTGCCAGCCCAGTCACCCCCAACTGCCCTCTTCTGCTGGCCTGGTCGCCCCTAACTGCCCTCCCTTGCAGGCCTAGTTGCCCCCAACTGCCCTCCCCTGCTGGCCTGGTCACCCCTAACTGCCCTCCCCTGATGGCCATCTTGTGGCGGCCATCTTTGACCACATGGGGGTGGCCATCTTGTGCGAGGGCATGAGGGTCAATTTGCATATTACCTCTTTATTATATAAGATAGTTTAGTCTTTGGGCAGGATACTGATATAGAGAACATTTTTTGATACTTCATGGCAAGTCTTTGTGTTATTTAAAAGTTGTTTAGCTTTAAGAAACAAAAGTATTTTAACTTAAATCTATATTGTTAATTGTAAATGACTGAGCATAGTTTAGAGTGAATAAATGAAAACCATTTTAATTTTTTTCAAGAGTAAATATAACCCTATTTTCACAATCTTATAGCAAAAGAATACAGTAAGATTTTTAGAGTTCTGTGAATTTTGTGATATTTATGGAGCCCAACGGAGCACATTTTAAGGGAATTTGTCTCATAATAAGGAACATTTATAGCTGGCATCTCCAAATTTGAGGCTTTATTTTAACATACTGCTGTGCTGAGAATACTTAATCAATCTGCTTAAGTTGGAAATATATCATTTCTTATTCACATTGCAGTCCTCGATGAGATAGACATTTCTTTATGAAGCTGATTTTGTGTAATTTATAACAGCAAGGTTAAAGCCAATTGGTAATTACTTCACTATAGTGAGGGTTGTCTAGTAATTTCAACTTACCTACATGTTACACTTTGGTACCAAAATCCATTTCTTCCTTGAAGTGGAAATGTGAGATGACATGTTGGTTCCTTGAACTAGTCTTCTAGACTAGGAGGTAGTCTGAGCTGTTTGAGTAAGCAAAATTAAATGTTCCTGACAAAGTAAGGGGCTCTGTGTTGTTCAGCTGCCTCCAAGGTCTGCTGGCCATTCCTTCTCCCAGGAAGGACTTTAAGTCATTTGCTTCACTTCAGGTGCAGATTCTGAATTAAATCTGCTTGATTAAAGTTAAGTTATTTACTCCCAGTTGGTGTGGTTCAGTGGTTAAGCGCTGACCTATGAACCAGGAGGTCACAGTTCGATTCCTGGTCAGGGCACATGCCTGTATTGTGGGCTCAAACCCCAGTGGGGTGTGGGCAGGAAGCAGCCAATCAATGATTCTCTCTCATCATTGATGTTTCTATCTCTCTCTTCCTCTTCCTTCCTTTCTGAAATGTGTGTGTGTGTGAGAGAGAAATATATATATATTTAAAGTTGGCATTTGTGACCAAATTTTACTTACCAGAATTTTGTTTTGTTTTTAAATTTGTTACCTTTATTTTCTTGGTGATCAGAAAATGATAGTAATTAGGCTGGTTGGGGATGCCAAATGTTGAAAATTTCTAGAATTATTTTGCGTTTGGCTTAAAATTAGTTTGAAATAACTTTATTTTTGTAAGATGTAATTATGCATTGTAGAAAATGCAAGCAACACAGTAAAACTAGGTAGAATGTAATTTTCCCCTTATACTTATCACCCAGAAATAACCATTATTAAATTTTTTATGAACACCTTCCCATACATTTTGCAATGCATGTACAGATAAGATTTTATATAAATGAGATCATAAATATACTATTTCAAAGCATGATTTAAGTGAAGTCTCTTCACTTCAATATGGATCTTGAGAATAATTTTTAATGACTACATCTATTTGTACACATGTGCTATAATTTACTTAATAAATCCCTTTTTAGTAGATTTTCAGTTTTCCCAAATTTTCTCATCTATAAACAAAAGTTATGCCAATTTATACTTCTACTAATAATGGACAAGAGTGCCCACTTATCTACAGCCTTGCACAAACAGGATTTCTCATTTTTGTTATTCTGAGGGTTGAAAAATGATAGCTCATTCTTATTTAGTTCAAATTTATTTGAATTTAAGTAGGGGTGAATATCCTTTCACATTTTTATTGACTACCCTTTTCTTTTTATCCCAACTCAAGTATATGCTTGTTGATTTTAGAGAGCAGGGGGAGGGAGAGAGAAAGAGAGAGAGAAACATTGATGTGAGAGAGAACATTGATTGGTTGCCTTCCTTACATGCCCTGATGAGGGATGGAACCCCCAACCTATGTATGTGCCCTGATCGGGAATAGAACTGGCAATCTTTTGGTATATGGGACAACCCTCCAACCCACTGAACCACACTGGTCAGGGCAGGCTATCTATTCTTATTTATATTTGTGTCCTTGCTGTATTTTCCCATTACCCATTTGTTTTTTTCCCATTGACTTGTTCAAAACTTATGTAATAAGGATATTTTTCTTTGCTTCTCAGAAGTATCACAAATATTATTTTTCCTAGATTTACTGTATGCCTTCTAACCTTATTTATGATTTTTTTTTTGCTGTATAGATTACAACTTTTATGTAGTCAAAATCTTCAATGTTTTATAGTTTCATATTTTCATGATATATTTAGAGAGGTTTCCCTACCCCAGGATCAGAAAAATATTTACCCACATATCTTAGGTCTTTAATGTTTTCCTTTGAATTTTTTATCCATCTGGAATTGATTTTTGTGTAAGGTTATACAGGCATTTGATGTTTGGGCACTTCAGATGATCTAGATACATACTCCCAGCTCTTCAAACAAAAAGACATTGTAAAGCCTCCCTGTCTTGCCCGTCCATTCTGTTAGGCTTGGAGTTGAAGTTCTTTTGGCTCATACTTTTCTTCAAGTGGGGAGCTAATTTGTCTTTCAAGTCTTCCCTCTTTTTCGGTTCCTGCTGGGCAGTGTGAGGAGAAATCCTGTTTATGACGACAAAGCACTTTTAGGCAGAGTAGGTGGCAGTAAGGATTTGGCAGCTGCGATGTCAGGACAGAACTCACTGAAATGAAACTCAGGTGAAATGAAAAATGAGGGTTGGATATCCAATCTTCTTCCCCCTGTAGATGAGGTTGGTGTAACTGAGCCTTAACTATGCTAGCGGTGGTTCATATTTTGAAGAGGGGGGAAAGGTTGCTTGAATGCAAATCAAAATTGGGCCCCGCAAGAATCAGCTGGGGAACTTTGAAAGCATGCTGATTCCCTAGGCCTGATCTTCTGAGGTTATGATTTAATTTTTCAAGGTAGAGATAAAAAAAACAACAACAGTCCTTTATTTTTTTCTTAAAAAAAATTTCTGATAATTCTCATGTGCCTAAAATTTGATTATATACTTGTATCATTTCTCCTCTCATTTTGATCATATGGCTTGGCTTATGCTGGGAATCTGGCATCAAAGCTGCAGGTAACAGCACTCACTACCTATGTCCAACAGCAATGTTTAACTGGCATTAGGCTGCATCATTTTTCTTGGCTAAATTTCAGAATCAAAGACTTACCTAAAGAAATTTAATTTTATTATTCAACAGTCTACTCAGTTTGCATAAGTTACCACTGGCAGGGACTAGATTTTCTCTCTTTATGGTTGGAAACATTTTAGTGTTGTTGTTGATCTTAAAGCTTGAATATAACAATAATGTTGGCAAATGCTTTATCATTTTCTGACACCAACGTATTTTATTTTCCAAGTTTCACTTGGTTGAAAGTTGTCAAAGAAACAGAAAATTCTTTGTTTGGGAGGCAGTTGTGCCATTTTTCTCTTTCTGTTTTTACCATTCAATAATTACAGAAACTAACATTTTACTGTCTCTCTACTTTATTCTTAGCTCTTTATATATTACTAGAGGCCCGGTGCACAAAATTTGTGCACTGGTGTGTGTGCCCCTCAGTCCAGACTGCACCCTCTCCAATCTGGGACCCCTCTAGGGATGTCCGACTGACTGTTTAGGCCCGGGTAGGATCGGGCCTAAATGGGCAGTCGGACAACCCTCTCACAATCCAGGACTGCTGGCTCCCAACTGCTCACCTGCCTGCCTTCCTGATTGCCCCTAACCGCTTCTGCCTGTCAGCCTGATCACCCCCTAACCACTCCCCTGCCAGCCTGATTGATGCCTAACTGCTCCCCTGCCAGCCTGATTGCCCCTAGCTGCCCTCCCCTGCAGGCCTGGGTCCCCCCCAACTGCCCTTTCCTACAGTCCTGGTTGCCCCCAACTTCCATCCTCTGCCCGCCTGTTCACCCCTAACTGCCCTCCCCTGCTGGCCACCTTGTTGTGGTCATCTTGTGTACACATGGGGGCAGCCATCGTTGACCACATGGGGGCAGCCATCTTGTGTGTTGGAGTGATGGTCAATTTGCATATTACTCTTTTATTAGATAGGATTTTCTTATTTAGTCCAAATGATTATCCTGTAAATAGCCATCAATGTTCCAGAAGAGAGAATTAGGAGTTAGAGAGTCTGGTGACAGGTGGAGCAGATATTTAAACCCAGATATTCCTGACTCTAAGACATGCTGTTTGTGCTGAGCCTTACCTGGAAGTGACCTTGGACCTCATCTAGCTCAACTTCACCTTACATCTAAATAAATACATTATGTCTATATTACTATTCATCAAAAGTGTATTATCTGCCAGAGGCTATGCTAAGCACTTTATATACATTATCTAACCTACTAGTCCTGGATTGTGAGAGGGATGTCCGATTGCCCATTTAGGCCCGATTTCACCAGGATCGGGCCTAAACAGCAGTTGGACATCCCTTGAGGGGTCCCAGGTTGGAGAGGGTGCAGGCTGGGCTGAGGGACATATATTAAGCCATAGAGAGATTAAGTCACTAGCTTAAAGTCACTGAACTAGTTACTTAATGGTACAGTCTACAGGTAAGCTTGAGATTGTCTGAATCCTGAGTCCATGGTTATACTCTATCAGCTCGATGTTTTTCTGCAACATAAAAAAACTAAATTTGACAAAGGTTAAGTGACATTCCCAAGATCATCAGCTCTTTGGTGGCAGAATGAAGTTTAGACTCTAGATTTGCTGCCTGCCAGTTGTTTGTTCCTTCTACTGTTCTGCAGTGGGCAACGCTTGATCAGAAATGACATCCTCCTATAGAATAAAGAGGTAATATGCAAATTGACCATCACTCCAACACACAAGATGGCCGCCCCATGTGATTAGAGATGGCCACCCCCATGTGGACACAAGATGGCTGCCACAAGATGGCCAGCAGGGGAGGGCAGTTGTGAGCGATCAGGCCAGCAGGGGAGGGCAGTTAGGGGTGACCAGGCCTGCAGGAGAGGGCAGTTGGGGGTGACCAGGCCGGCAGGGGAGGGCAGTTGGGGGTGACCAGGCCAGCAGGGGAGGGCAGTTGGGGGTGACCAGGCCTGTAGGGGAGGGCAGTTAGGGGCAATTGGGCTGGCAGGGGAGCAGTTAGGCATCGAACAGGCTGGCAGGGGAGTGGTTAGGGGATGATCAGGCTGGCAGGCAGAAGCAGTTAGGGGCAATCAGGCAGGCGGGCAGGTGAGCAGTTGGGAGCCAGCAGTCCTGGATTGTGAGAGGTATGTCCGATTGCTCGTTTAGGCCCGATTTCACCAGGATTGGGCCTAAACAGGCAGTTGGACATCCCTCGAGGGGTTCCAGATTGGAGAGGGTGCAGGCTGGGCTGAGGGACACCCCCGCCCCCGTGCACGAATTTCATGCACCAGGCCTCTATTACTAGTACAATAAAACCTAACCAAAATGGAGTTGGAGTACTTTATGGCACCTGATTCTGCCACACATCAGAGCTCAGCCATCTGCATTCTCATGAGTTTGTTCATCTGTGGGAAATAAGGTATAGAAGTATCTTTCTGAGTCATAGCTACTAAAATTATGCACATCCACCCATTATTTTCCTTTTTTATATCAGTGAACACTGAATATAGTAAATCAGAAAAGAGATTTCTGATAGTTCACTTTATAAATTGCTTTAAATTCTAGGTACAATTAAACTAAAGTTATTCATTGCATGAGGTTGTTTTTTTTTAAATTTCTGTATTGTCAAGAGTAACATGTCAAAATATGGTGAAAATAGTTCTTTTCTCAGAAATGCTGGAAGCATCTCTAAGTTCAAGCAAGTTTCTTTCCAGTGCAGTGTGTATAATTAATCACCTTTCTCTGTTTCAAAATTGTCAGCCACAGAATGGAAACTTTAGCACTTACCAAAGGATCAAGTACTGAAATAAAAATAATCTGCCTTTTAGTTGTCACATGGCATCCATAAATCAAAGCCATTTTCTGGAAGAAAGTAGCTGTTATCTTTACTGAATGTGCTGCTCTGGCTGTTGACCTTTGATAAGTGGAACGTAGTATGTGATTTGGGCATTTCTTCTTGGATTCCTGTAGCATTTCCCAGGTGCCTGCAGAGCACGTGAGATATAGTGTATAGCATGATGGGAGGAAGAAAAAGAGGACCCTATTCCCTACCCTCACAGTTACTAATGGTGATGTCAGACCAAGTAGAGAGTCTTAATCTCACATTCCTCCTTCCTTCCTTCATGTTCTCCTTTGCACCCAGGCTGTGCTGTATTTTGACCCTGAAGTAGTGATGAAAAATAGGCACCCCATGCTTGATAAAGAATGATGCAGGCAAAAACACTTTGCCTATCACATGTACCCAATGCAGCTTGTCCCGCCACATGGAACATTCCAGTCCTATCCTTTCATGTTACACACATTGAAGTAAGTCATGAAAAAGAGAGATAGATGATAAAGACCCCAATGTCAATGCACAAGGAGTAGAAAACTGTATGTCCAAGGAAATCCTAGACACAGACACATCTTTTCTCCTTGCTAAGGGCGACGTTGTGGTTTGAAAGACTTGTTGTGCCAAATATGGATTTGTTCATTCATTTAACCTCCTGAAACTCAGTATCTTCACATGTAAGAGATCAAGACTGATACTAATTTGTTGGGCACAAATTAGTCTCTGCATAAATGCTTCCTGGTTCTGCCACTAGCTTGTTATTCTGCTCCCTGTCCCTCTGAGTAAGAAAGGAGTGGACACTTTGATTACATATGGATTGGCTATAAAGTAAGATGGCACCCTCCAGCATGCAGTAGATTTCACATCCCTAGAAACAGGGCCTCTTTCTGCCAGACATTTTAGATAGAAGAAGGAATTGTTTCAGGATGTGTATACTCTTTATGTGAGAAGCCAGTCTTATGACTTGTCATCCCTATCCCCACCCCAGCTCCATTGTTACATAATGTTACACTAAAGGATTTGTGTGTTTTCTGAATTAAACTCCATCTATAGAAGAGAAGGATGTGCTATTGATAATGTTGTTTTAAGGAGAATATTACTGGCTCTGAAGCAGTACAAAAAAATGTGCTCAGTAATCCTATCTAATAAAGAGGGGATATGCTAATTGACCCTCACGCCATCACAAAGGTGGTGGCACCCACAGTCAATAAGGAGGGAATATGCTAATTGGCTGCCCCGCCCTCAAAGATGGTGGCGCCCACAGCCAATAAAGAGGGATTATGCTAATTGACTGTCACGCCCTCAAAGATGGCGGCACCCACAAGATGGCGGCGCCCAGTCCCCTCAGCCCCGCTGGGGCGGCAGGCGTGCGGCAAGGCCGGGCCCGCCCCAAGGCAGGCCTGGCCGCTCTGCGTGCCTGCCTCCAGAGTCCCCCAGTACCCACAGCCCCCCAGCCACCCAAGGCGGGCCCAAGGTGCAGGCAAGCCTTGGATGGCAGCTGCCCAGCCACCCATGGTCGCCTGAGGCTCAGGTAACCAGGGCTGGCCAAGGCTTGCACTGCTGGCAGTGGCAGCAGCAGAGGTGTGATGGGGGCATCACCTTCCCCTGATCTCCAGGTTGCCTCCTGCCCCTGAGGGCTCCCAGACTGTGAGAGGGGACAGGCCGGGCTGAGGGAACCCCCTTCAGTGCATGAATTTTCATGCACCAGGCCTCTAGTCATTATAATAAGGGTCTTCTAGGATGGCTTTTGAGTGGAGATAGCCCTTAGTGTATTTCAATTATATTAGTTGATTAAAAAACACACCAATTTATTTGCAATCATTTTATATATATTATATGAAAGTGAATGAAAAGTTGCGGAAGAATTTTGGGGGCAGTGGAAAGAGGTGACTTAGGGAGGCTGACAGGTGGATAAGTTAACTGGGGAGTGAGGAAGGACTGGGAACATCTCAGATTCCCAGAGAGCCAGTCTGCTCCACTCAGAGGGCAGTTTAGGTTTATGTAAACATAAAATCATGCTTCTACAAACAAATAATTACTTTTCAGTTGAAGAGGGAAATCTTCCTAGTACCATTTTATTTAGTATACACATAAAGTTCAGAGATCCCATAATTCTCCTTTACTATATAAACTTATTTACCACTAAATATATTTATATCCTTTAAAGCTATAGAATATCTTGACTCATTTAAAAATTGTTTTATCTTACAGTTTTCGTGGTTCAGATGTACAGCTTTATGTAAAGGGTCTCTGCCATATTTTTATATTTAAAATCCTCTCTTGATAAAGTACTGTCTTACATTTACAAACGGACCTTTTTACAAATAAATGTGGACTTCTCTAACTGAAGTTTGAAATGATGAGAAATATAGGAAACAGGCTAGTTTGCCACCATCTGAGGCATTGGTCCCAAATGATGCGATTAAGTTTGTGTAATTTTGTAAGTGGGTGATGCTTTGTAGCTCATTTATCTTTGCTCTTGTTTTGCTAACGGAAAATAATGGGTTGATTTCCAGAGATGTAACTACAGTGAAATGTGGCCACAAAGGTTTAGCTATGATGTCCCTGCACATTTACTTCCTCTAAGATAAAGTAAATGGAAGCTCCTGTCTAAGTTGGCATTGGACAATGAATACGTAATAAGAATATTTTTGGAATTGATGTCTTAGACATTGCAGGTTGGAGGGCAATTTACTTTGTGTGTCCCCTTTGCTCCCCTCTGCACTTAAAAGCTTTCCTATAAAAAGTAGCATTTGTGCATAAAATGTAACTGCTTATAAGTGCCAGCTATGTGCAAGGTGAAATCAGGCTAAAACAAACACGGAAGGTAACCAAAAAGACTAAACCACCATCCGAAGGGCTACATCCCTGCTCCCCACTTGGTGGGATTGTATAATGTGATTTTATGTGCAGAAGCTTCAGTTAATATTTTCAGAATGGGTCAGAATCATCTCCCGCCTTCTGTAGTCAACCACCTGTCATTTTAGTCACTTCGTTCTTTGAGCAATTCAGCCATTGGGGTAGGGAGGGATGACTAAACCGCATGCGTGGTAAAATAAGTGATGATACACATATTGGTAAGAATCCGTTGTTCGTATCTGTTTGCTATGTTTGCCAGGGCCCTGTGGCTTAATTTCCCTAGTGACACCAACACGAGAAGAGAAACGCCATGCGTTTTAACGCCTGTGTGTTTTCTTCCTCCTAGGGCGTGTTGGAGAGCTTCCTGGGCACGGCCGTCTCTGGAGCCATCTTCTGCCTCTTCGCTGGGCAGCCGCTCACTATTCTGAGCAGCACGGGGCCTGTTCTGGTTTTTGAGAGGCTTCTATTTAATTTCAGCAAGTATGTACAGACGCATCTAATTGTAAATTGGGACTGTTTAACTGCAGAACATTCGTCGTCTAGATGGAGCGCAGTGTAGTAGTTCAGCCCCTGTAAGGGCGGCCCCTCCACCCTGCCTGTAGCCCTCAGCAGGCTCTGGGGACTCTACTCCTTCATTGGTCTTTTCAAACCAGGAGGTAGGACTGGCTTCCTGATGTTGCTGGTCCCTGTAAATAGCCCATTTATTAAGTTGTTCTCAGAAACCCATCTGAAAACGACTTCTGGTTCCTGCCATGACCCTGACTGACACACCAGAGATAGGAAATGTCTTGTTCCAGGTCACATGGCTCAAGCATGAATGAGACTGGCTGCTCCTGTGGTCCACTGCCCCTAACCTCCACTACAGTGTTTTTAGCTACAGATACATTGTAGCACTTAGCTGAGTAATAACTAATATTTGTTGAGTGCTGACCATGTCCCTGGCATTATCTTATGTGCATTACATATACTCCCTCATTTAATTCTGGTAGCAGGCCTATGAGGTAGGGCCGTGTTCTGCTTGATTGATGAGAAAGCTGGTGTGGAGTGGGTAAGTGGATTGCTGACGGCTATATCACCAGTCATTGGCTGGGCTGGGATATGAGTCCCTGCTTTCTGACTCCATAACATCCAGCTCTTACAGAATCACTAGACATACTAATGGGCAGGATAATAATGATATGAACATTTTCTTTTAGAAATTGATGGATCATTGTAAGGAGAAAATCAAGTTACGCAAATTATCCAAGTGGCCACATTAGCACACAAATGGGTTTGAAACAAAATTGGGTATTCCAGCCTCTTTCTAATGAACTTAATACCTTTAAGAGGGAATTGCCTTTACTGGCAGATCTCAACCCTTAAAGAGATTGAAGAATTTCATAAAACTTGCTATTACTCCTTGTTGGAATTTCCATATTATATTATTATACATTTTTAGTATTTTAATGTTAGAAATGTCATTACTTATACCTCATGGACTTAGCAACTCATATAATATTGAAACTGTGTCCCATCAGATATGATCACAAGGTAGAGGAGGGGATGAGGACTTAAAACTAGCGGTTTGAAAACTGGGTTGAGAATATCAGCGAGGGTCTTCTGAGAATTTGAAGTTCTACATTTTAAATAATGTCGTGAGCTTTCTCTAGCTCATTACTACACATCCCTCCTCTATTATAATTCTCAGAAAGACATTGGAAAGAATTCTGTTCATGTCAGTTTATAGAAAGAGTCAAACAGTTTTTATATGTTTAAGAAAACATTGTGTGAGACAAGAGAGCTTTTGTGGAAAGATTAAACAAGCACGTACTATAAACAGGAACAAACATGCACAACCTTTGCAGAAAGATTTATTGGATGCAATGTGATCAGAGCCTTAATCTACAGAAAATGTTTGTATCTCAGTTTACTTTAGATAATTGAAGGAGAGAGATTATTTCCTTTCACTAAGTTCCTTTCTCACTTTCCCTTCTGTTTCATCATAATTGGTAACATAAACATAGTTCCAAGTAATTTATTTGAAAACAGTTGTAAAGCAGCAAGAAACCTTGTAAGTCAGTGATAGATTTAAAGTGGGGTTTCTCAAATGTTTCTTGTGGCAAACCTTATTTTATTTACAGTGCTGTATCATTTACTTAAATATTATAACAACAGTGCTAATATTTTGTCTAGATGCAGAGTATTTGTCTAGATGGATAATTCCCAAAGTATGTTTCATCAATTAGTAGTCCCATGGATACTCCATGAAAAAACACTAATAAGTCTGGGGAATGCTGTATATTATATCTCCCTCTTGGCAGTTCACTTTACATGTTAACTTATGAAGGGATCTGAGAAATCCTTCAGTGAAGAAACTGTTCTATTCTGTCTTTCCCAGACTTTGCCCAACATATTTTATAATTTTTTGAGAAATAGTTAAATTCTTGTTTTTTTAGGTTCAGTGGGCTCAAACAGTAACTCTACATAATCCACAGATTTTCTCTGACATAGGATATAGATTTGAATGTTTGCCCTACAAAGTGGAGAATCAAAAAAATGTGAGTGATGTGTGCTGTCACCTTTTAAAATTAGTAACAGAATGAAGGAAAGAGCTCACAACTGTCTCCCAATTTCTGCCGTCTCTTTTGCATTATTTTTGTACATTGTATCCCAGTAATACAGAAATAGATGATTGGACAAGGCCCACCCACATTATGGAAAGAGAGATGGAAACATCTTTGAGGGAGAAACATCCTTTGGCTGCCTCCCACACGCCCCCTACTGGGGACTGAGCCCAAGACCCAGGCATGTGCCCTGACCAGAAATCTAACCATGACCTCCTGGTTTATAGTCAATGCTCAGTCACTGAGCCATGCCAGCCAAGCAAGGAATTATTTCTTTATGGTGGCATCATAATATCACTAGACCAAATCCTTAAACTTGATATTTTCTGGAAAACAAATCAAGAATGAGCTTTTATCTAGTGGCTCAATGTGATCTTGCAATGTTAGCAGTCTTTCTGCAGACATTCGGTAGTTGTATATTATTCTTTGTGATCACTGGAGACGGAGTCTAACCTTTCTTTCTCCTTTTCAGGGACCATGGTTTTGACTATTTGGAGTTTCGCCTTTGGATTGGCCTGTGGTCAGCCTTTCTGTGCTTCATTTTGGTAGCCACCGATGCCAGCTTCTTGGTTCAGTACTTTACTCGCTTCACTGAAGAGGGCTTCTCGTCTCTGATTAGCTTCATCTTTATCTACGATGCTTTCAAGAAGATGATCAAGCTAGCCGATTACTACCCCATCAACTCTGACTTCAAAGTGGGCTACAATACTCACTTTTCCTGTGCCTGTATGCCGCCTGACCCAGGTGAGGGCATCGTGGGCAGCATTTGTGCTTGCCTGGTGGTTGGAGGAAGGTGCGGGCTTCATGCGTGCAAGCTTTCAACATGGGATTGTGATCCTCAGAAAGGGGTTTGTTTTATTTTCTCTTTGAGACCATCCTGTTGAATTTGAAGTGTCATTGCCTGATGTATCTTAGCCATGTGATTCCACGTGAGTGGAATCAGCTCTAGAATCTGAACATAGCTAGCTCAATATTTTAAAATTAACTCAAACTGCATTAGTTGCAAGGAAATTTTGTGTGTGTTATTAGTAGTCTTATCTGATAGGTGAGGAAAGCAGGTACATACATTAACAGATACAAGGACAAGGCAAACCTAGACCTCTGAGCATCTGTCCCATATTTTACTGCTCCTTTATTGCTACAGGAATCTCTTCCTTTAAGGAAACTCTAAATAGATTGTTTCAAGCCTACTTAATTCATTTTGTATATCTGAAGCATAAAATTAAAAATAAATGCAGACTGGAGTCACCTGGCAGTAAAGTAGAGCCTTAATGTTCATCTCTGTTAGACAACATAAATAAGAAATGGAAAGGAAAAGAACAAACAAAAGAAAAAAGGAAAAGAAGGAATTAGAGAAGATTTATACTCTAGAGTCAGGAAAGACATAAAAGTAAAATTAACTTCTGGATAAGAAATATGATTCTATACATCTTAGCACTTTAATATCCATCTTACCAAACCTGAGAACTTTTTCACAAAAAAAATGTTGAACACTTGGTCTTTGAAAAAATTTCTTGTTGTAATTCATCATCATTTTATAATAGGGAAGGCGTTTAGAAAAAAGGATTCACTTAGAGAAAAATTGCTTTACATCTGTCAGAGACAATTAAATGGTAATAGTGTTAGTGGTCCCAAGTTATGCAATTAGCTACATGTTGATGCCCTTTAATGTGAAAATTGATATACAGCCCATGCCCTTTGGAGTGTAGAATCAGAGTTACAGCAGTGTTCTGATGGCTGTGCAAACATGGACATGAGTGTGGGGCACATTCAGAAAAAAAAATCTCTTAATATTTATAGGAAAACAAATATGGTTATTTTATAGACTACAATGCAAATGCTTTTGAGTTTAAAGACTAAACGAAATGCTACAATGCTGGAATTTTGATGCACATGGCAAGCTGTGTCAGATTACTCCCAGATATTTGAGTTGTGTACCTTCATTCTTCTCTGTCACTTTGGGGAGAAGTCTTACAGGACTGATATCATCTTGAGTGGTGAGAGAAAAGAGAACAGTATCTCCCTAAAAATGTGTCCATCAGCAACACTGATGAGAAGATAGGGCATTGTTGGGCTTTGCACGCATGGATTTTTGTTTTGTTTTGTTTAAGGAATATCAACACACATTAAGAGAAAACCCATGCTTAAAAGCAAAGCAGAGAGAGTATAAAGTGGGAATATGAAAATTCAGGAGAACATGAATCACATGTAATTATGAAGGCCTATTATTGTTAAGATATATACTGATTGGAAATATTTTATAACTTAAAAGTGTATGGGAAGAATAGGTACTCAATACATGATGGATATTAGAATCAATTAAATACGCTTCCTAGAGAAACACAGATGTTACCTTTACACACCTGTGTAGAGCTCTTCCCAGGAGAGAAGGTGGTAGAACTCCCAGTCATCACCCATCCTGGACTTTCAGGGGAAGTCCGGACTGTACATGTTCAAAATATTGGATCACAGACATACAGCAGGTACTCAAATAAAATCATTTTGTTCAGTGTCATTTTGTTATAGATCAATGAGATGCTGTAGGAGCTTAACTCTTGTTTATATCAGTTAGCCGACAGTAAAATTGGTTTTGTTATACATCATTTTGCCTAAACTCACCACCTATCAACAATGTTAAGTGAGGACTTACTGTATTTAATTGTGGGATTTCAAGCTCTACGTTTCCTTTTTTTATTTCTATCTATCTGTATGTATATATTTATGGAAAAGTCTGTGAGCTGACTTCTTAGGCAAGTCTGAATAATCATACACCAAGATTTTCTAAAGGGCAAGCATACCACTCAGCAGTGCTGTGGTGTGAGGTGTTCGTAAGGACAGGTGAGGGCTTTGTCAGCACACCTGTCACAAGGAGAGATCTGCCTGTTGTCAGCCCGGTGCCCACCTGAGGGGAATGGAAACTTGCACCCATTGTTTTAATTGGATGCTGGCAGAAAAGGTAACATGAAACCCAGGAAGGCATATCTGAATGTGTTTTTATTACGAAAGACACAAAAAGGTTTTACATGTAATTTTCCTTCCAAGAAGGACCTTGGTTTTCTTGAAAAAGTGATATTGAGGCCTAGACTGAGCTGATGTTTGGCATGGCAAGTGCTGGCTGAGGTGGTGATGGCTCTTCCTTTGATCCGTTTCTCCCAGGTTGTGTACAAGTCAGTCCTAAATAGCTAGACAGTCTTCCTACCTCTGGTGGTACCAGCAAAGCAGGACTGCTGGGCTTCGAAGTCAGAAAATCACACATTCCAGTCCCAGCCAGTAATGCCCAGTGTGTGACTTTGGGGAAAGCTCATGTTCCTGAGGTAGCTTAGTCTTGCCAGATCACCTGACTAATGGGGTTAAAAATAGAACCTACCTTATAGAATTGTTTTCAAGGGGGGGAGGAGACATTATAGAAAAGGTACTTAGTTTCTAATATGTGATAAATAATTGAATGTTAACTGCCATTATTCATTAAAATTTAAGGCTCGTGAGTAGCTTTTCAGTAGGATGATATAGAACAAATAAGTCAGTCTTCCTCATTCTCCCTTCTGAGCAAACATTCTTGGGCGGTTGGCCCATTCTACAATAGGACTGTTGGTGGCACTCTATATTTTTAGAGTCATCCAGATGAGTGGCACTCATGACCAATGTGCTCATGAATGCGAGGATTACGTAAACCTATGGAGATGGAATCTGTTTCTGGTTTGGAAAAAAAAGCAAATGTCTATTTGCATTTTCGTGACAATCCATGTTTTACAAAACCCCTTAAGATTAATGATAGTGTATTTCTCCAGTAGCCTTAGTATGTATTTATAGCAAATTGCAAAAACCCACCATAAATTTAGTACTTCAGGATGGCAAATTGAAAAACGATAGCAAGAGAATAATGCATTATCACGTACAGCTAGAGTAAGTATTCTAAAAACAACAAAAGACTGGTCTTTCATCACAACATGCCCTCCTACTAAAAGAATTCAATCAATGAGTCAATAATATTTAAACTGGCGGGTGACTTGTTTTCTAACATGGGGGCAGTATGTAACAGTGAACCAAGAGCTGCACAGATGTAGTCGTGATCCTGCAAACTGAGAAATGATTTTACAGGAGGAAAATAGGAGTCATTTAATCACTAAGGAAACTTCACTCATGGCCAAAATAATAATGTGAGTTTTTGTGATCTTTCTTGTTCTCACTTGCTTCCCTAAAACTTCATCACTTCCTGAGTTTCCTTTTCTTTTTTAAATTTATTTCTTAAATTATCTTTAATAATAAAAGCGTATTATGCCAATTAGCCTGGACATCCTTCCGGATGAGCCGGACTGTGAGGGAAGCCCAGGTCCCTGGTGCCTGCCGGTGGCTGGAGGGAAGCCGGGGCCCTGGGTGCCAGAGGGAAGCCGGTGCTGGCAGCTGGGGGAAGGAAGGCCTATTCTTGCACGAATTTTGTGTGTTGGGCCTCTAGTAGTTAGTATACAATCTTATGTTGGCTATATTATGTTTCAAGTGTATCATATAGTGATTCGGCATCTTTATGCCTTACAATGTGATCACATCACTAATTCTAGTAATCATGTGTCACCTTGTAAACTTATCACAGTATTCTTCACTATATTCCTCTTTCCCTTTGACTGTAGTCACCCATCCCCTGTCCCTCCCTCTTGTAATCATCCCTTTGGTTTGTTACTATGAGTCTGATTTTGTTTTGTTTGTTTTTAGATTCCACATGTAGGTGAAACCATACATATTTGTCTTTCTCTGCCTGACTTATTTCACTTAGCATAATACCCTCTAGGTCTATCTGAGTTTCCTTTTCTTAATGTACCCTTTTCTCCCTCTCACCCCATCCATTGCTCAGTAACCCAGGTTCTCATTTACAGAAGAACTAAGGAAGCTCAGTGGCAAGTACTAAAAGGAAAATTGGCCACGAAGTTTGACCTATCAGTCAGGTGGATGGATTTTGTACTAAAATTTCCTTTTCTCAGACATGGGATAGCTATTAGTTAATATAGAGGCAATAGGTGTTCTGTTACCCACTTTGCCTTGATAGTTATATAGCAGAGGTGTATAAGAAAGAAGGCGATTCAGTTCAAAAGCCAAAAGTGAAAACTGAAAATACCTCATTGACGGACAAGTCACAATATCTTATTTCATCACCAACATCCCAGTTTAGAAAATCGGTACTGTGATAAAGTGCAAACAATATGTGCTTTGGTATAAAAGAAACTGAGTTTGAATTTAAGCTCTGACAAGCACTTTGATTTTGGGCTATGCCAGTGACCTAATCTCTTTGTTTGATAATCTGTGAGCTGGGTTAGTAATTGTACTTTCTCTTAGAGGTTACTATAAGGATGAAATGAAATGCCATAGATAAAAATGTTTGGCACCTAACAGGCACTGCGTAAAAATTTGTGTTTGTTTTCTTTTTTAATTTCTCATCGCCCCACAAAAAATGCCCCAGACAATTTGTATTCATGTACAGGGGTTCAAACATTTTATTTTCCCTGAAATTTCCTAGCAAAAGATACTAAGTTTCTATAGGAAGCCTATAAAAAATTAGCAACTAATATGCTATGGTAGATAAATGTGAAACATTGAAGCCATATTTAAAGAAAAAATGTTAAGGTGTTCAGTGCATCATAATTAGATAATTTAATACTATTACACTGAATCTCAAGACTATGAAAGTGTTAGCAAGCATGCATACAGCATACACAGTCATATAGAAGAAGGCTTTAAAGTCCTAGAGGTGAGATGGTCAGCTCTGCTAAGAGGAATCTAATTCATTCAAAAACATAAAAATCAGCTCTGGCCGGGTGGTTCAATTGGTTGGAGCGTCATCCCTTATACCCAAAGGACATGGGTTCGCTTCCCGGTCAGGGCACATACCTAGGTACCTAAGTTGCTGGTCGATCCTTGGTTAGGGTGCCTATGAGAGGCAACAGATTGATGGTGAGGATTTTAAAAGCAAACAATACACTTTAAAACAAAAAAACAACAACAAAAAAAATAAAAATAAAATAATAAAAAGCAAACAAACAAACATAAATGTCGAAATTTTGTGAACAGGATGTAGACTTTCTTTACCCCTTTTCCTTCCCCTTCTGTCATCAAAAAAAATTTACTGGGGGTCTATTTCATTGTTTTTTAAGAATTGTGCTACTTGCAATGAAGTAGAATACATATCTTCCCCCCACAGATATATGTACACATATTGCTTATTATAAAATGTGTTGTTTTTTAAATAGTATCAATTACTATGGGAATGAACAAGGTTGGATTTTCATTTGACCTAGACATTAGAAATAAATGTCACTCTAGTACCTGTGTTCATTTACCTAATGTGCCAAGGTGTCTATACACTCAAGGGCATGTTAATATTTTGGAAAGTGTCGAAATAACTATTCTGACCAGGTGTTTGTTGGCTTTGTATCTGGAGGGGAAAGAAGCTTGGTAAAAATGATTAACAAATTAGTAAAGCAAGAAAAAAATCGCCTCAAGGTAACAGACACTATGCCGTATTGTTAATAGAAGGGATATATTTTATTGATTCATTGTTGACTGTCCTGGGGAGAACATGCTTAATAATGGATGAATGAGATGAATAAAGCCTTTCTCGGGCACCCAGCGCATCATTGTCTCTAGTCTCTCCAAGTAAATGATGGCCTTTTCCCTGGTGTGAAACTGTAAGACCAAGTCAAGTGATTGCAGCTCGCCAACGCTTTCATTTCCATACTTTTGTTTTATTCACAGCGTGAGGAGGCTCCCAGATGCTCTGTGACGGTTGTCACTGGAGTGGAATTTCATTACCATTTCTTTCTATATAATTTTTCTATTATCTTAATAAATGCTACCCACCAATATGTTATAACCATTAAAAAGAACTGCTGCACCACGTCTCCTGGGGTCCCATATTATAGGCAATATGTATTTCATAATTAGAAAGCCCATTAAAAGAAAATTAGGAAATAAAAGATAATCCTAACTTATCTTCCGTGACCTGCATCATATTCGGTGTGATTTTTTATTTATTTATGTGGCATTCCCTTTTTAGATTATGAAGTAGGTTTAAATCATAGACTGGTGGTTAAAGGGGAAGCCCGAGGCCCTCTGGTGCAGCATTGCTCAGCTTCTGTTTGCAAGGACGCTGCACCCGCACCACTCACATTTTATCATTCATGGTAGTAGAGTCTTTTAGGGAAAGCAAAGATATTTGAAGGACCCATCGTTTTAGCTTCCTTTTACTGTCCCAACCTATCTTTCAGCACTTTTTGTACATGCTTGCCACAGGAATCAGAAAGGGAAAAGCAATGAATTTGGATAATCACCAGACCTGGAATATCTCTAGCTTAGGGTTTGTATAAAACACAGATGTTAAAAACATACCCCTGAAGAATGTCTCTTCATATGCTAAAAGTAAGATAAGTGGGTATGCAAGAGAAGTTTTTGTGAAAATACGTCTGTAAGTTTTGTGGCTAAACATATCCAGCTTAATTGGGGTAGCAGCTCAGCTCTTTAACGTCCAGTGCAAAATCACAGTGAACATGGGAAAGCGTCCATGCCCCATGCAGGCCATACCTGAACTTGCCTAGTTATAGTGAAAATCTCAAGCATCAGGCCTGGTAAAGATACGTAGGGGGAAAAAAAGGATAATAACAAGAAAGAGTGAAGAAAAACTTTCTATTAATTCTGTTTTAAGATTAAAGGCTGAAATACTGGCAGGTAATTTCCCCGAGAGCTACTTATCTCAAAGTTTCCCTCATTTGCCTTGTCATCCCTACAAAAACCACTTTGCTTTTTTATTGATCTAGAAATTGAAAGCATAAATATTTGACTTTCTCCAGAGGCACATGTGTGCTCAAATTTTCCAGGGCCCTTAAAGAAAGCTGATATGACCAGGTAGGCAAGGAGCTTATTCAGTTTTATTCTGTATCTATTTTCCAGTTACTGAATTTCCCAAAGAAGTTGCTGAAATAGAATGAGCTAAAACATTAAAGTTTTATTGTCATGATGAATACTCTTAAATGTATTCTGATTCAGAGCAGGTTAGTCAGTTTCATGTGCTTGTAACCCCACAAGCTATGCGGAGGGGATAGTTTCAGATTTGCTTGACTTTTATGAAGCACCCTTCCAATAGCAGCCATCTTACTAGAGGATCTCCATAAACTACATTTTAATATATGTATTATAATACATATGCATTTAATTATCACATAAATTTGTGAGTTAGCTGACATTCTCTCCAGGGGTATAATTCTGCTTTCTCCAGGTCATAAAGCTAGTAATTATCTTAGCTACCATTTATTTAGCTCTTACCTAGTACTGGACCCTGTGCTGACAGTGATGCCTACGTTGTTTTATTTAATCCTCACAGTAACCTTCTGAGGTAGATAGTTCTAAATCCAATGTCACAAATGAGGGATTGTAGTCAAGAGGAGTGGGGTAACTTCCTCAGGATTATGTGGCGAGGGAGTTTGGAGACCCTGTGCTTCTGAAGGTAGCGGGGCCAGAATTTCAGCCCAGGTCTCCGAGTGTCCCTTTCTCTCCATCGGGATGTGGTGGTACATCAAAGCAGACAGATCTGCCTCAGGGGCCAGTTGTTGCTCGTACTTGACCTCGTGGTCTTAGGTGAGCTTTTGTGTGTATTCCTGATGGTACAGTTCCTGCTGATGTGTAAAGCAGAGGAGTCATGGGGCAGTTCCTGGTGCCAGGTTACTAGACGATAAAGAAGGACAGCGTTAAGCAATGCCGTTGATAGTCCCTCTGCAGGAGGTATACTAGCAAGGACACGTGGATGTGTCCACGAATAGCTCCTACAGCCTGTTCTTTCCCTAGAGCTCTCATGAAACATAAAGAAGGGAAAGCCAGCTAAAGAGTGAAAACTCACAGACACGTGTTTAAATGTCTCTTACTGACCATGTTCATTCCCCTGTTCCAGAGGATCAGCTAGAATTTGATACATGGGAAGGAGGATCAAGAAGTGAAAATCCAAGTAACATAAAACTATTAACCCGCGGAAACTCCCTGAAACCAAGTATGGGGCACAGACTGTCCCGGTAACAAGTGGCTGATTCTACATGAGCCAGGCTCTTAGGGCAAAGACTTCCTTTGCTTCATAAGCCATGGTGCTCAGCAAATAGTGAGGACAGGCACAGTGCAGTGTATTTTGGCTTTTCCATTTGACCTTTCCAGAATCCTAATTAAGAATATTGCAAATTCTATATAAACAGACCATTCTGCAGTTGGTTGCCAAAATATTTGCATCGTATGTGTATCATGTATCAAATTCTAGATCCAAACGGTGACCAATGGCTCTTGTAGACCAAACTCCCAATTGGAATTAGTCATTTTTTCTTCTGTGAGCTTAAATAAATTAACTTTTAATCTTATTTATGGACTCTACCGTATTCTGCCAATATATATTTATGGAAGTGCTTGTTTATATATTTATTTTAAAGTCTTTCTCTTGAAGCAGCTGTTTATTAAAATAAGTATGAAGAGTTGATATTTTTTTACTGTCCTTTTGATACTGGTCTTTTGGTATTTTGAGAGCCTATGTACTTTATTTCATAGCTTGACTCCGAGGAAAACTAAAAAGATAAAAGGAATTTTATGAACAGCATTGACATGTCCCCAAAACTTAAGAGCAGTTGCTAAAAGTTCAGACTGGAATCCTATTTTAGTTTCCTCATGGTCTTCATTGCCTCTCATTCATTTCACACACAGAAAGCATTGACTATCTTTCCCCCTCCCTCCCACTCCTTGTTTTTATGCAGAGAAGTGTGTTGCAAAAAGACCCTCACTGCCTTGTGCAGGAAGCTCATAAAATTGCATTGAAGTACCTGGCTCAGGACGAACAGCTTCCCAGTCCCCATCTAAGTAGTGCTTATGGTTGCACATAAGCTGTTTTCTTGCCAACACTCAGACATTTCAGTTCCAGTCAAGATTCACATCATCTAACACTAGCAACTGCTCTCCCACCTTGAATTCTGCGGCCACCTGCATCATCTTGATTTTGATAGTTAGCAGTGCTGGGTAGGAAAAGAAAGAATGCTGAGCAGGTTTGGGTACCAACTCTGCGTCGGATTGACCTTGTAACCCTGGGCAAGAACCCTGGCATAGCGTGGTCCAGAGTCCCACTCAACACAGAAAGGGTATAAGAGTATCCCTGGTCTATGGGCTTGTGTGTTTTTCAGTGAACAAATGGAGTAATGTGAAAAACGTGCTTCAAGCCTTTTAGAACAAAATGGTAACAAAAATGTAGGTTTTGTGAAAGATAATTTGCTAACATCGTTCTTTTGGGAGTGGATGCCTGTTTGGTTGTATCGCTTGGGCCTAGCGTCCTTTCACCTGTTTTGATTCTCTCTGTGACCTGTAATGAAACAGAGCATAAGCCAGCAGACAGTATGCGTGCTGGTTTTACGGAGGAAATGGGAACACTCTGGCAGCAGCCAGCTTTAGGTTAAAAATGTAACAGTTCCAGAGCCTTCAAAGGTCAGAATGGACTCTCAAATTGAGAACTAGGACTTAAGCTAAATATTTTCTCTCTTTTTATTTCTTTCCTTACTTCCTTGTGTTTGCCTTTATCTGCTCTCATTCATTTGTGTCTACAAATTAAATGGCCCCTTTCCTAGCCTCTTTTATTGACCGTAAACAAATATTTTTCAGACTTATTGAAGTATAATTGACAAAAACAATTTTAATATACTTAAAGTGTGCAACATGATTTCATTTACATATGAATTGTGAAAGGTTTCCCATCAAGTTAATTAACACATCCACAACCTCACATATTTATTTTATTTGATGAGAACACTTAAGTTCTATTCTCAGCAAATTTTAATTAAATAATACAGTATTATTAATTATAGTCACCATGTGTTACATTAGATCCTTAGATCTTATTCATCTTATAGAGAAAGTTCGTATCCTTTTACCAGCCTCTCCCTATTTCCCTACCCCCAGCCCCTGGCCACCACCTTTTTACTCTCTGTTTTTCTGAGTTAGACCTATTTTTTCTTTTCTTAAGATTCTACCTATAAGTGATACCAGGCAGTATTAGTCTTTGTCTTTGGCTCATTTCATTTAAAATTAAAGTGCTTCGTGTTTATCCATGTAGCTGCAAATAGCAGGATTTCCTTCTTTTTAAAGACTGAATAATAAACAAATATTTTTGAGTTCCTGTTAGTTAAGTGCCAAAGTGGGCAGATTCTGGGGAAACGCCGTGAACAAGACATGCCCCTTCTATTCTTCCCTGATAGAGCTTACATTTGAAAGTTCACAGTCAAATAAACCTGTTTGGTTCTCCTTAAAAATTTACGTAGGCGAGACCTAAACCATGGCAAACTAAAAGGACAGGCTAGGAGCTTGAGAAAGGGGTGGTGCTTAGGGACCAAACAACAATTAGCAATTTGGATGTTAAATACTAAATGAGATAGTTGCAAGAGGAGGGTTGGTTTAATAAATAAATTTGGTTCTTTGCAGGTAACATCTACAAATGATGTCAAATTAGATGAAATAATTTTAAAAATTAGATTAAATATTCACCCCAATTATATGTATATAATTTATTATTTATTTATTACTGTCTTTTTTTCACACATTTTGCAAAGACATACTTTCTCATACACAGTCCAAACTTACAAAAATTCCCAAGAGGCTGACTCTTATTTAGTGAAACTCCAGTTTGTGAGTTTGACTCTACATGAAGGCAGTCATCAACTTGTTAACAGCCATGTCTTCCACCGAAGTATGAAACCCAAAACAAATTTTAATGCCGTCTCATTCAATATTTGCCATGTTTCTTACCAGATTAGAGCATGACAGATGTGTCCCAATTTTTTATTATTTTATCTAGGTGAAAGGTAAATATCTATAACAATAAAAGCATAATATGCTAATTAGACTGGATGTCTTTCCAGACGACCTTCCAGATGAAGCTGGGGCTGCAAGGGAAGCCCGGGTCCCGGGTGCCTGAGGGAAGCCGGTGCTGGTAGCCGGGGAAAGGAAGGCCTACTCTTGTATGAATTTCATGCATCAGGCCTCTAGTAGTTATAATAAAGGAAAATTAATTGTGCCCTTACGTTGTTATTAAAGACATTTGTAATGCCTAACCCTGCATTTTTAGATGACCAGTTCTGCATTTTTTGTCATTTACATTTTCCTTTTATAGTAAAAATTATCTTTGTCTTACAGTTAATATCTCAGTATCTAATGACACCACATTGGCGCCAGAGGAATTGCCACCTATGTTCCCTACTGACATGGTAAGTGACTTAATATTCCGAGCCACTTGTACACTTGCATATTGTATACCCTAATTATTATATTCATAATGTGATGTCTCCTGCCACTCAGCAAACCTAGCCCAAGCACGTTGAACACTCAGTGATGGTGGAAGGACAGAAATAACACTTCCCTTGCTCTATTTAGCTTGCTTTTTCTTTTGTGTGTGTGTTTTTTTAAAAAAACTGGAGTGAATATTTACTTCTACCGCATGCTTTTTAAACCTGCTTAGGAATTTAACTGCTTAGCCAATTAACTGTCACCTTGAAATATTTTCACAAGGTAAAGTGAGGGGAGTCAAGAAATGAGAGCAGGGTGTCCTCTCTGTTCCTAGTACAATTAAGAATTCTTCTGACTGTGTTCTCTTCACTAACACTAAGGGTGATTGTAGCGGGACATTTCCCCTGTCACTGAGAAAAAAACCGAGCCTCTGTCACATGATATCCTTTCCCATGGCAAGTAACCAAGGATCTTTGAGAGACTTGAACTAAGTTTTAAAAATGAGCTGTTTTGCATGGAAGGTCACACACTGGAAGGAGACTTTTGTGCTGGAGAAAAAGAGGAAAGTGCTGTCTCACACTTCCAATTGTGTTCCTCCTACACTGGACATGGACTCTGACCAAAGAATATCAATCTCTCACTTATAAAGATGGGAACCATAATACCTTGTATTGATAGAGTGCCCATCTCTCAGGAGACCAGAACACTTCTGCAGGTATTACACACAACATCCCTTTCAAAGATGATGTTTTGTATCTGTCCTGGACAACTCTCACTTGACCCTATTTCACTCTTGTTTTCATAGTCTGTGGTTCTCTTAACTTTTTAAAAGTTTTCTTTGACTTTCCCCAAACGTAGCCTCTTTTATTCTTCCACACTTGAGTGTGTATATGTTCCTATACCTTTTAAAGCCACATTGAGAAAAGAGTTCAGTTTTTAATCTTTCAGCCAGCCAGCCTATTGCCTGAAAGGATTTGATTAAAAATACAGAGAAAAATACTGTCTTCTAGACTTTAAAGAATTTTAATTAAAATCTAATAAAAATTTAAAAGTATATTTAATTAAAACTGTAAACAATAAAAATTAATAAAACACTCGCTTCCACTGACTTAAAAAGAGATTGTTCCTAACTTAATTATTTTTGTTTAATTAAGAAAAGCTATAAAATTAATGAATTTTTAAGCCCTGTCTTTGGGCAAGACCTGGGGAGACTTCAGTGATTGATATATCGTAACTATAGTCAGATGACACTGTAAGATTCATGGAAAACAAATGGCAGTTTGTGACTATGATAGAGGATATAAAGGCACAATGATGATTGTAACTTAGCTGCCAATTATAGAGCGTCTGCTGCCAACAAGGTGTTTCACATGTCTTATAATCATTATAAGCCTTAATATGTATTCTAATCATTAACACAAACTACCAGGCATGATTATCTCCATTTGCTAGATGAAAGAAACAATTTCCTGAAGGTAAGAAATCTTTCTTGCTCTAGGTCACATAGCCATAAATTTGTAGAACAAAGAATTGAAGTGAAGTGTGGGTAGTTCCAAGACTTGTGATATTGGAAACCCTGAAGCACCACGATGCTTCAGTGTTTGCAAATTGAAATGTTTACCCTTTCAGTTCCTGTGAGTGCTGTATACTGCAGGGCAGCAGCCCCTCTTGTGTGCATTAATTGCACACCTTAATTAAATTATTAAGTTGCTATGTTCAGAGAAAAAATTAGGAAAAAATATGCATATGTGTGTATGTAATTATGAAACATAATGTTTATTCTATTTTCATTTCTCCTTTTCTATCCATATCAATTCCTTTGTATAGACACACACACACACACACACACACGCACACACACGCACACACACACGCACAGACAATATATAGGTAGACAATCTAGAAATGAGTATTGAAGAGATAATATGATTATTATCAGAAATAACTACCATTTTTTAAGCACCTACTAGGGGACAGACTCTTTACATTAATTGTCTATAATCCTTACAATAACTTTGTGAGTTATTATGTAACCTGTAATTTATAGACGAAACAGAGGCTTAGGAAGGTTAACTGATCTTCCAAAGGCCATATCACCAGTATATGGTAAAACCAGGATTTGAATTTAGGCTTTCCAACTTCAAAATTTGCCCATTTCCATTCTTTGGGTAATCAAAACAAGTGTTTCATGTAGAAGACTTGCAGATATTGAGTTCTCGTGTCAGACTGCCTAGCTTCAAATGCAAGGCTCCACTACTTAACAGCCCGTGGAACCTTCTTAGTTTCCTATCTGTAAACTGGTGATGGTAATAGTATATACACCCAAGATACTGAAAGGTCGGGCAAAAGTATGCTTACAGTTGTCAGTACACAAAACACAAGGTTTATTCTTGTATTATTATTGATTACCTTTTGCATTATTTTCTATACAAACACCTACAAACCTACTTTTGCTCCACCCTGTATAAGGGTCCAATGAATAATAAATAGGATGTAGCATAGTAACTGGCACATATCTCTCAGTCAACATTAGGCACCGTTATTATTCTGTTTGGATATTATTACCATTCCAGTAGGCCATGCTGCCTCCATAACTCCGATTGATGGAGAGAAGAAACAGAAGCCCCTGCTTCCCACAGGCTGCTGAGACCTCTGTCTGCCCAGCCACGCGAGCTCCACCACCTGAACCTTCACTGTGACGTACAGTCATCAGGACTTAATTTCCTTCTTTTCATTTCAGCCATAATTAGATCATGAGAGAAGGTACTGTGAAAGTGACACACAGCGCCAAGCACCAGCCAGACTCCCTCTCCCAGGCCCTGAGAACATCCTGCCAGAGGAAGGAAGGCCTTTTCTTTCAGCTTCATTAGCATGAAGACAAGCCGTCTTCTTCCTAGTGATAGGGGGGTGTCTTCAGGAGGAAAGAGCAGGAAAATTGGGGCATTGGAACATTTAGACAGAGATTAGAACTCTAGAATAACCATCCCTCAAGATAAAAGGGCAGGTTTTCCATTATTTTCATTTATTGTTGGATTCATTGTGTCTTTAATTCTTCTTACCTTCATCAGTTTTCCCATAGATTTCTCCTCTGGTATATTCCTTCAACTCGTAAGCAAAATTCGTTCATAGGTCCCTTAAGACTTTGAGACCAGCTACAGCTTATCCACCCTGTATATCTAAACAGTAAGCTTTAAGATCTGTTGGCTTCCACTTAGCAGTTCCCAATGGGAGAGACCAGATTTCAAAATCTAATGCCATCTCTTCTGAGGATGTCATTGAATGGAGCAGGTGGTATTTCTTTTTTATGTTAGATTCCTTTTTGTTGTTTTTGTTTTTTAGTAAATTGAGGCCTGTCATAAAATGTGCAGTTCTTACATGTTCACTGCAATGCATTTTGGCAATTTTATACACTCATGTAACGGTCACCCCAAACAAGAACATTCCCCTCATCCCAGAATGCCCCATGGAATGTTCTAGATCTTGTTCTCTGCCCCAGCTTTTGGGCTTTGGGAGATCTTTCTTTTTCCGACTGCTCTGCCCTCAATCTCCAGGGGTCAGATGCCTTAGTCCTCTTCAGTCAAAAGTGCCTGAATGGTTCTGAGGGTTTTCTCTCAGCTCTCCTGCCCTGCCTCCCATCTGAGGAAAGGGGCTTTCTTGCATTTGGTGAAGACTCTGTGTCTAAGGGGGCATTTCTTGTAGCAATCTGATCTAACCTCCGGCCTTTTCTGTACTACCTGGGCATGCAGCAAAGACTGTGAGAAAGTTTGGTGGGAGGATACAGGCTCCATCTATGCCTAGGGCCCCTCAGAATCCTAATGGGCAGTTAGGCAGCTATTAAAAATTCATTTAAGGTTTGACTTATTTCTCCTTACCTCCATCTGTAGTTGCTTTATCTTCCACCTGCTACTCTACCAGGGGTGAGGCAGCCTTTGAAGGTTTTGTAACTTTTTGGAATTTATTTAGGTTTCTTTGCATCCTCATCTCTGGTGGATGTTTAAAAATTATGATTTTATAGCTTATCCAGCTGTGATGGTATCCTGCAACTTCCTATATCTTAACTAATTAGTTTTGGTATTTTACAATCCTATCTAATAAAAGAGTAATATGCAAATTGACCGTACCTCTGCCATACCAATAAGCCATGCCCACAAGCCATGCCCACCAGCCACTCAGGAGCGAATATGCAAATAAACCCAACCAAGATGGCTGCGGCCACAGAGAGAGCAGGAGGGAGGCTTGGGTTTCCCTGGCAATGGAGGAAGCCAAGCTTTCCGCCTGCCCTTGCCGGCCCAGGCCTCCATTCAATGCTACAAAGTTTCAATGATAGAAGATAAATAAATCCCAACAAAAATGGTGGCAGCCACGGAGCTGGAGAGAGCAGGAGGCTAGGGTTGCCCCCAGCGATGGAGGAAGCCAAGCTTCAGCAGCCCTGGCCTGCCTTGGCCTCAGCTTAAGGCTACAAAGTTTCAATTATAGAAGATAAATAAATCCCAACAGAAATGGCTGCCACCACGGAGTGAGCAGAAGGCGTGGCTCCTCTCCAGGCTACAAAGTTTCAATTATAGAAGATAAATAAATCCCAGATCCCAGGGCCTCCGCTTGGGTTGCCGGGGGGCATGGCTGACCTGCAAACCACCACAGGCTCCTCGCCCAGGCCACCCCATGCCCTAAGGAAACCCCAACCCTGATCCAGGACACCCTTCAGGGCAAACCAGCTGGCCCCCACACATGCACCAGGCCTCTATCCTATCTAATCCTATCTAATTAAAGAATAATATGCAAATTGACCATCACCCCAACACACAAGATGGCTGCCCCAATGTGGTCAAAGATGGCTGCCCCCATGTGGACACAAGATGGCCACCACAAGATGGCCAGCAGGGGAGGGCAGTTGGGGGTGATAAAGTCTACAGAGGAGGGCAGTTAGGGGTGACCAGGCCAGCAGAGGAGGGAAGTTGGGGGCGACCGGGCCTGCAGGAAAGGGCATTTGGGGGGGACCAGGCCTGCAGGGAAGGGCAGTTAGGGGTGACCAGGCCTGCAGGGAGGGCAGTTAGGGGTGACCAGGCCTGCAGGGGAGTGCAGTTAGGGCCAAACAGGCTGGCAGGGGAGCAGTTAGGCATCAATAAGGCTGGCAGGGGAGTGGTTAGGGGGTGATCAGGAAGGCAGGCAGGTGAGCAGTTGGGAGCCAGCAGTCCTGGATTGTGAGAGGGATGTCCGACTGCCCGTTTAGGCCCGATCCTACTGGGATCGGGCCTAAACGGGCTATCGGACATTCCTCAAGGGGTCCCAGATTGGAGAGGATTCAGGCTGGGCTGAGGGACACCCCCCCACCCCCATGCACAAATTTCGTGCACCGGGGCTCTAATAATATAATACAGACAACTGAAGCGCAAATGCATCCTGTCCATCATAAAATAAGATTGTCGATTATTGCAAAGCTGACTCACCCACTGCAGGGAAGAACCCTAAATGAGTACATGTACTATTTAACCTTGACACTTTTATTATAGCATTACCATCATTTATATATATTTAAAAAGATATATAGTTTACCAGTCTATACTCAAAGAGAGCAATGTTGAATTTTTAATTTTTCAATTTTTTTTCCTTATTGTATTACCCAGAAAAGCATATCATATCTACATGGAGATGCTGTTAATCATGGGACTAAGAAGTATTATAGTCTCATATATTCTGCTTGGCAGCCAGACATGAAAGCAAAAGTGCTTTGATTTGATATACCTTCTGGGCAATTCGAGGAATGAACATTCATTTCAATAGGAAATGAAATGTCATATTTATCTTCTTGTGCGTAGCGTCCTTATGCTTTTCTTTCATTGAGAAAGATAAGTGCAGAAACCACTCTGTCCTTAAATCTCCTTGAAGATTACATGTGCTTAGCTTTTAAACTATTATGGAACATGTAAAACATGCACTAAAGTAGAGAGCATGGCACAGTGAAACCCACATACATATGACCTAGCTTCAGAGACTGTCAACATTCTGCCCATCCTCTCATCTAGCGCCCTTTTGTGATTGGAGAGGATGCTATAGTATTTTTAATTTTGAAATTAATCTTTTAGTATACATTCTACTTTTAAGAGTTAGAAACATATCCACTTAATATAAACAGGGTCTCTAGAAAATGAGATCCAGAGAAATAGACTAAAATCTTTTTCTGTGAGCTTGACCTCAGTTAAAAACACCAGAAACTTAGCCCCATTTCCTTTACATTTTTTTTTCTCACTTCCCATTTACACGGACAGTCTGCTTTGACCCACCTGGTCCACTCACTGTCAGTTCCTCTACATGGTGAGAAGTAAGGTTTGATTAAAGGACTTAATGAATAAGTGAATGAAGCATTGTGTGTAAGCAAGAAAACATCTCTGTCATTTCACGTACATGTGTATAGTTTTCACTTCAACCTGAATCTCTGTAAGAAAATCAATAAAACTTCCTGTTGGGATTTTTTAAATGCAGCCTACCATTTTGGGAACTCTAGTTATAAAAAAAGCATTGTGGCCCTGGCTGGGTGGCTTGGTTGGAGCCTCATCCCATACACCAAAAGGTTGTGGGTACATACCTAGGTTGCCGGTTCAATCCCAGGTTGGGCCCACATACAGGAAGCAGCTAATGGATGTTTCTCACTCACATTGATTTTTTTTTAAATTCTCTTTCTCCCTTCCTCTCCCTTTAAAATCAAAATCTATAAAAACATATCCTCAGGTGGCAATAAAAAAAAAGTCATTCTGCCGATATAAAAGACCCGAACTGAAATTATAGTAAATATTTGCTGATTTTAAAACAAAGAAATCAGTTACCTATTATGACCCCTAAACTTTAAATGTATTCTGCTGAAAACATCCATTTGCAGAAATTTGAAAAAACAAAATGAGACATGATTAATCAACTCTCAGAAGCAGAATTTGATAAAGGAGTAATTATGCAATTCAGATGTTTTTAAGTTGAAGCTAATATAGAAAAAAATATTTCAGGGAATGACTTTATTTTTGTTGTTGTTGTAAAAGAAAAGTGTGAGCACTTTACATGTTGAGTTCTATAAAAATATAGCACTCTTCCTGTCCAAAAAGTCTTCTTTTATATGTATGATCTTTTTTGACTAGATCACTCCTATCAACATATCAAGAGAATTCACTGAACAGTAAATGGTATTGAGGATGCATTTGGTTTGAGGTAGAACTCTTGCTTCCAAAGGACAGGAGAAATTTACCTTTCCACGCTTATTTGCAAGGGATCCTCAAATAGCTCTTCTGTTTACACATAATATACCCATTAGCCCTGTACCCAAGAGGAAGTCCAATATCATGGTGTCGGCAGATGCAGTATCTGGTGCGGATGTGTTTTCTAGCTCATAGACAGCCTTCTCCTCACTGTGTCCTCATATGGCAGAAGGGGTAAGGGAGCTCTCTGGGGTCCCTTTTATAAGAACACTAATCCCATTCATGAAGACTCCACCTTAGGGAATTAGGTTTCAACATTGAGTTTTAGGGGAGCCCAAATATTCAGTCAGTAGCACCCCATTAGTGTGGTCAGTAATTGGCTTCAGTAACATTCCAGGTAAGGTAGCTCTTAGGCTGAAGGCAGTTCTCTAGGGAAGGAGCTGTGAGCTGGTCGCAGCTAAAACTCAGAACAGCTGGGGATGGGTGCACTGGCCTATTCATTACCTTAGCAAAAGGATTCTCCTGCGTAGTAGAAACAGAAAATAGAAACAGGAGTGAGCTTTTCTTGAGAAGCACAACACTGACAACATGACAGCAACTTATGAGAAGGAAATCTGAAAATTGACCTTTGAGCGTGAGGCCATGTAATGTAGGGATGGATGGATATCCCATACATAACACCACAGCCCATTACCGCACGTTCCAATGAGGGACACTCATGATGCAGACCTGGAGTCAACAAGAAAAAAGCTATATTTTATTAGGATGTACATTGAAAAAGCAGGGTCCATCAACATGTTATAGTTGTATTCCTTAATTTTCCAAATCTAGTTATTTAGAAGACAAATAGCTCATTTGTGAAAATGTTGGGTAAATGAGTAGTTAACAATATAACCTTTAGTGCTTTAAAAGCTTGAAGCATAAGGAGCTGCTCACTACAAAAGTAAGTACTTTTGAACAACCATGTTTCAGACTCTCACGTTTTGAGACAGGCTATTGTGCCTCAGTTTCCTCTCAGGAAGACTGATGGGAAAGAAGGACTTGGTTTGAACAAATAGGTGACTGTCAGGCTGTAGCTCAAAGTAGGTAACAGACTGTGACATTCTCGTTGTATTTTCAGTAACTGCCAGCCTCCTGGGCACCCGCACTTGTTATCCCATTAACATCTCACCCAGTTTCACCCTGCAACGGTGGCCTCCAGACTGTTTTACAGAGACTTTGAGCATAATCCCTATGCGCCCATCAAGTAGAAAAGCTTTTGATGTGTCAGTGTGCTCTAGAAAAATGTTCATATTTTTCTTCTTCAGTACTACAATGCTACCTTTGACTGGGCACTTTTGTCAAAGAAGGAGTGTTTGAAATATGGAGGCCAGCTTGTGGGGAGCAACTGCGATTTTGTTCCTGATGTCACACTCATGTCTTTCATCCTCTTTCTGGGCACCTACACCACTTCCATGGCTCTGAAAAAATTCAAAACCAGTCGTTATTTTCCAACCATGGTAAGTACTTGAGCTTTAAATAATTTTCATTGAATTTACACTGTATCAACAATCATACAATTTTATGTAAGGAAAAGGGCACCTGTAATTCAACCTTTCCAATGTAATTTTGTACATTTAAAAATTGCTTTCCAGTCTTTTTCCATAGGCATATGTATTTTTAAAATAATTATAGTCCAGCTTTGGAAAACCTTCCACAGATTTTGCTCACATAATTCTGTCATAAATTCTGACTGTCATAATTCTGACTGTACTAAAATGAAAAAGTGGAGCATAGTCTATGTAAAAATTCACAAGTTAAGAAAATACCTTTTAAATCCATAGTGTTTGAGTATGTAAGCAAAAACTCATTTCATATTAATCAGGAATTTTGATGTAGAATTTCTTGCTCATCCGATGTCCATTTGAATATTTTAGTAGTTAAATTATGAGCTGTGGGAGGAAACTTAAACTGTGTTGTTACACAAGTATTGGCATAAGATATGAGTGTTATCTTAGCCAAACTTTCAATCCCATAATAACGAATGTCATGGTATGGAAAAACAGACGATTGAGTTGGGTTGTGCAGACATCCTGTCTCCCATTAATATGCTTGGGTGAATGTAAAGTCACAACTGTGATTCTTTGAGACAGTACAGGATAAGATCAACATTTAGTTAATGGCATTTTGTGTGTGTGGTGTGTTTTTTTTTTTGTTTTTTTTTACCTGAAGAATAAAACTAAGATAATCCTTTGTTTCACAGTTCAGTTCTCAGTGTTTAGGATGTCAGTAATTCTTAGGTAATCTTGATAATACCTGACTTTTACCAGTGAACTGCTCTATACTGGAATTTCATGAAATCTTTCCTCTGGTGTTTTGTGTACAAGGAATGGAAGAATTTAAAAGACAGGAGATGCATTTGAGGAAGTTGCTTTTTTCAATGCCTAGGAAATGAAACTTAAAATTAATACTTTGACTCTTTGATTCTTCTTGTAAAACTGAAAATAAAGGGCTAGGTTGTTCATTGTCTTAGTCTATTTGAGGTACTGTAACAGAATGTTGTAGAATGGGAAGCTTATAAACAGCAGACATTTATTTCTCACAGTTCTGCAGGCTGGGAAATCCAAGATTAGAAGCCATCATGGTTGGATGAGGGCCCTGTTTCTGGTTAATAGCCATCGCTTTTTTGCTGTGTCCTCATGTAGTCAAAGGGCTAGGAATCAATTTAGTTTGTCTTTTATACAAATACTAATCTCATTCATAATGGCTTCACCCTGATGACCTAAGCACAATCCAAGGCTCTACCTCCTCATACCATCTTCTTTGGGGGTTAGGATTTCAATACATGGCCTTTGGGGGGACACACATTCAGACCACTGCAATAAATGAAATGTTTTGAACTAGTTGACCCAAGGAATGAAAAATTTCCACAAAGTTGAAATGTAGAAAGAAGAATTCAACTTAATCTGCCTAAAAGCGACACCACAAACTGGTGGTCCACAGACAGAATTCAGCCCCCAGCCATTCTTTATTTGTACACACACATACACACACTTCAGGCCTTAGGGGTCTGTACTTCGCAGGTAGTTATTGTCCTCACAACTCTGTATTGTCTAAGACTTGGCTACTTCACACATTCAGATTAACTGCCTGTCCCTGAAGATGTTTCAACTTGTAACACCTTCGCACAATGGGAAATATGCTTACTTGACCTACATCTTCACGGATGAAAGTTTCCTGTAGAACAGATTCCTGAGGAAAGGTCTTTTAGGATGATTTCTTCTCTATTGAGGCTTTTTTCTTTCTTAATTATTAATTCACTGGGCATCTTGGGAATCATCATCCACTTTCCAAAGTCTGATATTTATACATAGCGGGTGGAAAAGTGAAAAATTTGTGAAGCAATCATAATTAACAGAATAAACTAATTTCAACCTTAAGATGAATAGAGATAATTTTAACTGTCTAGATAGACATTACCTTTTTTCTTCCAACAATAATTTCCAAATTGAAAATAGCTCTTCAGATTTAAAGAAATTTTGCCTTTAGGAGAATCCAAGCAGGTAATTTCTCAGCCATTGATAAATGCTCTTGAAAAAGTCATGAATATGTGAAAATAGAATAATGATGCATTTGTAACTACCGTTCCTGTTAAGAAGGTTCTCAGCATAGTTGAGAATTGTATATACCAAATCATACAGTAAACAGGAGGAGAACACATATGTTATTTCTAAGAAGTAATGTTCAAGTGTGTGGGCTTTCAGACTTTCCTCTTCTTACTTCACATGTACAGCCAAATCGTAATACATACATAAATTCACACATACATACATGAATAATAAGTAAAATTTTTCTTGTTCATTTGCCAAAATATGTTTTTAGTTAAGCCAGGGTGGGGAACATCTGGCTCTCAAGCCTTATAAGGCCCATGAAATCCTTTGGTCTGGCCATGCCAAAGCATTAGGGGTGAGTTAATGAAATGTTTGATCAAATATAGCAGGCTAATTTTTAAGTTGATAATTTTGTATGGCCTGTGAATGATGTTATAAATATCTAAATAGCCATTGGCAGAAAAAAGGTTCCCACCCCTGATTTAAGCTGTCATTTAGAAGGATGGTCTCAGTAGGGTAGGAGCAGATTACATATTATATTCTACAATTAAAACTTATATGCTTAAACATGATAAATTAGATAGTCCTTTATTGTTGGGACAATAATTAAGCCTTTTACTACTTTCTCACTCACACCAACAAGAAACCTCTGAAATCTCCAAATGTTAATGCTAAATGGCAGTACGCTGGTCTTACAAAACACCCTATTTTCCTGTTGCTTTCACAGTCATGTGTCTTTAGTACTCATTTCAAAACATTTGTATGAATTATTAATCAATTAAGACTCACTGTAAATTGCTGTAGAACGGTTGTACTTCTATTTTATTCCAGACATATCAATCAGCAAAATGTTGGATGCAGATTAGGTGCTCAATACTTGACTCATGGAAACCAGTCAAGTAGATACATGCTGCATTCTATGAAAAGAGCACAGATGTAGGAACACAGAAGCTGTAGAGTCTAGTTCCAGCACTGCCATTGACTAACATGTACCATTTCCTAGCAAGCTGTGGACTTAGGTGAGGTTAGGTTTAGGGAAACCATAGGGAGAGTGTAGTGTCCAGTGCTCATAGCAGTGGGTTTGTTACTATCCCTAGCCCAAAGGATGTGGAAAGGAAGTGGCTGCTGGAACCTGGAAGAAGAGGTGGGAGGGTAGAGAATTATTGTGAAGCAATCATAATTAATGTGATTTATGTGACCTTGGATAGAGAGATGTAGCCAGTGTGAGGCAGCCTCACTGGGATACAGTGAAGGGAATCAGTACTCTGATCTCTCTCTTCCCTCTGATGGCCTGTCCAGGTTGCCATGGACTAAACCAATCTGGAATCCATAGAGCAAGGGAGCTCATTGTAGACCACATAGGTCAGCCTCCCAATGCAGAGAGCATGGCGGAAAGGCATAGAACATAGATCTGTTTTGACAAAAGGTAGTATCCATTGCATTTGTCTCTCCAAGTTTTTTTTTTTTAAGTCAAATTAACCTCATTACAGTCCCCTAAATTATCCCGCTATAATCTCTTTCCTTTATACTTATACTTCTGTTTCCCTAGTTCAGTTCCTCATTACTTTTGCCTAGACCAGAGTCAGTTACCCATCAGTATGAACACTTATGATGAAAGAATTCTCCTTTGCTAGTCTGGCTCTCAGGAATTCAATTTGTATATCAATCATTTCCAGAGAATCCGAATGCTCAGTAGATGTGGGTGGAATTTCAGTATTCCATCGTGCCTCTGTTCTTGTTGGAGGGATGCATCAGTCTGCTGTCTCACACAGTTACTGGTCTGTTATATCAGCCTCAAGTCTTTAGTCAAAGTCTTTCAGTATCAAAACATCACAGCTTAATCTGTGATCTTCTGTGGCAGATGGCTCAGGGCATTAAACATAAAATATTCTTCCAGAATCCCATCCCAGCAAGTGACCATAAGCATGGAACAAAAATGCCATCATGGCACATCTGCTGGCAAAATGAAAGCAGAAGCTTAAAGACAGAGTAGAACTGTGATGAGTAGAATTTATAAAACTATAGAGCCCTCAGAATTAGGCAAAATTAAATAAAATCAGTAGATTCAAGGTGAAATTTATGAAACCTTCTATGCTTTATTTAGATAAAACTTAAGCAGAAAGTTCTTTGATGTCTGTATTTAGAAAACAAATCAGTATTCTATATCATATAATATCGTATAATACTTTCAATATGGAAAAATATTGTAACTTTGTGCTTGACACAATACTAGGATACAAAGACAAGTTAATCCATAGACCTAACATATAGTTGGAACTTTATATTTGTTGAATAAGTTAGATTTTTGGATTTTGAAATGATAATGATTCCTTTTGATCCTTTTGCAACATTCATGATTATGACCTCCTGTGAGATCACACTTTGGTGCCTTCTTTGACTTAAGTAAGCTGATGGTGGTCTTTGAGAACTGCCTTTATGGATGAGATAAAAGTATATGTCTTCAGAAATGTCAGTGAAAACATAATGAACATTTTAGTTAGGTGATGCATTTGGTTTTTATCCATATAATACGCAGGAGAGATTAGAATTCCACAATTGGCTTATATTTTTGGAAACATGTTTTTTTGTTTGACATTTTGGCCTGTGACAATTCTATTAAAGTTTGATGTGTTTAGTTTATAAACAACTCTTTATAAAAATCAGGTGACACCTCTATTCTATTTCCTTTTTATCTCAGATACTTTCTGATTAATGGTAAATGCTGTCAAACAAAAATAAGTAATATGTCAAGAAATAAGTAAGAAATAATGGGCATATATTATATGTTTAGTGTTACTAATACTGGGTGACATTTGGCTGGTTATTTAAACTCATTCAGAAAATAACTTTGCTGTCAGTGAAGGAGAAACAGATTTTCAAATTCTTGTGTTATTTTGTACCAAGAAATGTAATTTTTAGAGTCAAGGACACTCGATTTTAATTCAAAAATATTTTCTATATTTTATTTTCTTAACAGTGACAAAGGGATATTTAGGTGTAAATACAACGTAATCCAGGAAGCATTTGACAAAGATTACAACTACTTCAGTTCTTATGGACATTTGACAAAAAAAAAAAAAAAAAAAAAAAAAAAGTAGTCAACTTAAGTTGATCCCTAAGAAAACCAGAAAACCAAGGTTGGGAGCACTGATTGGCCATATCACTTTGTGAGAGCTTTAATGGCAGCATAAAGGCAGTGTGTGGATAGAAGTAATTTGACCATGGTAGCTTATTGGTTCTAAGCACTTGCAGCTTACTTGTCCATCATAGAAAAGTCACCAGCATTGAAATCCATACCTTAACACAAAATGGTCTCCTACTCCATTCCAGATTGTCTAATTTATACCCATGATTTACTAATTTTTTTAAATTTGTGTATTTGTACCTTAATATAAATTATAAAACCATCTTTTATAGCCCGAGAACCCTTTATTATGATGATTTGGGGGACATACAAAACCCTATTAGAGGGTCAAGAAATTTTTATAATTAGGCCTAATCATTGAATTTTAGTGTTCATTCTTGGTAGAAATATAGACCTGCCTTTCTACAGCCTCTGTCCTCAGGGTCTGCTCCTCCCTCTGAAGCTGCACAGAACATATTGAGTCTTTCTTTCCTAGGACACATTTCACATCTTTGAAGACCGTTTCTTCCCACAACTCCTTGAGGACTACAGTCATTTTTCATGTGATGTGTTTGCAGACTCCTGTTCCTCTGTGTATGCTCTTTTGGTTCAACTCCAGATTTTCAGTTTCAGTTTAGAATGAAGTGACCAGACCGGGCCATCGTATTTCCCACAGGACTTGATCATTTGCTTCTGGCACACACTCATGTGGTTCCTTGTTCTACTGCTCAGTTTTAAGGCAGGATGGAGGAGAGGCCTGTGATGGCTGAGGTCTCCTTAGCATCCCTGCTGAACCACTTCATCAGGCCTACTCCCCTCTGTCCATGCTTGGAAAACCTTTTTTTTTTTTTCCTGGTAGATTTCCGTTGGCAACTTCTAAGCCCCACCCAGATAAATTGTCCAAATGAATTCCCTTGTTTGTTCCCCCAAATCTCTCTGACTCTGAAACTTAAGGCATTAAAATACTGGAGTCTAAATCAGACTTTCCTTTTATTGAATTCTAATTATAGTAGGTATTATTAATTCAAAGTACAGTGTATTATGATGGCTATACTGATGTCAGTGCTTATTTCTTTTACAGTGCTTTATAGCATTGGCTTCTGGGAGCTCAAATGTCAAAATTTTCATGGTATGGTGTGCCTTTTCATGATTGCCAAAAGGCACATATTTTTTGTTTGGCTTACTTTTTGTTCATCTAGAATAAATGCTTTTTACACAGTTGTTTTTAGCATTTTCCAAGCACCAGAATCATGAGAGGCATGACATCGCAAATTAATGTTTATTGAGGACCCACAGGGTGCCTGCTGCTCTAACAGCTCCATCCATGGGAGCTGCTCTGCAGGCTCACAGCCTTTCCCCCAGTTAATGCAGGAGCAGCTGCAGGCCTTGCAAAGTGAAAACTAAATGTCCTCTGTGGCTTCAGAGGAAACAAATTCATTTTCCCCCTGTAAATCAACCAGCTTCTCACTGTGGCGTCTCGATGATTATGACTCTCTTAATAATTAATAAAGTATCTTCCTTCATGAATATGTTTATAATAGATTTGTTAGGTTGTTTTGCCCAAGAACAAGAGAACAGCTTATGGCTATTTGAATTTCTCTTCCAATCCATTTAATTTCTTCTTTGCTTTGGTAGTTTATTTTAGCTGGTTGCTTCTTATTGGATTAATTGAGATATTTTGTAATTAATTATGCAGTCAGAAGTATTTTTTTCTTTTTATAATGAAAAAGATGGTAAAAAGCTGAAAACCAGGGTGATCTATATATAAAAGACTAATATGCTAAGTGTCCGACCATCCGACTGGTCGCTATGACCCATACTGACCACCAGGGGGCAGACGCTCAGCACAGGAGCTGCCGAGCTGCAGTGACTTGGCAGCAGCGGTTCTCAGGTGACACACCCCGAAACCAGGGAGGAGGGAGCCCGATTCCTTGCAGGACCGTGCGATTCTACCTTCGGACACGGGTTATGTTGCTGGGCACTGTTGGTGCCGAATCTGGTTTACTGCACACTTGCATTTGTGTTCCACACCCTGTACAACAGCAACTTACAGAGTGCCCTCTCGCACTTTGGGACCCTGTGGGGGATGTCGGAGAGCTGGTTTTCTTCACCATTCAGTCTCCCTGTGTCTTTTGTTTGAGCATTTAATACATTTACATTTAAAGAAATTATATAGGTATGCAGTTATTGCCATGTTATCATTCATATTTTTAAAACTTTTTCTTCTTCTTAAAGAAGTCCCTTTAACATTTCTTGTAATACTGCTTTTGTAGTAATGAACTCCTTTAGCTCTTTTGTGTCTGGAATGAGTTATCTTAATTTGTGTTTCACTTAGGTTGTAATAGTTTATATTCCTGGGATATGGAAGCTTGAGCCTGGAGATACTTAGCATTTGATTGGATAGTCACCTATAAGAATTTGTCCAAGTTCGGTTTGAGGCCTCTAAATTCACAGGATTGGGCATGAAATCTTATGCAAACAGCTTTTCTCATGAAAACTTTTGTACTTGTAATCATTACCAGTAATAGCTAGTACTGAATTAGGAAGTATTAGGAACTATACATTTGTAATTTATATATATATTTATATATATGTGTGTCTGTGTGTGTGTGTGTGTGTGTGTGTGTGTGTGTGTGTATATATATATATATATATATATATATATATATATATATATATATATATATATGGGTACATATAGGGATAGAGATATAGTGCCACATAAAAGGGTGCTGTTTTGTAGTGTTTGAAAGAGATCAAGTTTGATGAAAATGAAAGGTAAAATAAATTTTAAAATGGAAGGAAATTCACGTTTCTTTTCTAAATGTGTTTGCAAATGTTAAGAGGGGCTCAAAGAAAGCAATTCTTATTTCCTTAAAGTCAGACTCAGAGCTCCTGTTACGCAGGTCCTGGAGTGTATCTGATAAGCTATGTGTACTCCGTGATGGACAGTTTTAGGATGCTTTCTAGTTCTGCTGTCAGTTTTGCCTCGTTCAAATTAAACTAACTTTTTAGTGTAGGTAGGACCTGAATAGTCTGCTAAGTCAGCACCCCTACCTGCATCTTCTAATTAGAGCATTTAGAGTTGAATAAAAAAGTGGCCTGGGAAAAATCAATTTCCTTGACTATGAGTTTAAACTGGATCCAGTATCTTAGAAATGAGTGTCTTACAATAAACACTCTCCGGGAGTGAATTCTGCTGTAACTGAACTGAAGAGTATAATTTAAGTGGAAGGAAAGGGAAATAGAAGTATATTATACAGAACACATCACCCTGGCTGTGCTTTTTAATGAGGTTAGCAACATTATTACCATTTTTCGATGGACACTTAGCAAAACTGAGTATCGTTTCCCCCCATAAATTGTAAGAAATGTAATCCTGAAGGTTATTAGCATTTGTTCTTTTAGCTGCTTTTATACTTAAAATTTAATAATACCACACTTGACCAGAATGCCTTTGCCGAGGGGCTATCTCAGGTTTATATATTGATATATAAATTTTGGAAATAACCATACTAAAATAGATAAACTATTTATTTATATTAGTTATTAGTTTCCCGTGGAGGCAATATCAAATTACTACAAACATGATGGCTTAAAAAATAAAACAACACAAATGTATTGTCTTGAGATCTGGAGGTCAGAGTCTGAAATGGGTCTACATGGGCTGACATCAAGGTCCTGGCAGGGCTGTGTTCTTTCTGAAAGCTCTGGTGGAAAATGTATTTCCTTGCCCTCTCTGACTTCTAGAGACGGCCCTCATTTCTTGGCTTGTGGCCCCTGTTCTCCATCTTCAAAGCCAACAATGGCCTGTCAAATCTTTCTCACCTGTATACCTCTGACACGGACTCGCCTGCCCCCCTCTTTCACTTATGAGCACCCTTGTGATTTCACTGGACCCATCATCATAATACCAGGTCATTTTTCTAGTCTCAAGGTCAGCTGATTAGCAACCTTAATTCTCCCTAGTCATGGAATGTACATACTCATAGGTTCCAGGAATTAGTGCATGGATATTTTTAGGGGGTATTATTCTGCCTACACATTATCTGACCTAAATTTTAACATGATTATGTTGGGTGATACCTTGGCAGTGTACTGAAGGAGGAGGGACGGTGGTGTAGAAGCAGGAAGATGAGTGAGGTGCACAAAACCATATGAGATAAAGTGGTGGCTTAGACAAAGGTGGTCATAGCAACAGAGGTGGAGAGAAGTAACAGGATTCTGGATATATTTTGAAGGCAATTTGCTGGCCTGGTAGGTATAGGATGTGAGAGGAAAAGAAGAGTCACGTGGAATTTTTGGCCTAAGCACTAGGAAAAATTAAGTTGCCCTTAATTAGGATGGAAAAAACAGCTGAAAGAGTAGGTTTAGGGGTTTAGTATTCAGTTTATGGAAAACACAGAATCCTCCTTTTTTAAAAAAACAGGACCACTGTCTTTTTAATAAAACGTTTTGAACATTTGAACATCTTCTGGTATATCTGAGTTGTCAAGAAGTTGGATTTACTGGGTAAGGATTAGGAGGGTGATAAAGAAAAACTAACTTTTTTTTTTTTTTTTGCCTTTGCAATGACTTCTGTTATTCCAGTGATTTATAACCTACTGGACCAGGGAGGTTGTTGTAACATCTTAATATATTCCAGAAACTGCTTCCCATGACCACTTTTGCCAGATCATCCTGAACTGCCTGTGTCAACACTTGCACAAAACTTAAGAAATGAGTATTTCCAAACATACCACACTAATGCATGATGTTAATGATAGAGGGAATTGTGACAGGAGGTATATGGAACTCTCTCAACTATCTTCTCTATTCTGTAAATAGAAAACTGTGCTAACAAATAAAGTTGATTGATTTTAAAAAGAGAGCAAAAGAAAGAAATGGGAATTTTCTCCAGTATTGAGTCCCTAGAAAACATCTTCTTTCTGTAGAAATTAGCTCTGAGTGGCAGTTTCATGTTATTACTGGGTTTTTATTTCTTTTTATATTTGAAGATTTTTTTAAAAGACTTCCTGACGGTGGATTATTTAGTTATTCCAGTGGTTTTGGCAGCCACAGAGGCCTGTGGAACTTGAAAAAAAAACACAATAGTTAACATATATTAGGAGAGGTTATTATATTCCAGGTGTTATGTTAAGCACTTTCAATGGCTTACCCTATTTAATTCTTAGAACAAACTGATGAACTCTTTAGGAATTATCTTGTCTACGTTTTGCTGGTGGAGTAATTGACGCTAAGAAAGAATTGGAAATAATGGTGCTGGAGTTTCAGCCCAGGTAACATGACTATACAAACTGCCTCTCCCTGTTGTACCATATTTTCTGACAAAACTGATCCATGCCATCTGTGTGTGATTGGTATTAATTTGCCCCCAAAAGTTCCCGTAGCTGGCTTTCTGCTCCCCTGCGAGTACTTCTCAAGAAAGCTAAATCTAGCAGCATCCAGGTCTCCAAGAGGGAAAGGAACTTGTGGCCAAAGGGCCATCTGTGGTCCTGCTGCTAGTTAGTACAAGCTCCTGACACCTGGTAATGGTCACAAATTGAGCCCTGCCTCAGCCTTCAGCATACATCCCACATCATCAAGTAATTTCATGCTTCACTTCTGGTTCCATTGAACACCTGATGGCTTGTGGCCCATTTCCTCCACCTTCAAAGCCAACAATGGCCCATCTGACACTGCATCCCTCTGACACTGACTGTCCTGCCTCCCTCTTTCCTGCTCCTCTTTTACAAGACCCACTCCCTGGAGAACTGTGCAGCCACTCAGCCCATCTGCAATCTCTCTTCATCTGGCAGCACCAGAAAACTGACTGCTCACCCTGAGCCAACCTGGTAACTGCTCAATCAACCGTGGTTTTATCTGAAATTAGGAGCAGGCTTCCTTGTGAATGACTTGACTATAAGCTTCATGAGGCATGGATTGTGTCTGTTTGGTTCACTGTGATATTTCTAGTGCCAAGCAAAGTATTAGGTACTAAGTTCCTGTTGAATGATCATATTGTGCACGACTGTGTGTAAGTACCTTATAGGGAAACTCAGGTGTCTTTGCTCTAGTAATGCTCTTGGGCTGTTGTCTGTGCCACTAAACACCACAGAGGAATAGCCAAGCAACTAAATAACCCAACTCTCCCCTGCGAACTTAGAAATGGCCATTCTGCACCTACTCCGTGGGAAAGGTTTGGGTTTAATGCTACATCCCATAAAGCCCAGCCCTTGTCCTGACCAGGTACTGAGTAGTTTAAAGGTGTTGATTAATGGCAATCACACTTAATAGTGGAGAACAGATATTTCACATATTGGAGATTTTAAAGACTAATCTAGAGTGAAAAGTATTTTCTTGGAAAAAGTTAGTGAAGCCATCAAATTTCCATCTGCCATCACTTTGCATTTCTCTGAGGTCTTGAGTCCACTCAGTGGACTAGAACTCATCTATGTTTTTGTGCAGATTTTTATAATATGCCCTGAGATTTCATCCTTATCCAGTTCTCTTTTGTGCTGCAAACAGGAAAAGTGTTTATATACATTATTTCAGGGATATATTACCTTTGACTTCTCGCCCCTGCATGCACTCACACTGATCTATGGTGTGGGATTAGATTACTATTGACCAGGTAACAGAATGATGCAAAAACAATTTGAAATATAATCTCTCTGCAGTGTAACAGCTCCTTTCACTTGTTGATGAAGCTGTTCCTATAAACACAGGCAAATATGTGGATCCAATACTAAACAGTCCTGCTTTCTTTTTTATTTTCCCAGGCAAGAAAATTGATCAGTGATTTTGCCATCATCTTGTCCATTCTCATCTTTTGTGTAACAGATGCCCTGGTAGGTGTGGATACTCCAAAACTAATTGTGCCAAGTGAGTTCAAGGTAGGTGAACTTCTGTCTTTTGGTCATTCCTGGAACTCTTTGGCTTTCTTTCCTTCCCCCTATTTTTCTAGTTTGCCATATCTGTCCTTAGTTAGTTTTGTACAATTATCCATTTCTTTACATATTTTGAAAATGTTCTCTTGATAGGCACATGTATACATTTGTCTGTTTCTTTATTACAATTAAGTGCCTGAAAGATCATATGCAAAGTTAAGATTATATTGATTTTTATGAAAAACTAGAGGCCCAGTGCATGAAATTTGTGCACGGGGGTGTGTATCCCTCAGCCCAGCCTGCACCCTCTCCAATCTGGGACCCCTCGAGGGATGTCCAACTGCCCATCTAGGCCCGATCCCAGTAGTATTGGGCCTAAATGGGCAGTCGGACATCCCTCTCACAACCCAGGACTGCTGGCTCCCAACTGTTCACCTGCCTGCCTTCCTGATTGCCCCTAACTGCTTCTGCCTGCCTGCCTGATCACCCCCTAACCACTCCCCTGCCAGCCTGATTGAAGCCTAACTGCTCCCCTGCCAGCCTGTTTGTCCCTAACTACCCTCCCCTGCAGGCCTGGTCACCCCTAACTGCCCTCCCCTGCAGGTTTGATTGCCTCCAACTGCCCTCCCTTGCAGGCGTGGTCCCTCCCAACTGCCCTCCCCTGCTGGCCATCTTGTGGTGGCCATCTTATGTCCACACGGGGGTGTGTATCCCTCAGCCCAGCCTGCACCCTCTCCAATCTGGGACCCCTCGAGGGATGTCCAACTGCCCATCTAGGCCCGATCCCAGTAGTATTGGGCCTAAATGGGCAGTCGGACATCCCTCTCACAACCCAGGACTGCTGGCTCCCAACTGTTCACCTGCCTGCCTTCCTGATTGCCCCTAACTGCTTCTGCCTGCCTGCCTGATCACCCCCTAACCACTCCCCTGCCAGCCTGATTGAAGCCTAACTGCTCCCCTGCCAGCCTGTTTGTCCCTAACTACCCTCCCCTGCAGGCCTGGTCACCCCTAACTGCCCTCCCCTGCAGGTTTGATTGCCCAGCCTGCACCCCCGTGCACAAATTTCATGCACTGGGCCTCTAGTTTTTCATTTAGGCCCAATACTACTGGGATCGGGCCTAGATGGGCAGTTGGACATCCCTCGAGGGGTCCCAGATTGGAGAGGGTGCAGGCTGGGCTGAGGGTGCAGGCTGTCCACATGGGGGCAGCCATCTTTGACCACATGGGGGCAGCCACCTTGTGTGTTGGAGTGATGGTCAATTTGCATATTACTCTTTTATTAGATAGGATACCTTATGATAACATTACAAACTCTGCATTATACTTTTAGAGTATTTTAAAATATTCAGAGTATTTTCATACAACTCATCACTTTGACCTATATAATAATTCTAGGATGCAATGTAACTATCATCATCCTTATTTTATGAAGTTGATTTTTAAGCTCAAAAAATCAAGTAAAATACCCACAATTACATTACTACTTCAGTGCTCTTTTTCTGCTACCAAACCACCTGCCATGTAAACACATATTTATGTATAATGTGCATTTTAATTATTACAAAGAAGATAAAGGAATTATTAATTTTATATTGTTGGTATTTGCAGGCCCAATAGCTAAAATTTACATTTCAGTCATTCTTAATGTTTCATACCTAAGTTTCCATTATAAGTTTTTTACCTATTTTCTAGAACACTCCTAACCTCGCCTTCCATCATGGAGACCATACACTTGCTAAGAAAAACTAAATTAACTATAGTTTTAGCTTAATAAGTACTCAGTGAGGAAGGGATATCTATGTTATAGCAAACAGAATATTTTTGCATTATCTCTTCCATTACATATTCATTAGCAAAGAAAAGTTCTCATGCATTTAATCATTAGTTTATTTAAGCCAACTTATACTGGATGTGTGCTTTGAATTAGGCTCTATACTGGATATCTGTAATGCAAGCAAGACAAAGTTCCTTTCCTTACAAGCTCACAACCTGATAAAGATAGTAAAATGTGGATAAATTCAGTGATGGAGTTATGAGCAAGTAAGAGGAAAAACAGAAATATCTTCAGAGGAGAAATGAGACTTTTTTGATAGTAAATACAGAGAAAATAATTCATAGGATTTTATTTTAGTTTACTTACATTGTTTAAAGTTAGAAAAAAGATAGGATTTTTTTTTGTAGTAGAGATATATGATCTGCTGATAGACATTAGATTGGGAACTAGAAGAATAACTGTATTTTTTCATTTTCTGTGATATTTCTGAGGATTTAACCAATTATCCTGGGTTATTTTTCATATATAAAATAAGAAACACCAGAGTGTTCAAGTAAGTTTGAGTATAACATAAAAATATTTGTAGCTTTTTATATATTATATTATAAAATCATTATAATGTGGCAGTATGAGCAACAACTTCAGTGTAATTGCTCAAGTCCATAGACAAAGTTTGTGGTAGTTTTGTAATTTCTTGCCTATCTCTTTACTGAATATCACATCTGGGTTTTTTCTTATGGCCGGCCCTTAAACTTAAATTCCTTTCTTCCATATCTTAGATTGTTTTTTTCCACCGGACCTATATTCTTAGTCTCCTTCATTTAAATTAGTGCCTTAAAAATAAGCTCCTTTAGGAAACATTTGGTGAATAATCTTCTTTGTCCAATCTATCCATAAAACTCTTCCCATTTTTTTGTGTTGGCTCTCCAAAATTAGAAGTGTCTCTCCCCTGTTGATTTTCACCAAGTGGTATGTATTCATATTGATTGTTCTCTCTCTTCAAGCCAACAAGTCCAAACCGCGGTTGGTTTGTTCCGCCCTTTGGAAAAAACCCCTGGTGGGTGTCCCTTGCGGCTGCTATCCCCGCTTTGTTGGTCACCATTCTCATTTTCATGGACCAGCAAATCACAGCTGTGATTGTAAACAGGAAGGAGCATAAACTCAAGGTAAATGCTTATAAAAATGGTTATTATTGCCTTCTCCTTTCTTTGAAGTATTTGAAAATAAATTTCAATTCAAACTAAGATGGTTTGATTGGGAGTTATATGATAGCCACTGTTCTTCAAGACTTTGCAGAGTCCTAGGATCACCTTGCATTGACACATTTCCTCAATATAATACTTTAGGGAGATTTCATTTAAATCCAAAGAAGTTGTTTCATGTTGTATTTCCTTAGCCACTGAAGAGAGCAATTTCAGCACCAAACCCAGTTGTCGATTTATGGTTGGGAATATCTTTGGGGATTACTTTTTTTTCCCTCTTAATGAAATTACATCTCCTGGAAAGACCAAGAGAAGCATGTACTCCCATTGATTTTCTCTGTAGGTTTTACTTTTTTAGTTGACCAATTTAGTATGCTGTGTTTACAGTATCTTTGTTTTATTTCCCCTGTATCCCTATGATTGACCTCCTGTTCATGGAGTTCAGAAGGTCATTCTAATCCAGTCTTAAAACCTCAAGGACTCCCATGATCTCTCAGGGCAGGCTTGGACCCGAGGGCTTGCTGACTGTAGATTTACTCTTTCTTGTTGCCATTGTTTTTTTGTGTCTAGTTGTTTCTCTTACTTTCTGTCTGGTAGCCATGATTTGTGTAAGATATTTTCTGTATCTGGTCAAGCATTTTCAGATGTTCTATACTGGGAGGGGTTCAGCATTGATTTAGTTTGAAAGGCTGAAAATGGATGTTGGCTAATATATTTTATTCTGAAAAAAATTTGGAAACATAATCTTTGTTTTGATATATAGTTGGCCAGATATGTGTCTTTGGAAGTAAATAACTATTTTCATTTTGCTTAGGTTTTCTTACTAATAAAATTCAGAATTTTGAATTTAGAAAATTTAGGATTGAAAAAACAGAATTTTTAACTCTCCTATTCCCTGTAGAAAACATTGGAAAATCAAGACACATTAGGATTTACCTCTTGGAAATAGGAGTTGAGTAGTAAATAAAAAATAACTTTTCATCACTTTTGTAATTGCTTATTTGAAGTCATTCCTTTGAATGATAATGGTTATAGAATAAGTGCCAGGCTTCTGACACACATCTAATGATACTAGTGGAGATTTAATCATGAATTAAAGGCTTTTCACTCTGGATATTGTTTTGTTCACATTTGTTAATCAAGGAATGTGAAAATTGCAGATACTGTCTAAAATTATAAAGGTCCCTGACTACTATGAAATTGAGTCCAGAAGGAAGCCTGAAACAGTGATGGAGAGGGAGCATTGTGATATTAAAAGCCGCATGGTTTTGGGTGGCATTTGCTTTGGCTCTGTGTCAAGTGGCACTGGCTGGGATGAGATCCACCTTTGGGATGAGATCCACCTTTCCACTCTGCTGCACAGCTCTGTATTGATGTAGGAATGCCAGGGCACTTGGCTTTTCTTTTTTGGCCATCATTTTGGTTAGTTTTCCCCACATTATCCTTGCAGAGCACTCAAAAGCAAACCAGGTTCAGCAAGGTCATGTCTTATCCAAGGTCATTCCCCGAATCATTGCAGAGACAAGAAGAGTGTCTGAATTTCAGATCACAAAGCAAGGGATACTTCTCACAAGGAAAGTGATTTTAAGTGTTATAGATAGGGTGTGGGAGGGAGAAATAGTTTTGGATAGGTATACATTAGGTGGTTGTAGCAATAAATTTTGTCTGATATTCTCTCTAATAAAACCCTAAATTTTAATGTGTTTTCTTGGATAACTAAAAAATCTGCCTTGCTTTCATTTTTTTCTTTTTATTCCTGCTATCAAAGCTTAGATCCTTTTATTTCATGTCTAGAATATTCTAATTGTTTAGCTAATTGTTAAGTTAATAACCAGTCTCTTTTGCTTCATTCTAAAAGCAATAATTTTTTTTAAGTGTTGTTCTTAGCCCTGGCTGGTGTGGCTCAGTTGGTTGAGCATCAACCCAGGCACCAGGAGGTGTCCGGTTAGACTCCCAATCAGGGCACATGCCTGAGTTGCAGGTTTGATTCCCGGCAGAGGGAACAAGGCAACTGATCAATATTTCTCTCTCACATCGATGTTTCTCTCTCTCTCCCTCTCCTTTCCTCTCTGTAAAAATTAATATATTTTTTTTAAAAAGTGTTGTTCTTTTATGTCAGTCCTCTATTTCTAAACCTATATTCCTTGGCCTCTAAATCTTTGCCCCTTGAAGAATATCAATTTGCCTTAGCCTGGGATTTAAGTCTCTTTGTGATATGATCTCAACCTAAATTTCAAAGGATTCTCTTCACATACTATACAATACTGTGGTCAAATTAATTGTTGGTTTCTCATCAAGTCTGGCAATTTCTTCTGCTAGTTATCCAACACTCCACCCCTTAGCGATTACTGTTTATCAAAATCCTCACCTTCCTTTAAGATACTCCAAATATAAACATTTGTTAGTGTAGCCTTCACTCCTAATATAATTTCTATTGTTTTTGTTTTTGCTCTTAGTAATTTTGTATTATTCTGTAGCTCTTTGTCTCGCAAGAGAGATATTTTGTGTATTTTCCTTATGGCCTTCTCTGGGCCAACACGTTTTTAAGCTAAAGACCATGTTTCAGTCTTGTTTTCCGCTCTCATGTGGCCCATCGCAATGATTGCCATATGGCAGACTGAATAAATACACATTGAAGAATTTTGTTATCTTGGGCCACGTGGTTCTCAGAGGTGTTGCATTGTTTGAGATGGGTGATAACCGGAAACCATGCCAGCCCATCTCCAGTTCTCATAGTGAGTGCTTATAGCATTCCAACCCCTGTTTAGATGTTATCACTGCAGGAATTTTTGTGGGTTCTTTCTAGATATAGTTAAAACACTTTATCCTCTGTACTTTTGGGTGTCTCTTTCAAACTTCTTGGAATGTGTATTTGGATTGCATTGTAATTTGTGTACAAATCTGAGTCCCCTCATCCTATTGTGAGCCCTTTGGTGGAAAGAACTATGTCATGGTTCTCAGTGTCCCTATAAACCTTTATTGTCTGGATCATGGGGGGCTCCTAGCGTGAATGCTTATTCTGTGTCTATGCATATGTGTATATTGCTCCTGACCTCTTTGTAATAATTATGTGTTACCAAATGTAAACTTTAGATTGTTAGGCTAGTCTTTTTCTCTTGTAGTTTCTTTATTTCTGTATTTGCATTCCTAAATTACTTTTGCTTTCTATAACAAAGCATGTGCAGCATCAAAAGGAAGTAAAGTTTCACTTCCTATCACTTCACTTAAAATAATCTCCAGTTTCAGAAGGTAGAACATCCTTTGGATTTATATTCTTGAAGACAAGGACATTTTTTAATCTTTCAAGCATGTGTTAATCCTTGCTATGTATGGAGCATTCATGTTAGATGTTGAAGATAAAAATCGTTCTAAGTTATGGTCTCAATGTGGTTGAAGGAAAGGAAGACTTTTTGAAGAGAGTGATGTTAAGAGGCACAGAGTAATTATCTATGTATTATTTTGCCCCAGAACTTTTATTTATTCTGGTGCTTTTGCTTTCCAAGGTTTGTATTCTACTTTGTAAAATCCTCATGTTACCCTCTTTGGTATTATGTGGCCCCTTTTTGCCAGTCTCCAGGATATTTTACTCAAACTTCTTTTAGTTGAAAGAGTTTAAGAAAGCATCAAGATAGCTCATAGCATAGATTTTTCTGCAACAGCTAATTCTTTTGACCCATTGACCTGGCCAGTGTCCACATCTTTAGGTTATTACAGCTTTCTTGGAGACAAGATTTGGGGATCCTGCCTATTAACAACCCTGTTGGTACCTCTAATATAGTCTTGAGTGATTTAAGCTAAATAAGGCTTAAAACTATGTGATATTCCCAGCTGCTGTCAACCTCCATTCCTTCCCCCCAAAATGACTCCTATTTCTACCAACAAATAAGTTTTAATTTTTTGAATGGCCAATAAATAAATTAATTATAGTTGACATTCAGAAGAATGTATAAATCCTATTTGTCATTCATTTTTTAAAAATATATTTTATTGGTTTTAGAGAGGAAGGGAGAGAGATAGAGAGATAGAAACATTGATGAGAAAGACACATAGATCAAATACCTCCCACACACACCCACACTGGGGATCGAGCCTGCAACCTGGGCATGTGCCCCGACCAGGAATCGAATGAGAGACCTCTTAGTTCATGGGTCGATGCTCAACCACTGAACCACACCATCTTGATTGTCATTCATTTTTTAGTAAAGATTAATTGGGAATTGACTCTATATCATGCACTCTGCTAAAGTATTCAGGATACAGTTGCAGTTTTACTGTTACTCATAGTCTAATGTCAGAGACAGATAAATACACATACAGCTTTAAAACAGTGCGATGAGTGCTGTGATAGAGGAAAGCATGAAATGACAGATAGGAAAACATGAAAAAGGAGACCTAACCTTAAGGAACTCAGCCATCTCACCTGACTGAAGCAGGAAAAACTACCAGAAAAAGTGAAGGCTGATTTAAGTTTTAAGAATGAGTAATACTGAGCCAATGGAAGAAGGCATTAGTGAGTAAGACATATTCAAGGAATTACATGTGGTTGAAAGTAGTCATGGCATAGGAACCAAGCAGGGGACAGGTGAAATGTGAGTTTACAGATGTGAACAGAAGCCATATCATGAATGGCATGTAGCAAGGTCATAAGACACAGCCCCAGGCAGGAGTGAACACCCTCTGTACGTGCCACCTTAAGGTGTAATCAGAATCCCAAACACTTCTTGCCATCTTTACTGCTGCCTCCCTCATTCTTTCACAAGCTCTAACACGGAACTTGTAAGTGAGGAGGTCTTATGTCCTTGACCCTCTTCAGGCTGTTCCTAACACAGCAGCCATAGTGCTTAGAACATAAGCAAATCCTGTCAGTCTTCCACTTAAAACCCTTCAGTGGCGTCCCATGTACAGTACTCAGCATAGAAGCCCAAGTACTTCTAGTTCCCCTTAGTGCTTATTACTCTTTAAGATACTGGGTAGTTGACTTATTTATGTTGTTTATTGTTGTCTCTCTTAGTAGAATGGAAACTCCACAAGTGCCGGAATCTTTGTCTATTTTATTCTCAAGTGTGTCATCAACATCTAGGACTATGCCTGTTAATAAATGTTCAGTATTTGTTGAAAGAATGAGTGACTGGGCCCCCAGATAATATCATGATAATGATCTCATTTGTTACTATTTAATGAGTTTATGTTAGCCATCCCCACCCTTGTCCTCCTTTCCCCTACCTTACTCCACTCCCACTTCAAACCATTATGCTTTCAAACCACTGATGCTGAAATGAACTGGTTTTAGGACTATGTATTAGTCTCTTTGTCTCACAAGGAGATTTTTGTTCTTAGTCAGACTTGGACTAAGTAAATTTATGCTTTTCTTTCTTGTGTCAGCTCCCCTTGCCCGTGATGAGTTCTGTGAGAACATGATTAGACCCATGTGTGTGAGCCAGGGGTGAAATCTTGGCCTTTTAGAGAGAGGAGAGCAAGTGTTCCGACTAACTGTAACAGGATCTGAATCAAAACAGTCACTGGGTTCCTAGTGTAAAATCACATTCTCATTTTTTAAAGCCATCGTCTCCATTCCCTGGGATTGGTCACATTCTGGCTCTTGGTGCTGCTGCTTTCATGCTGTGAAAATGAACTGCTCTATTTTCTCAGGCTCCATAGGGGCATTAAGCATTTGATTTCTTCACAAATAGAACAGAGAAACAGAACCATAGAATAACATTGTGGACACATTTGACAATATTTATTTAGTGAGTAAAAGAGTTAGACCTTCTGTTACATTGTCTGCTCTCCCAGTCAATAAATGTTATTGTGACCATTGGGCAATGCTTGAAATCAGCCTATTGTGATTATGGGGATATTCATTACCTTCATGATAATGTTCAGCAGATTATAAACAGTTATTTCCAACTACTATGAAAGGTGAGACATGGTCTTCTACAAAGCCTCTCAAGGTTGCTTTCAGATCTTTCGTCTACATGCTGAATGCTGTCTAGGTGAACAGCATCCTGCTAAGCGGTTGAGCAGAGACAGCACAATGCCTGCTTTTAAGGTGCTTTTCTTGCTTATGTTAACAACAATCAATATCCCTATTGCTACTATTATTTATTGAGCTCCTACTATGTAGCAACCACTGCCAGGTGCTTTGCTTCTGACATTTCATTGAATGGTTCCAATACTAGTCAAGGTAGATGTGCATCTCTGTTGTTGATCATAAAATTGGGTGCAGAGAAGATAAGTAACAATAAACAAATAATAAGTAAGCTGTAACACATCAAGCTAGAAGAGGTGCCATGTGGCCACTGGGTGTTTAATTGCTAGGGTGAATAATAGGACAAGGAAGTTACTTCACTCAGAGAGCTCACCTTTTAGTAGATATTTTTATCGAGCAGAGCGAGTTGGTTTCTTTGACTAATCTTAACTCCCACCGGGAGCTACGACTTGATAGCAATATGAGTATTTTCTTCACGTGGCTTTGTTACCTCTTTCCACAGAAAGGAGCTGGATACCACCTGGATCTCTTTTGGGTGGCCATCCTCATGATGGTGTGCTCCTTCATGGCTCTTCCATGGTACGTGGCTGCGACTGTCATCTCCATTGCTCACATCGACAGTCTGAAGATGGAGACAGAGACTTCTGCCCCTGGAGAGCAGCCCAAGTTTCTTGGAGTGAGGTATGTGAAGTCAGAAGACAATGGCTCTACAGAACACCGCGTGCACACATCCACATGCCATTCATAAGCAAATGGGAAAATATGGAGAAGAAAGGGCCAGGGATGATTAATTTATTCCTGTACTTCCTTTTCTAGAAAGGACTAAATTTTTCATCAGAAAGTCTTCAATAATTTTTTTGAGTTCGCTTCTTATGATAAATAAATTTTCTTTGATTTATGAAAGGCTAAGTGATACAATGTAAAAATGCAAACAGGTCACTCATTTTCTTCAACATGCAGGTCCTGCTGGTGCTGTGGTACTTACTCTAGCATACCATATATAAAGACCAAATCCTTTCATCTTTTAGCTCCTTTGAGACTCCCTAAAACTCTTGAGTCTGCTTATGATTTTTAAGATCCTATGAAGGGGAAAGAATTCTTATTTTCCAGTTCATTTTCGATCCCCATAAGCCTGAGAAACTTTGACCTTTGGCTGTTAAATTTGAGTAGCCATGAAGGACTTTACAGGACCTTTATATGCTGTTGTCTACTTTTTACAGCAAACCCTGCCCCTCAGTGCTGGGGTGAATAGCTCACATGACAGAGCCATCGTTTCCCACGCCACAACAGTGGGTGATTCTTTCTTGGGGGCCGGGGGAGGGGGTGTTGTATGGGAATCATATTTGTTAAAAAGTACTTTTGTTGTTGTAGATTTGGAAATTAGACTGATGAGATTTAATTGCACTTAGGAAATTTCCCCGAGCTGTTTATTAATTAGAATGTGGGACAATGTAATATCTGTCTCCTGTGAAAGAAGGTGTAATTACACAACAGATCAAGTTGTTTAAAAAATAAGGGCTTCAAAGAGGCCCATACTTGATGGGCCAAGAGCAAGTGATTTTTTTTCTTTCTTGATTCTGAAAGGAGCAAAGGGTTTAGTAGAATCAGTTTCCTCTTGATGAATTAAAATCACATATTGCAATAGTTTTAAGAGAATTTTATATTTATGTTGATCTTATATGCTGTCCTTGAGGTATTAATTACATATGATATCAACACCTTTGCTATTTTAGCCAAACATTGATTTGGTCAATGTATAGTCTTTGGAAGGTGGAAAAACAAGAGGTAGATTGGTAATCTTTTGATTTGGTTTCAGGGAACAAAGAGTCACTGGAACCCTTGTGTTTATTCTGACTGGTCTGTCAGTCTTTATGGCTCCCATCTTGAAGGTAAATATGTGAAACATTTCGTCCTTCTCCAATACTGGCAGATAACTGGATATGTGAAGAGTAGAATTTCTTGTGAAACATCTGCAGGACTCTCATTAGTTCTATAACGCACTGAAGCAGTGGTCAGATAGAATGAGGACTTTAAAAAACTTTCATCTTGATTTTCTTCGCATTCCTGTGCTCTATTTTTATTATTATTATTATTGTAATTAGCTGGTTTAAACCATATTAAATTACCAATATTCCAACTTTCGACCTATGAAAATGGCAACTGCATGTAATTCAACTTGATTTTCCTCCACCCCACATATTTTATCCCCTTAGTTTTCTTTAATGCTTTCTTCCCATCGCTTTCCATTTACTTTCTCTAATTCCCGCCCCCTTGTGTCCCCATAATAGACTCCCGGATAACGTGAGTGACTCAGGATAATCATTTTGCAATTTTTCTCCTATTCTTAATCATTACTCACTATTTCTATTTTCTTTGAATAAGAAGGCCTAATATTCACAAAGGGCGAATACAGTAAAATTACTGATTTATAATTAGAAAACTTAGAATTGAACTTTTTTTCAAATTATAAGAGAAAGTTTATTTAGAAAGTTACAGAGGTAGTAGCAGTGAGACAACTGGGCTGTGCAGGCTCAGGGAACAAGTTATAGAAGCAAAAGAGGGGGCCTTGGAGCTTAGGGGAAGGAAAGGCAAAGGTAACGTGCCTGGGGGGAGGAAACGGTGGTCAGGAAAGGCTTGGACTTGCTCCCAAGAGAGGGAGAGCATGCCTAGAATTGAATTTTTGAAGAAGGAAAATGATATGGTAGGTTATTTAGAAAGTTAGGAATCAATATAAAGGTTTGATTGATAGGGTGAATGTCTGGCCTAAATATATAAATATAAACTACATGTGAAAACTTAGAAACAGAAATAGGACTAAAACAGGTTCAGATTAATACATACTTTCAGTTTTCTTTTGTGACACAAGCATTTTATTTTCTTATGTATCATATAAACAGTACTAGACAGTTATTGATAATTTGTATCTTATGCTTTGAACCACAAGGCAAAGCACCAAATTCACCCTACACAAAGAGCCATAAACAACTGTTAGCAATTTCCTTCCAAATTTTTTTCTGACATTTTTAAACAATTCTAATTTATAAGGTTTTTAAAATGCTTATTTAATTGCACAAGTAATGAAGCAGTACACTCTTGTAAAGAATTCAAACAATACAGGACAGATGGTGAAAGGCAAAAGCCATCCATTTCTCTCGGGTTAGAACATTATATGTCAATCGCCAATCAGATGAATTTGAGAACAATGAAATTATAAATTCTTAAACATATAGATAAGACTGACTTTGCCTTTAGGATACTTAGGTTAATGCATAATTATGCACAAAATACCTGGTAAACAGTTAAAAGATTTAAATATTCATCTTTCATCCTTGGTTTCCACAATGTCAGTTAACTGGTTTAATTTCCTTTTTTGACTGCAATCAGGAGGGAATATGTATCTCATGCAACACATGGAGTAGTACAATTAAAAATAACCTTACAGAAGCCATTTCTGATTATAGAGAGAGGACCTAAAAAAAGAGTATAGATCTTACGTTCTACAGCAGCAATTTTCAACCTTTTTCATCTCCTAGCATACATAAACTAATTACTAAAATTCTGCAACACACCAAAAAATATAACTTTTGCTGATTTTACAAAAAACAGATAAAATTTTGATTCACTCACAGTGAATGGCTATTGTTGTGTTGGCTGTTGTCATTTTTTATTTGACACTGTAAAGGAAAAGAGGTCAGTTCCCCTGACTGAATAATCAGGTATTGCATGTTTTAAAATTTCTTGCAGTACAGCCCCAGCAGGGTGGCTCAGTTGGTTGAGCATCCTCCCCCCTATACCCAAAGGGTTTCAGGTTCAATTACTGGTTAGGGTGAATGGGGTGGTGGGGCAGCTGCTTGATGTTTCTCCATCACATTGATATTTCTCCCTCTCCTTTTCTCTCTCTCTCAAATCAATTTTTAAAAAATTCTTCCGACACACAGATTGAAAATCCCTGTTCTACATGGACAGAGGGAAATCTATTGTTGCTCTTGATAAGTGCACAGTAAGTTGCGGGGTAGGGTTGAAGTCGTTGTGTTCCCCAGCATTAAATCCACTGCCAGAGTGCTTTCTGTTCCTCTGCTGTCCCAGAGACAGCAGCACATCAGCTGATGGGGAAATCTAGTGACAGCTTTTTACCACATGGGCAGCAGAGATCAGTTTTTAGAGATGTCATTGCTGCAGTTATGACCCCATGTGTGGGAAGCTGTACTGGGAATGAATCTGCTCCTGGGCTCCCCCTGGAGGTGGGCTTGCTTGGCACACTGCAAAGTTTCTTTTATGGGGTCTCTTGTACTTGGCCATTATTAGACAAGGGATAATATACAAAGACCTTTCCATCAGTTCATATTTACTCATCACCCCCCCCCACACACACACCTATTGTTTCTTTTATTTTTATATTATTTATTTTCATTAGCACAAAGAATGTTTCAAGTCCTTTAGTTGTTACAGCAAATTGGCCTTCATCTTGGGAGAATCTGTCAGCTGAGGAATCATATGTGACTCCAAAGGGACACAGAGAATAGATACTGTATAAATTGCTATTTTTCAGATGAGACGCAAAACTCACATTTTCAACAATGCTTCCTGTTTTCTCACCCTGCACCCAAATATGGCTGCAGAGGAATTAAAGCTGAAAACATTTTTGTTCTTTCTTTTCCAGTGATTCTTTTTGCCTCGGATATGCAAAGCACCTTAGTATCTACAGGAACAAATTAGAATGCAGAGAAAGGAAAAGGAGAGATGTAAGGGATCAGTGAGCATGAGCTCACTTTTCCTTTGACCTCCCTTAAGTGATCCAGGCTTTGCTTACCCTCATTAAGCTGCTAGAGTCCATAATTGTGGCTCTTGCCACCTCCTACTTTGGTTCAATGCAAAGAGTCATTGTAGGGATCAGTGAAAAAGGCAGTACAGCAAACAGTTTTATTAGGCAAGACTTTGCCCAAAATGTGGGACTTGAAATTGTTTTGTTAATATAGTTTCCAACATATTGTGGGAAACCTAGACTTAAAAACAAGAGTAAAATAGTATAGCAGTGACTACTGTGATTTTTTCTTTAAGTAGTTACAACTATTTTTTACTTTAAGAATCATCGCTGATAAAGTCAGCTAATTTTATTTTTATTTTTATAAATGAGTATGTTTTCATTGATTTTATAGAGAGAGAAAGGGAAAGGGAGAGAGAAAAAAATCAATCGGCTGCCTTCTGCATGCCCTCTATTGGGGATCCAGCCCACAACCTGGACATGTGCCCTGACCAGGAATAAAAAAAAACAGGACCTTTTGGTGCATGGGAAGATGCTCAACCAACTGAGCCACACCAGCCAGGGCAAGTCAGCTAATTTTAGACCATGTGTCCTTTTTGTCATTAAAGTTTGATGTCATATGCATTCACCACAGAACTGTTGTAGCTCATTTGAAAAGTCAATACAGGAAGAAGCAGAAGTTAAGGGTAGAGTTAAACTAAAACCTAAGTTACAAGTGAATCGAAGTTACAATTAAAAGTCAAGATTAACAATTAACCTCAGAATTTACACAGAAAAGCATGATGGGGGGTTAACTTGGAGGAGGGAACCTTCCCTCCCCCCCACCCTCACCATGTGACTGTGTGTGTTTTAAAGAAACAGGTGACACCATTAGAGAATTATTTTACTTAAGAGTTTGCCCTAAAAGGCAGATCAAAAGAATGGGATCGAGAGAAATGTGTGACTTTTACTTTTTAAAATGAAATGGCTCAACACGTAATCCCTCACAAGTTTAATGGCCTCAAATGATCCTAGTAATTTTCTCCCATGCATTAAGCTGTATAGGAAGTTGTTCTCTGCCCCTGCTTAGGCAGGCTTACTTTGAACATGAAGTTTATAACCTCTGTTTTGATCTCTTTGCCAAAATATGTCTGTTCTACATGGAAGAATATAAGGAATCATAGCATAGTAGCTTTATTAAGTTCATGAGGATACCCCTTGACCTTAGCCAGCTACGTCTTCCATGTCTCAGATCTCACTACTGATTCAATACAGAACTGTTGGGAAGCAGGCATAACTGGCTTCCCAGGCTGGTTAAACCTTTCAGATGTGTGTTTCTGTTTGGGAGACTAAAGAGCAGCAAAAAGATGAAAGGTAGCTTACTTTTCTCATTCCTCTGGCAAGCCTAAAGAAATAAAGATCGTGTAAAGTTCACTGCTACTTCTGTTGCCTTTGCTTGAAGTAGTTTATCTTTAACGTGAGGAGTGGTGGCCAAAATTTATCTTTCAGATTGGTTTAGCGTTCTAAAATGTGAAGGGTAGCAAAGAATTAGTATTTGGCAAACACTGGTTGAACTCCTACAATATGCCACACACCCTGCTCATGAACAGGGAAATACAGATAAATAATAGTGATGATGATGATAGTGATTGTAATAGTAGCTTCCATTTATTGAGCTTGGTATTGGACTAAGGGCTCGGTACAGATTTTTAACATTTAGTTCTCCAATAACACTTACAAAACTATCTTAATAATTGCACTCATTTTGCAGATAAGAAAAATGATGAATAACCAGTCAGGTCACAACATTCTTAAATGGTAGAGCCAAGATTCGATCTTAGGCAGTTTGGCTCCAAAGGCTGATTTCGTAACCATCAGAGTTTACCTCCTTTTAAAATAAAACAATACTTACTGTCAGAGAATTCATTCGGTTTCGTTTCCCATGAGGTGATCTTTCCCAGCCTCTTTGATCCATTTTCCAATTCTCTCATGTGGAGAGAAATGTGGCGTTTTCACAAACTGATTGTACCGCCATAGTTTCTTCAATGACTAGGGAGCAGTTTACAAGTCAGCAACTTTCATATTAACGCAGATTTGTAAGGCTTAAGGGCATTGAGATGTTATTTTAATAACATGTTCCTAAAGGCAGCTGTTATAGTTGAAAGGACAATGCTGTAGACTTAAATAAAACCCAGCCTTCAAGTCTCACCTTTGCAGCAATCCTTCTGGTCTATACTCCTGTCCCCTTCTCCCCCCACCCCCCGCCCCCACTACAGAAGGACCAAAGAGAGTTGTGCTTTGCAGCTGCAGGCTTTTGACTTGGCAGTGAAGGTCCTGATAATGACATCAATGCCACATTTATCATTTATTGAAGATTATCAGGCAGACCTATGCAGTCTGATTTCTGTGCCCATGCTCTTCAATAGGACTTTGTTCAGAGTTTTACACCCCTCCCCACCACACACACACAAACGTTATTCTGCTGGGAGGCCTCACTCCTGTACTGAAGTCTGTGCTGTGGATAACTACAATCGATCTTTCTTATTAGACTTACCCTTTTTGCATTTTTTCCTTATGGAAATAATCTAACACTATCAGAAAAGCAAAGGGAAGGAGAAGTGAAAGAAAATGGAATGACAGTCACCAGAATATAGTAATTTCAGTTACCTAGTCTGAATCGGACCTAGTCTGAATATGTTCATCTTCATTGACTTAATCTCCATTTCATTATTCTACATGGTTGTAGGATCAAGCACTTAATTTTTTTCATTTTTATGTTTATTAAAGTCATGATAATATTTATAATTATACTTTTTGGCTTTCTGGGTATGGTTGTTATTTAAATAATTTTCTTTGCATAATTTTATCATTTGGCAATTCTTGTTATGCCTATAAACCTAGTATACCTTGTGTTTTAATTTCTCCTATCTTGCTTTGTAAAAATAGGTCTATCTCCTCTTACTAGGTATATTATATTATTTTAACTTAAAAGAAGATCCCATCTTTTAAAACACATTCTTCTTTCCTTCCTCAGGCAAAATTTTTGTTGTGATGAATGATTCCATTGTAATGAATTTTTAAAGATTGACCTTCTGATGTGACTCATTAACCAAATCCAATAAAAAGTATCCTCTAACCCAGTAATTGTTAAAATTCATCAAGATTTCCAAACTGGAAGATTTTTATTGAGACATTGCATTACCGTACAGAAAATGGTGAATTTCACAGAGCATCTGTATCACAGTGAAGTTGCCCGAAAATCTAATTAATAGTCTTCCTTGCATGTATTGTTTCCTTTTCACCAATGGATCATTTTTGAAAACATCTTCATATCTAATGCTCTTTCCCTACCCATACCTCATGCCGTTCTGAGTTACTGGTGAATTCTGATTTTATTTTGTGGTAGATTCAGTCACATTTGTCGTCATAAGTTCAGAAAGAATAGGCCCGGGCACAAGCACAGCTTGCCTTCACTTTGGCATTGGAACCACATTAGAGAAAATAGGAGCTAAGCCAAGGTGAGGGGTGGACATAGGGCCACCATCGCCTTTGTGATTACTTCCCTTCAAGCCAGGAAAGCACTTTATACAGATTAAAAAGTAACTACTGCCCGGCTTCTAACCAGTTTCCCATGAGCTGTGTGTCTCTTTGCCCCTTCCACCTTTCTTTTCTCCCCAAGAAATTAGAAATAAAACGACCAGAAGGAAATCATTCTGTGATAAGGAACAATGGCAGTGCCCCCTGCCCGTGGAACGTATTTTAAAAATTACGAAAGGAGACAAAGCGATAAAATGGTGCCGTTGTTAGTTTCATTTCTTATTTTTTGTTGTCAATTTGTACCGAGTAATGGTAAGGAATGGAACATTCGTGTTCTAAAAGGAATAAAGGCTCATGTCAGAACTCAAGTGGCTGAGCGTCTATTGGGTATCACCGCACACATGGCTCTCCCACCACTCACACCATCCCTCTCACCTCCTTCAGCGTTCAATGTCATTTATTTTTCTTTGAGCTGAAGGTCAAATTACCTGTGTCAAAATTCGTAGCCTTTTTTAGAAGCATGTGATGTTTTATGGACACAAGTATATTTATTCCATATAAATTTACCAATTCCTCCAACAAACCAATAACAATTGGAGATACTCGTGACATCTTAGAATTTGCTATTTCCCCAATAGTGACCAAAGGGTCTCCTATTGATAGTTAGGTAATCACAAAGAAAGGCTGATAGAAATTGTGCATCACTAACACATGCAATAGTTCTTTAAAAATTACTCTAAAGTCATTCTGCTTTCTTGCTACAATAGCCTGCTTTATGTAGATGAGGTAAGATTGGGCTTAATTGATTATGGTTTTAGCTTTGAAAACTCCTGAAGTTACTTGAGCTTCTTTTCAAAATAGAACCTTGAGAACCTTTTGTAGTGCAGATAGAAGACTTCCCAGAAGCTCATCCTTGACATGCTTCATCCCTGTAGTTCTAGGGAAGTTTCAAAGGGCTAGGAATAGATAAAACTTTCAAACAGCACAATGGAACGTCCCATTGTTAAGCCGCTTTGTATAATGTAAAAAGACTCTTGCTAATTAAAGCATGAAATGTATTAATTTGGTTTTGAAAGCTGTGTATTAATCCCTGTGTGGAATTAATTGCTTGCAGATGCTTGATGCTCCTTTCAAGCGGTGTTCTCATTAGTTCCCAGTATTCCTGAGGAGAAGAAAGGGAACAGTCGTTTGATGCTTTAGTTGAAAGAAGCATTTAAACACCAAGTAGATAGATCATTTGGTGAAAATTATTAAGGAAAAAAATCAATAGACCATTGGGCAAAGAACTTGGTCTCAGGAGTGATGTGACTGACGCTCTGCCTCTCTCTACCTCACAGCTCATGCAAGCATCTGGCTTACATAGTCATTCCTTTTAAGGCGAAAGGCAAACAAACTTTTTTCCCATTAAAAAAGACTACTTATTAAAGTCATGCATGTTCATTGTAAAAAAGTACAAACAGGCATCAAATGAAAATTCAGTCTCCTTCCCCTCCATTTATTTCTAGTACAAAGGGTTTAGAAGTTTGTCAGTGATCACTAAAGCACACTAATTAGAGATCATTATATTATTATGGTCTATCTTTTAGTTTCAGATTTAGCTTTTATTTAAACTACCCCTCTCCATTACTGTATTTACTATTATTATTTTTAACTGGTCTCCAATTTTCTTCATTCCTAGTTTATTCCCATGCCTGTACTCTATGGCGTGTTCCTGTATATGGGGGTAGCATCCCTTAATGGTGTCCAGGTAAGTTTTCCATAGCCACCTAAGTACAGTCATGTTTTCCTAGCAGTAAGGCTAGTCCAGTAATAGATCTTTGAAGGGAAGTGCTAATTATTTGCTACGTTTTTAAAGTGCATTTATTTTCTACTTTCTCTACCATTATCTATTTTTCATTTCTGATTTAATTAACAAAGTTAGCTTGTGTTAACAAATGTTATCATACATACCCATTCTTAAACTAGGCTGTTAAAGGTCACGTGATCAGGAAAGTAAGAGAGCTATGATCTACCTTCCTTTCTTCTTTCTTTCCTTCCTTTCTCTCTCTCTCTCTCTTCCTTCCTCTTCTTTTTTTCTTTTTGTCTCAAAAAGGAAATCAACCCTTTCAGTGTACTCTTCAAGATACTATTTACCATTTGACTTTACCTATACTAAGAACAGGCTCTTCTTTTTTTATTTTGTATTTTTATTGCTTTCAAAGAGAAAGGGAAAGGGAGGGAGAGATAGAAACATCAATGATGAGAGAGAATCATTGATCAGCTGACACCTTCACATTCCCTACTGGGGATCGAGCCCACAACCCAGGCATATGCCCTTGACCAGAATCGAACCCAGGATCCTTCAGTCCGCAGGCTGATGCTTTATCCACTGAGCCAAACCGGCTAGGGCCAGGCTCTTCTTATCTGATGTACTTTTTACATGATTGAATTCAATGATCAAAGTTTTGAACCAATAAAAGAATAAAGTAGTTTATGTACTACTTTTGTTGAAATCTTCAGCTATTCACAACTTTGGTAAACTGTCCCCCTTTTTAAAAAGTCATTAGAGAAAACTTGGTCTTTCCATTGAGGTTTAATTTAATTGGCACTGGGAAACTGGAAGTCCTTCTGCTGGTTTCTGGCACCTTGTTAGTTGAAGCCTTATTTAGCACTTAATAACATTTTAATGGGAAAAGGCAGCATGTTCTGCGAACATCATAACAATTTATTTAAACCCCTTCATAATAGTCCTTGCTTTCATTTCATATTGAGTTTAGATTAATTTAGTTTTATAGTCAGCTAGAGCTGGACAAGTGGCCATTCTCCCCAAAAGAGAAAAGGCTACTTTATTTTTCCTTATTTAGGCCCATTGAGTAGAGTTCTTCACCATTTGGTTATTTGTTACCAAACACAAGCCGGTTTTCAGAGATGGGACTAGATGACTATGAATGTGTATTTATTTGTGCCTTTGAAACTTTTGGGAAGATAAATGTATCAAAATACTATATTTGTTCCTGGTATTTTAAATATTGTTTACTCTCCTAAGTGGAAAGATGTGAAAATAATGTGACCTCCAAACTAATAGTGCTTATTTTTGTTTAGTTTTAAAAGGTCAGTCTAGATAAGAAGTTTGATTGTATGCATTCTAAGTGCTTGATTGATGGTTAGAGCTCAGTACATGTTTCTTAAATAGAAGAAAGAAATCTATATCACAATGACGGGGAAACCCTTTGCTGAAGGGAAAGATAGTAGAGTTCTAAAACTCGGCTGCTGTCCCTATTGCCTTTTCTCTCTTTTCCTTACTTTCCTCTTGATTCTTCCTCTTTTAGAACTTTAGGCAAATTTGATTTTAGCAGGGAATTTTGTCACCTGGTCTTTATAAGCAGCAAGGCCCCCAGAGACTGTGGTCTGTGATAGTCTAGTTTTCTTTTACACTTCTCCCTTCCCTCCAGAGAGAACGCAGGGATATTATTTCAGAGTTCTTGTGACATAATAATTCACTTTAGCAGTTATTTACTGCGCATCTCCCATCAGAAAGATCATATGGTAGGTGTGGCGATATCATCCTTATCATCATCATCAGTGTAAATTCAACAGTTATTCTGTGACGCACAGCCCCTGGCACCCAGGTGCTCAGCAGTAGTTTCAATACCTGCTTATACATGACGGTGTGATAGCCCCTCCAGGATTCTGCTCTCTGGTTGTGGACACTCTGAAACTCACGGTCATTAATATTCACATGGCTTTTCTCTTTTAAAAATGGTAATGCATTGCTGAATGTCTTACTTATGCCATAGATAATGTGGAGTTTATGTGAAAATACCAGTGCATTCCCACTTGCAAGTTGGATACTTCCTTTATATCCTTGAAACATCCCTGAAATGTATGTGACACATAGCGGCATCTCTCCTCTTTCAGATAAGACAACCAAGGTAGTGTAAGATGCATTAGTGTAAGATACATGAGTTAGGTGTCTTGCTTCTGCATATCATTATTAAAGAGTCACAAGATCCTCTGTCCCAAGACTCAGATAGTATAAACAGAAAGAGATGAACATCTAGAATTTACATTGTGCTTTGGAACTTTATTCTTGGAGGCCACTTTAGCTCATATGTCTGCATAACATTCCTGCAAAGTAATGAAAATCGGAAGACTCCTACAATGTCTAATGGTGCTAGGTAGGCTAAATTTCTGCACGCCTTGACCACTGTCCTCTGAAAAAGATACTGCTGGCCCAGATTAGAGGAGATGAGTCACTAGTGGAGAGTTGGGCACAATGGAAATGACTTCGTGTATCCGCTCTTGAAGTAATGCAGCTGTGCTCTTCTCCCCAGTTCATGGATCGCCTGAAGCTGCTCCTGATGCCTCTGAAGCATCAGCCTGACTTTATCTACCTGCGCCATGTCCCGCTGCGCAGGGTCCACCTGTTCACCTTCCTGCAGGTGTTGTGCCTCGCCCTGCTCTGGATCCTCAAGTCAACCGTGGCTGCTATCATTTTTCCAGTCATGGTAGGGATTTTTTTCATTGAACCTACCCATGAGGTCATACCAATATCATGTGGTATCTTTTATGTGTGGTTCCAGTTTTTTCCAGCTTTGACTAAATCATTTAGATTGGCTCAGCTGTAATTTAAGGTTCCTATGTCTGTGATTGTCTACACTGGACCTCAGAGTCAGACTAAGCTGAGTTCAGATTCTGGCCCTGGTTCGTGCTGGTTGGTGAAACTCCCTGAGCTGCCATTAACGTATCAGTAAGATAAGGATGGTATTGTTGTTATTCTGAGCATCAGTAATGAATATCAAATATATAGCACAACGCCCAGCACATAGTAGACACCAATACACATTGGTTATTTTTAAAATACAATAGAATTTTGTACAATAGAATCAATGTAATCAAGTATGTCAGATTTTACTCCAAATAATAGAGGACAAATTGACAAATTGGGAAACCTATGGGAGATTATCCATAGATAGAAGAAATGGAATGAAAAGTTTTGCTCTTGAAGGTCTTGCTAGTTTTATCATGCTAAATTTAAGTCTGGGCTCTCTATCCTTGCTGTGATATGGTGAGAAGTACTGGGTGAAAAGGTGAAAGGATTAGGAAGTAGACAGACACGGGGACGTAAATTACAGCATATGAAATATATTCAATAATATTGTAATAACCATGTGTGGTGCCAGATGGGTATTGGAAATATCATGGGGATCACTTTGTAAAGTATATGATTAGCTAACCACTCTGCTGTACACCTGAAACTAATACAAAATAATATTGAATGTGAAAGAAGGAAAAAGGGAATGCTAGCTCTGTATTTGGTTTCCTTATTGAATTTTATACTTTACCATAGATTTCCATTTCTTGCCAGAAAATGCATAAACATACACTTGAAACAAGTCACAAAGCCAGCCCCAGGTCTGCTCTGCCACCGCCAGGGCTTTGGGAACAGAATTTTCACACATAAACCATATTTTGTTTTTTATAAAAGTTCTCTTAGGATTATTATTTTGTTTTATGGTTATTTATTGTTTATAATTGTGTTTTTTTTGTTTTTTTTTTCTCCAGGGATGCAGGAAAAGTGGTAAAAAATACTAGTGGTATTTGTAGTCAGATTTTTTTTTGGATAATTCCTCATATCTTTATCTTTTTGTTTTTATGTTATTCTTTTTTTATTTTTTAATTATTTAAATTATAGTTTACATTCAATATTATTTTGTGTTAGTTTCAGGTTTACAGCATTCTGGTTAGACAATCACATACTTTACAAAGTGTTGCCCCCGATATTCCAGTACCCACCTAGCACCATACGTAGTTATTATATTTATTATTAACTATATTCCCTATGCTGTACTTTACATCCCATGACTACTACTTTGTAACTACCAATCTGTACTTCTCAGTTCCTTCACCCAGTTCCCCAACTCCAATTAAACTCCATTAACTTACTGAAAAACATACTGAGAAAAAAATTCCCATTGGCCTTTTGGTATAATGTACCTATCTGTTAGTTTTGCTAAAGCCAAGAAAAAACGAAGTTAGGATAAATTTGAAATACATATAGTAAATCACTTATTGCTTGTGCTAAATAACAAAACAAAGTTTTACCTTTATAAAGTATTTTCATCTTTTGAGAGCTTTTATTTGATTCCAAAACAATCACAGAATTTCCGTAGAGCAGATTTATTAACTTCTCTAGGAAATGAAGAAACTGAAACCCAGAGAGCATATAGATCAAGACAGCTGTTTATTTGAAGCAGAGTCGTGACTTGTATCCTAGCACATACAGATTTCACTGTTGAGCAAGGACGTCTTTAATGTCCCTTCAGAAGTTCATCTTCAAGAACTATTTATAAAATCGAAGATATGGAGTTTAGTTTAAGAATACTGATTTTAGAGGCAGGCAGCTTGGCCCCTCCGTACTCCTCCTTTTTCTGGCTTAGTGATCTTGGATGATGTACTTATGTCTAAAAGCTTCAGTTTCCTCAGCTGTAAGATAGAGATCCTAATATCTACTCTTTAGGTTTGTTGTGGGAATAAGAAAATACTGCCTAAGCGTTTTAGCACAGCATCTGAAACATGGTAAGTATTCAGTTAATGGTAGTTTTTTAAGTCGCTCAGTAGTTTAAATGGTCTGTGCATATTCAACTACTACCTCATTATTAATACTTTGAAGATGTCTTAGTGTACTGTATGTTGCACAGATTTTCAACAACTTGTATACTGTTTTAATTTTGAGTAATTAGAAATCATATGCAGGCCATTTTTTTCTTTAACTTTTTAGTTATTGTATTGAAAAGCTAAAACTTGAAAGAAAATAATTTAAAAACTAATCCTTTCACATTGAGATTCTAAGTGAAATTGATTACACATTTCATTGAGAAAAACAAAGTGAGTGTCAATTAACACTTTTATAAGCCAACTTTCTCCATGAAGAAAATGTTTATGGTCCACTTAATATAAGTTCATATAAGCAAGGTGAGTTCCATCATCCTCTAATCTTATACAAAGTAGGTTTCAACTGCCTTTGATAAGGAAGTATTTATATCATTATGACTTCATCCGACATGGTTCTTTTCATATTTTTTTATTTATTCTTTCAGATCTTGGCACTGGTCGCTGTCAGAAAAGGCATGGACTACCTCTTCTCCCAGCACGACCTCAGCTTCCTCGATGATGTCATTCCAGAAAAGGACAAGAAAAAGAAGGAAGATGAGAAGAGAAAGAAAAAGAAGAAAGGAAGTCTGGATAGTGACCTTGATGATGTAAGGAATTTTCCAGAATTCCAGAGTAATGCTAGTTAAAGAAAGATATGTGAAAAATCAATTTTTTTATCCCTTATGTGAGATGTATGTCTGAGTTTCAAGAATGTTTACTTGTCCGTGTTACATGTCAGTCTTCACCTTCCTTTACCCTTTATTTTCTCTCTTTGTTTTTTTATATTTTCTGAAGCCTTTCTTTAACCATTAATACACTAAAAATGATAAAATGACTTCTAAAAACCAAACCAAAAAAAGTCCACCACATCTAAAGAACTCCAATCTCATAAATAAAAAGTAAGTTTGCTTAGTACTGCTATAAAATGTATTTGATTTGCTGTTGACAATCCAGGATTTAAATTTGAGATGACTCCGGTTTATGTAATAATGTTTAGCCTAATGTAGACAAATGCTGGTTCCCTCACCTCCTGTGTTTGAGTAGGCTCTCAACCAAAGTCCTCTGCTATTGTTTTTATCTTTGCATTGGGCTTTGACATAATTTTGGATTATTTCTCTGTAACCCTTCAATTAAAAGGAAAGGGAATTTTACTTTAGGGTCTTTTTACATAATTGTAATAGTCATAGATGATCCTCCTTCAGGTGGGTGAGTAAGTTGAAAAATAAAATAATTGCCCATTTTTTTCTTTAGGAGACCATTTCAGAGGAATACAGGTGCTCTAATAGGAGTCTGTCATTAGTGCTAGGAGAAAAGATGAGATTTGTTTCACACACACACAGGCCTATCCTAGTAGTCTTTGAAAGGACTGCCAAAATGAGATTTTATGTGTGAAGATTTGTTCTGAATTTTTTTAACACAGTGAAGTATCCCTATTCTAATGGGACCCCTGGGATCCCATTCTAAAGTGGGAGTGTAGTTAATTTTTGCTGTGTACTATATACTTGATCATTTTGATTGATCATGCAAACTTGTATTCAATTGCCAAAACAGCTGTTTCTAGTATATATTTTTGTTCCTACTTTACATATGAGGAACTTTAGACTGAGAAATGTTCAGTCATTTTTTTAAGTGTCTACATTATAACAAATGCATAAATATTTGCTGATGGAAAGCTTTCCAGCTGTTCCAATCTATAGTGACTTCCATTTGGTGCAGCTCTAGTGTTAACTGACTCAATCCCATTAACTCAGAAGGGAGGAAAACAAAAGTGAGGGAGAAAGATGGTGTAGAATGTGAAAAGTTATCCAAGTGGAAGTGATTGTATCTAAGGCTTTTCTCCTTAGTACAATGTAAATGACAGTTTGGTAAGTTTAATCAATATTGGGAGGTAGGGAGGTCTGTATAGTAACACCTTTCTTAAAACTTACAAATTTCTTTCACAGTCTGACTGCCCATACTCAGAAAAAGTTCCAAGTATTAAAATTCCAATGGACATCATGGAACAGCAACCTTTCCTAAGTGATAGCAAACCTTCCGACAGTGAGTAGAACTAACCTCTTGCTTCCCTGCTTTAATATGATTTGCACTTGCAGAGAAAAAACTTTAGAACGATCATTTACATTAACTTTCCCTCCGTTTTCTTTTTTCTCTATGCGAAGATTTACACTTAATTATTTTTTTAAACTTCATTTTTACATTCCCTGAGCTTCCCTTTTCTTCCTTTTATCTTAAGTTTTCGCTTGGTAGTCTTTTCTCTGATCCAAGTTATCACCAGTTTCTTTCAGTTGCTAAACTCATAACCATGTCTTTAACTGATTTTTCTTTTCCCTGCTGGTGTTTAGAATTGCGGCTCATAGGACTACATCACTGTCTGTTACTGTTTGTCTTCCTTAGGCTTCAGCCAATGACCAGATCGGCTCAAAAGAGAAATTGCAACATGGGCTCTCAGTGATCAATGAATCAATGGTTAATATTGAGAATTTGGAATAATTGATTATTTTAAATTTAATTGGCAATCATAAACTAATTAACAGAAATTTTTAGGTATGATTTACAAGATTTATGCATTTTCTCCCTCATGTCTTCCTCCTCTACTATTTCAAAATCACCTTTGTAACTGCACTGTATTTTTCCTTAGGTAATAGCCCGATGGCTACGGTGTAGTGATTTCTGACACATCGCCTTTTCTTTTGTAGTCAACAGGCTCCTTAAAAAGGGGGGGACCTCTATAGTAACATTACTGAATATATCTCAAGCTTTTCCAATAGCAATGGCCTCCAAACTGCTTTCACTTCGCGTTCCCATTGGAAGAAAATGTATTTTTTAAGATCCAGATGCCCTTCAAAGCCTACTGATCTGCTAAAGGAAAAAGACAGTTGAGACCTTCTCACTTCTATTTGACAATGCCACTTCAATAACAGCTTACCAGGAGAAGTTTGAAATGAATGACTATTTATGAAAATAGGTATATGAGTTATTGATTGCTGTGTAACAAATTACTACAAAACTTAGCAGCTGGAAACAACAAACCTGTTTTCTAACACAGTTCCTGACATTCTGAAATTCAGGAGCAGCTGATTTGGATGGTTCTGGGTCCAGGTATCTCATGAGGTTGCAATCAAGTTCTCGGCTGGGGCTGAGTCTTGCCGGGAACTGGGATCTGCTTCCAAACTCAGTCACAGGCAGTTGGCAGATGCCAGTTCCTTGGTCCGTGGGCGCCTCCATAGGGCTGCCCATGCATGGTTTGGCTTCCACCAGAGCCCGTGATAACAGAGTGTGGAACCAAGGCAGGAACTGCAGTCTTTTATAACCGAATCTCAAAAGCGGTATATCATCCCTTCTGCCATATTATATTGGTCATACAAACCAACCCTGGTACAGAGTGGGAAGGAATTATACAAGGATATGAATACCAGGGGGCAGGGAGCATTGGGAACCATCTTGGAATCTGGCCAGCACACTAGGTTTAAAGAATTGAAAACACTCTCACCTTTAGTGTCTAATCTGTACGTAGGCTATAGTTTATAACTGAGGCCAATTTCTTCTCAGTCCTCTCAGTGGGATTTAGTTAATTTTTCCTTTTTAAATTCAAGTTCCCCAAACCATGTTCTAGCTCCATTTTTCATCTTCAAAGCATCAATAGCAAATGAAGACTGAAAGAGAGCCCATTATGTATGTCGTCCATCTAGCTAGTAGAGCCTTTCCAAGTACAGTTTAAAGGCTGCTTTAGAAAAAAAAAATCAGTTAGAATTTGAGGCTCCTGGAAAATATTTATAGCAATTAGATTATCTACTGCTAGTATTTTTCATTCTCTCAAAAATCCTTTAAAAAAGGATACTTTGAAAGCTGATATATTAGAAATTTACTTAAGCAAATCACCCATGATCATTCTGACATCTTTTTATTTTATTTTTTTACATTTTTAAATAGATTTTTAGAAAGACAGGAAGGGAGAGAGAGAAACATCAATATGAGAGTGAAACATTGATCCATTGCTTCCTGCACACCCCTACCAGGGATCGAACCCGCAGCCCAGGCATGTGCCCCACCGACCGGGAACTGAACCAGGGGACCTCCAGTGCACGAGATGATGCCCAAGCCACGGAGCCACACCCACCAAGGCTAAATGACATCTTTTCTAATGTCATATTTATCTTTTATAATCCACGAAAAAACAAAATTGATAGAGTTGCAGTATAAATAAATTCCTCAAAATATTTTTATTCCCCCACAAATAACAGGACAAAATTGTGAATGCTGAAGATATAAGAAAATCCAAGAGTAAGCATAAGATATTAAGAAGACGCTACCACTTTTTAAAAATGATTCACCTCCTGCCTCCTTACTGAAAGGAACATTAGTGGTTATTTCTAGAAAAAACCTAAAGTAAAGGAAACAAAGTGATTTTGGCTTCATCACACTAGTTAGACTCTTACCTTGATACAGTGTTTATTGAAATTGTCTACACTTGCTTTTCTTATTCTTCCCAATTGTGAAAAGAGGCATCCATTTTTGTGGAGATTTTTATTTTCATTCTAGTTTTAAATATTACCAAAAACTACTCTTTATGGTTAACAAAGATTTTTTTTTTCTAGGAGAAAGATCACCAACATTCCTTGAACACCACACATCATGCTGATAAAATTCCTTTTCTTCAGTCACTGGGTATGCTAAGGTAAAGGACGGCCCTGTTTCCCCTGTGTTGTTCTGTGCGATGATTGCCCCACAGACATGAAGTCAAAGCTGGTTATTGGCAGAACACCTTGTTCTCCTTCCATTTATCTTAAATAAATTACCCAACCACCAAACCTTACCCTAGTTTTCACTGGTAGAACACCTTCTAAGAGGCCTCCTCCGTTGACTCTTAGAAATACTGAAACCTCTCAGTAGCATTAAAATAAAGCCCGAGATCAATCAATGTCACCTCTTATCATTTCTGTATAATCTCTGACTTAATGGGTAACTGCATTTCCAGGAGTTTCCTTCCCTCTTAACCTGGCTCTGCAGATTTCAGATCTTAATTGATTGCCCAAAAAGTATAATCCCCGAATATTTTCTTCATGAAAGTATTTTTGTCCTTTAAGTTGACAGTATCACCCACCTGGCAGTCCACCTTCTTGTTGTTTTTCCAAATCTAGGTATGAGAGCTTAAGACATTTTTACTTGACTATCTTGACTCTCTAGGTACCTTCATCCTACTTAAAATGTTTGCTTTATGAATACAGAAAGTGGAGATAATTATTTACAGAAAACAAAGGACACATTTGGCTTCTGTCCAATATATAGACATTTGACAGATGAGAAAGGAAATCTGATTTACTTACCAGTTCTTTTCTTTTCTTTTTCTCTAGTCCTCCTAGAACTCCAGCACAAGTTGTGCCTCAAATCAGAATAGAACTTGAGCCTGACGACAATGATGATTACTGGAGGAGCAAGGGAACAGAAACTACATTGTAACTTGTCTTTCCTCAGACTAACAGATTTTGTTGTTCATGGTCTTGTTTTTTTGTCTGGTTGTTTATTTTTAATTCTTGTTTTGTCTTGGGTTTTGGTCATTGGCCAAATAGTACAGTGCTCTCTCTGCTTCTCCCCAGCATAAGGTACAACGAAGACAGTAGTGCACCATTCCTGAAAAACAGCACCTGAAGAGCCCCCTTTTGTTATACTTTCAGATGTATCCTCTGACAACCAAATTCTTCTGTCACGAGGACACGCACAGACCCGGTCCTTTTCCTTTCTTAACCAGAGGTAAAAAGTATTAAGGATTTTATAACACCTTTGATTCAAACACTGAAGGAACTTACCACTTGAGCTTTAGAGCCGTGCTTCCTGGCTTGTCTTTCTGTCTGGCAGAACAAACCTTGATCTCCAGACAGAGTTTCCTCTTGCTTAGGAGCTCTCCAGAACTGGAAAAGTGCTGCTATTCTAAGTTGTTCTTGCTGATGAACCCTAGTCCTAGAATTATCAAAAGAAGAAAAACTGAAGGTACTTTACTCCCTGTAGCAAAACTATTGCCATCATTGTAGCAAGTGCTGGAATGTCCCTTTTTCCTATGCAACTTTTTTTAACCCTTTAATGAACTTATCTGTTGAGTACATTTGAAGAATATTTTTCTTCCTAGATTTTGTTGTTTAAATTATGGGGCCTAACCTGCAACTTATTTTTTTTGTCAATTTTTTAAACTTTTTTTTAATTACTGTAAAATAATGAATTTTTTCCTGCAGCAGGAAACATAGTTTTGAGTAGTTCTACCTCTTATTTGTAGCTGCCAGGCTTTCTGTAAAAATTGTATTGTATATAATGTGATTTTTACACACATATACACACTCATACACACATACACACACAAATACACAATCTTTAAGGTAAGCCAGATGGCTCGATCAGAGGAAAAACACCATGTTTCTAAGCGTCGATTTTCCCCTTTCCTTAAAAGAAATTTATCTGTTCTGTGAAGAATGGGGGAGAAGGGAGAAGCTCCAATGTTATGGGAATAACTGATGCTTTGAGAACAGTACTATCCAGGCACAGATGCTAATTGTATTACCATGTCCATGTCCTATGCAGTATTGTTAGATTTTTTTTTTTCACTTTGAAATATTTGTGTGTTTGTGTATATACTCTGTGTGTGGCTGGTGCATATATGTGCAAAGTTATGGACAGAGCGATGGTAGGCAAAGGGCAGAGTTACCCAGTCTCTTGTGTCAGTTGTCATAAAACCCAAACCATATATGAAAAATCCATCAGAGGTCTAAGAGACTTACAGTTATGCAAATGAGGGTGAATATAGTTTATTATTCAGATATCAGTAACCATCACTGATACAGTAGCCCATAATTACAATAAAAAATTCATAGAAATATCAATAGACCATTTGCACATTTATAAAGTGTTTATGGCATGACAAATAGATCTGCAGAGGTATATGTGTATACATTGTAATAAGACTCACATTTTTTAGGATGGAAAGGCAATTCCTTGTTATTGGGAAGTTTAGAATATATGCGTGTGTGTATATACACACAAAAGTACCATTTTGAAAATTAGAAAAAAGAAAATTAATCTTTATTAATTAAATTGCCATGTTATTTTAATATAATGTTTTTAATAGGTTGAATTATGTATTATAATCTGCATTAAAAATGTTAAAATGTTGAATCCATATTTTGGAGTCATATAGTCACATTTTGTGGTGCATCCTAAGTAAGATAGATTTTTAGAAGAGTTCAAAAATAGAACAAAGCCACCTATTTTGGTTTCATAATATATACACAGTGACTCCTACTTATTTTTATATTAATTAAGTTATACTACTGTTCTCTTAAAATTCTGATTACAAAAATTTTATTCTGAATTAGCTGTTTCTTTTATAGTATCGGATAATCTTTAAACCTTCAATTTTATACAAATTAGATATAAATGACTTGCAGTTTTTTTTAATTCAAATGAAAGTGGCAAATTACTTGTTATTTATTAAAACCTCACAGGCTAAATTTTGGCTTGTATTTACAACTATTCTTAAAATGATTACTCTATATTATATAGTTTTTTCATTAAACTAAGATAAAATTAGAAGCTTTCCCCAGTTTTTTTAACTGATAGAAGCACCAATAAAATGTTTGAAAGCCATGCATAATATATTCAGCCTAACCTAAAATCTTGTTAAATTAATGACATTTTTGTTCATTTTTATAAAATCTCTAGCTATAATAATTTTTATTCTGATCATGAATCAATTATTTAAGGATTCATACCCCTCTCCATTCCTTTCAAAAAACTCCTAAAATAACTTAATTCAGTACTTCAGCCTTTGAGTAAATCTAAAAGTTATCTGCACCTCTGTGTATGATGCATGTTCAATGAGTGTTTGATACTTATAATATGAATGTGGAATAATACGTTATGTTTGCTAAAAGGATCATAGGTATCAAACCTTTTCAATATTTTGGGACCCAGGGACATATTTAAAAAATCGTAACTTTCAGAGGAATAGAAATAGTTACCCAACAAACAAAACCTGAGGTCCACACAGAGCCACCAAATTATCTCTCTTTCAATTTAATTTACTTATTATTTAAGAACTAACCAGATTGTGTGGTTTCGTTTCTTTGTAAACTGGACACACATAATACACTGGTTAAAATTTTACAAAGTGTTTCTCCCTGATGTGAATACAGACAAAAAGAAAAAAAGATGTGAGTTGTTAGAAGTAAAGAACTAAGTAATTAAGTGTTACACTCAGAATTGTTAACCGGAGCGTTTGGCTGTACAGACTTACTGTTGGAAGGGAAGATCACTAGGCCAAGAGTCTGCCTTATGGAAGCAAAAAGGTCTCTGGCTTTGCATTTGAAAGAACATATTTTGGAGGCACCGTTTTCATGATGAAAGTCACTCTTCTCTACTGCGTGAAACTAGGACTTGGAACCCTGATTATGTTGTGTGCCATAGGCAGTAGTGTTCCTGATTGTTCTTCTAGTCAAGCTGTGGAATGGGGGTGGAGAGGTGGACGCTTAAAGAAGTAGGGAAAAGCTCTCTCTAATCAGCCCCATAACCTCAGAGAAGGGGGGTGGGGCGGGGGAGAGTAATTGTCTGCCTCAGTAATTCAGGTGTGTAGTTCTATATATTTTATGCACATGCACCAACACACACAGAGTAAATCTTTTATCAGCTCTATATCGATGTTTAATACAGAGAACGATTGTCTTCCGAGTTTTGGTTCTTTTGTTTTGAACTGTGTTAAAGTACTTGAATTGTATTGACTGCTGACTATCTTTAAAAAACAAAACAAAACTATTTGAGTTGTATTACAGAGGTTGACATTGTTCAGGGATGGGGCAAAGCTTTCTTCAACCCTCTTCATACCACTTAACGATTTTGGTGCAGGAACTTGAGATTTTCTTATTTATTTCTTATTTCACATCTGCTCTTCACAGCATGAGCATGAAGCCCAGTGGCACCAAGGGGCTGAATACAATCAAATGATAGTTTGTGGCACTTGACCATCTGAAGGGCTGTGGAAGTTTGGAGATGATGATTTCATTGAGCTTCATTGCAGCCTGAAATACGGTTTTGTGATATATGCAAACACCACGTTGTGTTTGGACAAGATATTTGCATATGTCCTATTTTTGGCTCATTTCTTTGTGTTCTATGGGTACATACAAAAATCCTGAATTATATTTCCTAGGCAAATATTGCAACTCAGGGCTAATGTCATCCAGTAAAACTTTTAGAGCCAGAAGTAACTTTGTCCCATTCCTACAATGTGAAAAGAGTGAATAGTTGCCTCTTTTTAGCCATTTTCATGGCTGGTACATATTCATACACATTACTTTTCAGAATCAATACGCACTTTCAGATATTCTTATTTTTATTCTCTTAAGTCTTTATTAACTTTGGAGAAATGATGCATCTTTTTATTTTAAATGAAGTAGATCAACATGGTGGAATAAAATGCTAAAGAACAGAAAACATTTCAATATAGTACTAATAATTTTTTCCAATATAAAACCTAAAATTCCTATAACATTATAGTATTTTACAGTTTTATGAAGCTTTCTATTGTGACTTTTATGGAATTAAGAGATGAAGAAGATGAGATATTTTAGCATTTATATTTTTCAAAATTAAATGTATACTTAAAATAAAGTAACTTTATGCATTTGGGAGTGTTAAGTGCTTCTGTTCAACTCTTCAAATAATTATTACATGCCTATTACTTTGTTCCCGGAAAAGGGGCCTGGCCTTCGTGTGGGTCTACCTAGGACTGGTTGGTAGTGTGTGGGTTCTTGACTTCTTGCAGGAAAGATTTCACAGGGCGAGTCCCTGTGATTTTCAGAGCATGTTTATTAAAGCTGGGGACCGGAAGCAGCAGGAGAGCCTAAGCAGGGCAGCCTTGGCCCTCTGGAAATGTTTCAGGAGAGATGAGCCTAGGCTAGTCTGCTTCCGCTCACTAGGAAGTCAGAGAAAAGGGGGCCTTGGAGACAAGTTCACGGTTAGCCTGGAGGAATTGCCACAGCCCAGGGCTGCCCTGGCTGCAAGCTTGTGAGGTCCTTAGAGTTTAGGAGATGCATACCTATGGGGAAGGAGCCAGGGAGAAGGGAAAGGCACTGGCCTGCTCTTGGGAGGGAGAGCACACTGGGTCTTCTATCCTAAAAGCTTTTAAGGGTGGAGACCTTAGGGGAGGTCCCAGAGGAATCTCAATAGAATATTCATCAGCATTTCAGGTGGGTCTCCACTGATGGGTGTCAAAGCAGGGGCAGGGCCTCATTAGTTAATGCAGCTGGTCCTGAGGTCAACCTAGGAGTCCCTTGTCTGGTTTTACTGCTTTTCTGGGCCTGGAGCTCTAGGACTTGAGGCCTAGATGTTATCTCTAGGGAGGAAATGTCAGGGGGCTCATACCATTTGACCATGAAAGATCAGGGAAGGAAAGCTGGCTCTCCCAGCTTTGGCCCCCTGCCAGGCACTTGTACCTGGCTGTAAATTGCTTGGCCAATGTTTTGTCTTTTGTTTAGGTATATGTCCTCAGTTTCCCTATTCCACTTGCCAAGGAGTTTTTCCTAGCTTCTTACTAACCTGCCTCAGTTTTACTCCTGGGGGCTTTGGGGAATACAGAGATGAGTAAATCAGAATCCTTGACCCCAGATTGCTTTTAATCACTCCAGGCAGGAGGATTAAAACTGTTAAGTTCCTCAAAGGATTGAGTTGCCAGCTAAATGATAGTAATACAGGATTTTTGGACTGGAACCCTGATTCTTTGTCTGCTGGAGTCGAAGAATGAATCCACGGGACAGAGGGTTAGTATAGCAAAGGTGGAGATTTATTGAAGAACAAAGTACAGACTCCCACATGGGGAGAGGGAAAGAGTCCCACAGAATGGACTCCCACATGGGGAGGGGGAAAAGGGTCCCCCCAGACTTCCTGTTTCCATGGTTTATAAAGGCTGTAGTTCCTGTGTCCTGATATCCCCTCTGATTGGTCAGTATTCCCTTTTGAATTATTACTATAGTGAGTTATGAGGCCCGCTTCCCTCATTGTCCTCTCATTCCTTCTGGGCTTCCTTCTTCTTTATTTTGTGTACATATAGATCTTTTTCTGGCTACTTCCAGTTCCCTTGTCTTATGGAAATACTGTATAGCCTGCTGCTGCTCCCTTGTCTTATGGAGATGTAACTGCCACTGGCTTCCTTGTGTTATAGAAATGTACCTTCTTCCCTTCTGTAGCCCTATGTTTTTTTTTCCATGGACCCCAATTCTAAAATATTCCTAAACCTGCCTACGTCCCCCTAAAATTCCTGTTTTCAATAGCATAGGTTGATTCGCTTATCTGACTGCATTACCTTTCTTTAGTAAAACCTCTTATATAGTTTTAGTCACTCAAATCAAGGAGGCTAACCATTATATTTCTTCGTATCAAGTTTTGAAATTGGTAGGTACCAATAAGACAGTTATGATGAGAGCTCTCTAAAAAAATGCCCCAATTTGCAGGGTTTTCCAATTGAAAGCATCCATTTGCTGGCTGTTGACAGTAGGAACTATTAATCTCAATGGCAAGTCAAATCAATAAGCCTTTTATGGCAAAAGATCAAGATGCAGAAAATTCACTCCCTGAGTACTTTAAGACAGTCAAAATCCTTCCTTGCTGGAGGCAGTAAAGCAACAGGTTAAGATGCCAGAGGCCCCTTATGAACTCAGAGGCCTCATGACCAACTTCCCTGGGAGCTGGCATGGTCTGACAAAACGGCACAAAGATGCCCGTAGACTGGTTACAGCTACCAGTCAGTCGCACGCCTGAGGGCAATCCCTACGCTTCTCTTTCCTGGGAAACAGCTGCCAGGAATCCCCAGGGCATTGGCCTGCCCACCAGGTACACCTGGGTAAGTTGCACCTCCAGGTGGTGGAGACCAGAGAGAAATATTTTAGCCAAAACTCTCAGGACGTACAACTACTAGGAGAAGAAAGGAAAAATCGCATCCATTTTTTACATAGACCCACAGCAAAGTGTTCACAAGCTCTTCAGTTCGCAGGGGCCGGCCCTGGACAACAGGTTTATAGCATTGAGATGCCCATGTCCTCCCCAGTGGACCGTCTTTCTAGGATAACAGTACAACAGAGACAAGGAAGGGAAACAAAGGAGTGAGCAACAGAATGAGGGTTCCCCCACCCAGGAAAAGTCCCTGTGCGCTGCTGTCTCCAGGGGACTTCCCACAAGCATGAAAAGCCCCTTCTGAGGGGAAAAGTATGCTTTCTCAAGCCATTGCAAGTTCAAGCCGCTCACCTCGAGGGCAGCCTTCACAGGTGAAGGAAGGTCTCCTCCTGAGGGGAGGAAAATCCCTCCTGAGGTATCGAACTCCCAGGCAGCCTTGCACAGGTGAGGGAGGTTTCTTCCTGAGGAGATCCCTCCCACTGTAGCGACTCTAAGCAGAAGGCCATGGGACAACCCCTCCCTGAGGTTATTGTTCCACGTGAGAAAAATCCCTCCCCGTTTCGTGTAAAGGCTCCAACTTCAACCCGAAGGAGTTAGGTCTGCACCCAGGAGGGCTTCAGGGTCAAGAAGCATGGTCTCTGGAAGCAGTGGATGCAAAAACGTCTCTGTAGATACCGCCCCTGGTTCCAGGAGATGTCAGTCCTTCAAGGTGAATTTGCTTCTGATTTGATTCTGACATTAGACGTGCTACCTTCAAAATAAAAAGGCCTAAATGAGAGGCAACAAAAGTTCATTTGAGATCCAAATGAAGAAACTATCCAGAAAGCACTGACTCAGGCAGAACCCAAATAGTGTTAAATTGGGAGGTGAAGGCAGGTATTTATGAGAAAGGGGAAGGGGAACTGCTACAGAAATAGAAGAAAGGAATTGCTATAGGTACAGATAAGCTAACATAGTGATGCTAATTTTAAAGAATGCCTAGAATTTTCAGTCTGGTAATCAGAATGTCTGCTTTCCTGTTACCTTTGCAAGCAGCTGTTTGGAATACAGTGTTGCTTTAGGCCCAGAGCAAAGGTTACATTGCCCGGTTTTAACATTCCAAAGGTTTGAGGAGCAAGATGAGCAGGGCAGTTCCTCTGTGATGGCAGCTCACACTCCCCTTTGAGGTGGCTCCATTTACATTCTTCTTCCCAATACTGTGTATGTTGATGTATATATTTAATTCTCAAGGCAAAAGAAAAACTGCTAAGCAAAGCACTTGCTAAAAAATAAGTATTCGCCCAGCTGGTGTAGCTTAGTTGGTTGAGCGTCTTCGCATCTTCCCATGTACCAGGAGGTTGCCTGTTCCATTCCCCAGTCAGGGTACATGCCTGGGGTTGGGGCTCAATCCCCAGTGCGAGTTGTGCAGGAGGCAGCCATCGATGTTTCTCATCTATGTTTTTTCTCTCTCTCTCCCTCTCCATATCTCTGAAATCAAATAAGACATACTTTTTTTTAAAAAAAGGTATTCAGCCCTGGTCAGTGTTGCTCAGTGGTTAGAGTGTCAGTCCTAGGACCAAAGGGTTGCAGGTTCGATTCCCGATCAAGGACACATGCCTGGGTTGCGGGTTCCTCCCTGCCCCTGGACAGGAGTATGTGTGGAAGGCAACCAATAGATATGGCTCTCTCACATTGAAGTGTGTGTATCCTCTCTCCCTTGCCCCCATCCCTTTTTCCCTTCCACTCTCTCTCTGAAAAAGCAATCCCATATAATAAAAGGCTAATATGCAAATAGACGAACCAGCGGAACAACCAAACAACTGATCACTATGACGTGTGCTGACCACCAGGGGCATGCGTGGAACATGGCGGGCATCGGCCATGGCAGGATGGGTGCAGCAGGTAAGCAGGGGCGCCAGACCAAGGCAGGGGCACCAGTCGCTGTCATTGGGGTGAGCCTCTGGTGGTTACTGAAAATTCTTTGCTCCTGCACACTGAGGGTCCCGCCTGGCACTCACACCTGCTGCTGGCGCCAGCTCCACTCACACCTGCTGCTGGGCACCGGAGCACTTCTCACATCCACTGCTGGCACCCCTGATCCCCCCTGAGGGCTTCTCCACACCTCCCCCTGCTCCTGGGGTGATCAGGGCAGCAGCTGCAACTTGCACCCGCTCACACCCGCTGCTGGCATCGGCCCCAATCGCTCTGCCCCCAAGCAGGGGCC